>NW_026019016.1:3663993-3665228 GCF_020466585.1 Dendroctonus ponderosae | reverse complement strand
TTCTAAAAAGGCCATTTAGTTCTCTTTGGAATGATGTAAAAACGAGCGTTCTTGCTCATTTTGATTCCGAGAAACATGCAAAACGGGACGGAAAACATGAAATTTTGTAATAATCTTACGCCACCCTTGCACAAAACGACGATAATTTTTCTGATTTCATAGACAACAGGATCCGCCCCTGCTACTACTTACCAATCGATTCCACTACCATTCCCTTGAATTTAACAAAGTCGAAACTGTTTGCTTCCGCCTATCAAACACAGTTTTGCATACCTTCTGCGTCTCACCCCCAATTAACCTTGCAAATAATTAGTAAAAGCCGAAAAACTGCAGTTAACACACCAAGATTGTCTTTGGGTCTGCCTTACCTTTGGCGGGAAATTCGGTTCAGTGTAATCCGAAGAATATCGGTACATGTCCTGACTGTTGACGTTCACAGGACCGGCCAATGGAACGCCGATCCTGGTGATGACCGATTCGCTGCCCGTTTCGGATTCCGCACCTGGAATATAATCCATGTCGCAGTGGACGTTCGAGTTGGACGATCCAGTTCGCAGGTCGATCTTCAAATCGGAGATGTTCGAACTTCGGTCCGATTCTTTACATTGTTTTTCCATTGTGTGCGCATCTGGAGATAAAAAGACAAGCGATTTAATGCACAGTTTATTTCCAATTATTTCGGTGTATTTTGTACGTAAAGCTTTTTTCCAGTGTTGGAAGCCAACTTCATCGAAAATCTAGTTAGGAAAAACCATATTTGATGGTTGAAATGCCGCAGTTGGTTACTAAAAGTTATTCGCAACACCAGAATATCCATTCTGTCTCGGTAAGTTTCTGTATAACTGCGGAAATGCAAATGCGACACACTATTTTATAATAACTCGACTTTTAATGAACCCCGTACGGCTTGTTTATATTTAATCAAGATTAGGTTTCCTCTGCAATCGAAATCTGAATAAAATTCCCATAGTTCAAGGTTGGGATCGATCTTGTAATGAGGGTGTTATTACGGCGACTTACTTGCAATTTTTTTAATGACACATTCAAGTCAACAGCCTTCGAAACTTTTTTGCAATTATTTAGTTTCACTTTAAGTGCAAGGAAAATCGATAGGAAGGAAGAACAAAGCTGTAAAAATCATTGTGAAACAAAAACGTTTAAGATACTTGAAACATCCCAAACTTCTTGCTGTTCAAATGCAAATTCCTTGTTTATTTAAATTGTTTTCGGATAAT
>NW_026019016.1:3603971-3663023 GCF_020466585.1 Dendroctonus ponderosae | reverse complement strand
GAATATTTAATTCCTGCAAACTTCAAATTAAATTTGTGCTTATAACATTGTCGATTCTTCCATTATATAATTATTAATAACTAGTTTTGATGAGTGAGTTTCGCAAATCAATCATAACAGCACTGTAATCCATCACACCGGTAGAAGTTTAATTGGAAATCCGTTTAATCCGTGTGGAAAGATTGACAGGCAAATACGATCTAAGAACGATATAGTTGGACTGTATACTTACTGTCTGAAGGCGGTTTTTTGTTGCCCTGCCTCTGGCAGAGAAACACGATCATTATGATGATAATTAGTAGAATAATTCCTCCTATTACGCCAACCACCACTATCAGCATGGGAAATGTTTCTGAAACAACAACAAAGAATCGTAAAAAAAAAGAAAATAATAAAACAACGAATAAGAATAAGTGAAGGAAACTTGTTCTCTACTCTGAATATTCTGGTAGGTATGCGAACGGCTTTAGTGTTGTCCACACACTAAGCCAGGCATTTTTTTTAATGTGATACTTTATGGGCCCTGCTGTCGTTAACTGATAAGGAGACTGTATATTTTCGCGTAATTTCTTTTAATTTTGTTAAACGGCCATTTTATTAATGCCACGCTACAGGACGTCGCGTGATGTCGTAAAAATTAAAATAAATTCGCCAGTTTACGGTACCTTCATGCAGAATTTCAAATGGTTGCCATATGGCAAGGTAGAGCGCAAACAAAAAAATCACTACTAGCGCATAATTCAGGAAAAAAATGGTTTGCGAACATAACAATGCTCTTGTCATACGATTCAATTAAATTAAAATTAAAACTTTAAATGACAGTATAAAAATGTTTTTTTGATTTCTAGTTAAGTGGTTACTGAATTGTTCACAGAATTTCCCTCGATAGTGCTGTCCATACGACAAATCTTCGATTTACAACCCAAAAATTCCCTATAATTTCACGCATAGTTTGTCCCAAGCTTTTGGCAGTAACGCAATAAATGCCGTTTTGTCCATTACTTGTTCACCCAGCAAGACGCAAATTTGATGTTGTGATGGTCTGTTTTTCATCAGATTGTTACAATTCGCAGAATCATGAAAGAATGTGAAAATTATTGATTTTACTTCTTGGCGATTTTTGTGAAGTTATAATTTTGATTTACCGGTACACATTTTTTGGGTAATTTTTTGGGTGCCAAAAATGCCTTAGCAATATTATAAGGGCGAACAACGGTTTATTTTATTCAAATTTTCAACATAATTCAACTGCAGGTTTACCACTACGAAAAGAACGCACTTTCTCACAGTTAACGTCCGAAACTGTGTAATTCAAACAAATTAATCAGGAAACCGAGGAAATTGATTTGCTTTCCCAATAAATCAATACACAGAACAAACACTGCTATTGAATAGTTGGAAAGTACTTAAAAAACTCCGATTATCAATGGGATGTGGAACCCAATTTCGCCCGACTAATTTTTTATTTATTAGATTCGGCGCGCATAAAAAGGGCTACACATCAGATGCTTCGGAAAATTGCCCGACACGAACGAAAAAAATTGCAAACGTGAAATTTCCGGTTTGGTGACATGGAAGCCACTGAATTAATAATAAACTCACAGGAAAACTGCCAGAATAACTAATTGCAAATGATTGAACTCACTTTGTGGCATTAGACTGATCTCGACAGTGTCGCTTCCAAATGGATTATTGACACTGCAATTGTACATTCCAAAGTGTTTTTCCTCCGATTCTCTAATCGTCAAAGTGGACTTGATGCCTTCAGGTAACGGCACCTCTTCGATGTGATAATCGCGACTTTGAGGATCCACAGCCCTTCCATTAAAGGACCAAAAGACCCGTTCTGGCGCTGGAATGGAAAACGCCACACATTCAACTCTCACGTTGTCTCCTTCGATTCCAAATTGTGTTCGATGTGAGACTATTGATGGAGGACCTGAAACAACGAAAAATCAATTTGCAGGGGGAATAATCCACAAGGTGGCCCTTTTACTAAAATGTAAAAAAGGATAAGTCTAATGCCTGTTTCACCTGCAGAATATTTACTCTAAAGCGACAGTTTTGCGTCAAATGAAAACCGGCACGTTCATAAAGAATTCCCCGAGAGGGATGGACATAAATAGAGAAAATTAAAAATTGGAGGCAATTTAGATAATTATTGGGTGTGGTGGTCGAGTGGACGGCCGTGTATGAAGCAGGAACAACAGCAGCAAAAAACCACTAGGGAATGACTGGATGTTTGTTCTGTGCCCGCAAATTAAGTCGCTTTGCCATGGAAAACAAAGTAGAACTTACCTTTCAGGTAAATGGCGGCCTCAGCCCCGATATCTTGAAATCCGGTCACGTGCGCTTTGCAATAATATTTGCCGATGTTCAATTGATCGACTTTCAGAGTCAGATTCGGGCTGGTGCCCACCTTTTTATCCTCATGGTACCAGATTATGTTGGGGAATGGATTGCCGTCCACGTCGCAAGTCAGCACAACATTCGAACCTAAATTCGCACAATAAGTTACTAATTTTTAAAAAAAATCCTAAAACGAATTGTTACCTAGTTCAGTTTGAATAGAGCGGGGTTTTGTACGGAACTGCGGACCATCTGAAACAAGAAAAGTACGTGCTTTATACGCTGACATAAAGTAAGAGCGGATTATCTTGAATTTTACCATTCTGGGTGCAAACTAAACTGATTTCTCAGTTGATGTTTTATATAAAAATTGCATATTTTTAAGCTCTATGGCTTTAAAATCCCGCAATGGCAACCAGAGCATTACAGCTCAACGGATTATCTAAATGTGTTAGTACTACATGTGTTAGAAACATTCCTAAATTAATGTTTTATATAAAAAATGCATATTTTAAGATTACTCCCCCCAATGGCAACCCGAGCTTTATAACTACGAGCATAAGATCTAGCAGTACCTACATTTTTTTGTTTAATCTATAATTTTGAGTTTTCCTGACCCTTGAAAATCTTGTCCAAAAAAACCCAGGAAAACCCATATTTTCTCGTAAATTTAGTCCTCAAACAAACTACTATATTAAAGCAGCCTGGCTAGAATGTATAATAAAAATATAGCTTAGTCACCGAAATAATATGGATTATACAATTTAGGTGGCGCGAACCTCTAGAAACTTCATAAAGTATAATTCCATATTCTCGGACGTGCTCCATATTACCGAGACCCATTCAATGGGTTATTATTTGCCACAAAATGGTTTCCTTACAAAATATTATGTTTTATATTCATGAGTCGCTTATCGAACAAGTGGCTAAAGCACTCCACACACTACCAACAAAAGTAATCACCGTCGCTTTTTTACTTTCGATTACTGTTACCAGCCAGGAAAATGTTTTCAGCAGCAGTTTTATATTAAATTTTCTACTATTTGTCAGATTCCGCTTGAGAAACGCTTTATTAATTTATGCATTCAAATAGCGGTTTTTGTACAACATTTAAGCAATACAGATTTGCGTGCACCGTGATATTTCAGAAATTTAAATCAGGGCAATGTCTTAGAAACCAACCGCAATAGTTGCGCAGTTGGTTTATTTTCATAAAATGCTTCAAATTCGTTCAGCTCTTTAACAATTCCAAGCGTATGACTTGTTTAAGTAACTGTCAGTTAAAAAATATGCGAAAAGTTCAACAACAGTTTTAGAAACGATTGATATATAAAAGACTAAGCGCGCCAAAGCGGACAGCAAGCAGGTGAATCTCCTTTGGCATCAGGGCGCATTATATGAACGTTTCTAGCTTTTTTGGCGTTTAAATGCACTTTATTCCCACTTTGCTTGAGCTTTGCTGCATTTGTTTCCCTTTTTTAACGAGCCGTTCGTAAAAAGACGTAAAATGGTCTTCGAAAAAAAAAACGCTTTCAAAACATTCGATCAGTTTTTAAACTTAGGAACTAACTTAACAAACATCAGAAATTGGGATTTTTCGAGAAAAAGTGAACATAAAAACGTCTAGAGCAGAAATCTCGAAAACTATGAGTTGTTTTAATTAAACTGCCTCACTTGGTACCATCATTTCTCTTTTATAGAAATGCCGCTTGGTTCTCTTCCATTTCTTTGAAAATCGCAGGATTATTCAAATAAAAATGAAGCAAAAGACTGAATGGTAGTTGGATTTTGTGTCTGGTGATGTCACAATTAATCACAGAGCGTTTCCCCGTGTAAGCAAGCATTGAAACTTTCAGGGCGGATTTATCGAGGGTAAAAGATGAATTATAGATAGGTGAGCGTTTGAAACCAAATAATTTCGATGCAAAGGCTGTTTAGAAACTTGAATCGTTCTCAACTTTTTGATGTTTGAAGTGCCGATTCTTAATATGAAACCTCAAATAGCTCAAAGCATATTGTATGAATTTAATAAAATTAAATATCGAACAGACTTCCAGTCCCGTGCGTATGGTCTGCTTTAACCTAATTATGCCGACTTGCCGGGCAAGTCGTGCAAATTTAGCTGAAAACTTAACGTGGAAATTATTGTGGTCTATGGAAATTTACTTTTCACTTGTCCGCTGGGCTAACTACCTATAGAAACTTGGACCATGGTAATTTTCGAGCCCGCAAAATGTGTCAAGTGTAGTTTCAGCCGGTCGGTTTTCGTCTGTTAGATGGCGAATTGTGATTGAAATTTTACTGTAATTGCCCATGAATATATATGGAATTTAAATGGCTGTTATTGCTACTCTTAGTTGGGCGACTTGAGTCAGGCAGGATTTTCATCAGGGAAAATTAATAATTATATTATTAGGGCTCTAATTATACAATACAAAAACTTGTTTGATTTGTCATACAAAAATTAATTAATAATATGAATTGGAAGTTTACCTTGACTAACTCAAGAAAATCGTTTATTAACTCCCATTTCCTATCTAATCAATACGATTCGAATTCCAAATCAATTTTATGTCTATTTTTCTGGAGCTTTGTATGACCCTCGATTCATTCTTTTCAGACTCAAGTTTGGAAGGTTTTGAAAAATCAGTGGGTTTTTTTCTGGGTATCCTTGGACAGTTTATATATGAGCCGCAAAAATTCCAAATCGATTTTATGCCTAATTTGAGATGTTTGTCGAGAGGTTTGCACGATCGCTTGATTGATTCTTTTCAGCCTCGAGTTTGCATCGTTTCAAAAAATCAGCGGTTCGTATATTTGAGCGGGTTTTTCTTCTGAGTATCCTTAGACACTCTTTCATTGAGCTGCAAAAATTGGCAATGTGTTTTACCCCTTATTTCAGTCTTAGAAATATTTTTCTAGACGGTTGCATGAGCGCTTGATTAATTATTTTGAGGCTCGAGTTTGGAAGGTTTTAAAAAATCAGCGGGTTTCCATATTTTAGTGAGTTTTTTATGAGTATCCTTAAACAGTCTTTATATGAGCCGCAAAAATTCCAAATCGATTTTAAGCCTAATTTGCGATTTAAAAATGTTTTTCTAGAGGTTTGCATGCGCGCTTAATTGGTTACTTTTAGGGTCGAGTTTGGAAGGTTTTGAAAAATCAGCGATTCGCACATTTGAGTGGTTTTTTTTTGTGAGTATCGTTAGACACTCTTTCTTTGAGCTGCAAAAATTGGCAATGGATTTTAAGCCTTATTTCAGTCTTAGAAATATTTTTCTACAGGGTTGCATGAGCGCTTTATTGATTAATTTCAGGCTCGAGTTTGGAAGGTTTTGAAAAATCAGCGGGTTCCCATATTTTAGTGAGTTTTTTTCTGAGTATCCTTAAACAGTCCTTATATGAGCCGCAAAAATTCCAAATCGATTTTAAGCCTAATTTGCGATTTAAAAATGTATCCTTAGATACTCTTTCTTTGAGCTGTACGATCGCTTGATTGATAATTTTCAGGCTCGCGTTTCGAAGGTTTTAAAAAATCAGCGGGTTCCCATATTTGAGTTTTTCTCTGAGTATCCGTAGACAGTCTTTATATGAACCGCAAAAATTCCAAATCGATTGTACCCCAAATTTGCGATTTAAAAATGTTTGTCTAGCGGTTTGCATGCGGGCTTAATTGGTTCTTTTTAGGCTCGAGTTTGGACGGTTTTGAAAAATCAGCGATTATTAGATTTGAGTGTTTTTTTTATGAGTATCCTTAAATACTCTTTCTTTGAGCTGCACAATCGCTTGATTGATAATTTTCAGGCTCGCGTTTCGAAGGTTTTAAAAAATCAGCGGGTTCCCATATTTGATTGAGTTTTTCTCTGAGTATCCGTAGACAGTCTTTATATGAACCGCAAAAATTCCAAATCGATTGTACCCCAAATTTGCGATTTAAAAATGTTTGTCTAGCGGTTTGCATGCGSGCTTAATTGGTTCTTTTTAGGCTCGAGTTTGGACGGTTTTGAAAAATCAGCGATTATTAGATTTGAGTGTTTTTTTTTATGAGTATYCTTAAATACTCTTTCTTTGAGCTGCACAATCGCTTGATTGATAATTTTCAGGCTCGCGTTTCGAAGGTTTTAAAAAATCAGCGGGTTCCCATATTTGATTGAGTTTTTCTCTGAGTATCCGTAGACAGTCTTTATATGAACCGCAAAAATTCCAAATCGATTGTACCCCAAATTTGCGATTTAAAAATGTTTGTCTAGCGGTTTGCATGCGCGCTTAATTGGTTCTTTTTAGGCTCGAGTTTGGACGGTTTTGAAAAATCAGCGATTATTAGATTTGAGTGTTTTTTTTTATGAGTATTCTTAAATACTCTTTCTTTGAGCTGCACAATCGCTTGATTGATAATTTTCAGGCTCGCGTTTCGAAGGTTTTAAAAAATCAGAAGGTTCCCATATTTGATTGAGTTTTTCTCTGAGTATCCTTAAACAGTCTTTATATGAGCCGCAAAAATTCCAAATCGATTTCATGTCTGATTTAAAATTTAGAAACATTTTTCTACAGCTTTACTTGAGCTCTCCACTAGTTTTTTCAAGCCTCGAATGTGGAAGATTTTCAAAATTCGGCGGCTTCCTATATTGCTTTTTTTCAAGATGTCCCTAGACACCTTTCTTGTGCGCTGTAAAAATTTCTAATCGATATATAATTGATTTTTTTCCTTAATATTCTCATGATTATTTTATTGTCTGTTTTGGCGTTTAAAAACGAAGCGAATTGTGATTGAAAGTTTACTGTAATTGTCCATGAATATTTATGCAACTCAAGTGGCTAATATTAGCAGTTTTAGTTAGTCAACTTGAGTCTTAGATTATCTTGTTCTAGTCTTTTGAGCCGCACTTTTCTTTGACTGACTCAAAAAAAAAATCGATAACCGGCTGAAATTTTTATTATTTAGGGCAAAATATGGAAATCGCTTCAACCTAATTTCCTGCTCTTTAGAACCCCGCCGCTGGTCATTTTGTGCGCACCATACCTCTGCACCTTATGTATTATTCAATAAAGGAAATCAAACCACAAAGGGTGCATTCGATACAAACGACCACAAGTACACTTCACAAAGCAGTGGTCGAATGAAAATTCGACAACCGAATTATTACGTATTCATAAATCTGAAACTTTTATACTTACAGCTGACGTCCAATGTTTGGCTTTCTTCACTTTTTCCAACTGCATTGTGCACTTCGCACTTGACGATGGCGTCGTGCTGTTTTCTGGACACATTTCGTAAAACCTGCAACAAATATTTATTTAATCGCCAGAAAATAAAATTACGTAGTTAATGAGTAACACGTAATTCTACTACCCTGCAGACTTGAAAACTTCTTTGCTTAAGTTGACTAATTTCAGCAACATGTTATCGTTATACCCAATTAGATCCAGCATAATATATTGGATCGGATCCAACTTTTTAGCTTCCTTTTACAGGACTTAGTAGCTCCTTTCACAAGTTTGAGATCATGACGAAGTTCATTTAACACTTTTATAGCCTTATGATAGTTGTTTTCCTTGCTAAAAGCTTTTAGTGACTTTGGAAGTTGAACGCATTTGTTTCTGGTATTACTTGTTCATTTAGCATACAAATCAGAAAGGCAACCTTAGTTATAAATCAAACACTCCTAAGCAAATAACATTGGAAGTGACAATAGCTTATCTAGAATAAAATATATAATAAATTGAATTTCACTTTCCATCTACGTTTCCCAGCTTGTTTTTTTCTATCACCCATAGTTGCATGCATCAACATATGAACTTACCAGCTCTTTTGTAAAGTCCCCAATAATAGGTTCGTCATTCATAAACCATTTGTATGAAACATCAGGCGGGTTCGCGTCTGCCTTGCATCCTAATCGAATTTCGGATCCTTCAGGAATCTGTCCATTGGCATTCATTCCAGAGAGAAATGTAACCATTACCTTCGGAGCGTATTTCACCTGGAAAAGGCAACGAAAATTGCACACAAACTGCTCCTGGTTTGTTTCAAAAGTCGCAATAAAAACCGGGAAATCACGAAATTTAATAACTTCTTCAACAACAATGCAAACAGTGGCTGTTTTACTATCGCGAAAAAACATCACATCAATCAACTGCCTGCTCGACAAGACAGAACGTATTTGTTTGTAAAGGCCGCTTTACGTCTGTTTGTGTCTGTTTTGGGAAACAGAAAAATCCAATTTGCACAAAAACGAGATACGTGTTAAACTTTTGATATTACATCTTTATCCAGTAATAAAACGCTTTAAAGCAAACGGCATTTTGTTGCTTTGTCACCGCACTCTAATTGCGTTACAGGCGATCCGTTGTTTCAGACAACTTTTATTCCGCCGGCATTTTGCGAAGATAAAAGGAATTTACCCCAGAATTGCAGCATAGGGGCAATAATGAGCAAATATGTCTTCCATTATTGTCTAAGTTTTGCCGTTCCTCGGCGTCAAGGGAAATTAATGTTGTTTATGTTGATTTTCACACGTTTTTTGCATCAATTCAGATTAGAAGTTTGCCATCTATTTTCGAAAAAATATAGTGAAGGCCAGTTTTTTCACAGATAAGTATGCAAACGCGACACTGGGATGTTGTTATAAGAAGATTTCTTCATTAACATTATGCAAATATCCATTGCTTGATAAGAAAATCCACTTAACACACCTACTTTTCATCCTATTTTTCCAGTTTGCAAATAACTATTCCAAAAGCGGAAACTCAAGTTCATTTACACAAAATTAGCAAATTTCATATTTTGCATTTCTTCTGCTTCTGTGGAGGAAAGTCATTTTGAAAATTTGCCTCTGTTTTCCATCGCATAACTTAAAGAGAATGGACAAACTTCTGCTATTTATTATAGTTTTCCTTGACCCTCCGCTCGCTCTGATAGGTTTTATACAGTAAACGGCTAAATTATGGAATAAATTCGATATAAATTCAGATCCTAATAGGTTTTGTGAATATTGCCTTCGACTCGTTGATTTATGTTTTCAATTTTGTGTCTTTTTACGAAAAATCAACCACGTTTTTACTCGCATAGGTGAATTTTTTAAACAAAACAATGAAATGTGTGTTTCTGATTTGTCTCTGTATTTTGCGACTCTCAATAGAATCTGGAAATTTTCGGAACTCGAAAGGTTTAAGAAAAACCGGATAAAGTTGCAAAAAAATTCGAATCATGTTTTTGTACATCTACTCTCAATTTCACTAATTGCAGATTGCCTAATGGCACCTTCTGAATACTTTGCATTAAGTGAATTGCCGTCTGTGTTTCTGCAAAGCCATTTAATAAGACTAAAAGTGAGTCCCATTTCACATAAATGAACAATAATTATCTACGAGAAATATTTAGCTAAGCGAAAAAACTTCAGTACAGTTTTTCTGAGTCATTTGAAAGGTCCAGTGGCTACAATTTTCATGATGCTTCATATAAAAAAATCCTCGAGAAATGGACGAATAAGTTGGGATTTTGTCGTCTTTAGTGGCCATTCGATCGCCTTTTGTGAACTTCTTGGACGCGTAATTTCGTCCTCTCATAACATTCAAAATTAATGGATAGTTTTATGGAAATGTTTCATATTTGCTGATATTACGAAGTGATCAATCTATTAATACGAGTTTTTTACGAGAAAGTATTTAGAGCTTCTCTACGTCGTGAAGATTTCAAATTGATTCTAGGTGGGAGTTATTAATATTTGTTTAGAGCTTTGCAAGAGCTTTTCACTGCTTGTTTCAGGTTTGGGTTTGGAAGGTTTTAAAAAACCAGTATGTCCATGGAATCTATTGACATTTTTTCTGAATGTTTTTAGAAGCTCGTTTTATGTGCTGTGAAAATTTCATATTGATTTTATGTTTGGTTTGGGAGTTAGAAATATTTCTCTAGAGTTTGATTTTTTTCCTCAATACTTTAATACAATTTTTCTATGCGCTGCAGAAATTTCAAATCGATTTTACATCTGGATTGAGATTAGGGAAAAAAATTCTAGAGTTTATTTTTAATTGAGATTTACATATTTTCTGAATATCCGTAGACACTTTTTCTATGAGTTGCAAACATTTCAAACAAACTTCATGTCTGATTTGAGAGTTAGAATCATTTTCGCGGCTGTTTGCATAAGCTCTTGAGTGCTTCTTTTCAGGCTCGATTTTGGAAGTTTTTGAAAAATCAGGGGCTTCCTATAGTTAATTGTTTCCGAATATTCTTACACACGCTTTTTATGAGCTGCAAAGTTGCAAATTGATTTTGTGCCTAGTTTGAGGTTTATAAATATTTTTCTGGAGCGTTGCATGAACGCTTGATTGTATCTTTTCAGGCTCGCGTTTGGACTGTTTTAAAAAATCAGCTGGTTCCTATATTTATATTATAAATATCCATAGACACACTTTCTATGAGCTGGAAAAATTTCAGATTTACTTTAAGCCGAGTTTCATTTTTTCCGAAATATTTTTAGACATCCTTTCTGTGCGCTGAAAAAAACGTAATCGATTTTACTCATCGTTTGAGATTCTGACATAAAACTCTTGCCTATTTTTTCCAGATTCGAGTTTTGAAGATTTTAGAAAATTGACGAGTTTCCATATTTAATACATTTTTTCCGGAATAACATCAATCGCTCATTCTAGGTGCGGGAAAATTTTAAATCGATTTTATGCCTGATTTTTTCTTTATGTTTTTTCTTTTATGTTTTTCTTTATATTTATTTGTTTCCTGTTTCTTTCCAGGCTCGAGTTTGCAAGGATTTAAAAAATCAGTATGTCCAAAGATTCGATTGATTTTTCTTCTGAATACCCCTAGACGCTCTTTCAAGATGTTGTAAAATTTGGGTCTACTTTAGGGGTCACGTTATATAGAAAATGAATCGGTGCTCATACCTCTTTCACCTCTGGTAATGTATCAATAATTTTATTAGAAAAAAATCTTTTATGCCGCTGCGGAAAACCCATTCATTATAATTTTCCCATTTTCGTCAGAGAACACTCTGCGCGTGCTATAATGGTAGCACGCCATTTGATGTTCTGTTATTTCTTTTCTGGAGGAGGGTAATAAAACGGGATATTCAGGGCTCGCGAAAAATGGAGACGGAATGCCATGTGAAGAAATTGCCATTAAATATTTACAGCGGCGTGGCAAAACGTTTATTTTATCAACAGCGAACGGTTTTGCCATCGAACGATCAGACATTGATGGGCAATAAAATATTTGTCAAAACTGGGCAGTTTTAAACAATCGCTTTATCTTGAGAGGACAAAAAACAGCGCTCAGGAGTAAACCTATTTAAGCTTTCCAATGAATTACTCCAAATTATGTCGGGTATTACAGTGCCGGAAGCCGCTCTATCTCTATCATAAAAGTTTCGGTGGAAAAAAGCTCTCTGCGAGCTTTTGTCAGAAGATATAAAAAGCCAACATGTAACAAAACGCTGGAATCCCTGTCCTAATAGCGCAACGGTAATGGAATAAAGAGCGAACAAAACGGAGACTTTTGAACAAATCACATGGACTGAAATTAATTGCTTACCTCTAGCTTGAGTTTTGCACTTCGATGGGTTCGTTCAGCGGTATTTTGAGCTTGGCATGTAAAAGTGGTGTTGTGGTGCAGTTTCCTCGGTGTGAGTTTCAAAATCGATTTGGCAGTGAATCTACGACTATCCGCCGACTTTTCGATTATGTATTCGTTGCCTTCGGTTAGGACATTTCCTGCAAACAAACAAACCCTTGTATAACAGATGAGAAACTTTGCGCGCGATAGAATAAACGGAAGCTAGTTTTTCGCACCAGTTTCCTTGAAATATCTGTTTGGGGGGATTTATTATTTTGCTAGGGCAAAATCTCCGGATTTCTAAAAACTTTATTCATTTTCGTTTTACCAGCGCGAAGAACAGTAAAATTATTATGCAAATTTAATTAAAGTAGTTTCAAATTGGAAATGGAATTAACAGCGCTTCTCAAGGAACGTTTTCATTCATACTGTCCTTATGCTCTTTTTAAGTGCAACGATGCTTTTTCAGTAAAAATAGCCCGGCAAGATTAAGGCTTCGGATTACTAAACTTTAGTTAATTAAATCCCAATTTACTTTTTTCTTTTCATGGAATTTAAATGGGATATTTGACTTAGTGAAAAAGAAACGGTCATTGCTTGAAACTGATGAGTTTTTCAAGCGTTTAGGCTTCAAGGAAGCACCTTGGAAGATGCTGCAAGCCTTGTGCATGCGAAACGTTAAAAATAAATGCTTTTAGACGACGAAAACCTCACCAGTTTCGGTACTAGAAACGCCATGAACAATTTCTAGTTAATTTTTCAAACTTCAAACTAAAGCTAAGCAGCAATAAAGGTAAGAGGCACTTGCCTAATTTGATCTTGTTCACATTGTCACTGGCTGCAGCACACTAACAAGTTAATCCAATATCGTTAGCCAGTAACAAACCGAATTAAAAGACCATTCATTATCCAAGACCTTTAAAATTTTGAGCAGCTAATCTGTCACAACGCCTGCTCAATTTCAGTGTCGGTTCTGCATAAAATATAAGCATAAACGAAAGGAGTGATGCAGACCATATTAAGCATATACAGTGGCCATGCGGAGGTGTTTGCATCAACAATATAAATTCTTTAAATTATGCAAGCCATTCTATCCCATTCTGTTCCGGCCAACCACATTTCCCTTTTAATCTGGAAGAGATCGATACTAGACCGCACACTATCATCAAGCTGTTGCTTTTGAAACAGAGACCAATTTTCACGTTAGCCCTCGGTCAATTTGACACATCGTGTACCCAATATCAAATGAAGTTGATTTAGGGACCCGATCCATTAGCACTCTCAAACAAATAAATAAGCCGTTTCGTTGTTATTCGTATCACTCACGTCCGTGCTGATCGAACAATATTTGGTGCATCGATTTCACATCGCATCACCACATATATGCCGGATTAAATCAAACAAAACCACACGAAAGGTTTTGCCAAATTGGGAATATTAGCTTTTCTGGAAAATCTGCCTCAAATAGTGAAACTTGTGTTGTTTTATCTATAAATTGACATTCTGATGACGAATCGTTAGCAAACAAAGCGGCGGGACCAAAAGATTATTTCACCCCAATTAAACTGTGATTTTTGGTGATCTCGACTGAGCATAGAGGTTGTCTGAAAGCAAGAAGTAAAAAATGTCCGATCAGCTCAGACTTTTTATTTGAATATAAAAAATGTACAAATAAACTCACAACGTTGATTGAGATTACTAAGGAAAATTACTACCAAATAGAACTAAACTCTAATACCAAAGAGGACTTTAGGAGGAAAACTAATTAATGAGAAGAGCGATTTCTTAACTGATAGTAAAGAAGTTGCAAATAAATGTAATGAACATTTTATCAATATTGGCCAAAAGATGAAAAATGAGATAAAAACACCGACTGTCAAGTACGCATTCAAACTCCTCACCATTTTTAACTCCAGTAGATGAGAATACACCAATTTTTCTTAACACTACTCCCAAAGTTGTAGATAAGTTCTATATTGTTGAGGCGGATTCATTTTTTACAAACTTCTTTTTGGGTATTTCGCCTCAAAAATTTTTGTCTTTAAAAAAGACAGAATTTCCTCACGTCTTTTATTACAGATTGATAAATAAAAACTACTCCCAAAAATGCGTAAAGCAAACTCCTTATTATAAGTCTTTAGTCGAATCAGTTGGAAAATTTGGGATATCGTTCTGGGTATCAACGCATCAAACAAATTTAGAGCCGCTGAAAGTCACTCAATTTCTTTCACTTAAAACTCTGTGTTTTAGGGTACAACAATTTGATGAGGGAGATATTTGAAATAAATTCTCTATATATCCAATCCACAATTTCAACTACAAAGTATAATTTTATAAATGCATAACTCTATGATTGTTTAACTTTATAGATGAGAATAAATATTACAATTATTTAGGAATTTTTTTTCGTTCTACTTCATAGAGTTTTCCGTTGGTTTCTATCAACGACCTAAACATTTGTGGTCCTCCTTCAATCACTAGGACTCCATCCATTTCAGTTAAAAGCAAATTAGAGCTAAAAGTGAAAGAAATAATCCGAGTGCTGATGGTTATGTGCTTTTATTTAATTTGATCTTGTTTTCTTGCTTGCTCCCTAATCTGCGTGGGCACACTTATCGTTCGCTTTCCACGCCTGGAAAACGGTGACGAGAACCAGAAGAAAGGCCTAGTCTTAAATAATAAATACCTTAAGAGAGTTAAGCGATATACTGGCCTCCTTAATATTAAATGTGACCTTTGGATGCTCAGTTAGTAAGAGTTTATTTAAGAAAAAACATTCATATTCTCTATGCTGACAAATATTCCCAGTGCTCATGCATAACTAATCAGCTCTGAAAGGTGGCGCGTCTGAAATGAAGGTGTTATGCAGAATGAACATGCCAGTAAATATTTTAAAGGCAGCAGTGAAGTTTTCAGTCTTGCATACAAATAAATGAATAAAAGCTCGCTGAAAATCGTAATTTTGTTTAGTGCGACTGAGGCCTGACAGTAAGCTGTAGTTTTTAGAATATCAAAACACATTCTTCCCGATCAATGCGGTTGAAATTATTATAAATTCATCACACATTTTAGACTTGGTTTAGTTCAGTATATTTAGTTGATTGCAGCACTTACCATGTCCATCTATCCAAGTGATTTCCGCCGCCGGTTTTCCTCCAGAACTGATACACTCCAACTCAATTTCTCTGTCCTCTGTGGTCACCAAATGGTCTCCTTGGGCAATTTTTGGTGGATCTGGCGGTACGAGGACAGACAGCGTAGCAAAATTGCTTCTGATACCTTTAAACACACAAACATTTGCATTCAGAAAACCGTTTTACGATACTTATTTCTAGTGATGAGCGAAGCACAATCAAAATGTCCAGACTTGGTCTTGCTGACAAAACGATGCTTGTTGCAAGAAACTTGCAAGTCTTGCTTTTAAATAAGACGTGAAATTAAACAATTTGTCTTTCAATAATAAAATTAAGGGATAATAGTAACCAATACACAACAAAAAATTGTTTTTAGCTAAAAAAGGCTGTTGTTTTTTGGTACGCGTTTCTTATTATGTGGAAAATTAGGAGTTTTGGAAAATGCAACAATTTTATGATTATATTTAATACGTGTTTTATTTTTCAGTTCAAAATTATGTGCAATGTGCATAAAACATATATTTTAAAGGTAAAAAAAAGAACAAATATTTGTATTAACTACGCGCCGATTTAAGCAATCTAGAAGAGAACGAAAAACATCTGGAACCAATTATATGTTAACCAAAAAATCTGTTAAGCACTGTTTTATTTATGTCCTACTTGTTCAAAGTGTTCATTCCTAATTTTAGGTTTTCTCACTTCAAGTGATTCGTTGGAATGTTAATCGTTTAAATTTCGGTTCAATTTTATTATCATATCTACGGGCTTTGCAAGACTCTTGTACAAGTTTTGGTCTCGTTCTTGCGTGCATAGTCTTGGTTCTGGTTATGCAAACCAAAAGAGTGCAAGACTAAGATCAGTCTCGCTCATCACCAGTTATACTATAATGTATACAGTAAAAGAAGACAGCAAAATTGCCTTTCTGAATTTCTTTACCTGGTTGTCCTTGAGGTCCAGGAGAAACTTGGCATTGATACCGGGCGTCATCATCAAGCATTACTGGATAAATATCCAAAGAATAATCGCCTGAAACAATAAATGAGACAGTTATGAGCCCTAAATCGTCTCGTTTGAATCAACATAATTACAATGTTTTCCAACAATTTGTTGCATCAATTTAGAGAGCAATAATCAAAGCATTACTTCGGATAGAAGGAATTCGAAAAAATTAGATCCGGAGACCTTCGGTAATCAATTTTTCGCCACCTTAATTGAACGACCGGTAAAAACATTCACTATTTCACTAATAGTTAATAATTCTTTGCACGCAATTGCTGTATATCTCGTAATTTCGAGATAGCCGGAGGTCCAGAACCACTTAACCATTTACAAATATCGGTAGCAAAATCGATTAGATCTGAACCTATCTGTCGGCTTTGTAGCGCAATTAGTTCCTTATCTAATAGATTTTTTCTCGGCCAGAATCCATCCAACTTAATACGGGTAAATTAAGAGCAATCTGGGCCCCAGATAAGTAACTCTACCATAAAACCGCAGATAACACAAATTGGACCGTCCTAATCTATCTATGGTTAATTTAGTTCCAGTTATAAGAGCGGTAAATTTTTATAGTTATTACTGAGCATTAGTGCTTAGATGCCCTTCGGCCACAACAAACTGACTAGAATCCACTGAAATCCATGTAAGCGGCTTATGTGCTTTGAAGAAACCAAATCTAAATGTTCAAGCATTTGAAATGTGAACCGAAACCTGTGGGCTTCATTTAGGTCCAAATGATGATTTTTAAATAAATTTCCTCTAGCATTTCCAATAAATATCAAGTGCTTTAGGTTTATTGGAAGTTGATTTAAAGCCGAAAACGAATTACATGATTGATGCTTTCTGGTTCCTTAAACCGTTTCCGATGTGCAGTCGTTGCGACTTAATAACTCCGAAATACCTTAAGACCTTTTTAGTTCGTAAAAGTACAGACTTTATTGCAATGTTAAGGATACGTTTTATGCCCTAGAAAGCCGAACGCTCCCCAGTACTGAAGACTATGAACGAAAAAATTGCTTGGGTTTGCTCTTTTGTAATAAGGAAGCATGTTGGAGCGAAAATATAAAGCAACTCGTAAAAAAAGCGGTTATGGGCTTTTCCAAGTACGCCGTGCAATGAGGTTAAAGGTTTTATAAAAATAACGAAAGTAGGTAAAGGTGTAAAAGTTTCGCGGTTTTTTTGCCTGGTGTTGAAAGCCACTGATCTCGCATCTGAAGTAGACTAACGAAGCAGCGATTTAATTTGCCAGCTTTAGTTGGAAAACCACTGGCGATCGACCCAGGAAGTTGGGAGCTGATGAAAAGAAGTTTCCAGCTGGATAATGATTTCTGTTTGGAGAAAGTACATTTGTTCAACTGCAACCCATGTAAAACTCTGAAGTTCATTGCATTCATTGAATATATGAAATGTCGTATTTATGCAGAGAAGAGATATCTTCAATGTTGAGGCTGAATGATTTATGTGATCTTCAGTTGAAAACTTCAGCCTCAGCGTTCGTCTGAAAATGATTGGGGATGCTGGCAGCTGAAACGTTGTGATAAAACCATATTTGTAAGACTGTGAAAGTCCGAATAAACCATTCAACCTTTTTCTGATACAGGCCTTCGACCTTGATCCACTCAATCGTTTTTTGGTAGTAAAAATTCCTGGCATACGTAGCTCTATTAAACCCTCAAGTTATCCGTCGCCTCGAGTGCTTTTCTACTAAACGCAATGAAACAAGACACATGTTTCCTTCATCGATCAAGTTTTTATTAAAACGAGCACACACACCATTTTATGCGGCAATTCTGGAATATATCCTGGACGAGTTCCATATCCAGGCGGTCCCTCGAGGGCGGTGAAAAGCTGTTATGTCACTGTGTTACTTGGAGCATCCCTTCGTGGGCTGTGCAGGCCGAATTCGTCCCTCGACAGTGGACGATATTTAAATTCTGTTTCTGTTTGTGTTTCGGATTGTGTAACCGTGTACCGAGAAGAGTGGCCGAGGCGAAGCTTAAAAGCTTAGGAAGAAACTAGGAGTTTGCTTTTTAACGGTAAAGAGCATATAAACATTCGAATCGTTAGCGATGACTAGGGTTTGCTTGGATCATTAATGAAGCTTATATGTAATTCCATTTCGTTTCCAGTGCAGAGTTCACGTCGACAATCCCGACCATTTGGAAACAGTTTGAAAGTGAAGGTGCCCACATTGTTGTAAGCGGACAAAGGTAGTCTCTCAGCATCGTAAACTGAAGCGTTCAGCAGCACTATTAATGGACGATAAAATAAAGTTTTTAATTAAAATGTTTTCCTTCAAGTTTCAAAGGTAGTAAAATTGAGGGCCTGTCGTAAAAATAGACAATAAATTCGGTTACACCGGCAAAAGCAATCAATGGCTTTAAGAGCTCTCTGGCCCTTCGAAAATTCCATGGAATTCCTACTGCTGGGATTCACAGTTTCAGGATTTTTACTTTCAAAATATTTACTTTGATTTGTTTGCTTCTTCATTAAATCTTCATTAATTTTGTTTTCCACCCTTTTTTAACTGGATGTTGCTACTTAAAGAACCAGCTGCACCAGATCCTCTGTTTAACACACCAAATGGTTCATTTGTTCATGTTCCCATTGTCTTGTTGTTTAAACAAAAATGTTTTTTTTGTTTATCACAACGTTTCGGCTGGTATGATCTTCCACGATTTCCAGGCGACTCGAATAAACAATTCAACTTCCAACGTTGTCTACCGCAAGTTTAAACAAACGTTGAAGCTGAACCTGCGTTTAACACCGACTCTAATTGAATGTCCCAGGATTAATGGTTTCAACAACAACAAGGAATGGAGAGTACAGCAAAAATTTGTTAATGTCTACTGGCAGCTAATAAGATAAATCCCATTGGACACACATCGAGCGTGTCCAAAGTTCCTACATGACCAATTTGTATGCCAGAAGCGAAAGCAGCAGGGTCACATTGAGGGAGATCAGAGGCAAACTTAACCGATTTGTTACGGTTTTGCTGATTAAAGTTCCGCAAATGACGGTTCAGAAACTTGCAAGACGTCACTAGATCGCGCCGTTATAACGAAATGATTTCCTAAAGCCGGCGCTGTTATCGAATAACATTTTCTCGACTAATTGCGAAAACAAACAAGCTGATCAGCACCTTTGAGCTGAAAATTCCCCGAACTGCCTCGTGTTCACACCTTACTTTATCCGGTTAAGACAAATCAAACTCGCTGTAGATTTTGTCAACTTTGTGCCGTCGACTTTGGAACGTGTTTGGTTAAATTATGAATGGTAAATATGGAATTTTAGCGCTGTTTTAACTGCGACTGGATAATTTTGGATTAGGAAAGGGGCGCAAGTTCCACAGTTGTCTTTTGGAACTGGGCAACAGTTTAGAAGTTACATATTAATACACTTTTGTTGGTCTGTCGCGTGATTTTTCACATAATCGGAACAGAATAACGTTGGGTAACTTCTTGCATTGTCCATCCCAGTAACTTAATTTAGCTGCTATTTAAAGCTTCAACATAAAATCGTTCGCAATTTTCTTCGAAAGTCCCCCCTTGACGACATTTGTTATCAAAAGAAGAAAATATTCGACTAAGAAAACTCTTCTTTGGATCGCTTACCGAGAAAACCAACAAGATCCTACTGAGCCTTAAGACTCTAGCCCAGACGTGTTAACTTAATGCTCATGAGAAGCCGTAAAAGAAAAGTTATCAGGCCTCACAACTAATCCAATGTAATAGCTGCAATAATAATAAACATGCCATAGAACTACTTATATCTAATTGATCTAATGCCGCCTCTCAGAAAAAGCTTCTTATTGGATTGGTCGAACTTTTTCATCATCTAATTTAAAAATAATTGGCCCAATTACTTTTAAGCCTCCGTGATGTTTCTTTCCGGTGTTGGAAGATACGAAACGGTTTTTTCCTTCGTCCATTATTATCAAAGATAAAATGTGAGATATCCCGCTTGGATCAAATCGGTCCGAAAATTATATTGAACATAATTCGCAGGCAGGTGAAATAAATTGGTTACAATATTACAATATATCCGTATGTGTCGAACATGTTTATTCTGTTGTCCGATGAAAGTCATGTGGATATAATTGGAAAGGCTTGTTTGTGTTTGTTCAAGTCCAGGCTGTTTGCATCAAGATAGGATAGGGCCGGCCCTATATTGTTAAACTGTTAGCTGTTAGTTTGTTCACTCAATAATGATGCACGTTTTATGGCTATATTTTCGATTTTATTGTCTGTTTTCCAGCTCAAATTAAAACACGTACTTTTGAAGCGTACATTTGGTACTTATCCACCGCAAGCTGTTAACCTTTAACATTTAACCGGTTAATTCGTATCGGGAGAGCCGGACTGGAATTCTTTCGACCTTTTCGTTCCAATCGATACTTTTTGTTCAATATATCACAAATCCTGATCTGACACTGGGCCCCGCGAAGGGCCATTATTTACCCTTTCCATTTCGTTGGCATTAGGGCTATTTACTGATAAATAGCGACCAATTATTAAGATTAATTGTAATTGTTATGAAACTCAGCCGGAGCAGAGTTTATCATCCAAAACGGTCATTCTCAAGCTCTATGAGGAAGCTTCAGCATTGCTGTAATTTGTTTCAGAAGAAATAACAGGAAAAAGCGTTAATGTTTGAGACAAATACACCTGTAGTCGGAAATAATGAGCACAGCAGTAGAACGCATCATTGAGAGAAGTGAAAGAAGACTCAAAAATAGAGCCGAAGATCCTGGTAATAAAGGAAGTTTCACATACCTTGACAGACTAACACGGAACTTTGCAAGTTAAAATCAACAAGAAACCTCACGTTTACAGTTTTGTGGGTGACACAACATTGATATCTCACATAGGAGCCGGACGTGGTGGCAAGACACTTGCAGTATGAACTACATGAACATACAAACAATGAATTTTACATGGAAACTGAAGGAAAATGCGTTCAAAACTTAGACAATTCTGTTTAAGAACGAAGAATTCTTGTGTCGTCGACACAGAAGGAAATTGAGACGTTGAGTTACTTCGAGGTAGATGTTTGGCGTAAATTTGACATTGAGTTTCAACCAAACTCAGAAGGCTCATAGTGCGGCATCAAAACAAACCATGTATGTACCTACTTATGAATTCGAGAAAGTGGAACAAGTAAGAAAAACAGAACCCTGAGATGCATTTAAGGTAGGTGTTAATTTGCCTAATCGTTTGAAGCTTTTGTGATATAATAATCTGTAAAATTGTAATCCTTTTCTGTTGTTTCTGCTCCCTCTTCAGCGTTTCTGAATCTTCGACTTGGAAAAAGCCAATCCTTTGACGTCCTTGCGTCTGCTAATGGAAGAAAATGGTAAAACATAGCCAACTGAAATATTCTTGAACGTTTCAAGTGGTTTCTCCGTTTAAATTGGCATTTATTTGAACTTGTTCAATGTACTAAATAGCGTGTATTAAAACTATTACAGCTTTGAAAGTGACTGTCGCATTATTTTAATTAAACCACGTTAATCGTGACAGAATTTTAAGGCATTGGAATGTAAATTCATAGCGGCCCGTGTCTAGCTAGCGGTTAATCTTCTAATTGCGAATGCCTTTAAATAGGTCGCTATTATGCATTTGAGTTTTTATTCAGAAACTTCTAACGGCATTACGAGGGTCGAGTCAAACATTAAATTTAATTTCTTTTTAAGGCCCGGTCATATAATTAAGAGGGCGCGCACAAATTCAGTTAACGTAAATTAGGAACAGTTAATAGTTAAGTTAAAATTTCGACGTCGGTGTTTTTTGCCGTTTTCTCAACGCAAAAGCTCGGCAAGAGTTTCCCACTCTTCTTCGCCCCGAAATCCAGAGATGAATCGAAACAACCGGCGAAGTTGGACCCGCGCAAGGAATTTAAATTGTTTTGTAAATTGTGTTTGTTTATTCTTCTAAGGGCAATCTCTTTTAAAAGTGTTTCGCAAAAGTTTTCGATTTATTTTTCCTCTGGGGAGTTACTTACTCTTACCAATTACACGATGTGCTTACTTCGCTTTCACAGTTATTGTCCACGAAGGACAATGCGTTTTTAATGAAAATATGTTTGTTGGTTAAGAAACTTTCGACTTTCTGGCATGTTTTGAATCTTTAAAAATTGGGATCGCTCTCGAGAAAGAGTTTTCTGATTGTTAAAGGAAACGCAAAGACTAAAATTAAATGTAAATAATTTTTTCCCGACTTTTCACAAGCACAGTTGGTTTGCATCTTCAGCAGAGATTGGTCCCGAAAGCCTGAAAAACCCACCAGTTCCAAGCAACAACCGGGAAAACCTAACGTTTTTGAAAATGGGAAAACAATTTTTACCAGGAAATAATTATATTTCGTGTTTTACTCCAGAGTACTGATTCAGCTGAACAGCAGCTGAAAATAGAAGGAAAAATGCGGCGCATAGATATTTGCGGATATAAAATAAAAATATTAATGTACCGCAATTAATAATCTTAAGTTGGCCTTACAAAAAGCCCCTGAAGGAATCGGCTACTGTCTCAAAATGTATGTTTTGACCCAAATGCGCGCTCTTCTTTAAACATTCGTAGTAAGTAGCAATTTGTAATGTTCATCACATTTAGAGCACATTTGGCTCTAAAGGTGCTGTAGGTTTTGTCAAAATCACCCAGTCGCTTCCTTTGTGGAGGATCATTAACATTTACCATCATCGTATGACATTTTCATAATTTTCGATTATAATAATTCGATTATCTCTGTTAAAAATTGGTGTAGTTTCGTTGCGTTAAAGCCTTCAAAAGCGCAGGTAAAATAAAAATCTTGAACAGATGGCAGAGCGAGTTGGCAGTTTTTAATTTGAAATCTGATGGCTGAATCGCTGTTATTAAAGTGCGAATACTAACCAAAGGAATCTAATTAAAACTGTATTTTTGCCATTTTCCCACCGAGCAATTTGCTGATATTAAACTATTTTCGTTGTCGCAGTGTTTTCGTGTCCAGGGGTGGCATATTACGGCGTCATGCCGTTTTACTGCCTTTATAACCATTTGAAGCGAAATGGAAAAAATAAGGCGAGCGAACGCAGTTATGAAACCGCGCTAGATGGGACGTTTTAATAAACACTTTTATTTTGCATAAGATTGCAAACTGGAGCAGATTCGGATCACATTCCTGCCACCTTCGGATGGAGTTTTGTTAGCTACGACCCTTCGAACCCCATGGGTCCATTATTTTTTTCCCATGCACTCACTCGAGATTTTCAAGTCGACTTTGCCGGTGATTTTTTGCCGGCGACACGTCCTTGATTTGGTCCTTAAAAATGCCTCTATCAAAACCCGACGGGGATATCAAACATTAAGAGCCACTTTAACACATGTCAGGTGAAGAGATTCGGGGCACTTTTAAGAGCACTCCACTCGCTCCCTTCTGGGCTCGAATACAAAATTTTACTTATAAATGTGCGCCTCGACGAAGAGTGTATACTTTCTGCGAAAAAACTATATAAAGGGTTTTTTGTTGATGCCGGAAAGAATAGCTTTATGAAATTCCTTGTCTTGAAAGAACATTCTTTCCTCCTCTCCTAGCTGGTAAGTGTTACAGCTTGAAATTCTCGTTCTTTAATTTCTTAAATCCCTTAATCTACCTCTTTAATCCCCAGTAATCTACCAATGTATTAAAAAGCATATTCTACACAGCGTGGTGCTCAACTAATGCGACGAAATTCATTAATATTGTTTAAGCAAAAATATTGCGTTTGAAGCAAATGTTAATAGTCTCCGAGCTACAAGGTGGGAAAGCGTAATTGAGTGTCGTTTATTTTTAAGGGTTCTTAACCAGTTTTGCTATTACCGAAAAAATGTTTTGGGGGTTTCTTGGATCGAGTTGGGCGAACGAAATATTGCCAACAAAAAAACCAATATTTTAAAATCCAATACAAAATAGAACAATTTGGTTCCTCGATCTGGAAAACCCCCAAACGCAAAATTTCTTGGTAGCAGTTAATCCGGTTATAAACTCCTGGTTCCAATATCAGTTTTTGCCTAAAACTTCAGCTAACTAATGCGCTTTGCCATTATTACTGAAAATAGTTTCATTTGCTATACACCATCACGTTCAACCACTTGTAGTTTATTGGATGCCATCGAATGCAGTGGCCAAAGTGGAACAGAAGAGAAAAATGCTGATAAACAAAACCATATACGGTAATTGTGCCGCACCTCTATAAACGAAAATCCGATTAATGATCAATGGAAATAATCTGTTGCAACACATATTGGTCCTGTATGAGGGCACTTTGAAGCGCAAATAAATTTAGTCTCGTTTGTCATAGGCATCGATTGACGGATCAACGAACAATAGGGGCAATTGTGAACAGGGTCTTAACTAGAAAATACATCGAGCTATATTAGAGGAGATTATAAACTCATCAATCTTGGCGGCATTTAAGGTGGTTTTGGGCATAGCGAAAAACATCATTAATAAAAGTTGAGCAAAAGACGGATTAGAGGATTTCGTCATTACGAGTTGCTCGATGATTACAAGATTTTTAACGCGGTTTCCATCGACTTACCTTCTTCATCGCTACCGACCATCGAGTAGCGGTCGAATCCACTCAGGTTCCGGTGCGTTCCCAGCCCAAAGTCGTCCTTCGTCCATTGCAATGTCCCGATCTTTCCAATTACCCGACAGGGCAAAGTTACCCGCGATCCCACTACAGCTGTTTGATCCTGCGGTTCCATCGCAAACTTTTGCTCCACAGCCTCCACTTTAACGTAGCAAATTACTCCTATCCGCAGGAGCAAGATGAACAATTTGTAGGCCGAAGTCATTCTGAACTTGATGAAGTTTTGGGCCGATTGGTTTTTAGCTACCTGCAATTGAAACAAGCAAATGATATGCGGAATTATATATTGTTTGGAAGAGATGCAATAGAAAGCTGGTTGATAGACACATTTTGTAAAAAGCCCTTAGACACGTCAAAGAAACGGTTCTAGATCAGAACGTCACAGTTGCAACACAAACTGTTTAGTTCCACTGGTAATAATCGCAACAATGAAAATTACACGGTACATTCTTCTGAATGTTTATGGGAAGCGAATGAAGAATCTCGGAAAAAACCTTTCATCTCGTTCCAGCACTGACCTAGGCAAAGTTTTTGCGCTAAACTTATTTTCCGACTCAGTGGTTTCCGTATTCGAGTCATTACCATTCCTTCATAGAGCCTTTTCATTAAAATACGTAATTAAAAAAGTCGCACCGGACAGTTTTTCTTCTATTTTCGTCGGCAATGCCAACTGTCGACCAGCTAATACGCTTTAAATATTTTATTCAGGCTTTTTTCTTCCCTTTTGGAGCGGAGGATGTGGGAATTAGTCCTGCTACATAAACGAAGCTTTGATTTCACTTAGAGGCCGCTCTAACAATGGACGAAAATATTAAAGACTTAATTAAAAACCGCGTAAATGTTCGGGTCACATTCTATGGTTCAACGAAAATAAAGGCCTTTTCCAAAAAAAGAAGTTTCGGCACCATTAGGTCCCGAATAAATGAAATTCACACGGTTGCGCCTCAGAATGGGAGTTTTATAGTTTTGCTGTCTGTATTAAAATGTGCATTATTAAGAGGAGATTCTCCATGGGGATAGTTGGATACTGGAGATAGTTTTTGCCGCAAAATTATATTACTCATTTAAATGCAAAATTTTGCAGATTCCATCTAGTGAAGTTGGTGAAAGTTCTTCCAATCAACCGTTCTGCTGCATATACAGGATGTCTAATAAGTCAGACGCTCTCTGCCCAGATACAGGCCCCTAATAGACGGAACAGATTTTTTTTAGATAAATTTCCATTTAGAACATTGTAGTTCAGGGCAAAAATATGGATATGGGTCGACAGCCTTTTTGCATGAGTTATATGAATTTTTGCATCTACTTCAAATCCCTTAAAATAGTGTCTTCGAACCTCATTTTGCTCTTTGAGTTCGCCAGGGTAGAGACCAAGCGGCGTACACATTCATGCTCAAATTTCTAACACCTTGTATGATAATGACGCAAAAGGTGGATCTAAAGATAGCTTGAAGCTGAAACCAGAAAAAGTTGTTCTTACTTGACATCGATAATATGATCCGTTTTCACGCACAAAACCAAAAAGGTATGGATAATGAGGGAACAATCGAAGTGACGTTTTTTGCCAAAATTTCCAATATCGTCCATAAGCCTAAAAATTAAATTTTGAATTAAAAAGTGGATCGATTAAATACAAAAATTAACAAAATATTTTTTTAAATCTCTTTTTTTCTCGAAAACTGTACGTTTTATCAACAAATCTTATTATTTCTGTTTTCGTTTCTGTTCGTACTCGTTTTCAAAATCCCAAAATCGTCTAGATCGAAATAGAATCGGAATTTTCTGTATGGGTTTCCAAAAAATATATAATTTTTAATAAAAAAATGCTTTAAACTGCTCACTGCCCAGAAGAAAAGTCGTTTGATTAAGAAAACGAATGTAGGAAAACTAAACATCGGGCTCTGGCATGGATTGTTGATATTTACTCTCAAAAATATTTTTAGTTGCTCTCAAATGCGTCAGTGAGTTTCTACACTCAGGTGAATTACAGCAAAAAGAAAGAGTGCTTAAGCCTGCTTAAAGAAATTAATGGCCTGAAAGCGACGTTCAGTGCAACATTTTCTGATCCTTGGCGAATTCTGATTGCAAAAATGGCCTTTTGGGACAAATTCAGCATAAAATGACCATCAGTATAAAAGGGTGGTTTAAAAAAAAAACGGGGGTTTTCGTAAAAATTTCCCATCGGCATGATACTCATTGAACTGAAAAAAAGTCCCAAAAAGTCAAATATTGCATCAGAATTGTACTTTTTTCAATTTTTTTCGGGAAGTTTGAGTGTGTTGTGTCAGACCAACCTAAGATTAAGTAGACGGGCAACCGATTTTTTTTATAGAAACACATGTTTTTCATCACCTTTCCCACGTTTGTCCACATTTCCAGAACTACGCCGCCCTGTATATTAATAAGTTAAGTGAAAAGAAAATATATTTGAGATTTATCCCTTTCTCGTTAAAGCCTTCAGTGCAATCTTCTAAATTTCAACGGAGCGATGAATGAGTTCGGCTCTCTCGGGCTCTCTTCCAGAAATTATTTCATATTTTTATTTCATACATGTTTCCGTTTGAAGTTTTACGCTCGTAAGCAGATACATCTAGTTAACTAAAACGGGAGGGATTGAAATGTTTAAAAAGGTCGTTCCCTGCGGCTTTAAAAATAGGATTTGTTAAAGGCCCCCGCGTGTTTCCATTGAAGAGCTTTGATGTAAGTCGGGAAAAATTTTTGTTTATTGCACCCGCGTAGGCTCGAAAATGCATTCGGATGTGTCAACGGAAATGTTAACATTTAAGTTATTAATTACTTAGGGGAATTAATTAATTTTTTAACACTTCTCAGTACAATAAAGATGGAATGGATTTGAAAAGAAAGTGGAACACACTTTGACTTTTAAATTATATTTGAACAGTTGACGTGGTTTCTTTTACATCAGAACGTAATTTCCTGAGCAATAATAATGTAATTTATGAAAGCCTAAACATAATCATCAAAAATCATTAAATAATGTAAACTCTCAACGCATTTTAAATTACCTATATAATAGTAATTGTAATAAGTAGGCTGAGTCCTCAAAGCAAATTACCCATGCAATGAACCGAAGCTGGCAGGTTTCTTTCCCTTCACTGGAAGTTGGTTTACATTGTCATTTAATAATTGATAAATGAATCAAACAAACAATTCCCGTCCACTCGAAATGGCCAATGAAATGCACGTAAAATGCATTTAAAACAATGTATATGGTATATTGATCATTAATAAATAACGAAGCCCGTTCCAATACAGAGGAGCGCGAAGCAATGTTTTGCATAAATAAATAATTTGTTTAGGGTCGAAACAGGTTCGAAAATAAGTGTGGATGTTTTGCAACAATTCGAAACATCTGTTGTTTAAACTGCAACATATATTTCGGATCAATATGGTTTATGGCATACTAATTTGAACCAGCGGCAATTTATCGGTTGAGTAAACGCACTTACACTCCACTTCCTACATCGAACCTAACCGGCCACAAAATAAAACGATCTTAATGAAGAAAAATCACAAATTGGTTTCGCCATTATCCATTACCGGCCATGAGCAGCATACATACTCGGGAAAGGCCTAATCTAATTTCGCTTTAATTGATTACACACTCCATCTCGCCTATAAAGTTCAAGATCTATTAAAAACAGATCTGGTTTTTCTTCCGGCTGCTAATATCTATTTAGCAAGCAGCTGGGAGTAAAGTGAGCTCAAATCGGCAAATTAAAAAACTTCAATTCCTTTAATTATAATTATCTATGAAAGTATTTCAGCTTCTTGAAGACAGAAGTTCTGATGTCATCACTTCGTTCCCAAAAAGCTTCGTTACACAAGCTTAACCGTAATGCAAGCGAGTAAAGGGTTAAAAGACGAAGTTAAACGGGCATGTAACATGAATTCACACACCAAAACACTGACTTTCTGGAGGCGGACTAACATGCGCATTTTCATTTATGTCGGTAATTTCGGAAAAGAATGTTTGCCAAAGCGCAAAATTAGGATGCCGGAATCCAAAACAAAGGGAAACAAGCTCTAATAAGAATACGCCCCGGCCCTTCAAGGAATGTTCTACTCAGAGGATTTTCCAGCTAAGGCGCTTGATATTTCAGTAATTATTTCGGAAGTTATTTTTCTTTAAAGAGTTCGGAGGAGCATTTAAAAGGGGAAAATCTATACTAAGAGGGGATTATCTTCGAGAGAAACCCTTGTTCCTGTTGCAGAACTTTGAGCGAAATTAACCCGACCATTTAGTGCTCGGTAATGAATTTCTGAAAATAAAACTCTTCCACTCTCGTAAATGTTTTGCCCTTTTCCATCCTTCGCAGATTGAATAGTAAAATGGACAATTTATGCTCATTCACGTCATTATTAAATTACATTCGAAACCAATTTTCTTTCTGCAATTGCTCTCGGATCTGAATCTGGAGCTCCAAATCCAAACACGGCTAATTAGAAAATTGACCCAATTTAACACGGTCTAATAAATATGAACGAATGTTGTAATCGCCGGTTTTGTTCATCGTTTAATTCGAATTTTATTGAATTCTCCAGAGAAGTGTTTGACATTAATAACTGGCCAAACTTGGGATTTAGCAGCCATGAAACCCAAGTTGGAAAATGGTCTTTTTGGCGTGTTAAAGCAAAAGAAGCTTCTGGTTTTCAAAAGCGCTAGGTGATTTTTTCTGTATCATCAAGACAGAAGATGGAAAAATACTTTTTGCTTTCATATACGTTGAAGTATGCACGTGAAATTTCGGCACTAAAAAGAGTTGCGAACGACATTGAGCGAATTGGAACCACTTGTGATTTTTGGAAAAAATTTCAAATGGAAAAATGGCTCTTTCCGAACTCTGCAGGCTCTCAGAAAAACCATTGCAATTTACAAACGAGCTTTATCGTACATTCAGAATTTTTGTACATTAAAACTGATTTCTTAGTCTTCATATTTGTCGGAATTCAAGCGAATTGGAAAAAAACTGAGATTTTTTAGAACGTTCAAACACAAGAAGAAAAGTTACACCTATTATCATCTGCTCACTACCAAACGCACAAAAACCGCCTTTCTTAAGCATATTCGAAGATTTGCGTGAAATTTCTACACTCTGAACATCAAACATCAAGCTTCAATCGCGTAATTGAAGCAAATTAAAGCAATTCCTGGAATTTTTATGAAGTTTGGAAACATGGTCAAAAAATGAATGTGACTCACAAACAGCTTCGAAGTTACGCTTCAAATTTCTAAGCGTTAAAAATTAGTTATTAGGGTTTTCAAACGTTTCAAAATTGAAGCAAATTTAAGAAAATTGTGATGTTCCTGTAGCGTTAACAATGCAAGAATCAAAATTAGGCTCTCTATCCTCTTTCAACTACCGGACAAAAAAATTGAAACAGAACGAAAAATTCCGTTTTTAGGCCTGTGCCCAGTATCGGACAAAAAATTGGAACCCTTAGACCAGCTCGAATATTCTTCAAACCACCAATCCAAGCAAATCGCAAAAATCTCAATTTTTTTTTCAGCGCGAAGCACAAGAAGAAAAGTGACCCTTTTGCTCACACAAATGAGTACGAGTATGCATCTGAAATATGTGCACTGTGAAAAGAAATCGTCAGACCTGAAGCGCACCTAAAGTCAAGTGATTTTCCGATTTATGTAGTGCAATTACCTAGTTTTAGTAGACGAAATATTACCTTATTGCTTTAGAAGTGTAGCACGTTTTTTGGCTATCCGAACCCAGACTCGAACGTTCATCGAAAACCTGAGCAACTTAATAAATTCTATTGTTAGAGGCGTTTTTCCAGCGCAAATTAAACCTTGGCACGAGGCCAATAATTAATGAGAGCCCCAGTTTCTGGTTTGGAAACGTCAAGCAAAACCGACAAAATAGGAAAACCAAACAATCGACTCATTAATGGGAGAGGAAAAAAATCTAGCATGTTGCCGAGGAAATATTTGCTCGATACACAATATTAATATTATCCGACAAAGTTCAAAACGGGAAAAAACAATGTTTCCTTCATGCAAACAGCAAACATGTTGTTCTATCTCGCTTCCCTTATCTAATAATGATTAAAAGTAAATTTGAAGAGGCGATGCAGTGGGGACGAACCGACTTTTGTTTGCCGGCTTTATTTGTTTTCAGAATAAACGAAATTAAAGTACACGCTTTTTATCAAAAAAATATTCATTTTCTTCGTCATGTAAAACCCATTTGTTTAGCGGCAAAAAAATGATTATTCGAATTGCCCAAATGCTTGCTTTATTATTTGATTGCTATAAATTCTTGACAGTAATGAAAAAAAAATCAAAAGAGACAGTTAGGCGAGTAAGAAAATCAGCGAGACCTTAAATCTTGAGTACTTAAATCCCGCGTTGTAAACGTTCAGAATTTTTATCAAAGTTCCATCTGCAGCTTGATTCGGCTCTGTTTAGTCCCCCCCGAGTAAAGTATCGATTATATGATTATTAACAGTGCATACTTAAAATTATATTAGCGTGTTCTTGGAGAAAAATGACGACCAGGCACGGTAAGACGGGATAGGGATCATGGAAAAAGAAAAAAAGCCCGCTAATCACATGCTAATGGAGAGTTTATCAACTGTCTTCCTCGACGGTTTCGTTTTTGTTTTCGGAATAGAAAATATGGACGGTGAAAGACTTTAACTGAAAAATGATTTTTCTAATCGATATGAAATACAGTTTCTGGTTTGTGCTGTTTGCTTGTAATCGGGTATGGAACGCAATTTACATGGTTGTTAGAACACAGCCATTCACTTACGTGCTTTTACCTCGTTAGGGCTATGGCGAAGGGCTTTTAGAACGACCAAAGGCTGGCGCTTAGACGTATTTTAATAGGCTGTTAACGGAATTGGGCAATTTCGGCTCTGCATGAAGTTTCAAATCGCTGAATACCGTAAGAGGTTAAGTGGTTTGCACTTTGTCCAATCAACAAAGAATCGAAACAAAACTCCATTTTCCCTGCAACTACTTTGATATTGGAAGTCTCTACAGCATTTTCTCCGACAGGAACTAAAAACAATTGTTGATGCGATTAAATCCGACTCCAAGTAAAACGTTAAAGTAAATGCAAGAGAAATCGTAAAAATAAGATCCGACCTCGTAAAGAAAAGATTTTATTTTTGCCGGAACTATAATGGAATTTGTCAGATTAAAGGTGTTTCTGGCTATTGGAAACCGTGCTGACGAAATTGGCTCGGAATGGAATAAAGGAAAAGCGGGATAAAAATGGTTTTTAAATACTGTTTGCTCGGCTATTTGGCAAGAAATTGCGACACCTTTTTACGGCGAAAATACTCGAAGAAGATCCAAAATGAAACTAATCAGTAGAATCATTTTACACAGCGAAAATAAATATCAAATCTGTTAAAACGTTTTACTTTTGTAAAAAATCAAACAACAAAGGATTACTTCCTGATTTTGACTTTGATTAAAAATCCTAATCCCGATTACTTAATAGTCTTTTTTGAGTGGCGAGAAATAAACGGAGCCTGAATCTAGTGCCGAACTTGCTACCAGAACAGAGAATATTATCAGTACCATAAAACCGAAAAATGTTTCAATTAAATCAGATATCGAACAGCCAGTCCCCTAAATACGACTGGTTATACCTGAATATTGAGTGAAACAGGGCACACACTTTGTTGGGTCAATATCTACATTAATTATTCGAACCACCGAATTATTGAGGAAGGAATCGCATCCAAGCTTCCACACCTAATATCAGATTTCCATTTAGCGTCAGACCATTGTTAAGTAAAATTAAAAGGTTCGACAGTCTAAGATTGGCTAATCGCGAAAGAGGTGAATAACTGCTCAGCCAAGCAAATTTTGCAATTTGCCGAGTTTCCAGCAGAAATCTTTCGAGCAGCTCGAACGTGAAAAAATATTTAAAGGTCCGCTTTGTCTACATTTTTACAATAAACTGAAAAAATCGTTCATATTGTGACGCTTAATATCACGAAACATTAAATTATTTTTTAGTATATTTGGAAATATTATTTGATTCATTATTTTGTTTGCATTTGTACATTTTTACATTAAAGAAAAATTGTTGGGCTGAGTGACATCGATTTCGATTTCACCAGCTAAGTGATTTATTTCTACTAAAAGCTTCCATATAAAGCCTAGTTCGATTCAATTGAGAGCTAATAGAGATTGAAAGATTCGGAGATTTAAATGTTTTAGTTACGGTTTTGCGCACCATTTCTCAATTAAGCGTGTTTTCTCTAAATGTATCGATTTTCCTCGTTTCCTGTACCGATGGAGGACACTTTAATTGCCTTACCCATAATTCAACTCTAGGAGAAATTTTAATTTCCTGCTAGCATTCGGACTAATTACATTTACTTGCCCGATCTGCTAGATAGATTTATTCATGTTTATGATGTAGTATTTATGAGCTGGTAGTTCGAACGTTTCATTTATGGAGGGGAACTCACTAGATGTACTGTTATTAAAGCATACAAATTAGACGTTACAAGGAAAAGTTGCTAGCCAATTATGAGCGGAGTCTTCACAATCGTTAGGGATTACTGGGTTTCACTTTGTCATCAAATGTTTAACATTCCCGTTAGGAATTATTCAGGAGGGCTTGGGTTTCGGTTAAAACTGTACTGTTAAAAATATAAATACTCACTTACAACAGTATAAATGCTCTTTGTTTGCAGTTAATTTGAAGTAAAGCTCGTCGCTTCTAGGCGAACTGCATTTGTTGAAGAAGTAATTGGATTTTTATGAACATTGACAAAGTTCAGGTTTTGATGGTAGTATTCTGGTAAAGCATGAATTTCAACGGAATTCTGAAGGAATAATACCTAATTTCAGCAATCAAAATGAAAATGATAAATTATTTGGAAACAGAACTCGAAATCAAAACCGTTAGGCTTCATTGCTGGAAACTGCTGAGTTTTTCTTGCTTTAAGGCCGTCGTAAAGAATAATTTCTCGGAAGATTGCGAAACGTCAGGAAGAAATTATCTTCCACGACGCCTTATAGTATGGAAAACTCACCAGATTCAAACAGTGAAACTTTAAAATATGTGCCATTTTCAATAGAGGCGAAATACCCATCATCTGTGCTTAAAAATGTCAGCCATTCCCATCAAATTGAGCCCTCAGATCCATATATTCCACACATACACTCACAATCACACTTCTGTAAAAATTGTTAATTTTTAAGCTATTTTTGAATTGTCACTAGTCAGCTTCAAGCGGTTTTATTTGAACGTCCTGGAATTATTGTCGACTTTCCAAATTTTGCATGAGAAACTTCCAAATAATTTTTAGGTTTCGAAAAGAAATGAGTTAATGAAAGTATGAGTATGGTTCAGATATTTGCCTTGCAAATATCCTCTTGCTCGGGTCGTAATTTGAAAACAAGCAAATTAGACGTTAGAAACAAAACTTTCCATCCAATTGCTGGGTAATTGTGGACTGTATGTCAAGAATTGACTGACTACGATGACAAACATTTTACGGGTTTTACCATTAAAAATGCAAAGTTTTCATTGGAAATTGTTCACGACCATTCGCAAAATTTGCTCACTTGTTACTTGCAAAAATTTTGCAAGTGTATTCTGTAGGAGTCTTACATTAGTTTACATCGGAGACATATAAAATACTTGTTTTTTGCCAATACCAACATATTGACGAAAATCACTCGTTTATCCGAAAACGGTTAATTGAAACAAACCTAGTTTGAAACACTTAACCCAATTATTCCAGTAGGTTTTAAATACTGTGATTTCAATATCGAAAGAAATCTTCCCTCGAATACGAGTGTCTAATCATACGCCTTGAATGGGATTTTAAACCAGTAAATCCGTGCTAAAAAGACCATTCGTTATTAAGAGTGAACCACATTAGGATTTATTTAGTGGAGAGGCTGCAAATGCGATAAGTCAGAGTTACTGAGCAGCAACAAGTAAAGGGTTGAGGGCTGGCAGACTTTTAACTCAACTACTCCATACTTAGATAATAAATTTGCCATTTAATCTACAACTATTACTTTAGCAGCACTTACCTAATCGAGCGTTTGATGGAGTTGAAGCTTCTCATCGATTCTGCTAATGGGTGCCAATTCTGGATAAGCTACTGCATCTGGAACGAAAATGTCTAGTTAATGTTGGGAAAAATGTCTGCATGTACGCCACTGTCTAAAGGCCACTCGTCGCTAGTTGTATTAAAATCTAAATCATTAACTAGGCCCCATTGGCGCGCCTCCCCGTTCCCAACATAAAAACGCTTTTTTATGGGGGAAAAGGTGGATTTTTAACGCTCGGGAGAATACGGCAGACTCAGAGGTAGTTTTCAGGCAGCTTAGGTAATAAAATTCTGATGCCTTTTTTACCTGAAATAGAAAACATGGAATAAAGCGGATTCTTCTCGTAATTGGTTTTGGCTGGTTTTTGCATACTGTTTCACTATTTATTCGCCTGCAGAATAACTAAGCCAAGTGCTTCCAGGGTTGCAATCCGGAACTGTTTTGAAAACTATGTATTTTTTCGGAAAACCACAAAAGAACCAAGACGCATTAAAAAGACCTACAACCTACTCAAAGAATTTAAGAGAAACGAAGCAATTTTCCTCAACATTTCAGCAAGAAATTCATAAAAATCACCATCCAGAATTTGTCTAATGCGTGAAAAACCAGTTTTGCTTGTCCAATTCTTTCAAATTCAATTGCATAGGTAATGCAAAATCGGTAGCGTGAATTAAAAGCCGTTTAAACACACTACATCAGCAGTAGAGTGAAAAACAAAAACTTAAATGATTACACGATCTGAATGGTTGCATTTGCGACAATTCGATAGAAAACGCTCCCATGAAAAGCCTGTAAGTCTCGATTTTCCGGCTTTTTCTTTGGAAAATCTGGAAATAACCGCGTCACAACTTGAGGGCTCTCGACAAAAGCTTTTGAGCAAGTAACATACGTCGCTGCCGCCAACATGGAGCGCGGATGAAAAAAATTACGGGGAAAACAAGGTCTGGATTTTGCCGGGCGCTTTTTAATGTTTCGCCATAATGTGTGTTGGAGACGTCGAAAATCAGCGAGGTTTTGTTGGAAAATTTTCAATTCGGAGCAAAATCTTTTGTGTTTTATGGGCGTTTAATCAACGACCCAATTCCAGTGGATGGTTATTCAATAAGCAACGGGAGAACATTTGCTTGCTATTGACCCAGTAACTTTTAAACCCCTCGAGTTTCGCGTCGGGATTTATCCCTATTATAATGCGCATTATTAACCTGGCCCCAAAAGGTCACTATTTGAATTTAAATTCGTTTCATTGAACGGCGAATCTATGGCAAGATTTTGTAGGACTCAGTATCGTTGCGAATATAAGCACGTATTCGTTGGTAAACATTCGAAAACCAAAATGCTTTCTCCATATCTTTTCGACTTTTTTCCATGAATTTCGTATTCATCCCCCACGTAACTGCGCCGAGAACAAGCTGAAAACATTTTTAGTGACGCAGACGTTGTAACAATGGGAGAAGTTTCCCCGGTGGCCCGCGCCGGGGACTTTCCCCAAAAACTCGCACAATTTCCGGTGTTTCCCCTTGAGACTCGGCAGCCGACCGGTAGTCACGTACGACGCTGAATAAAGGGGGTCGATCACGATCCACGACGTCTGACACTGTATTAAAATTTAAATCATTAAACCCAATACTCCATGGACGTACCTTGGTATCATTCCGTCCACTTGTCTACCATCTATTAATCATTTAAAATATAACTACGAGTGCAAACGAGTGAAGCCATCACTGTACGTATTGAAAGGAGAGAAACGACTGGCAAACCGTTTTTGCCGCTGTCGTTTCTCCTATTCTAACACACGCAGTTAGGAGTTTTCCTTGTCCTACTTACACAGAGACAACAGTACAGGATATTTCCTCATAAGTTGACAATCCGACTAGATCGTKTACTTAARAAAAYGGTSAAAAKTAGAAAATATGAATTTTGWTTTTTTACTTASGTTGYTAAAATCKRAATCTAAAATAAAAAAACGTAAGAGGAAAATGYGAAARTTTTGAATCTTAAACTTGTGAAGGACCAGTGGCTGCGATCTGAATCCTTTGGATTATTTTGTTTGGGGACATAATGAGCAACTTTAGTATTTACCACTTTCACAATTTTTGGAAAGAAATGATCAAGTTATAAGAAAACGYCCTGTACGTTATAATAATCGTATTTTTCAACCCCGGATSTTGATTAACTGGTAAAATACCGCAACGGTTTTGTTCGGGCTTCGSCAACCTCCATTCGTTTGTCCTTTCCTCAATATTATTATTCATTAGGGGAAAAATTCGTCTTCTTTATTTTTATACGTTCATAAATTCGACCAATTCGGCTTCTCCTTGTTATCAATCGTAATTTTTGTTCGTACGTGACGCGAATGTAAACATGGCCTGTTTGAGGGCATCATCTTCACGAACGGAATAAAACGAAACGAATCGATGTCGATTGATCTAAATCGCACTCTTTCCGAAAATTAACACTGGATCTGGTGTCGACTTTTGCTGGATACTTGTTGTTGATTGGATGGAGGAGCCATCTCACATTGAGACAGTACGGCGATTGCTTTGCTACAATGTTGCAGGGTTCGTTGACTGATTAGGGTTTATTCAAGGGCGCAAAAGAACGCATTTGCTTTCAGTTTGAAGATAGTTCAAGAACGAAAAGATAAAGTTCTGTTAAATCGGATCAGGTGACTCTATAAATTCGGTTATTTTGAAYAGGGAAGCTGTCAAAACTAAAAGGTTTAATTATTCATCTTCAACCGACCAGTGAGTTATGTTGAAAGTGGCTGTTCACCTGAAGTCACGTGTTGATGTTTAGRSAACATTCTCAAAAGGCTCTAAATTGTAAGCAAACAATCATTATAAGCCGTATGTAATTAGCACACCTAGAAAACTTCAGTMGMAAAGTTCGTATTTATTTATAYAGAAACTGAAATGAATTAAGCTTGGTAGAGCTCCTGTTTGAAAACAATKTTTCGTAGCCAATTCAGTGCTGTCAACATGTTGATATTAAACAGTGCTTTATCCAATTAAATTTCTTTAAAAGGGTTTTAAAAGTATTTCGCTCCATTTATTTGAAAAATAACTATTTGTCTCAAAACAACAATGTGTGTTATATTTTGCAATACTGTAATCGCTCTTGGTGGTAACTTTAAACAACATTTAACACAGAATTGCTTCTTGTGGGGTCCCAAAAAATCGTAAAAGCAATTAGAGGCTAATAAGGAAAACCATCGGATATACATAACGTGTCCATGTAAATGGAACTAACATTGTTGGCATTCCAGTATTTGATCTGGAACTTGTTACGTCGGGCAGTGAGTCGAAATGTTTGCCTTCAAGAAAACAGAGGGCAAATATGTGCGAGAATGGTCCCAAAATTTCCTCCTTGGGATCTGGATGGCGCCTGTGCGTTTCTAACATAATAATGCATTAGGGACTTTCGAACTTCCAGAATTCCCGCATTGACACATAGCAGCTCATTAAGGCATTGCGGCTCGTATAAAGTCTGTTTCCAGTTAAATTATTAAAGAAAATATTCCATCCCTAAGCGTCCAATCAACGTAACCTTTTGCAGAATAACTTTTCCATCAGACTTACAACAATACGACGAAATCAGCACCTCGCTCCCTCAAGAAAACCATTCGGCAAACAGTTTGTTTTCTTTTCATCAAAAATAAACATTTCGAATCGGAGGAAAATTTAGCGGCAGTGCACCATTTCAGCTCCAAGCCTGCCCGACCGGGGACAAACCGATCGATCAATACGGAAAATGTTAAATCCAGTTTAAAATAAAGACTACAAGCTCATATCGTAGACAATTCGTTATTATTCGAGCACCGAGGACATTCGACGTTTAAAAGTGGAACGACTCGTTCAAATGTAAATACTCGCCACTACCAACTATTTTCCTACTTGGAGTTTAGGGCCAAATTGTAAATTTTGTTGCAACTTGAGTCTGCAATTAATACCTCATTTCTTCAGCCACAAAGCTTCAAGCTTGTGCATTTTTGGGCATTTAGGACGTGGTGGAAATATTTTTTTTCTAAATGCCCGAAAAAGTAACAAAATCGAGTAATACCTGTGAAAGCTCATTTGAAAATCCATTAAAATTTTGTTGCATCTGCTTCCAACGTCAAACAATAAATCAGTGATCAGTTAATTTCGTTCCTTGGGCTAAGAGCAGTTTGTTGCCAGTTTTTCAGCTTTGCGAGAAATAAGGGGGTTTTAAGATTTAACTTCGAAGATAAATTTAAAGACAAAATAATTGCATTTCTTAATTCATATTACCTTCAACTGCACAGTTTGACCGAGTTAACTCTTATCTAAAGTTTCATGCCAATTTATCTCTTATATCAAAAATGAACCTGGGAATACATGTGCCAAAGACACTACAAGCAAAACATTAAGAAGTTAGTCAAGAGTAAAAATCCAAGAGTTGCAATGGAGAATACAGTAGTTTCAGATGAATTAAAGGGCAATTGAAGTTTAGCGGTGTTGCAATTTTTGCGCGCTGTTTTGTTTCCGAAATACCCATCATCAGCACAAATAAATCACATTTTTTCATTTCATTCACATAACTTCATCCTGAATTACCTGAAGTACATTAGAAGTATTTATAATTGAGTGTTGGTCAAACTTTTACCTAAACATGTTATATCGATGGAAAAGGGCGGCTTTGAATGGAACTTGCAAGTGGAATTTCCTCGAATCCGAAAGATTTTTCAAGCCGATTCTGAGTGACATGAAAAGAATAACGCCAGCAAATAATACGTGCCGATTTGAATATGTTACGAGTTATATATTTTATATATAGAAAGTAATGAAATAGTTACAATCGATTTTACCGGGATTCCCAGAACGAATGCAATTAAAGCAACAACTGAACATAATATTGGGATCGTTCCATTGCGAATTGTGTGGCAAACTGCGTATAAACCACAGCAGGAAACTTACAGGAACATATGGAGAATTAAGCCAGAAAAATAATTTTCATTGAATCACAACAGTTGATTCTAATTTTAGCTCTATTTCAAAAGTGCAATTGGCAAAGGTTCATTCGCTTCAACAATCTAACCACTCAATTTTACCATAAAACCCGAGATTTTTAAATATAAATTGGGAAAATTCAGGTTGAGGCTGATAGTTCCATTCCTTTTCTTTAAATAGGAAATCAAAATTTCACAGAAAATGAGCATTAAGCGGAAAAACTTTCATGCTGGAAAATATATGGCGAACGGAGCATCATACATTCACCAGTTATGTGAGACACGAAATGCAGGGTTAATATGCGTTTTGAAAGGAAAATATTACTTGAATAGTAGCGAAAAGGACCAAATATATTCATATATATATTTGCGTATATATATATATATATATATATCATAATGCGCACGTTAATAATAAAAATTTCTCATAAAAATTCTGCTCTTCTAAGACACAATTGAGAACTCTCTACTATTTGCCAGTCCAGCTTGCAGATGACAAAAAAATTTCACTAGTATTACAGGAAAAAGGCTCAGGTTATTAGATAGCAAACGGTGTGTCAGACATTGCTGTATTATGAATCGCAAATATTTCAGTTGAAGGCAATTGCCTAGAGACAATTTTTGAGAGGCTATGCGTGTAGATTGAACGATTAAAAGTGGAAGACGGCTTTAAAATCCCCATAAACCCAATTTCAGAGCTGAGCGATTAAGGATTACCTTAGCAAATCTGCATTAATAATGAAAATCCCTCAACGCCGACAAAGAATTGATCAAAACCCTTTTAAGAGGGAAAAGAAAACTGACGCTGGTAAAAATAAAATATCTCAGAGGCGCATATTTCTCATAAAGTTTTAAAAACGAGGCCGTACTTTTTTCACCGTCGCCGTCTTAGCCCCGGCTTCCTTAGACATCAATCGCGGGCTTAAGGGTTTACCGAGGACTTAGAAAATTCTCAATTTCAAAGTAAAAATGCCACTTTGTTATTCTAGACCGATTTTCAAGCGTTACTACCTGATTAGCTTTCGAGCAAAGTGATTTCTTTGCCTCACTAGCGCCGAACGGGTGTGTGGCTTCGCTGCCGACAGCTACGTATAAGCTCACATAACTGGAAAACGGAAATTCACTTCAAGATATTATTCAGGTTTCCAAAGTATGCAGGCATATTTCTCAAATGGGTCTAACGGCAACGATCTGAGATAGTGATTTATTTATTGGTTTTACACATTCGAGCGCCCACGCGGGAAAATTATTTATTTTTATTATCTATCGAGTTCTTGCTGGGGACCGTGCAATGGAAAATTTTATATCCCCGATATTTCTTTGTTTCCCGGGTCGTTATAATAGTAACGCTTGCCTGGTTCAATCATAAATTTCGCACCGATAACCCAAGTTGGCGCCCGGCTCGAAACTGTTTGACCCTTCCCGGCTTTCTCGGCATTTTAGGGTTCTTTATTGGTTTTCAAAGGAGTTTTCTTACACGCGTCAGGTTTTGGATCGGGATACCTATTTTATTTCTAATATGCCACTTTTCAGAAGCCGGAGATACATTGGAATTAATTCCAACCAAAACGTTTCAGATGCCGCTCTCTTTTCCGCCCCTTTCCCTACAAATCACCAATTAGGGCGAGAACATTTGGTGAAAATAGGAAATAATTCTTAACAAGAGCTTGCTTTTCGCTGGAGATTCACCCCGCAAGGACGGTTTACTGGCAGTTTTCCAGCTATGCCAGAAATGAAAGGGTTTTAAGATTTAACATCGCAGCCAATGGAGATAAAAGAGTTGATTTTCTTAATTCATTTCCTTTAACTGCACAGTTTGTCCTGGTAGTTAGCTCCTATCTAAAGTTTTATTGCAATTTCTGTCTGATTTCGAAATCAAACTTTGTAGTAAAAAGGCACAACATGAAACTAAGAAAGTAGACAATGTAAGTTGACAAGAAGAATAAGCAAAGCCTAAGAAGTTAGTCAAGAGGAAGAATTAAATGACAACGATGGAAAATACTTAATTTTGAGATATTTGAAAGCCGTTTTATTTACAAAAAAGACATCCTTTGAGCTGATATAAGACAACTTTGTAGTAAAAAGCGCAAGTCGATACTGCAAAAGCAGACAATGGGAAAAAGTGAAACTTAAGAAGTAAGTCCAGAGTAGGATTTTCATGAGAACGATGGAAAATACAGTAAATTCAGAAAAATGGATAAGCGATTGAAAATTAGTGCTTGTGTGATTTTTGGATCCGTACGATAAAGACGCACAAGATGACACTGAGAAACTACCACAAAACGCAAAACCTTGAAAAGTGAGGCGAGAGAACGATTGCAACGATATTGGTAGAAATTAAAGAAATTTAGAAACATTTGAGCGGTTGAAGAGTTGCGCCGTACCTATTTTTATACTATATTTGGTTTCCAAATTACTAATCAACAGACTTTCAAAACGCATATTTTGAGCTGATACTATAAACTATAAACTTTGCACTAAAGACGCACAAGATGATACTGAGAAAGTAGGCAATCTGAGTGGACAAAAAGATAAAGCGAAACCTGAAGAAGTGAGTGAAGGGAAATATTTCAATGCTAAAGGAGCAAAATGGAGAAAACTTAGGAAGAATTTATATGCGATTGCAGAGTTGGGCTCTTGCCATTTTGTACGCTTTTTTGCTTCCAAATTACTCATCGACATGTATAAATGTATTGCAGTCTTTTTCACGTCATTCGAGACATCAAAAGGCACAAAAGAAGGTTTTAACTAAATATTTTTAAGACAACATTGAGAAGGTGGAAACTGTCGAAGAAAAAGGTCGACAGTCCGAGAAAACAAAACCTTCAAAAAAATATAATTATTGAGAAAAATTTGAACGTTTTTTCAACGTTGCAACCCAACGGAAAATTAAAAGTTTATATTGTTGCAAGGCAATTTGCTTCCATTCTTCATTTCAAATAGAAAATGTTAGGCCGAATATCTCTCGCGTCTCCTCTATACGTGAATCATCAATTATGTAAGAAAATTAGTAATTTTAGTAATGTATTTGCCTCGGTGCCTCTCACAGCACATAATTTTAGTTTCCATTATCCCTGGCGTTTTGTTACATTAATTGTTTGTAGTGGAAATCTGAGGTATTAGGTTTCCATTATGATTCGTCGAGTGTTTGTTTCCTTTTCATTGTATGTAGGTAGGTAGGCAGGATGGAAGGGCTTTCTCGCGGATGGCAAAAATATTATAATATGCTTTATGACTGAATAAACCCCACATTATGCAACATAATGTTATTATTGACTAAGGCAAGTTTTTATTTTCGGAGCCGTTGTAATAGTAACGCTTGCCTGGTTCGCTCGTAAATTTTGCGTTCCACCGTTCGACCCTTTCCACGTTTTCGAGCGTTTTAGTGTTTTTATTGTAATTTGAAAAGCGTGTTCGATCTACCTTCAGTATTGGCGCGTTTTCGAATAGTCGGGCAATAAATGTTCAATAAGTAACATTAATCAAAATATCCCGTCAGCTACAAGATACACACCCTCGATATGTGTTATTTGCCCTCCAAGTCAAATACAAATAACGTTCGCCCGATTCCAGGTCAAACTCTCGAGTCGAGTTAACAATCGAGCAAACGAATAGTTTTCCGATTGCTTTGAAAGATGACGTGAAATTTATCTTGGCTTTCGAAGCCCATGCCATTAGGAGGATTAAGGAGCGTTTTGTTAACTGGATTGCGTTAGCCGTGACAACTTCTCGTTCAACGGTAGAAAATCGCAATGTTTCAATTGTTTAGTAATAAGCCGAGGAGGTGTAAAATTTAATGGAAAGATTAACGCTGATAACTCGTGCTAGGAGGGGTGAGCGTAAAAGCGCGCCCCATTAAATTCGAATTTAGTTTCCTCCTACTTGATGCGACATATCCTCAGCCTTTATATTTCCAGTTTCACACGATTGACTTCTGGAAACACCGCACGCAGGAGGCTTTATCCTCATAATCCTCCATATCAGGTCCGTAAGTCGCTCGGTGTCAGAAATAGACACATCTCGCCCGGATGTCGGATGTACGTGGGGTGCACAACCGGAAACTAACCTTGGATAAACAAATCGCTAAAAGCCTACATGTGCCTCTAATTGCCCGGATTATCCTTAACAAAGCTTTTATTTCTATTCTCCCTTTCAACTGTAATTATTCAAGAGGGGTGCTCACTGTTGAATGGACCAACTAAATTCTTGTTCATCCCGTTCTAATGGAAAAACTACACAAGCAAAAACTCATCTTTAAAAAACTTCTTCTTCTTCCTATTCTTTGAAAAGACCCATCTGGTCAATGTTGTTGATTCGCCTGTGATATGGATGTCCAGTTGGACATCCTTCCATGTTCTTCTCGGTGGTCTTCCATGGGTTTTTACCAGCTGGATATCCATTTGGCCGCACGTTGGCCATTCTTTCTGGGTCCATTCTTTCTGCATGGTCCCGCCAGCATCTTCTGCGATTTTGTCCCCATCTGATAACCTCCTCCACCTTGCAGGTCTGTCTTATTGTTGCGCTTCTCGCTCTATCCCGTAGTGTTTTTCCCGCTATTGACCTTAGAGTCTTCATCTCTGCCGTTCTTAATATACATCTTGTTTTGTTTGTGTTTGCTCGGGTCTCGATTGCCGAAAATGACAATTCTTCTTCATCCATTTCTACTGGAAAAACGACAACAGCAAAACCACCTTTAAAAAACGAATAAGTTTTTAATTCCCACCTTTCTTTGAAGCTTTGGCCCGAACGTGCATACCTAGATAGAGTAGTGTTTCAATCTACAATGGGGAACTTTTCGTCGGGTCAATTAACGGAACGATTAAGTGTGTTAGACGATGTTGTTAGTGTTGGCGTGATGTTAAAAGTCCTCTAAACTGATTTCACTGGCCGACTAATTGTTATTCTAACTAAGCGAGTGAGTTAAAGACCAATTCTGTTACTGGCAGTAAAAAAGCATCGTTTTTAATGCAGCTCAACCCAATCGAAAACATGTCTTTGTACGGCAACATCTACATAATTTGTCGAAGGTAATTCCCATTATTCCTATTTGCTATTTCTAGCGTCTCCGAGCAACTGTTCGAAGTGGGACGTGCCGTTCGGTTCGGACATGTTCTGCATTTCTTAAGCATGGAAGCGCTCTCATCTTTGAAGTATGCAATACCAATAGGAAATATATGTAGGAAATACGACCAAGTAATAGTATTGGAAGTAATAAATACCAATAATTGATTGGCAATTTTGATGGAAACCGGTCCAAGGGCACGGAATAGAGGGTTTACGTTGTTCGAATTGAGTTACTGAAAAATGTTCGCAAATCCATCTAACAAATTAGAAAGGAAACGTGAGTTTTGAACATTTTCATAACATACAAAAAACGTAACTTACAAAATTCCTTGCCAATGTGACAAATTTTATATAGGGGAAACCTTAAGGCCAACAAGTAAAAGATTAAAAGATCACCAATCCTAAATTAAAAAACGAAAAACTTAAATGTATAAAAAGTTAGTTATTATTAACGCAAGTGAGGTTCGGATTTTGTGTCGCTCTATTAAATTTTTCCAAAGTTCGTTTTTTCGTTTTTGGCCACTCACATGTAAGATGATGATTTTTCTGGTCCTGAAATTGAGTGTTGACGGAATAAATGGGCGGCAGACTTTTTATATTTATTAAAACTGACCAACCAAAGCGAGAAATTTAATCAGCGCAACAATAAATCTGCTATTGCCCTCTAAACCGAAATAACTGCAAAAATAGGCCAGATTGACTCAGAATAAGCGGTTTTTTAAATGTCCGATTTTTAATTGCCTGTATCTGCTCTAATATAGTCTGAAACACCCTGTATATAACCATTGGGAAGCTTCTAGAGTCAAGAGCGATCCACTGAACTAAAAAATCGCAGAAATAAAACTGAATTTTTGGTCGAAAAAATCATAAGGTCCTTTTTTGGGAAAAACTCAAATCAGCCGAACCGGAATAACTGCAAAACGTTGGCTAGTTTTGACAGTGGAACACTTTCTAGTTCATAATAAGGCTAAGAACGGTAGCCGCTGTTAAGTCTCTTTTTCTATAGCCAACCCTGTGAGGCTGTAAAAGAACTAAAACTCAGATAGATTTTTCACAGATTTGTATTCGTTTAAACTTGTTAAGCAATTTATTAATATACTATTTTTTGAGTAGCTTTGGTCTGCCTTTAATAGAAGACGGGAGGAAATTCTGTCTTTCTACTAGACAAGCTTTTGGAGGAAAAACACGCAAAAAAGTTCTGCAAACATGAATTCGCCTCAACTATACAAAACTTTTCAGGGACATTTTCTGTTTCACATAATTCATCAATTAACTATTCCAAAGTCGTTATTGATAAACTGCGGATGATCAATGTTCAAACGCCCTCGAAAAAAACTGTTCAAGCAATTATCGAACAGTGTTTATTCATGAGCCGTTTTGGTATTTTTTTCCTAATGAAGCCCGGGCCCAATTAAAAACCATTATTTGGCCCGATTAGGAAAACAGACACACATTTGCATAGATGATTGACTTTTATGTATATGGCTGTTTCAACGAGAAAATGAAAAGTTGGCAGCGCAAAAAAAGGGAGATCGATTTGAATTTTAAATGAGAATAGCAAAGGTGGTATTTTTCTTCGGTAATCTCTGGATTAAACTACGCGGCCTTTGTTCTGTTAATGAGTGTTCTTTTTCTATTTCGAAATCAGGGATAATTTGAATGGCATTGTGCCCTTAATCGACAAAGGAGCCGGCGAAGCTAGTCGGTTCCAGAGTGCCTTTGTACTTTGTGCTTTATTTAGACTTTCCTATTTATTGGCAAAGGGCGCTATTTAAATAGTCTCTATAGTAAGTTGTGTTCTTCGTAATGCAAATTACTCTTATCAATTCCAAGCACACTACCTACGTGAAATATTTAAAGTTCAAACATTTTCACCTGCCGAAATTAGCACTACAAATTTCTTGTTTTGCCATTAAATCGATACATGAAGCTTTCCATATTCCAAAGAACTTGAAATTGTTAACTGCCTTTGAAGAATTACCCTGCCCGAATGTATTGCGAAACTTTTTAAAATGCCGTTTTATCTGGCAAATTCCAAAACAAAAGTTTGCAAGCGACTGAAAGGAGCAAACAAAAAGTTCATTGGCCAGAAAGCCGCGTTAAAAAGCTAAGCCAACAGAAAGCAATTAACAGCCAGTCGGCTTATTAGCTTTTCATCGTTTTTGCTGACTTTCCAACTCAATTTTTGGCTGCAGCATAAACGCAAAAAGGAAACTTATCCGACACATGTCCCAGTGGCCATTTATGTGACAAAAAATTAAAGCAAACTTCTATAACCGAGCCTTGTATTCAACAGGTAAATTGTTCCCTCAAGCTTTTCCATATTCATGTAATATATCACTTTTATCTGTTGTACCTTAAAGCACACGGAAGGAAGTCGATTGGCAAAATAATAAAAACCTTGACGGCTGTAAAAAACACTTTATGAAATTAATACGACAAATACTTTTGCTTTGGAAGTGGATTTCGGTGAGAGGACGGATAACAGAATGCAGATATTGTCGCCTTAAAATGAGAGTCTCTATGAAGTAGCCTAACTAAACTAACTAAAAACAAAATGTATTTTTGGCCTTCAATGCATAGATTTAGACCTAAGAATATCCCATTATTGGTGTAAAAGTGTGCAAAAATGTGCAAAATACTGGCTCATGTCGGATGTGAAGAGTCCAAGGTGTTTTTCAAGTAACTCGTCACATTTCTCGTTTCATTGCGATAAAATACATTGAGGCAATTTGAGATTTGTTTCAAAATAGAATTCTTAACGGCTGTCGATAAAAGCACTGTTTAAAATTATACGACATTCGCTTTGCAGGAACGGAAAACTGAACGTAGGTATTGCCTTAAAGTGGGCGTCTCCATTAAACAGCCACGTAAAGCAGACTGAACAAACATAATGAAACAGCTCTTGAAAGCTCATGGCTACAACCAAAATTACTTATAGAGACTTACAAATTTTGCAGACCGGGTTTTTTGCGCTCAATCCAATTCTGCTTTGGCCTCAAATAGCTCATCAGTCGAGTGCTTGAGCTCATAATAATAAATGATATTGGCGGCGAAAGATTGCGACTGCTCAAATACCACTTGACTAACGCAAAAATGTTAGACTTTTGGGTCTGAAAAGTCCAACGTGAATTTAGTTTTGTTTGGTACTTTTGAAAACAACTGTTCATAAACCAGTGATGTTGATTGATGATTGATGAGATGATTGGCTTTTGTCCCAAATAAACAGCGAAGTAAAGGAGACAGAATAAACTTAATAATTAATAACTTCTTAATAAACAAGTTCTTAAACGATCACATTCACAACTAAAGCATACACTATCACTAGATTTAGGAAACTAGATTATTATTAACTTTAATTTTCCTTTCAAGTGGTAATTCGCCTTAACGACGCAACGAGGCCTATGCGCGACGTTTAAAGGAGCAAAACAAAGAGAATATTAAAATAAAGCCTCTGAAAACGGTTAATATGCATGATTTGGATTTGGTATTAGTGGTTTTTTGGGATTGTGGACCGGCTAATCTTTTATTAAATTCCCACCAGAATTCTGCTTTGAAGCTAATTAAAGAGCCGCCAACGTTTCAACGAATAAATGGGCTGTTTCATATTTCATATTGCGGATAATTTTACATTTTATTTAGTCGAAATGATCTTGATATCGAGAGACTAAAGTAATTTAATGCTTTAGTGGGTCCAGGCAATAGTTGAATTGCCCATACCGCTGCACAATATCATGTTGTATTGCAAGCGGCTTGTTTTTTGCTTTGAAACGTTCAAAAAACAAGAGCAAATTTAATGTAGATTTTAAATTGCGAAAAATAATTATACTTGTTGACGTCTTTATGCGAGCGAAATAGAAATCTGCTGTTGTTAAGCACTGTTTGTTCACGTTTTTATCGCAACATTTTACAATGTAAAACTACCTGAAAACAATCGAAAAACAGTATAAAGGACTGTGTGGGCAATTCTAACGTAAAATTATCCATGAAAGAGAGGATTATTTATTGGTAAAAACCAAATCCTCTAATCCTCTTATTCTGACCTAACAGAAAACTCATTAAAAACGCGTTTGGACCCGAATTATACCCCGAATAAAGCCTGTCACCCGTCATATATTTGTTGTGTATGAGAAAGATAATCTGGTTACCGAAATTAATAACAAAGTTTCGGTGTTCAAACTTGATACAGCGAACCAGACAACGGATATTGAAATGCCGATCAGCCGTTTCAATGTTTGCTGTATTATTTGATCCAAAATAGCACTTTTATACACCCATTATTAATTACGCGCTGAATACAATCAGCAGAGGCACAACGTAAAATACACGTTGATATTTCCGAAGAGTTTCGGTGTGATTTCCTTCGTACAACCCCTCGAAACACAGCCGAATTCATAAAATAAAACGCTCCATTGAAAAGAGGCTTTTAACGCGAATTCATTTAGTAACACCAACATATAATAGACCGCGCTCATAAAACCGTCCATTATTCAAAAATGAGTTTCACAATATATTCTTTAGTGGTGCCATACAATGTTTATACACATGACAGCCGGGTTTTATTGCAAAACTATTCAGCTTAAACAAAAAACGAGACCCGTTAAGAGCGAGTATGTTTTAACTTATTGCTCTTTACACACGTTTCTTCAATAAAATGTGCAATGTAAGGATGTAGATTGTTTGCTTGAAAGGGCACTTTTTCAGTTAAATGTTTCTGCCTAAAGCCTGTGATCTTAAAATCCATTATTCTAGATGAAAATATTCTTCCAAACCACACAACTGAGGAAAGGTGCATATAAACTTAAGTTTTTGAACTGTACTTGAGTACGACTGAGACATGCCTACCATTGAGCATCGAACATAAAAGTTAGTTTCTCGACTCAGAAGTCTTTGTCGGATTATTTTTGTCTCTAGTTATAAGTCGACGATTTCTTCAGAACTAAGCAGTAATGTTTCCGTGATTATTTTTTCGATGCCATCAACTCCAGTTTTGTTCTTTCAGATATTTTAAAATTTGCCCATTTTCATGTGCTCACGGCTCCTAATTGAAAACAGCTCAATTTCATAAACATTTGCTTCTTCAGATCTGCAGTTATATTGTATTGCCTTTCAGGCTTATTTTTTGTGCATTCTATGCAGATGGTTAATACTCCAAATGTTTAATATGTTTAAATGGAATAAGCGAATGTGAAATCCACATGGAACCGGAATTGGCAGTTGAATATTAGACGCCTAAAACTGTGTGACAAAGTAAAACCGTGATCAAAATTTCAGGCAAGCTTATCAAGCGCATCAATGATCAAATTGTATTAGAAAACACACCGAACGTTTCAATCCATCGATCGCAAATGTCGCATTTGGAATAATTGTAATCTGCCAACGAGTTTAAATGCTTAAGCCACATTTTCAATAACCCAATTATAGAGTAATCAGACTGTCAGGCAGCTTCAAGCCTTCACGAAATCTGATAACTGTAGCTGTTTATACTGGAATCGTGGGCTTTACATGCAAATTATAGCTGTTCAACTCAAAAATGCAAACGCTTCATAAGTAGTAGCTGAAACGTGCTAATTAATGGCTGACCACTCTATATAATAAGGCAAGTTATAGAAGAAAATAAAAATTCGCAACAATTGAGGACAACATTGACGCAGCAAAGCCTGTAAGTAATTCGAGTGTTTAAATAACAAGATGGTGAGTGGGTATAAAATAACCAACTAATCGGGATTTTCTTGCACAAATCATTTAATATTAATTTAAAACAGTATTAAATATATGATTTCGACCTGCTATTCTTTGTCAACTATATTTTTATATGCACAGAAAGTCCAAATATATTGTTTGAACAGTGTTCAGTAAATTGTTATTGCGAATGCAACCGCAATATTTTTAGGTTTTGCCTTATCTGTTGTTTCATTACGAAATTCGACTCGTAATCCTTAATTCATTCATTACGTTTTCCAGTATATTTGTGGTAATAAATTTTTCTATAGTTCTGTATGGACTAGATTTTTTTGATCTCTCTTCACCTCCCAATTTTATCAGTCGGGGACGCAGGACTTAATGTGACCTTAAAGGACCATAATGTGAAGATGAAGAGAAAACAAAATATCTGGTTAATAACGTTCCGCACAACAAAGAAATTAATTGGTCATTCGAAAAGGAATTCGAATTGGAAAACTTCATGAGCTTGTTTACTTGAACCATTTCTACTGGGCGACTACATTCGATATACCAGGGGTATAAAGATACAAAGTTGCTGCTGTGGAGCAACCAGTCGTGTTTAAGGCTTCCACTTTCCACTCGTCAATCTCCATTTACTGCGACAGAGTTATTATGATATTTTCAATCGCTAATGACACGGACATAATAAATTTGAGTTTTTTATGCTCACCTAAATGGCCCCTGGCGTTGACAGCCGGTAGGGGCAGTAAAACAAACGGCATCTTAATAAATCTGCCTGTAAATAAGTTGGGCCGCGATATATTTCCAGCTTTTACGGTGACAATGGCAGCATAACATGGAGGCAGTGGCGGTGAATTAACACCCCTAAGTAAGGCAATTTTTTTGCTCGTATATATTTCGACTATGCTGTCTTTTTTCCGTTTGATTAAGCGACCACGTCACGCCACATGGATGGAATAAAGCCCGATTTGTATCATTGTTGTGTCGGGAGGTCAATCTGATCTTTATGTGTCTCTCTGCGACCAGTTTTGAGTGAGAATTTAATGAATAATGAATGCGGTTCAATTTACTGAATTCGAGTGAAATAATGGGATTCAATCAGGCGCGGGTTCAAAATGAACTAATGTAAACATTAGCGCAACTAGGTCAATATAATGTGTATGATCCACACAAAGGACAAATATTATTTCTCCGACTGTTTAGTTGGGGGGTGTAATTTCGAATGTACATAATAATAATACGAATTCTGGGCTTTACTGGAAACGAATGTTTTCTGCTTAATGCTCTAAGCACACTATCGCATAACTTTGAAAGTATGGATGCTATAATCTTTTACTTTCGACACCTTTTTTGGTCAAACGGTCGGGTTGCGCGCACTTCGAAAAGAAAGTTCCTCATTTGTGTTTGAAGGCGCACCTTTTAAAGCCCTTATGGGTTAAATAAAATATTTTCACCTGTTCATTATCCATATTGAATTCCCACAACCAATAACTGCTTGATCATTAAAAAAGCACGTAGACCAGCACGAAAAAAATATCTACACTTTAACAAACAAGTTTTATTGTGTGGGAATTAATGCCATTGTTTGCTTTGGAATTATTAATTCATATTTCATCGAAAATCATGTTTTACGTTCGGCATGCCTAAATAAATTTATATTTATCCCCAATCTACTAATAGCAGTAACATAGTGAAAAAACCCGGATTACACATGGATTAAATTGCTCTTTCGCTACTCGTCCTGGGCTCGTTCTTGTTTATGTTGCGACTTCTGCCGAACAGAAAAAATAATAATTTCGAAAATTTTCCATCAGCCAATGATATACAACTTCCCTATTGCCGACTGAAATATTCACGATATCATAACGGGCCGCAGTGAGGCAAAAAATACAAATTGAAAACAGGAACGGCCAAAAAGAGTTCGGTCCGAGCTTTCGGGGCGCCAATCGATATTCGCTGTTTGAAATTCAAAGTGGAAACGGCTTTAGATCGCCCCCCATCTTTAATTCACTCCATTTTGGAAACTTTCCATTAAACTGGACAGTAAAAAAGCCGACCTGACATGCCGACGGTGACGCGGGTTGTCCGAAAAAAGCACTGGAAACAGTGACTGGAAAAAAACTGAAAGAATAATTGATTGCTATATGGATATTACCTCACCTTAGCACAAAAATCTTTCTGGAAATCATTGAATTTACAGGGCGAATGAAGAAGTAGTAGAAATGAGAGCACGAGAGGACAGAAACAACAGAATACCAGCCCTGAACGGTGCATAAGAGAGCACGTTCCCTCTCTTATGGGTACCAAAAAAAAATAAGACGAGATGGAATTTAGCTAACATTTTCAACTGAAACTTTAATCACGAAGCCATAGTCTTCATCATCCCTTCAAGAACTAACTATTAATATAAGTTTTACAATATGAATTTAATCAAATGTTAATTTGAGATGTATTTATTTAGTCAGTTGCAATACACATAATTAACTGCAAAAATATATTTCTCGCAATAAGTTTTAAGCAAAAAGCTAAATTAAAACGTTTGTTTGTCTGGACTTTTTGCGTGTTTTCCGGTCGTCTAATTGCAATTGTGATGAATAAGAAAAAGAGATTTTCCATTCTACATCATCATTTGTCGAGAAACAATCGCGCAAAGCATTATTTAAAAATTATTATCTTCACTTAGCATGAAACCTGATGGTTTATGAGCGAAAAAAACCTCAACATAATGCGGACAATAAGCTCTACCGGAGTATCGGATTTTCTCTGAACAAAACAAAGAGATAAAGTGCACAAAAGAAAATTCTGTTTTTCACCGGCGCACATCATCTCGTCGCGGCGCCTTTGCAATATTTAGTCGTTGATTTTCTTGAAAGTTTTCTTTTCAGTATTAGTCTCGCCTAGTTTGCTTAATTCCCGGCTTGGTTTCATTATTTACCCGATTTTGCTCAGAAACCCGCAAAACATTCCCTCTAGCCAATAACGAAAGCATATTTTCCAATTTTTTTACAACGTTGTTTTATTTTCTTCAGCTCTGTTTTCCCTGGACTAATCATATCACTCTGATGCCCCTCTGTATAAGAAATAAATAAATATATAAGGGGAAGTTGACAACTAGGAATCATAAAATCATCATTAAAAATTCCTGTATGTGTCTCAAGTTTCTGGATATTTATACAAGCCAGTTGGGAAAACAGTAGGGGTTCCGACGACTTCTAAACAGAAAATGCTGGTTGACATTTTTATACAGGAAACACATAAAATAGTGGAAAGCCGCCCCATAAACGGCGTGTTACTTTTATTATTCATTCCCTTTATAAGCCAGCTTGTCGCTTCTAGAAACAGATCAGGGCGAATGTCTGAAAAACCGCTTCAAATAGAATCGGGGTATTAGAAATATCCGCCTTAAATTCGTTCTGACATGCAGAGCAATCTGAATTTAAATTAGTGATCGCTACTGTGCATTTTGAACGTTGAAAAGCATCGGAAGTTTCTTAAGTATCTTTCACCGACAATTTAGGATGTTCCCTAAGGAAAACTATCTATCAAATTACCCAGACAGTTTGTGCTGATTGCATGTAAATTTCGCGAAACTCCAAAAAAAGTTCGGCTTTTGCGGCCATTGTTTGAAACTGGTGAGTTTTTAGGGCTTTTAGGTAGCGGTGGAAAAAAAATATTCCTGGCATTTCGCAAAGCGGAACACTGCTGAAGATGCAAGAAGCCACCCGACCTTGCAAATTTCAGGAAGAAATTCTTTTCCGCGGCAACCTGGAAGCCCGAAAACTCACCAGTGTCCATAACGTCCCTGCTAAATCTCTCCCCTTTGCCGGGTTGTTCCAACATATATGTATATACACTTTTTCAATCTCGCAATGTTCTAAATTGGCCTCAAAGTTGAAGTTGATAATGAATAATCAATCTTCCAATATACGCCTAAACTGATGGAAAACTAAAAGGGATTCGACCCTCGACAGTCGACAGGAAGTCGGGGATTTCGTTAAACCGCCTATGTCTAAAAGTTGTCTTCGAACATGAAATTTGTATACGTTTCCAGAACCTCCCCCCATTTCCTTCTGATATTGCAGGATACGAACAAAACAGACGGTGTAATTTTAGACCGGGTTCGTTTGAATCTGAGAGTTACTATTTATAAGTTGGTCTGGAATGGGGGGCGTTCAACGTATCTTCTTACATTGTTTCAATTAGGCAAATCTGTTCAATCAACGGAATTGATCTTTTTTCCCTCAAACTCGTCAGTCACCTAAATTGAAACTCTCCCTTGCCTGACTTTAACAATTTTATTCCAGATTCAACTGTCTAAAACGTTGAACCATTGGAATTTATCTGGCCGAATAATCGGGAAAATTCGGGCTTCAATTAAAATATAACGCATGAGTCGTCCCTTCAATATGAGATTTGATACATTTTTTTCTAGCGAACAATTGTGGTAAAAACAATGCAAATCGATAGCGCTCAAAGTGCTGGTTCCCTGATTTATACGACGCTTAATGTTAACTTAACTTCTCCAAAGATAATTTGAGAATTTTCCATATTTTCCATCACGAATAACACCAGCAAATAAATGATGACCTTCATATAAACCGGGCATGTTTAAGCACTTGAACAAATAATTTTGTTGCATTTTATACAGTTTGCAAATCCATATTGATAACAATATACGGTATGTTTGAACCAAATAGAATAAAACCGATTTTAATCCTGAACTACATCTGTTTGCGGCACATATTTTCAGGCCTTTGTTGTAATATTTGTTCATATGTGGAAATGTTATTGTACAAACGCCAATTTTTCGATCGGCAATTTTTTCATTTGAAATTATAAAATTAAACACTTTTTGATTTAACGCTTCAGATAGAGAACTTGATGGGGGGTTTTGAATTTGTTATTTCAGTTTGAGCGCGTTTACTTAGAGGGTTTTTCTTTAAATAGAAAATTAATTGCTTCATTTGAATTTCAATATTTTATAAAGCCGGCTGGAAATGCATTGATTTTCTATGAATTTTTGGGTTCAGGAATGAGGAGATTTTAGAATTCGACATGAAAAATATGATATTTTGCAATTTTGAAACTGTCAACATCTACTTAACACCCAGACATATATGTTGAAGAGATTGTTCTGTGAGAATATATACTTTTTTATCTGTAAGTACATTCAGAGGGATGCGTTTCCCTTTGCTCGTTTGCAGATTAACATTTCCAAAGCAAATGTAAATAAATTCGGCTGATGTTTTCTTTATTTTCCTTAATTTCATCGTGATCAACCTTAGACAATAAAAGGAGTCAAAGGCTTCACAATTCCATTAGATGCTGAAAACGCGCTGTTAATAACGCCCATTTAACTTTTAACTAAGACTAAACTTTTCCTTAATAGGATTCTTAAAGTTGCTTTCTGGAACTACCAGCCAGTAGACATAATAAGCAAATAACTTTGTCCAAATTTGTCGTGAAATGCAGTTTTCATTATGTCGGGAAATTTACGACTGTATATATTTTCCGTCTCTTAGGACTCAGGCAAAACTTTAAATTATGAAATAGTATCGCTCGCTTTGTTTTGGGACTCGTTACAGCGTCTGCCATAGAGTTTTCAGGCAGAAATTAACGTTAGTATGGAAATTAGGTGGGAACTAATGAGGTTCAAGCCATGGTGTTTGTCCTCGTCAATGTTGAACAATTTGCCAGACAGTGTTGGCTCAATTTTCAACGCCAAGTTTCACTCGAGCCTCGCTTAGAAGATAATTTGCTTCTTTTGCAAGCACAGCACATTTATACGTTTTATTTAGTCGAATATTTATGTTAATATACTTTTTCATTATTGATACTAATTATTTAACTACTTAGCTTGGAAACAGTTTCAGTTCAGTTGACACCTCTAATAGAATAGTGAAATCATGTTTTTGCGCCATGAACTTCACCATCTTCATTCATTAATGATTTGCATGATTTGCAAATAAACAAATTTTTTCTTTTAAGTTTGATTCTACTTTATTGAGACAAGAGCTACTGGAAGCCCAATTTTCGATGTTTTCCGCAATGGGACATTCAAGGGGAGTTTTTACCGCAAACTAGATCTACCTCGCCTTCACATTACCTGCACTTGAACAGATGCTACTGATGTGATGCAATTTCTTACCTGCAAATAAAAAACCAATTAGTTGAATGATGCATTTTGACCAAAACATGTGTAAATTTTAATAAAATGCTTACAAGAACATGAAATGGTGAATTTGGCAAGGCGAAAAATGCAAAGCAATTTTTCGTTCAGAGCTAAATCCAATGGTCGTTCACATTGCGAGCAAACTCGAAAACAACGAGCATCCGACAAGTCTCATCCTTGATAAGGCTAGACAGAACTTATTTTAATAGTCGTATCTTGACTTTTCCAGGCTACACGCCGGTAATCTGCTGGCTGTGCTGGGAAAAGTCGAATCCTCACTCCATTTCTTTGATAACTTAACTTTAAATTTTAATGTTATAGTGCCGTTGCTTTGTCTCGAACAGCCAGTCACTGTGTCAGAAAGTTTTCGTTGCGAAATTAAGTTTCGAGGGAAATAACGTGCAAAAGGTGCAGCTAGTTTAATTATATTTTGGGAAAATATGATAGAGAAGTTTTCGGAAAATCTAGAAAAGCTTTGACTGCGAACTTTTCAGCAAATACATTATAATGCGCTTTCGGTGAGCCATTAGCAGCTTGCCAGGTCTGGGGCTTTTCCTGAAGAAGACATCCTTATAATAATCCAGGCAACATCAAAGTGGAGCCTTGTTATTTTCCACGTATTGAACATTATTTGTCTGTTTGTGTCTAGTCTAAGATGCGGAAATATCCCATTTTCGGGATATTCGCAGATGAAAGACCGGCATATGTAGATTCGTTCCGTCTTACTGGTGTAAGAAAATGGACTAATTTAAATATTCATGTCGGATCTGGGGCTGTATATATCATAGAGCATGTTGAATAAAGCATTATCAAACAAGGGCAACATTTCGTTGCAATTACCAGCTGATTTTCATAAATTACTGGTACTGAATCCTACTGCTCTGAGTATATCGGTTGTATCTAGTTAAAATTTACACTGCAGATCTGTTTTAATAACTTTAAAGTTTATTTTCCTGATTTCCATTGTCGTCTATTAAAACCTCTTCAGGATTACAATCTATGGTTTCAAGGTACTAAAAACAAATTAAGGAGATTATTCACAACTCATGTTTTCCTGCTCTAAGCAGCTGTTCACCGTTTAAGCTCAAAAGCTTCGAGCCTAAAAATTAGTCGCGTAATCAAATAAATAACGGTGTCCACTTCTGAAGCGTGCTCTAACATCAAGAAGTAAAAGACACCTTTTATTAACTTAATTTAGAGGTACGCAGCCCACGGCCTATCATAAATTCGAGGGATTTTATGGGTCCAGAGGGGCTCAGGGGCGCAGATAAGAAAGTTAAGCGCAACGTAATGCTTCACGAACATTTTACGCAAACAGCACATAAATAATTAAATATTCAACTTGTCAGTGATGATAACGGCGAGTTAAGATGTTTGGTAGAGTTTAATAAATTGGTAAAATAACCAGTTAGATCGCAATCTAAAATTCAGTTTGAGTCGGAAAAGGAAGCTCAAGCAATGTGTGTATTAAAAAGAGAACAAACCTACTCCCCCCTTACTGCTTAGCGAGTGTTCCTTCTCTTTCCAGTGAACGCATTAAAAGCGCTGTCTTGCTTTAGTCGTATATTCGGCAAAACGGAAAAATTCTTTTAGCAGATCTGTACATGGAAAATCCAATTATTTGATACTTATCCCCGCTTGAGTTGTCCCTTTTCGTTCAGGTTTATCTATAAAAAACTATCGATTAAACTGGCATTAGCCCGAAGAAACAGTCGGGCCAGTATTAGAGATTCGTGTCCCGATCGGAAACTCCTCTTCGAGTTAATTAAGAAACTTAGAGCAGCTTTACAAAACGGCTAAACGAAGAGCGAATTAGGGTATACTAATAGTAAAAATGTGCGGCAAACTTTGTTTGCTCGGGCCGCCGTTTTCCCAAAGGATTTAACGGCTTTTTATCATATTGAAGGGCTTTTGAACGTCCCCCTGTTTTCCGAACTAGGGAAAGATTTTATGGAAAATGGGGGTTTTCCGAAAATTATCTACAGATTTGTTTTCAACCACACAAACACAGCACACACACAGTATTACATCCGGTGCAGCTCGGTTTGAAATATCACCTCATGCAACAAACAGATTTATTTTGGTAAACGTTCCTTCTGTAAGTAATTATTTTCCTGAAATTCGCCATTTATTTTGCGGCAAAAACTTACGGTACTTGAGGCGAAGTCCAGATCCGCTGTGCGTTTCAAATTTGTTATATGACTCCCGGCCAACGGCCAAAGTTACATTGACTGATGTTTGGTAATTACAATTTACCTGTTACCATTTTCCTTTCCTGAATTTTATGGCATATTTCATGGATGAACGCTACGAAAAGGTAATATTTATTTTTGCCATTAGTCCAGCCAGGCCTGCACGCCACGTTAATCTTTAAATATTTCAAACTTCAAATTCATTTACGTTAAATTAATAATGGTAGTTGTCGAAATTGGG
>NW_026019016.1:3545776-3602972 GCF_020466585.1 Dendroctonus ponderosae | reverse complement strand
AAGAGAAGAGTCCATGAAATGATACAGATTAAAAAACATAACAATGCTATGAATTTTAGATCGGATACCGACAATCTTAGCTCAGTATATCATACATTAATTAAATGAAATGACCATTAGAAATTAACTAACACCCGGTATATTGAAGAATTTTGCAAACCAAAAATAATGTTCTCAGAATTCAAAGAAAAATAGCTGAAAGTAAAAGAAATCAATATAAACAATATTTTATTCGCTTTGTGTCCAAAATGGACAAAATTAATACTCCAAATGTATGCCAAGGCTTAAAGCAGCAACAACGCTACACGTGTAAGGAAAAATATTTAAGTATCTGAACAAAGAATTCTAGTCTCTTCCCAAATTTGATTGTCCTGACTAATCACCTGTTAGGCCTAATTAATCTTAGAATGTTTTAAAGTGTTGCAATTGTGATGTATTTTAATGTGTGATATGATGAGGTTGTTGACGAACTGTGATTGTTTTTTAAATTAATGAAATTTTTTTTTAGCTATGTTATTTTAGAAAAACTGATGATGGTGGAAAAATACACCGAAACGTATTTTAATTGATAAATAAAGACAATAAATGACTGAAAACCAGGAATTAATTTGATTTGGAATTGAAACACAGTCAGGAAAATATATACAATTTATTATTATTGCATTATTTTTTTGAAAATTATTAAATCTCTGCAAATTCCCCAAATTTACATCATTTTCACCTTAAAGAAGCGAGGAATGTGAAGAGCGCATTGAAAATCAGACTAGAACCGACAACTACAAAATAATTTATATTTTTGGCCCATTTTAGCGGTTTTGATCAGCCACGATCGTCAATGGAGGATATCTTAGTTATAATAGACTCAAACACGTTACATATGCATATCGTGGAACTTATTAGGTCGAAAGCAATCAATTGAGCTGAGAAAACATGCATACAAAATTTTGAGTTTTGTTCGAAGATTTCATTAATTTCAAAAATTTGAAATCTTTCAAAATCCTTGAACTTCTGCATTATTTTCATCTCAAGGAAACGTGGAGTGAAACAAGCTCATTGAAAAAGACGCCAGAAGCTTCAAATTCGAAATAATTTCCAGTTTTGGCCCATTTTTTCGCAGATTTGATTGCTCACTATTTTCAGTCGACGATATCTTCTTAATCATAGACTCAAACACGCATGGCCACCCTTCAAGATGCCGGCGTTTTGTGCTTGTAAAACGTTGGAAATATTTTTTCCTCAAAAAAACCCCTAAAAGCTCATCAGTTTCGGGCAGTTGCTGCGAAACCTCAACTATTCGAATAATAATAATAGTCGCTTTAAAAGCATTTTGTATGACCCAAAATGAAACATAACTGCGTTTTTGCCCACGAAAAAAGCAGTAGTTCTTCGGCCGACAAGAGATTACAGATAGCATCAGATAATCTCAATTTTGAAAAGCGTGCACAAACGTGGGAGGATCCTTATCTTGAAGTATCATCAACCGACGTTGGATGGCCTAAATAATATAATCCTTTGGAATCTCAAAAGAAGAAAGGAATTTGAACATCTGAATAGAAGCAGAAGAAAATGTTCGCTAATTTGGTTTGCAGTGATTTAGTGTGTTATTTTATGGTCTCGTTGGACTTTTCGATACATTGCTATGTAAATATCTCTGGACCCGTCGAATTTTTGATCCATTAAAATGAACTTTTTTGGTTCAATCAAGTTTCGTGTCAAACTTATGTTGTTACTGATTTTGCTTCCTTGGAAATGAATTAAGGAAGTTAGACTCCTAATAGAAAAACCCACGTAAACAAGTAGAAAATTCCAAATTCTTAGCTCAGATAGAATAGCTCCACGCAGATAATAGCTAAATACAGTTCAATGTTCTCTATTTTTTTCAGTACTTCATAACTCCTTCAACCTTTTCGCACCTTTAGATTGATGGGCACAGATGCCGATATCGAAATATTTAGCTAAATAAAACGATAAAAAAAGCTTGCCATTTATTGCCTAAAACCGAAAAATAAACGGACGAATTCTTTACAAAAAAAATCAAATGATCATCTACAAAAAAAAACCGCTCGCCCTTTAAATGCCTTCGCAAATATTGGCAAAAGCAGAGAAAATATCTGAAAATAATAACGTTGCCGTTTTATTAAAGTCGGTTTTCTAATTTGTTTGCGTTAGAACTTTCCAACCAAAACCAATACGTAGACGTATTAATTTCCTCTTTGCCGTATCTTCGCCTCTTAATTTAAAATTTTTCGAACTTTTCAGTCACTACTGTGGATATTGTGGCTGATACATTAAAAGAGTATGCGAAAGTTAGCTGAATAAATTATAGTTGGTGAATCATGGAATTTTTGAATGGGTTTTGGGAAATATTCAACAATTTCTTGTGAATGTTACAGCAAATTTTCAATGCAACTGCAGCAACCCAAGAAGCGCAAATCATGTGACGAGTGCCAACCGAAACGATATAATTTATTGCTTTGTTCCAAGTTTTGGCTTATTTTCCGCGTCAACCGCTTAATGGAGCAGTAGGATAGTATCGGTTATTTGTCGCCGAATTTTCACACAATTTAATGAGCGTCAGTTGAACTTAGAACTTTTTCTTCAATATAAAAAAAATTGTTAAACATTCATGTGAGGAACACCATCAAGTGTTTTCCAGGAGCCGTCACTATTTCTGTGTGTGTACTTCTATAAGCAATTACTGTACGTATAAGTGGAAATATAGATGGCCAAATTATGTTATACATATACCAAAAGTGATTAGTTCTGAAACCGATATCTGGATGATCCCAAATCTGCATCCCCTTCCCAATTTGTTTGCCATTGAATTCGCCCCCTGAAACGAACATTATCAGGCCTTAATAAATCGCAGCTTACACCAACATTTTCGCATTAAATTTAACATTTTCCAAGTGGCGCGACGTGTAAACAGTCAGATATTAGTATCGGCAAAGGTAAATGAGCCGGAAAAACTGCAACTCTTACATCTATTCCTGTTCGGTGGGCAATTGTGCCAGTCATCATTTTCCCCGTTTTTAATTTCCCGGATGAATTTACATGTCATTCGCTCGATATAGCCGTGGATTAGCGTTCGACTGGTTGCATCACCTGATTCGTATCGATATTATTGGCGATTTGCCCGAGAGTAATCCCTCATTTAGACGAAATTGCTGCAGTAAACTCATTTTTTTCTCTGGTATCGGATTTTTTAATAATCCAACCTTGCGTCATGCGACTATAAAATCCAAACGGTAGAGATGCACTTAAAAATTCCGTAGCCATTCAACCAGCAGCAAAGAAAGGACATTTTAAAAGGAATAAGCTCGTTTTACATTTAAATTCAGTTTTAGGAGCACCTAGCTTAAATACCCCAACTAATTGTAAATGCTAAACGTTGCATTTTAACCAATTTGCATGACCTGCGGTACCCAAACGATCCTTTTCGCTCACAAATATGGTTTTAGCGGGAACTTCTTAAGGAATATTCCATTTTCCTACGGAAACTCCCCCGTTTAATTACTCGCTTTCTTTTTTCAATGGCAAAGTTCGTTTGGGAGCTTTTTTCAATTTTAATCAAATCCAATTTCATGTGAGTGTGTAAAAACAAGCACTAAATCAGCGCAAATGGGTAGCTTTAATTTGAAAAAATCGCTTTGCAATAATAATTAACCGGCGCAATTCACGGTCATTATTCAACAAATGGAAATTCACAAACAGTTCTTCCATTATTAATGTTTATATTGATGATATTTTAATAGTGGATTTATTATATATGACTCGGTATCCTGGGAATTTCATTTCGAGCTTTTGCTTTAATATAGTCGCTGCCCTTTAGTAGTGGCCACTATCATATCTATTTTACCGCATTTGCCATAGTAGCACATTTCGGATAAAAGTAATTAAAATTAGATTTGTATATTGGATTGGCTCATTTTATTAGGGCAATCCACTTAATTAAATGGCCATTGTGTAATTATTAATTTGCAAAAGATTCACTCTGTACGCATGACTTTCCACTTAGCGGGAGGCAGGGCAAAACGAGGTACTGAGGTTGAGGCTTAATTCGTATCAGGAAACTGGAATCAATTGGAATTTTTATAGCGAACGTTTTTCATATGGGTGGAAAAGTTCACAGTTGCTGCATTTAGAAAAGCACCACCAAACTGCCCTGCGTTTTACCCCAACTGCCACTATTTGAGCAAATTTTCCATCAAGCGCAAAGTTTTGCATGTTATTTCCATAGAACATAGTTCAATAGCTCAAACGCTCAATTGCAGGTTTAGCTAAGGTTACCTACTTTGGCGGAGTTTTTAGATGTGCTTATAGAAGACCCAATTCGTGACAACGCCTGTTCTCCACAATGCCATTTGCACGAGCAAATGCAGGACACTTTTTCGCATAAAACATATTTTCAAGCAGTTTCGTATGTAAGAGCGAAAATAATTTTCGCAACTTTTCCGTCGTCCGCCATTTCCACAGGTTCCATGAAAATTAGTTGCATGCTTCCCGGTCATTACCGGCAAAATGTTGCTAAACGTACTGTTGCAAAGGCCCATAAATAAAAACTACTTGCCCTCCATGCCACACTAGCCTGGTAATTATTTAACTGATTTTATAACAAAATGCTAGTTTAGAGAATCGCTAAATTTAGACTAGAATGAAAATCCACTCAATCAAAATCCTCACCCACGGATTAATTTTTTGGGAAAAATATAAAAAATATTGGCGGGGAAAACGGCAATTTTTCTATTTGCCGGTGCAGAAAAAATGTAACGGAAATTGGAAATGTCACTGCGGGATGAATGGCAACGTGTTGATTGAATTGTGTTCTCCATTCTCTAGGCGGATTGAAACTTGATTTTTCCATTGTTTTAATAAAACCTCTATTTGCGCCCCAGTCAAAAAAAACACACGAACATTTTTCATACAGTTGGCAAAAAAGTTATCATACAACCCGAAGTTCACCTTCACGCTTAAATTCGAAATAAATTACTGTCTCTAGATTAAAACGCGATTGTATTTTGCATCAAATCAGCAAGCCGAAAGCAGCACACAAGTCCCGACATGCGAACAATTCGAAATTACTTTAAAATTGCCGAGTTATATTTTTGTTCCCCAGACGACAAGCGAAAATAATCCCGAACATTGAATGAAAGGCACAAGCTATTGTGGTTGATGTTGCATATCGACTGAACCAGCTAAATCGAAGAGCGTCTTATTTGAGAAGAATTTTGGAAGAGCTGAGGAGCCCCTTCTCTGGGATTTATATCATCAACTTTCCAACAAAATTTCAAACGAAAACGGTGTTCAGAACTTGCTTGAAGCAATTAAATTTTGGGAGAAACTGTATGCACTCATTTTATGGCGAAAATGTTTTCCGAAAGTGATTTTTCCTAGTCATTCGTGAAACTTTACAATTTCACCTAGATAGTAGTTGTAGATTAGATAGTAGATGCAAGGCTAAAATCGCAAAAATGCATCAGTTTCTTCAACATTTTTTCAGTTATCATAAGAACGCTTATTGTTAAAAATTGCTGAGTTTTTCGAGCTCAAAAGCTCAACACTCTTGTGAATTACTTGACCACTTAAAATAACTAAATAGAATGTTAGAAATAAACGATATTATTTTCTAAACAACTGCAGGAAAAGGAAAATCAATAAAAGCTCATCCAACAGAATTTTTGGACTGTCAGAGAATTCGTACAGGTATATACAAGGTTTTTACTGAAACAAAACCGAATTAAATTCATTTCCGTGAAACAATATTCCAATAAACATTAAATATTTACAATGCCTAACAGGGAAATTATTTGCGAGCGTTTTTCGGGCGAATAACTATTTTTGCCAACAGCCAGTAATTTGAATTTAAAAAATATGCATTAAACAGATTTGCGTTTTATTTTTGAGGTAAAATACGCAAAACTTGTTCCATCTCTCAACATCAAACTTTTATTCCTGATTTTTCAGAAGCATTCAAATGGCCGAAGTCAACACTTTTCGCAAACAAATCGATTATTCGTAGAGTTGTAAAATCAACTTAAATCACGAATATGAAATGCTTTCTTTAAAGCATATTTTACTAAGTTCCAGCCAAGGCAAAGTTTTTTACTTTAAAGCCGAAACTAATTCCTTTCGATGTAATATTGATGTCTACTTTCGAACTGAAAAGTTTATGGACGAGTTTTATGAAATTTTTACTGGCTTAAAGCATTTTTACATGGAGAATTGGCTTATGTCCAAATGGCCGGTTAGACTGCCAATACAAATTAAAAGCGCAATGAACTTTTAAAGAAAAGTTCTCACCACTAAAATGTTTAGGGATTTATTGACACCAAATTTTTTTAGCAACTACGTGCAAATAGGAGCTTATCTTAGTTAGGGTTAATTCGCAGCCAAAATTTTCTAACTAGGAAACTTTCAACTATGTATTAGTCAGGCAAACTTTTAATAGTCAGCGCATAATTGGCAGCAATACAAGTGTGCAGGTTCGACCTTTAAAGGCATGTAATAAGTAGCAGTACGGTTTAATGAGCTTCCAGTACCTTGAGGTTTGAATAATCAACTGCGATATTAATGTTCCAGTTGAAAGCGAACTTTTCCTATAAGCAAGCTAATCTTTCTCGCACAGGCAGGACACATTTAATGGTTGGTATGTCTGTGTCAGAGATAAATCTATTCGAAAAACTTCATATTTATATATCCGAGCTGAGGTGAGGGCGAAAAATGAAAACTTAGACGTATTAAGTTTTTGTTTGGCAATCCGGAACGCTGACGATATGAAGAGTCAGGTAATCTCGGTGAGTAATGGAATGGAATCATAATATGTGAACAAGTAAATTGCATAGTAGCTGGAAAATTTAAATTTCATATTCCTGGCAGGAACAGCTAACGTACGGTAATTTTCCTAGTCAAGCCTCAATATGTTAATCGACAGCCATCAGAAGTACAACGAGCAAAGTATATTACATCGACATTATCAGCAAGCAATAAAAACCCATCCCGTTCTCCAAATTGACTCTGAAATATCGCACCACCTGCAAATTCCAATCGTTGAAAAATTGGTAAAGGCTCAGTAAAAAGTGGAGTCAAATTTGCAAATTTTATAAGGCAGAAAGGCGCAGTTTCAACCTGGGAGGGCATTATGAAGTGGCCGATAAAAAGCTGCACAGATAGATGAGGAAATTGTCTCTCCTCTTTTCGCTCCTTGCGAACAAATTAAATATTTAACGAGATAAAATTGACAATTTTCCAGCACAGCTTGTATTTATCTGACAATTTTATTTTCTTGTTTTATCTTTGGATTCGATTGGGAAAATGTACTCGTCAATATTTTTGCAAGCGATTAATTTATAAGAATTTGTTGAGCTAGACCAAAAATAAGCCATAAATGTGTGGGTAAACTCAACAGAGAATGATTTTGGATAGACCTTAATATGTGACTGTGTTTATTCGCAATAATCTTCCTCAATTTTTAGTATGAGTTCTTTATGTTTGTAGAATCTCCATTCTTCTCAAAAAAAACCCGAACAATTTCCAATAATTTGCTAATTTTTGTTTCTGGGTCCACACGACAAAGGCAACAAAAAAACTATGCATTAATTGGGAGAATGGTTAATGAAACACGGCTCGGAGCAATGATAAACAATGCCTATTGGGCGCATGTTATTGTATGGAAATCAGGGCCAGTTTTAATTGGAAAATCAGTTTTGGAACTGCAATTCTAATTTTGAATTACCCAACATTACCTGCTGCATGTGGTAGTCAATCAACTTTTTTGCTGTTTATTTGTGAATTTGACTTCTATTGCCCGTTAACTGTGACTTTCGGTTCAGTTGGGAGAAATTATTTGGACTATCAGAGGTAAAGTTGCTGTAAGGAACTTCGAAACTCTAGGAAAGCAAACGCCTGCTGAATGTGCATGAATATTGCGATTTCGCAGCTTCCGTTAAGCGCAAATTTTCAATTTCTGGTCGAGAAAACCAAAGCAAAACGTTAAAATATTTAGGAAAATTGAAATTTCCACCGACCAAACATGTGGAAACGTGAACGGATTATAGTCGATCGAATGGCGCTCCGTCCTAGAAAGAAGCTTATAGAAAAATAATTTTTAATATTCCTCCGATGATTTATTAGGCGCAGTTATATGGAATTTATATTTGGGTAGATTGGACGGGTTTTAGAAAACTCACGAAATAGCTTTACATGGTTGGGTGGATAGAATGATTATTTGCAAATTGCATTGAATTTTTCAATTCCATACTAGTTGGGGCTTCGCTCAAGAAATTTCGAATTAAATAAACTATAACAAAAGGATATTGTCCTCATGGTTTCTCCAACAATAAGAGTCCAGAGGATCCCAGAACAAACATGTACTGTTATAAGGGGACTTAGCAGACATCGGGTATACAATACGAGGCAATATGTGTGGGTCTCGGCAACAAATTCAATTAAATTAGAACAGTGTGCACTTCGAAAGTTCCTCTAAAATATTAAAAAGCTAATTTTGCCAGAAAAGAAGCTGTATTATTCCGCAGGAAGCACTCGAAGAAGTTAATAAAAGAGATATAAGAGTTCGGGGGGGGCTTTTCTTTACTTTAGAAGTTCACGGTATTAATTCCTTTCGGTATGTCTTGAGATTTCAAATTGAATGGAATTTCTCAGCGGCTTTGGCTTTATTTTTCGTATACCTACCGACCATATAAAACCCGCAATTGAAATCAGTTTTATTTTAAACATTTATTTTCAGTTTTCGATTGCATTTCCTTACTCTATTGGCAGAAGGACGATCGCTTCCTGTGCGTCTATTGGAGTATAACAAATACTTCAAAATTAATATTCCGCTCTTTATTAGTAGGCAACTTCCATGGAACCCATCAAAAGGTAAATATTTTCCAACCATCCAACATCTGAAGATGAAAACCACTTTTTCTTGTAAAACGCCAGGAAGAAATTCCTCTCCACGGGCTGCTGAAAGCTCGAAAACCTGGCCAGTTTCATGTACTGGTCGAACAAACCCAATTCAATTTTTTCGCAATTTACCCCTATACTATTTCTTCATTTTCATAAGCGCATTTGAACAAAACTTTCTGCAATATCCTTAAAGGAATTTTACGAAATAAAGCCGCACCAATGTGACACGAATTAACTAAAACTGTATTCATAGACTGAAATAACGTTTGGCAAATTTCGCGATGTACAAGCGAAATAATTCTCTTCGTATTTTTGAACGTTTGTACATTGGGCTTGGCGTGAAGCGGTTTCTCCCTCTGAAAAGCAAATAAAACGGAGATATTTCCGCAAAGCCGAAATTAAAGTTTCCCCGGCACTCCAGTGTACATTTTTGGTGAAAATTGAAAATCTTTAAAACAAAAGAGGCAAGTTGAGCGGCGAAATAAGTTTCCGACTACAAATAAAATTTTGGCCTTCGCACCCGGATGTGTTTTAATCTTTTGTCATCGGGGATTTCCCTTCGAAGTGAATGGATAATGGTTTTTTAGCTTTCCATCATTGCAGTGATACATTTCTGACTGGAAATCAATTTAGTATTCAAATTGCATTATTTCATCAACCCTAGTTATTTTTTGCAAATTAATGAAACTCACTCAAAACAGCTGAAAATTTCATATTTCCTTCCAAATGAATTTTGCATAATTTTTAAAATAAAACTCCTGGCAGTTTCAATTTAGGGCTAAGGGCCAAAGCTGTTCATTGCGAAGACTGAACGGAATATTTAAAAACCATAAATTAATAATGTAACTCGTTGACGAGGAGAGAGAGCAAAACGGCCAAAGTCCCATATTTCTTTTATTAACTGCCTGGAGTGTTTCGCCCGGAATAATAAGCCATCTCCGTAGACAAAATTAGGCCCATTTAAAAATTTAAGAAGACTTTCTTTATACCGCATTCCTTATATTTCGTTCAATTCAATTCGAATCCTTTGTGTCGCCCAAGACATATATTGCATTGTATTGTATCCCCAACAGTCTGTTAAATCTCTACCAGGTTTGCTTTCCGCATTTTTTACATTCCCATTGCGCAAAATTCCGGTTTTGTTCGCCGGCTAATAACGTAAATGGTCGACTTATTACAGATGCCGCAGTTCGAGTTAAATGAAACCGTGGAAATTTCTTTTTGATGCTGCACAAAGGAAAATTGCGACGACATCTTGGAAGTTTACATTTACAAGAGGCGAGAGAAACACCAACAGAAAAAACCCTAGAGTGTTAAAGCAGCTATAAATTAAAAATTAAATAGTATTTTAATATGTTTTCGCTGATTTCAAGTTGGTGAAAGAAGTTAAACTTAAAGAAAGGTCCTAAACTGAAGACTTGTTGGTGGTCTCGCTTCCTTGCATTTTTGCGAGATAATGAAAAAAGCAGTAAAAAATTGGGGGTATTTGGGATACCCGTGCCCGTTCCACTAAAGCGTTAACAATATACCAAAATATTTAAAATAATCATCCCAATTGCGTAATTATACGACATACCTGTGAAAATATCCAAACCCACAGGTGCGGAATGGGAAAATGTTCCTGAGCGACGTCACGCAAGCTTTTTCAGTCTCGAGGATAATTTAGTTAGTTGCCTGTCGCAAGACAGAGAGTGGTCGATCGATTATACCCCCTTTTTCACAAACAAAGATAATTTTCGCTTAGTGGAGGATTCGACGAGAAGATGTTGGAAAAAAGCCGACTTTCTCACCAATTACCTTCACGGAATCGGTTGTTTGCTCTGCGATCTCAGCTGGAGACGTATATTTAAAATGTACTTAAGTTTGTCAATGTTCGACAATTTTCGGTAATTTCAAAACTGGCTTTACTCGGGAAAATTAAATAACATTAACCATAAGTGAGGCGTAATGAGTGAGGCTTTCGGGAAACAAACATGGAACGTTTGTTCTTCGTACGTCATCACGACTGATCCAGCAAATGTAACAGAAAAAATCAGCGGTGTGGGATTAAATGAAGTATCATAGCTTTAAATCTACACAACACGCTAAAGTTAAAACTGCAGATGCTTGTCTGGCAGTTCATTCAGGATTGATGCGTTGGTTTCCTTCATAATTGGATGTTCGCGTTGTCTACGGCCGCCTCGACATTAATTTCACGAAAATCGATTGAGCGGAAATTAAAGGAGAATTCAATTATCCCTGGTATCCATTTAGCATGATTTTTCAACCTGCATTTTGTCCAAATCAAATAAATGTTAGAGCGTACTTTTAACTCGCCCTTTACGCCATTTTTCGTCAATTATTCAACTCAGCTTCGGTCCTTCCACATGATTTGATTTTGGAAACTTTTGCATTAAGATTAAATAGACTAAAAAATTATTTTCGGGTGTGAATTTAATGAGGCCAAGCCTGGAAAGGTGGCAATTTTTGAAACTTTGAAAAAAAAGTGATATGTGTAAAACAGTTTAAACTTTGAACCAGTGTCGGGCCGGAAGGAATTGCCACAACTTCACCAACAGATCTCTGCTTTAGTTCGAATGTTGAAAAGTTTAAAGGGAATTTGATGCCAAAGTTGGGCGTCAGATTCCCCTTTAACTTTTTAGCTTTCTAAATCAAATCAGCGTTCTGTTCATGTAAGAATTTTGATGCCTCGAACTGTAAACTCATTATTTGTAAAATTTTTGTTGCCTTCCAAGCCAGTGTCGTACTTGCAGGGTTTGGCACAGCTTAGATACACTTTTTACTGCTTCTATTTTGAAAATAGTACAATACCTGCCCGTTTCCGCGCCCACATATTATGTAAGCTGAAAAGAAAGGTTTACACGGTAAAAGCTAGATATTTTTCCATACGCTTGTTCTTTATGGTTTTACTATGGCGCAAAAGTCGAATCACCGATTACACCAGTTGATACTTCATACAGGAAAGCACCGACCATTCAAACAGTGTTCGAGGAAAATTGAAAAATGAATGTTAATGAGCGTTGGCTAGCGAAATTTCCTCATCCTGGAAGAATGATAGGTGCACATAAATTGCGCCCATATACCCAGTGCTTACATAATAATCTCATAGAAACTAACTGCGACCACAAAATACAGGCTGCACGGATGCACCTCCCGAATATCCAGCATGCATCCGGGAATTATTTTAGTTATAACCTTTATTAAATGACTTCGGGGTGCTCCTCACTGAATTTATCGTCTAATATCGTCTGGTTTACTGCCAAAGACATAGGTATCTTAGTTGTTAAATTTTATAACAGTAGGTGTAAAGAAAATGTACGTTTCGAGATATTCACTTTTGATGGCTCTGAACTGGTGCGAGAGAGAATCGTGATGGGTTCGTTACTATTTCGGTAATAAAGTGTCTCACTAATAACGGGAAACGGTTATGGCGGCCGTAAAATGCCTTCTATCAATTCTTTGAGGAAAGTGGATTGGCAACTCGAGAGTTTTATTAGGTGCATATAGTTCCTGAGTAACGACACATCAGCAGACAGCTCAAAGGGATTGGGGCTATTTTTTAAACTCCACTTCACCACAGGCTTTTCGCTTAGGCCTAGATGTTTCCAATGCCATATTATTAAATCCAGTATATTTCATGACTAATATTATTGGTTGAGTTGTACAAAAGTTCTCTATTTGGCCTTCAGGTTTAGTCTCAGAAAGTTAAACAATAACCAAGCAAATGATCCGTTTCAAACTCGGGGGATAACAGAATCGACGATAATAACAATAAAGAGTAAAAGGTATTTTCCAATAATAATAATAAAAAATGCATGCCTCCCAAAGAAGCATTTAAGCTCGGACATTTATTTAATTGAACATCCAATGTAGGGAATATTGGCTTTAATTTAATAAGCTTTTGTTCTGGAAAAGCAAAAAGCGTTTGCTGATTATTTTTTATGAGAACCTTCTGAATAATTTACGTGTCAACGTTGAACAGTTAATTTTATAAAATATTTAAGGTATTCGAATAAAAACTGGTAGTTCACAAATAAGGATTTCCAGTTTTGTTCGTTTTCCCAACGATTATGAGCCCTGACGGTATCCGATTTTGCAGGAATAAAGGGATTCTTTCCCATTTGTAATCGGTCTCGAGTGGATTTTGGAGTCCAATATTTCGAACTTTTCCGTTATCGAAAATGTCAATTAGGATTTATAACGAATAACTTGTTGTCATAAGTGGCTTTCAGAGCTTTGGAGAATCTGCTTTCGAGCAATATTCTGATATCAACGAACAAAAGGGATTGAACCGGAATCCTCTCGATTAAATTAGACGCATTTTCCGCTTGATACTTGACAAAAAACACACAGATTCCTCAACGAAAATTTTGTAAATTTTTGCTATTTCTGCAGTATAATCGCCCAATACAATATAATTCAGTTCTAATGGAAAAAGTTAATTAAAGCTGACTGCCGGTTTTATTCAGGGGGTATTTTTGGCAATCGCGGGGTAAGGTTTATTTAATTTAATACAGGAAATTAAATCTTTTCAAATACATTCCCTCCTGGGAAACGATTTGCCAAAAATCGAGCAACCAGCTTCGGTTTTTTATTGGTTGAAATCAGACAAGACGTTTTCAATTACCGACGTTTTTCACATAAAAAATTCATATTGTGTTTCAGTAACGTTTCTGGTAAAATGAGAGCTTTAACTAAATTCGACAAATTTGTCATAAAGATTCAACTCCTTGCTATTTTTTCTGATTTTTTGAATGTTCAGCATTTTCCAAATCCAGTTTCTACATTAGGAAAGTCACACTTAGTCACTTCTGCCTTATTTGTTCTTTTAGGTTGTTGGGGTGTTTCTCTTGGTTTCATCACGATTTTATCACGAGAGATCCTTTACAAATGTATCCAGTTTTCTAAACGTATATATGGCAAGTATTGGCATAAGTATGTGATCTGATTCGACTATCCTGTAAAATTATTGGCTAAAAATTCGCAAATCATTTCAAAACTTAAATTTCACAGTCCAAATCGAGAGGACGCAATTATTGCGACTCATGTGTGTGAGTGTCGGATATTTTTAGATGCTGATTATGCACCCGAAAAAAAATGATGGGAAAAATATTAGAAGCCGTTAGTGTTAACGTGTTTGCGACCCGACATCGATACGGCGTCACGACAAAAATATGTCTAATTTTAGAGGGTTTCGAGTAGAAATAGAACGTATATATCCTGAAAGGCCTCCTTGAATATCATGTTACTCCTGCATGTTTTTTACTTCAATGATAATAAACTTACCGATCGGCCTGGAATTACATCGATATGCCTCGTTTGATTGTGCTCCTGCAAAGAAAAATATGCTTTAGATTTTAAGGGAATCTTCAAATGGTGGTTTTTGTTAAATAAAATCGACCAGGGCTTAAAAATTGAGTAGATTTTTCAGCTTTGTTGAATGACCTTCACCTGGACCCTATAAATTAAATAGATCTGCGCCATTGAGCGACCTTTCCTTTCGCTTCCAAAGGAAAATTCGCCTTTTATACAGGCTGGACTTTTCCGGCTTCTTTTATATTATATAGGTATTTGGTCGAGACCGATATATTATTTGTGCGAGTCGCCATACGTTCTTAGAATAGCGATTTGTAGTCGTGCATTAATCAAACGTAAAAGCAGGAAAGCGAAACCAGATACGACGTATCTGCCAATCAAATATAAAAACAATCCCTTGCTCCCGTATATTGGTTCTCATTTCATGTTTTCCTCTTGGATTCGATCAACTCGAATCCCAGCAGGTTGATCAAAATCAAGGTGGATCAAAAAATTAATTGATTAAGACACTTTTCTACTGCCTACTTTAAGTTGACACTTTTCTCCTAAGAACACTGGATTTTAATATGATTCTTTTGTGGTAAATTTCTTTATTTATTAGTAACCTTTGCAAATAACTGAAATTTTTTTCGACACATAAAAAGTGATTCTGCATGAATATTCACCTAAAAGAACAAATGTTTCATTAAAAAAGCAAACATTTAAATCGCCATCCACTTAATAATCTGCAATGTTAAAAACGTGGCAACCGAAATTAAACACGGTCAAGTTATTTGATTTCTCGAAACCTTTCCAGGCTCTAATTAATCGTCTGTGTCTTGCACGGATAGCAGTTGCGGTTTTCGTCTCGTAATCGTTCGGGCTTTTTTTAATATCTGAACGGTAATCTTAATTCGATTTGATCTTTCCAGTCGAATAAATTACTGCAAATCGAAGAAATTTTGCGATTTTTTGCGCCCAGCTGAGTTTATTTGTTTTCTGAATCGGGACGGACTTTTTGTCGGGCCGGTTCCCAATCGATAATTCGGAACTTTCTCGTTCCTTTCTCTCGTTTTTTTCGCATACAGAACTGTCACACATCAATATCTCGGGTCACAATGGTAGAAAATTGAAGTTTGCAGCCATTCGGTTCAAATATATGGATTTTTAAGAAACCACTATCACAAACAATCGTTTTAATAGTAAGTAGTAAATTTATGTTTATCCCCGCTGTCGGGCCCCATTGTGTAGTATCCATATACGTGCTGTTATCATATGGGGCGTTGTTTTTTCTAAACAAATCCAAACAAAACGACAACAAAAAAATGCTCTTTTGTGTCGGAATAGAATTTTTAGAACACGCGGCCCTCTTTCAATAACATCACCACACCGTGTTTGTTTTCCTTTAATAAGTTTGAATAAAGCCGCCGCTGGTATTTCCTTGTTCAGGGGAGCGAATATATATTTTCTCAGACAACAACCTTTAAATTATTGTGTTGGCATAACCGTACCTTTCGGTAAAATTGAAACAAATACGACCGCTCCTCCTTTAACTATATCCAGCTCGGAAACGAAGTTTATCTCCGATTGTTTAATATTTCAGCTGCGTTTCTTCTTCAATCAGTTCCAGTATGCGTAATAACGAAAAGTTGGCATTGATATGGAAGGAGCCGAATTAGTTTTTCTACAAGAAAGTCTGTTGTTCCGCTGTGTTGAACAAGTGGTTGTTACTAATTGAAACCGAACCATCAAGCAACTTTGATCTGAAAATTGGAAAAAGTAGGTGAATTTGTCGTGCTTTTAGGCAATTGTCAAAAAGACTTTCTTCCTGAAGTTTTGCAAATATGAATGGTTTGAATCGTCAGAGTGAAACCACGTCTGAAGGGGCAGGTCGCTCGCCAGGAATAAATTATTTTCCACGAAACCTGCAAGCCTGAAAAAATACCCAGTTTAAAAGCAACTTGGCTTCATTAAGAGCCAAGTTTTAACTATAGATTTTAAGTTAAAGACTGGATTTTGGGCGTTTGTCACTTCGCAACAGAAATGAATTTGCGATAAAATGCTGTCCATTGTTCAGATTTTCATTTACAAAGTGGTAGACAGTCCTGCAACAAAATTGCCAGAGTCCCATTTGGCCAGTCCCTAATTTTTCTTATTTAGTAACAAAGAGGAATAACGAAGTTTCCCAAATCACTGGCAATACCACAAAGGTAAAGAATGAAAAATCCCGAGGCAAATCTATCGAGTTTCGGCATATTTTAGCTAGAGAGCTTAAAGCTGGTCGGAACACATTTTAGCAAAGATAGATAGATAGAAGGCCTTTCAAGAGCCCCGCTTACATGAAAAATGGCTTTTCTAGTTTCGGCAGAGCATAAATCGATTGATTCGTCTTTAGGTTGGTCGACCGTTCTTTTTCTCCAGCTTTGATGGATGTTTTTGTGTTGAACTGAGAATCGCCTAAATTATTCTTAAATAAGACGTCGCCGTCGGAAACGCTAAAATGTGTTAAATCTATACCATCTATACAAAGCAGTTAAACACTCCTTTACTGATATTGTGGGAAATTAATCAAAACTTTCTGGAATTTAAACGAAAAAGCAGCCTTACTTGCGTAAAGCACACACACACATTCAATAAACGTGCTGAAAAAAAACCTTCCAATACAAATCCGAACAGAACTTTTCTACCGAATCCATTGAATTATGCATACCCATGGACCTTAGACATTTACATACCTTTATAACCCTTGTAATATTTTATTTATCGGTTGTAACAAAGAACACGTCACAAAAAAGGGACTACATTAAAGTTAAACCGTCCCCTCTTTTTGTTAGCTTTCCTATTCCAATGTTTTTCGGTCAAAACCATCCCTTCCGGGATACGCGCAGAAAAAATTACGAATGTCTTTTAGGGAAAACGCATTGCTACTGCGTGAATGCGGAATTAAAAAAATGTGGAAAGTTTTATTCCTTCTAATCTAGTTATAAGTCAATAGGAAAGGTTTTTTGAATCAAATTTTCCTAATGAAATTGAATCTTGAAAAAATGGCATCACAAATCCAACATCCTGCAATACTAGTGTCAGTTGCAAGCTAGCAAATGGTGAAATTAGGTCAAAAATAGCAATTTTTCCTTCTTAACGCCATGATTTGTTGTTGTATCTGGCAACGATAAACACCCCCTGATTCGGAGAAATGTTGCACATAAAAGTTAATTTTTGATCTGCATCCGAATTATCCTGCGCGTTAGCGGGGAAAATCATGCCGACGTAATCGGATTTTCTGCTCAGACTACCGATTTTGACACGATGAAGTTATTTTTCAGCGTTGGTCATTTTTCCTGCCTTGATTCACTATTTGAACATTAGTTTGTCAGTTGAAAATAAACACTGAATACTAATCGGTTTGTGATAATATTACTCGCATGTTCAAGAAAATTTTTGTTGCAAAAACTTGCATTATATTTAATCGATACCACCTCTAGTTTAGCTGATGATATGGCCGTCATCACTCAAAAATGCGCAACTATCCCCTCAATTCGACTCAACAAATTTTAGCTACCACAAGCCGAAAATGCAACATCTTGACATCATTTAGACTAGACGTATCACATTGAACAGTTTCTCATTTGAAAGATGTAAGCGAAGTTTGATCTTATTTGCAAACGAAAATAGCTAGCTAATAAAATGCTTGGTGAGCTTGAGTGGCCTGCATAAGCGCCTGACTTGAGCCCGCTGGACTTTTGTGCGTGGGCTAATTTAAAACAATCACTCGATGTTATGCAAATTCGTTGCATTAGAAGGACAAATATTCAATATAGTATGGGCCATTCACGTGTTTTGGGTCAGCTGGCATGTGTTAATGCATATGCTGGGACTTTTGAATATTTTCCTTAATCAGGTAAGTCAAGTGGCAAGTGATGTTAAATGTTCCGCAAACAAAAACTTTTGCGTAAATGGCAATGGCAATTTTTCAATTAATCGAAAGAGTTGGACAGTAAATCTGTCTTATTCTATATGGAACAATGAACTGAATGTCTTAGAATTACATCATAGGCGACATTTTCTGATAATTTCGAGATGTACAAACCACGGAAGTAAAATCCAAGAAGGAATTTCATATCGGGACATCGTCCGCCCCCCGAACGACTTTCACGACGTCAAACTAAGTATCCATATTTTATCCGCCCTTAAAATTATTTCCACATATATTTCCGGGGCCCTGACGTATCACCGGGCAAACAAATCTGATGAAATTCCTCACAAACCGATGGAATGTGACCGTGGAAATTTTCCTCTCCAGCATCAAGTAAATGCGGCCCCGGGGGATGATTTAGTGCGTTCCAGACGAATTAATTTCGGATGATAAATTTTTTTTAGAGCAAGGTAGATGGGAACGGACTAAAAATAGGTTAGGACTACTTTGCTTTCATTTATCATCCGGCTCGTGGACAATTCATTTTGACTATGTTGCGTCCAGAAAATCTATAAATGCTTGCATCCCATATTCATGGCTGCTACTAACTGAAAAGGATCATAGATTTACTTATATAAACAGCTGTAAAATGATTGTATAATCTTCAATCCAGATCATTTTACTTAAGAGGAAATTAATTGAAAACAGTGGGGACAAACCAAACCGAACGAAGTTGAATATTTCGGGATGGTTCACCCTGTAAGTCGGTACTGTTTGTTATGTGCATATAAAGTTTAATAACCTCCACCATTAGCTGAGGTAGGCACGTTAAAAACAGTGTAAACAGAAAAAGATGGTAAACATCTTAAAGGAAGTACTAACTAGTTTTTCATGCGAGTTGGGTACTTAAGTTGTCATCTTCAAGTCGACCGAGTACCGTTAATCGAAATTAAAAATTAGCCTCGACCAACTATAGATGTGCATTCGATATAAACGGAGTATGGCCGACTACAGTACCAATAGGCAATTGATATTATTGGCCAAGAAATATCACGGTTTAATGTGGTTGTTCGGTAAGTTAACCAGCTTGTGTTGGATTTGTTTGCCAATGTTTTGCAATTAGAGGTTTCGTTAGAAATATTGCTTAGGCAATTAGCGGCTCACTATGAATATTCCTCGCTTTGGGTGGTGATAAACATTAACAAAGCCCGATTTACCTATGGTTTAAATATTAAATTACTTATGCAAACAATGTATTTCCATTTATTTAAAGAGACAAACTCATTGAATCTTATGCAGTTTTCCATAGCATACATTGACAAAATATTATTCAGTACACTATTACCAAACAACCTAAAACAAAGCTTTACGAAGATGCCAGAAAGAAAATGCTTGATTCGTTTCTGGGCTCGAGCTAGAACATGGGTTAAACAAGATCAGTGGATTCAGCTTTAGGTGATTTGGAAGTTAATTGTTGCGCCCCAGGAGTTGGTGCAAACTTTGTTCGCTTTTAGTTGTACAAAGTGGCGCATTTGATACAGTATTCCGAAATATACACGGTTTAGAATTATCGCTTTGGCATGTTGGTGGTATAAAACAGCTAAAACAATCGATAAAATATTAGAGACGTTTCATTAAAAAGGTATTCGATTAACGGCTCATCATTAGGCGGAACTAGAAACCTGAAACTTGTTTTCCGGAAACATATTTCTGAATTAACATATTCGAAAGATCGATGCCTAATCATTATCAAAATCCATTTTTTATATCATCATATCATATCATCCTTGAAAGTTGCTGTTACTTGGTTCTTTGTCGAATTTTTTCCCCTTTTCAAGAACATCTGCAATTGATTTCAGTAACACTGAAGACATTGAGCGATTCATGCAGAACTAAGAAGCTGAACGCCATTTCACATCAGTTAATGGCGGTAAATTAATTTAACGAGTTCAATTCAACGTGCGAAATATTTTCGGATTCTTCAAGTCGCCTTCAATAAAACCCGACATCCCGGCGGTTTTCTCCATTTCCCACAGCATTCAGCAATTACTAAACAATTTTAATTTTTTAAAAGCCTTCCACTAATTTGTTCAACGTCGAATGCGAAGAATTTCCTGATTGTTTCACCGTTTAGCGAACTAATCGCGTTTGAAATAAGAATTTATTCGCTGTTTGATCGAATTGAAATTTCTTGAATGTCTCCTCTAAAATACAGTTATACAAATTTAAATTCTTTGGTAGTGGAAGATGGGAAAATTGCGATGTGACCGAAGGAACTCGAGTAAAATATAGAAAAATTAACCTCTATTAAGTGCAGTTTGCCATGCAAGCCTGCTTAGGTATTTATTAACGTTGAAAAAAACAATCTAAGATCCTAAAATTGTCGAAAACGAACGTGTGTTGGTTTGCGAAAATTAAATGGGGCAAATTGACTTTTTTTTAGATAGTGATACTCAATTTTCTGGTCAACATCAGCGCAGCAGTTTTCTACCTTTGAACCAATGGAAAATTAAATTTTCAATGTGTGCAATTTTTTGCCCCGTTTTCAGGGTATTTTTTAATCTGGCCATGCATATACCAAGTAGGACACAGTTTAATTTTGCCCTAGTTTCGAAAGTAGGTTTGATGTCAACCAGCCAGCGAGTGATTGCGGGTGAAACAGCGCTTTGGTTATATTAAAAAGTTTTCATTAAAACTAATCAACTTTGGACTGGGGAAGAACAGCCAAAAAATACTCGACTGAACTACGGTAAAACAGGCAAAGCGACGAACCGCCCTTGTAATTGAACGCTCAGAATCCGGTGTCTTAAAAGTATCCAAAACAAAAGTTCCGTTTTTATCATAACCGTTTTGTGCGTGATGTATGAACGATATTTCCTCTGAGGACAATAACATCTTTCGAGCAGAGCGGAAGTTTTTTCCTTTAGACTTGAGCGATTTTTTTTCTTTTCAAATACACGAGGATAAAAGCGAGCTTTGAGTGCTCTGCTTGCGGTGAATGGCCCGATGTATTTATGTATTATAAATAGCCTGTATGAATATGGCATTTTGGAGGTAAATCATTCAAAATTCCTCGAGTTAGCAGCAGAGTTAAGTTTCGCGGCCACTGCTTGACATTGGTCATTTTTTTAGTGCTTTCGGACTGTCGCAGAAAAGAATTTCTTACTGGCGTTTCGAAAGCAGAAGTGAAGATGCCACTCGTGCTTGCAAAACGCCGAGAAAAAATAAATTTCCATGTCGACTTGAAAGCCTGAAAACTCACCAATTAGTTATGCCCGCGCCATAAATGGAAACTACTAAGGCAGCAACCGAATCCTATATGTTCGGTTTATAAAGTCAATTGCCCATTACTCAAAAACATTGAAAAAATTGGTTCTTAAAACGGGAATTTTTGTTGCAAAATCCATAATTAGTTGCAATTAATTTTCAGGCATTTGCGACGAAACAGGATGCATGAGCATAGAAATATATCAATAGTCTTCTAACCAATAAATGGCTACACCCACGTTACTACAAACTTGGAAGCAATTAGAACCTCAGGTACTAATTGGCCAGCATTGTCCAACTAATGAATTCTCAGAGTGGACTAGACAATCAAGAGCGGGATGAAATCCAGTAAATGGACAGCAGCAGCATCAGCAGCAGAGAGTTTGAAATTTCGCATAAATTAATACGCCCACCGCGGAAAATATTTACACACTTTCGCAAAATATCGTTATACGATGGGCCACATTAATCAATGCTGAGAGCAAAACACGTCGAAATGCGTCTATAAATCAAAAACAAAGCAACAGAAGGCCGAAACAAAAGGGTTGAAAACGGGGGCCAAACACTTTACCCCAGAGCCGCGCCTTTCCAACGAAGAGAAAACAATAATTGATCGCATGCGTGTCGCACATTTTCCACCCGCTCTTGAGCTACGTTTAATGACTAGGGATTTTCAGTTTAATCTATATACTCACTTGGTTTTCCCTTAAGGGTGACGGGTTTCGTCGCAGTGCTTGAATCTTTAAGCCTGACTAGTGAGGGAAAATTAATTACTAGTTTTCTAATTCGCAATTTTACACCCTTGAAAGTACCCAAACAACATGCAAATTCAATGAAACAAATAAAATGTACCAAAGTACATACTGTCCAGCACTAATTCTCCTGCTTTTTGAGGAGACACCACTCCAGTTATCAATTTCATCCTGTACCTTCCAGGGTGGAAAGTTAATGTGCCTTCCTCCGGTACAGTCCTCAAAACTTTTTCGGCAGCTCTTGATCCTTCTGGTTAGTGTGACTTTAAGCACATTTGTGTAAATAATGTTGTTTTGTCCGGAGTATCCGAAACTGGCCCTTTCGCAACAAAGCGTTTGATTTTCGAACTGGAGTTTGAACTCGAAGTGTAGTAATAACTTCAACTAACAATGAGTTCCTCTCTTGAGAGCACTGTGGTTTCGTTATTGCCAATTCTTCAACTTATTCATTCAGTGTAATTTGTCGCTTGATCTGATTTGCTTGTGCCTTTGTCCTCTTTTTCCTCAACGGGACTATTTGGTGTCTACAGTACTTCAGCCACTTTTTCAGTGGTCAAATTCTTCGCTAGTTCAAGAGCAGAATGAAAGTCAGCTTATACAAAGATGGAAGAAAACTACTCAATTTTTCGGGCGGAAATCGTTTAATTCACTAAAAACATATTCAGTTTGACCTCAGCAACTTTTCGCACACTTTTTCCTGGATCCTCAGAACGAAACAATAGCGCATTTTACGCATCTAGGATTTTCACGGCTACATTGCTCGTCTCGAAAACACGCCGCATCTTCTTCCAAAATTACAGATTATTTCGCTTTTGCTCTCCGGCCAAATATTGGCCTTGTTGAAAGTCGAATCTGTTTGCACAAAAATCTCTGAATTTTTTATGAGTTTCATTGGCTTTCTCCAACTGGCACTTGTCCTTATCGTTTTGCCCTCGTTTAAGAATCGACTGAAACTCTGCAGCCTTAAAGGCGAGAAAAGATTGCAGAACATCTGCTATTAAACCATAATCAAATATCCACGTATTTACTTTATATGAAACCTTATTTTCGATGAAATATTTGAACTTGATTTATTTTTACACATTTGAGAAAGTCAATTAATCAATTTCTCGCAGTTTTGCAAAGCGCATTAAAACTCAATTAATCACCCCGGCTTGGAATCGTTCCATATTGTTAAAAATAACTACTGCAACAAAGAAGAACGTGCTTTAGGGTAACATCTAGTCGAACATTTCAAATTTATATTACCTACAAAATCTGAACTAGACTTTTTATTATTCCACCCTTAAGAGTCGAACGGTTCTGAAAATAATTAAGCATAATCGGTGTTTTCGAAGTAAAAACGAAACGGTTTCTGATCTACAGATTACAAGGTAACACCAGGAGTAATTTTGGGAGAAGTTTTGCGTTCAGTTACGACCGGGCTGTAATTAGGAAATAATTGTTTTTCAGTGGTTTAGGCGACATTGCGTGTGCATGTTTTCCGAAAGTTACAAAACACTTTTATAACGAAAACAACACCTTAATGGATCAAACAGGAAGAACTGCTGCCTGTGCCTTGCCCCAACATTTAATAGTGTTTTGCGTATATATTATTTTAAATTTATTTTATATTTAGTCTCAACCCACTCCAAAATCTGAAAGAAGATAAAGATATTTTGTGGCCAGTTAACAAAATATTCGATTGTCTTCAAAGTAAGTTCTTTTAACAGTTATTTGGACAATTCATTAGAGTGTGTGTGGCTGATAGATCGATCTGACAAGTTTACGAGTTGACTCCGGAAAAATACAAATATTTTTGCCTCCTACAGCCCATCGAGATGGGCCATTAAAGATGGAAAAAATGCAAAAATTCCGGTTCTACCACTATAAAAATTAAGTGGTTATAACTTGGACAAAGTAATGTTTCGAATCTTCGGATTTCGCATGTGGGCGTGCACAGTTAGGTATTTCAGGTTTGTACAACTGCCGTAAATCCGATATACAGTTGTGAAGGCTTTTAAACATCGGCCAATACTTTGTAATGATCGATTTTAAGACGGAATTTTTAATGTTTTCTCAAATTTATGGTCAAGTTAAGCATATATTGCTACTTTGTACAGTTGTTACATTTTAACAGTCAGTATTTACCAGCAAAACGTATTGCGGATTGGATGTCTGAAAAATGTTTGTTGACGCCCTACCGCCGTGAATTAAATCGGATAGCGAAATTAATCAAAATTTTTCGTTTTCAAAGTTTGACCTAAAAATCGCGAGGACACATTTTCCGCTCCAAATAAAACGCTGATGTTTTACCATCCAAATAAGCCTCGCGAAGGAATGTGGGAAGGTAAACCGAGACCCGAAAAGAAAAATGTGCGCCGCTTTCCTTGCAATGCTTCCACTTATTAAATTTAATATCAGTCAGTGGTCCTTGGCTCGGAATCTCGCTGGAAATATGGAAATTCTGCAGAGCGAAACAGGACGAGAAATTCATCTACAGCACATCTTTTATACGTTCTCAAAGCCACTGGGCTCTGATGTTCAAAGATCCGGGATTTTTTTGTCAATTTCCTGGCATTAACAAATCAACTCGAATCGAGCCAAATTCTTGTTAAGAGGTATCCACAAAATGAGGAATATTTGCTTTAGCAAGCTCCTGGAACAGCTATTAATAATCCAGGAGCCAATTTGGAGCTAATTTCCTTTCGTGGGCAGTCGGCGTGTTGGTTATGTGAATTTCTCGTCCGACCATCGGAGATATTACGTGGACTGAAATTGAATAATTTTCATCGGAGCAGGAAAATCACTGTTCGGAGTCAAGGAATAACATTGAGAAAATATTTGAGCTAATAAAAGCGTTTGAGGCTACGACAGGTTGAGAGGCATAGAGGTTTGTCTAGGGCTGTTCACTCAGTCAAAGGCCTCGGTTAGATCTAATCCAACAAAGCGGCAAATATTAGTGTACACGGCTAATCAGATAAGTTGTTTGTGTAAATTAAATATACCAAATACATCGAGTACGATCTCGTGCGGGAAATCCAAATGGACGCGATTTATGTATCCGAAACATCGTCCATTCCCGAATTAGTAGCGGCCATAATTAATATTTAGTGCCATAAATGATCATTCGTGTTTGCTTTGCTTTAAATGTGAACGATAAATAAAGATATTTAATTAAAATCCCCGTGTATTGACTATGGAATTTAATCAAGATCGCGCAATGTTATTTTTCATTATCCTAATCGGGCTCTTTGATTGATGAAAATTGCTAAATTTCGTTCGGAATTAAATAATTCGGTTTTGCTTATTATGTTTACATTTGCTGCTAATTGATATCGAGGAACAAATATCCAGTATGAGTTTTCACTCTAAAGCGACTGAAGCTGGTGAGGTTTTTAGGGTTGATTGGGCTGTTGAGAAAAATTATTTTTACCTGGCGTTTCACAAGCACAACGCTCTGAAGATGTAAGCAAAAGCGCGATGAGCAGTTTTTTGCAATTTTTTTGGTGAGTTCACAAGAGTTAACCTGGTTTAGAAGTTATGAAAGGTCGTATCACAATTGATGTTGCCGAGCAATATAAAAGTCTAGGGTTTTTGAAATAGGAAGATTTTCAAAAGGATTTGATGCCAAATAATGCCAGAAGAAAATTCTGAAGGTTTAATAACCAGCGAATCATGTTGTCATTCATCTACATTATTGTTTTTTATGTTTGAATATAAGCTTGCTTCATGCAACAGTTGTTCTCATATCTCTGAAATCTCAATTCTTTTTTATTTCGACTTTGACTAACTTTAAATATCTTCAGGCATAAAAGGATACGCTAGAGCCGCAAATTGAGAATTATGAATGTACAGAAATACACATTTCATCCATGAATCAAGCAAAAAACCCATAATTATCACAAGTCACAAAGCTTTTTCGTGAGCACGATTATAACTGAAAATCATTGTCGAATTTTTTAGATTTTAAGCCCACAAAAATACCTTTCGAAAGCCTGTGCAAAGTGATGCAAACCAAACTGAGCATACAAGCATTCCACGCATAGGCGCTTTTCGATTTGGCTTTGATATTTTAGTTTTCGAGTTAAACGGTATGCTAATAACAAAAGTTATAGCGACAATTTCGCCAAACTGTACCGTTCCGTTAAATTGGAACTATTTCCAGCTTTGTAGCTGGCCGATTTGAACTGCTTTATAGATTTTGTTCGGCAAAGTTCCCATAAACAATTCCAGTTTAGTTGTGTGTCGCTTTAACAAAACTAAGTTTGCTGTTTCAAAGAGATCAATGTGTGCTCCGGGTGCAGCTCGTGTGAAAACTAGCTGCGGCAAATACTTGATATTTAATGCGGGCATAGGATTAGCAAATACCAACTAGCCGGGTCATAAGCCAGATTAGTTGTTTAAATATTAAAGGGTAGGATCTGGAAAAAAGTACGGCAAATCACGCAACCGGCCAATTCTTCGATGAAACCGAGCACAAATTTAAAAATCGATATCGCATTAGGAAAAACATTAGGTGCCATTATCCTAAGCGCACTACGTTTCAATTATTCAGCATTCGTGCCTTCTCACAAAGTACCCAGATGTTAACAATATTGTTTATGTAAATTCCGTTCAATTTTACAAAGCTTAGACCAATTTGGCTTTTGCCGTACCATCAAAGAAATTCAGTTGTCGATTGATGCGAATTGATTTCATGAATTTTTAAGAAATCATTGGAATATGGCAAGCAGTGCTCGACAAAGTGCATTTATCCAGCTTTCAATAAACCAAGAAAAAATCGAATATAAAATATGTGGAAAATTGCAGAGTGTATATTTAGGGACGTGACATCTGGTAAAACTAGCGCTGCTCGTGATAAATGAGGACTGAAACAGCCCAGACAGATATGGAATGGCTTTGAATGTGACGATTATAAATACATTAGGCCGCTGTATTTCAATAAATTGGAGAGAAATGTCAAAAAGTACTGTGGGGAAATGACGACGTAAGTAATTAGAAGAGTTAGCGATCAGCAAATTTTGATTTTGTTACTACTGCTAACCAAAAGCCTGAAAATTGAATTGGATTTGCTTTGTCGGGTAAATTGCCCAATGCATACATAAGGAACATATTTGGTTAAAATTGATAAGCAATATTTAGCAACAATCTATTAAGAACCAATTTAAGGAAAGAAACTGTGATGTAACTGACATACAAAAAGCGGAAAACTACCAGCATACTGCTAGGAAACCAAAAAAAAATTCGCGATTGAACCAAACCGACATGACTATCAAATCAACAAACCAAAAAAATGAACAGAACATTCCCATCAAAGAAGAAGAAATGAAAACAACATAGAACACACTCAAATAAATCAGGTTCTATAAAGCCTATGTACGATGGAATGAACATTTTCAGATATTCTGACGACACCATCCTAAAAGTAGGTACAGAAGGAATGTGAACTTAGAGACTGAGTCTCAATTATCATATTAGCAGCGCACGCTAGAAAGGACAAATACATTCTATTGACCATAAAGAAGAGAAAAATGCAGTCCCTAGTTTAGAAGCCTGAGGCATTTGAACAGTTGCTCGGGAACTAAATTGCATATTCAAACCTTGATGATTGACAACCTTCGAAACAAAGTCAACACTCGAAGAAGATAAGTGAGACATCTGATCGGGAATCTATTAGTTGTAAGCTTGATTCAGCCGCCCACTTTTCCAAGCCAGGCTAATTCTATTAAAAACTGCTTACTCCATATGACGCAAACAAATTTCGGACCTTTTTAATAGTGGTAATTTGGAAAGAAACATGAACGGTTGCTTATCATCGGCCATTTAATTAATTTAATGGACCCAATCTCTATGTAATTAAATGGTGGAATAAAAGTGAGGGAAAACACACAGCGCCCAATTCCAAATTGCCATGACTGGGCAGTTGCTTTGTTCTGTGGCCATTCAAATAGCGGATTTTTTTCCAATATTCCTTGTTTTACATTAGGCATCATATTTGCTAACAAAATTTACTTGAATTTTGGCTCATAATTGCCATCGTTCCGAACTTCAACATGTTTAATCCGGAACTTTGAGCACCAAAAAGTTTATTTCTCGGGATCGTTTCGAAAGCGCGCATACACCCTAGTTATAACTTTCTATATCTCGTTTACTCCGGGATATTTTGTGACAGGACACAATTAAAATTTGCCGCTGTTTAATAAATGCTACTGACGGATGGAGGAGGAGATTTTTCAAACCGAGAAGGCGTTTTGAAAAATACCGCAGTTCCAAACAAAAATAAATGTACGCTTCATTCTAGTGGGTATTTCATACAAAAGTTGACTTGGAAAATAATCGATTTATTATTCACTGATCACGACATGAAGCGCTGCTGTTCTAAGCAACTGTTGATATTTCTAGCTTTTTTGCGGCTTAATGTTTGCGCTTTCAGTAATAGACATTTGAAGAGTTCCTCGGTTTCAGAAGTATTTATACAACCAGTTTCAGTTATTTTCACTTAGATTATGTTCCATTGGAATCGCCCGAAAATTGGTTTTTTTTATGAGATCGCAACGTACTTTGGCAACATATGAAAAATGAAGTTTTATTATTATTTTATTTATGGCATGAAACGCCACAGCTCTCCGCAGAAGATGATCTTTCTAGCTTTTTAACGGCTTAAAGTTTGCGCCTTTAATAAAAAAAAATAAAAATTCTGGTTCCAGAAGCTTTTCTACGAATAGTTTGAGTTATTTTCATTAAAACTATGTTGCTTTATTCAAGTGCCCAAAAATTGTTATTTTGTGAGGATAGGAAGTGAGAAAGGGAAATCTCTGTACGGCTAAAATGCAAAAATCCAAAGAAAATTTAAACAAAAATGTTAAGTTTGTTTAAAGCTGCAACTCTTCCTTCGGGCGTTCCAGAAAAGTTCCAAATTTAGAAAATTTGAAAAAAGAAACGTAGCATTGTTTGCAAATGTTAAAATTAATTTTAATGTCCGCTTCAAATCTTTTGAAAGCACTGCGAAGTTTCTTCAACTAAACTGCTCAGAAAAATAATTGTTAAACCGCCAAATTTGTCCTAAACTTGGTACTGGATTGCTACGACCGATTTAATTTATATTTGCAGCCTTTCTAGTCCAATTCCTCATCGGTCTATTGAACAAATGGACTTGTTTTCGAAATTCAGGACCAAAATCATAAAGATGTTCCTCATCATTCCAAGCGATTTAAAAAATTTTCTCTTTTTTCGGCAGGGTGAGGTCAAAAGGAAACATTTTTGGTCTTTCAGTGCAAACATGTTTTCTGTTGCACCGATTTTCAAAATTTCGAACTCATGTTGAAACGAAAACTTACTACTTACTTACTTAGTCGACTAAAGACAACAATTTGGTGTACAGGGTTGCTTGAATAAACTTGGATTTTCTTACTGTTTAAAAGTAAAGTGCACCTCCATTGAATGTCGGCCAGAACCCAAGACTTCGGGGGTAGCTCTGATTTAGATCACTTTTAATGCAACCCTGTATATTAAATTTTCATCTTGACTCGACTGTTAAATTTTTGTCGTCAACATGAGGTTGATATTTTGAAAATCGGTACATGAGCAGAAATGTTGTCGGCCATAACTAAAAAGCTGATTTTTTGAGCTCACCCTGTAAATATAATTAGTGGAAAAATTAATCTTTAAAATCTTTATTTCAAATTTCAAAAACATATTTAAGATATAAGATACGTATTTATGCCTTTGCTGTGAAATTGAAAAACAAATTTTTTTTGGTCAACTGCGAGCACGTCAAACTTTCTGAAAGTTGGCCTTGTTTCATTTTCCCCCCGTATGAAGTTTCTCTGAATCACTATACTTTTGTAAAAAGAAAAATTGACAAAAATAATCGAATTAGACAATGCTTCAAACAGAAATGAAATCGCTTACAGCAATAAGAATTTACCCTGTTCCAAAGTTAACGCAAATTTGGCTCTGTAACATTTAATTTGTTGAGGAGTTTATTTTTCCCGTTGCACTTTCAAAGTTAAAAAAATGCAGTAATTGCTGGCAGAAGTCATTGCACATTCTCGAGACTCAAAGAATAACGAGAATTGAAATAAATCTAAAACATTTTTCATAATTGAATAGGGTATGACACACATTTCGTTTTTTTTTAAATTTTCAGTGTTTTTTATCAGATTGTGATGGTGACTTTCCCTAAAAAAAACAATAGATTCAATTCATCATATTCATTAAAGCAAATACTGACTTGCCTAAAACAAATTTCGATAATTTGTGCCAAGTTTCTCTCGCCACTCGCCAAAATTATTGACTTTTTTATATGTTTTTTTTTTTAGTTTTGAACTTTTATTGCTATCCAAGTTTAAAAATTTGGCAAAAAAATGCGAAGGTGCCAATTTGCTTAGAATCAAACTCCTCGATTCGCCGCATGATTTTTCTAATTCAGCTGTTAAATGTATGTGGGATAATTGCCTTTACTTAAATAACCTGTAAAATTTTGTGAAAAATAAGCTCCTGGTAAACTGCTGGTGAATACTCACAGGAACAATTTCAAAAATCACCAACAGGAAAATATCCTTGATTAGGCCACAACACAATCACAGAATTTCCTTTTCCAGCACACACAATTCCAACCAGTAAGAGTATCACAGGGGTTTGTTAGAACAGGACAACTAATCCTCAACAATTTCTATGCATTTGTTGAAGTTTTACAATTTATCGAGAATCGCACACGTGCGGAAATTTCGAAAAGCCGCAGTACTTTTTCACACAAACGCGGAAATAACGTCGCGCTGAAAAAAACAACGGCGTCGCTGGTCGCTGAAGACCCGTCCAACGAATCGGCTCGGCGTCGACTGAAGCGGCGCTGAAAACAGCAAATGCGTTTCACACGAACGACAGCAACCGACTGAAGACTCGATCCCGGTATTGAAGCTGAAACAGAGACGGAAAGATGCGGATCTTCGAAGAAAAGCGAGACGCAACATGTCCAGGGTAATTATACCAGAATCAGAAACAACAGTCTTGTTCGGAGGATCAAGTAGCGCCATGCAGTATTAGCGACTCTACAAAGACGTTCCCGGATTAATTAGTGTAATCAGTGTCCCCGGTTTTTTTTCGCTCTGCAGCTCCAGCTTTTTGCGTTCCCTTAATATCCGTCTGCCCGGCATTCCCCACTATTAGGCCTCCATCCCGTTCGACTTAATTCATATTAATTCGGGCATATTCCACTAATTTTTATAAACCTCTTCCCGTTCCAAAGCAGAGATGGCTCAGGAAGGTCAAGGTTTTATATTTGACAATATCAACAAACGTTGTTCATAGACGCTTTAAAATAAAATCCCAGCGGACTTAAATCAGGTAAATTGGACGGCCTGAACAACTATCCACTATCTACCGGTTGCAGTATACTCTTCGACCCTCATTGACAGCAGATAAACAAGCAGCTCTATATTAAATCGATATTATTGATGACTTTCCTATTGACGGATCACTTGATGTGTTTCTATGTGAATTTGTTTTTCCGATTGAAGCATTCATGATTAAAGCAAGAAAGTTGTGAATTTTCTCACTGAACATGCAACAATCAACACATGATGCATGAAACGTATAAGAATTTCTGTCCGTACAAAAATAAAAGTGGTTTTCCAAATTTTACGTTTCGCTGCTTTAGTAAAGCCAGCATTTATTGAACTATTCTGAAGAGCATTGACTCATACGTTTCCATAAAATTATCTGTTTCTTTTTTATAGTTATTATTAATGTTATTTTATGCCCTTGTTTTCGTTAGTAGTATTGTTTGGTGCAAGTTTAGACATTTTATTTTTCTGCAAAAATATCAATTAAACGTGAAATTCAATTTTCAGAATGTAAAACATTAGTTGGGAAAAATCTTCATTCTTCTGCTTCGTTATTAACTTCCCGAATTTTATAGCAAGTGCTGGGGTTAACTTTGATCGTTAAAGTGTGTTATTTTCGTGGTGATATACCTGGAGTCAAATTAAGAATCTTTAAAAAACATTATGCAATGGTGTTGAAAATATGAGCAAAGTGAATTGCTTAAACATTTTTATTAACAGAAAATAACCCACACAAACAGCTAAAAATTGTATCGGTAAGCTGAAAAGATAACTTGGAAAAATTTACAGAATCTGCCAACGCTCGGCGAAAAATCATACCAATAATGTTAATATTCTTTCATACTTGATCAGTTTCCAATAATTCTAGTACGCGAGAATAAGAAGAGAACAAAAACAATCCTTGAATTCACTCTAAATGAGATTAAAACAAAATATTGCAACCAATGACAAAAAAATTACTAAATTGGCCATTAATTTTTAAACAACTAACAAATTATTGCGGCAAACTCTATTCACATTTAAATTTTAAAAAACAAACAATCAAAGCATGTTCTCAACATACAAACCTATAAACACACTTAAATTAAATTATTATCAAATTGCATTTCTCAAAAGTGGCACGAACTGGAGATTCGTGATGAAGACCGCGGGTTTCAAGCGCCTCTAATCATATCTGGCTGAAATCTAAAATTTCCCGTTAAGAGCAAAAGAGAAAATAAGTGGACCGAAGCCAAGCCGTGCAAAGTCCGTAATTTGTTGCAAGGACATAATTCAAGAAAACATTTATACCATTGAAAATAATCATTCCCGCACCGAGTAATTATTGGCTTTTTGTTGAACATACTGGCTGAGCTAAAGGGAATGATCAGGCTCTTGCAGCCGCAATTACATCCCAGCTTTCAACACTGTTTAAAAATATTCAATTCGATTGTGCCTGAAGTGATGTTGTTAAACATCCAAGACAATTTGGAGCGTGTTTCCACTTTCACGGAAAAAGCAACAATTCCATTCTCACTGATATCTTATGTGTGCAAAACCACACACAATGGATCAGCCACTTTAATTTAATTACACCATCGGCCGTAGTACAAGTAAAGAAGAATTGCGAAGAAAATGGTAAGTATGGTATTGCGGTGGTGGTAGAGATAAGTCGAGAGATTCTCACGATCAAAACTGTCATTGAAAATAATAATATGGTTTCACTTCGTTGAACTCAATTCCAGTTCTGCATTGGCTCGAATGTGGTGCATTTAGTTCTGTCGAATAAGTTTTTATTCAGATTAGTGTTAGTAGGAGATTTTCGGTTTTTCTTCAAATCCAGGTCATATAACCACGTGTTTGGAATATTTAATTAAACTCACATATTGTTTTTGTGACTATGTAAAATTTTGCCTTTTACACAACCATAAGTTTATTTAAAAATTAATTAACCATATAAATTGGTAGATTTTACTACGGGTTTGTATGTGGTCCCGTCAAAACTTTTTTATGGCGTATCTTCGGGAGCTCGATAAAATTCTTCGTCTAGGATTTCACTCATTAGAGCCGTTTTATTTCTGGTGATTATTAAATGTCGACCATAACGATCAGCGGAGTCGGAACAAAATTTAAGATAAATAATGGATTATTTAATAGGCGGCGTTTGGAATTTTTGCCTCAACTTCCCGAACTTACATTGATCGAGATGCCACTAAATCATCCGAATGGTAAAAGTTGAGAGCAACGTGAGATAATGTCGTTATTATGACATTAGGAAAGTTTATTAGTCATTAATACCACACACGTGCTTCCTTGCCAGTTGTTTCTGTCCGTCATGCCAAGCTTAATGCACTTCACTGTACGTTTCAAGTGATTATGATCACTTGTGGTGTTTTGGAATTATTTACCCAAAAAAAGAACAGAAGAAATTATGCATATCTGAGGTAGATAACTGTGAACGAGTTTTGATAAAGATGTTTTTCAAGAACACACTTTATCCCCCGCCGTAAAATTAACGGCTCTTTCACAAACAAAAACTTTTCATTTCTTTCGTCTGCTTTATCCGTATCTGATGGACCCCGCGCTGTTCTAATTAACAAATTCGCCACTTCAAAGGGTATCTTAAAGGCGGTTATCTGCTGGTCTCGGTTTTTAACATTTTACTGCAAAGTCATAAAAAGTCGCGCCTCTTCAGGCGAACATTTCAAAAACAGTATTTCTCATTTCGGTAATTACCTTGCATCCACCCCCCAGGCTTGAGTCGTGTTTCAATTTTTATTCTGAAAAACTCAATTGTTGCAAAATGTCAATTTTACATCATTTTTATTACACAAAACCACTGAATTTGCGCTTGTGGGAAAACACTCTAGAAGTTTCAGAGTAGAAATAATTGACATTTTTGGCCCATTTTTAGGTGCTTTTGATCGATCAGCGGGATCGAATTGAATCAACGATGGCTTTTTCAGTCTAGACTCAAACGAGAGTTATATGCGTATTGTGAAGCTTTAAGTCGAAAGCATTGTAAAGAGCTGGAAAAACACGCATGTAAAATTTTTATTTTTGAACCGAAATTTTATTAGGGGCAAAAATCGAATTTTCGAAAAATGAACTGGTTCAAAATGCCGCCAATTATAAATAATTTTGATTACAAGCCTGAAATTCGAAATAATAATTTTTGACCAATTTTAAGCGGTTTTTGATCAGTCACGGTCTTCAATCGATGAGGTCTTCCTAATTATAGAATTGAATTCGCTATTTAAGCATATTGCGGAGCTTTTCAGGTTGAAAGCTCAAAAAACACGCATGCAAAAGTTTGATGTTTGATCGAAAAGTTCATTAAGGTAGAGGTGAAATTTTCAAAAAAAGTATATTTTCGTTCAAAATACGTCAAATTATACGTAATATTCGTTACAAAGAAGCGAGAACAGTTATGCGCTCATGGAAAAATACACTAGAAGTTTCAAATTAGAATTAATTGCCATTTTTGGTCCAATTTAAGAAGTTTTTGATCAGTCACGATCTTCAGTCGATGATATCTTCCTTATTATAGTCTCAAATTGCGCTATTGATGCATAATGTGGAGCATTTTAAGTCGAAAGCATTGTAGAAAGCTGAAGAAATACGCATGTGGAATTTGTATTTATGCTTGAAAATTTTATTAGGAGCAAAAATCGAATTTCCGAAAAATACCAAATCGTTCAAAATGCGTCCAATTATACATAATTTTCATTACAAGCAAGCGAGATGTGCAATGCGCTCATTGAAAAACACATTAGAAGCTTTAAATTGGAAATAATTGCCATTTTTTACCAATTTTAAGTGGTTTAGTTTCTAGTTAACACTGGAAGATTCAAATTAGAATTAATTGGTATTTTCGGCTCATTTTAAGATTTTTAAGCTGTTTTTGATCAGTCACGATCTTCCGTCGATGATATCTTCCTTATTATAGATTGAAACGCGTTATTGTTGTATATTGTGGAGCTTTTTATTCAAAATTTTGATTTTTAATCGAAAATTTCTTACAGCTTTAATGTTTTTGATCAATCACGATCTTCAGTCAATGGTATCTTCTTAATTATAGATTTAAACGCTACACATATGTTTTCTTAGCGCGTTTTAGGTCGGAAGCAATCCATTGAGTTGAAAAAACAAACATGTAAAATTTTTATTTTTGATCGAAAATTTAAGAGTCTTGGAGTCGATTTATGCAAAAAATATCAAGTCTCTCAAAACGGCTCAAATTTAGCATCACATTAAGCATTCCATTGAGTTGAGAAAACAAACATGTTACATACGGTCTTGGAGTCGATTTATGCAAGAATATCAAGTCTCTCAAAACGACTCAAATTTAACATCATTTTCATCAAAAAAGAGCAAGGAATGAATGACGCTCTTTGAGAAACACGCTTAACGCGCGCTATAAGATTCAAATTTCAAATAATTGACATTTTTTTGAACAATTTTCAGCTGCTTTGATGGGTCAAAATATTTAATCTGTGATTGCTTCCTTCTAACAATGGCCGCAGAAGCGAAACTTTTTAACATTGAAGGCTTTTTAGTCCTAAATGCTTTGATAAATCCAATTCGATCAATTGATTGATCATCACGCTTACAATTAGCGAATTTCACTATTGATAACCCACATAAAAATACCTGTCTCTAAGATATTGTCAGCCACCTGAGCATCTCTTGTGCCTCCTAATAAAAGTCTTATAAAAGGAATTAAAAAAGAAAAAAAATCCTACTTAATGGAGTAGAAATTTTAAAAAAGCTTACGCACTTCCAATACCTACGTTGACTCCTAATGGATGGCACGCAAAGACAGCCAGAAGCAACTTTCCCATTTAAGCCGCAGATACCATCACTTATGGTGGCCTGAAAGCGATTGGAAATAATCAAAAAACCATATTCATCGCTCATTATTGGATCTTGCTATAATAACTTTCGCGGTTATGATACTTCTGTGCATGTACCTAATAGTATTGATCTGCAAGCAAACAATGCCATTGATCAGACGATCAATTAAACGTTGAAAATGGTTTCCACTCAGGGTGTGGTAATGAGGTCGTACTTGAGCATAAACAATTGCTAATTGATTTTCATGTATGCGTAATGTTCGTATGAACTGCCGACAGTTAACATAGATGGGGACTGCCCATTAATTATGGTTGCAGTGCAACAGGTAGTAAGAAATGATTGAAATGAGCGGCAAAAAATTTGATATTTGTTATGCTGTAAGTTGTCAGGATTTTATTGTGAGTTTGAACAAAGCTTATGGCACTCCCAACATGTGAACAAAGGTATTTGAAAGAGGGCTGGAGCAAATCCTTTTTATTCGAATTTTTCAGTTTACCAACTGGCATTAAATTGTCATAACTATTTTCCACTTTGGCATTTTGCTGAAACGACTGCAATTATCGCGCAACTAAATGTAAATTTAAATATTCATTTACCGCGAAAATGCAATAAAACCTTAATGGAAGAAAATACTGCATTTACAGTTAGGTCAGCAAAATCAAAGACAGTGGTTATTAATTACCTAACGTTACACCGGTTTCCAATTTCCAGCCAATGACACGTAATTATTAATTTAACTGTATATTTAGATTGTAGTTTTACTCTCGTCAAGTACGATATAAATTGCTGAAGAGACATGGACCCGAAAATAGACGCTAATTATCGGGATGTTTGCACTAATGTCTTTTTAATGGGTGGCGACTTAGGCCTTATGTTTCACAAGATCTAAAACAGGAGGCTGATTATACTGTTCTAAGAAATCCACTTGGGGAATAATGGAAACTAATAACTGAGCTTTTTTCAGCTTTATAACACCCAGTATCAGGCCCCAGCAAAGGGCCAGTAGTAGGACATGAAAGTCGGCTCCCAAACACAAAAATCATCATCATTAAAACATTTTTAATTACTAGATTTGAATACCACCTTGGTCGATGGTAGGCGAACCCAGAGGCAAGATGGACCTAAGATAATGAATCAATTAACTTATCGGAAAGAAAACTTAATTACAATAAGTGTGACTTTTACGGAACGACATTTTTGTGCTGATAAGATTTGGAGGAAATTCGACAAGAAACTGAAAATCATGGAGATTTATGCGGGATCGTTTAACTTGTAAATTCAGACTCGTTAGAATCATGAATTTTTTACCGTCTACTGTACGGCTTTCGAGAGAATTTTGTCAACTGTTTTTAAATCAACAAAAAATATTTTCACCGCTCGTCGTCATATTTTATTTTATACAGGGTGATTTAAAATTGAAGTAATTTATTGGGATGAATTCCTAGCCTTAATCATGTTGAACATTTGACCCATTTAATCCCCAGAAGGAAGACGAACTTTATTCATGTTCAACATTGATATACATTACAGTATGTCGCATTCAAAAAGAAAACAGCGAATTATTTTTGAATCAAAGTGTTCAGTTTTGGAACGGAAGTAGAAAGCTGTGAGCTTAATTGTTTAGAGTAAAAATTGCGATCATTGGCAAACCTCTATAGTTTGAGATAGAGTATCGGAAATTGTATTGTGCATGTTGTTATTTTACCTGCGGAGGCAGAGTTTCAATTCCAAACTGTCAAATCATTTTTTCCACGCAAAGTTTGAATAACTCTTCTTATAGAACAAATTAACCGTTTTTAATAAGTTAGTTGAGAGAAGGCGATGAGTTGGAACACTTAGAATCTTGCTTTCGAGTTTAAGGATGAACGTTTTTTGGAAAAGGTTGTTTCCAAATAAAGCTACTTTTACAACCAAGGGCCTCTGAAATCGTCTCAAAACTGCAGAGCCAGTCTCTGGAGGTTTGAAGAGAAACTTTGCAGAAAATTCTCACTGCGTTATTCACTACAAAAATTAATAGTCACAAAAAGTTCATGCTTGATGTGGAATTTTAGGTGGCAGAATAGTTGGTATATTAAGTATTTATCTATTGATTTTGTTGAATAGATCATGCATTATTGCATTTTTCGTTACTCTTGTGAAAACTTCGGATTTATAGTTCAAATAACATTTTTTTAAAGCTTTTTCTGGTATTTTGTTTATATCTCTAACACATCTGAGTACTTAATTTTTTTTAATAAATAAAATACAGGGCTGTTTCCATTTTAAGTGAGTTTGAGAGAAAAAGTTTTGAAGAACACAATTTATGAACTAACCAGAATGTTTCCTTCAAGTTTCGCAACGTTTTAGTTGTAATATTTAGCTGTACTATTAGTTGCCAGATCGTCAACAGCCAATAACTTCAAGAAAGCAGCCCACATTTTATAAAAAACAATGAGCATTTTCACTCTCTGTTTTTCTTCACCTGAATATAAAAATTTTACAAAAATGAACCCCAGCAAATTTTCTAGTCGATTCGTTCTGATCGTGCTGTTAGTTTTGTTACCGGTCTCGATTCCAAACAAGTTCAGCCCATAAAATGGCATTCAGGTTTTTTGAATACATAATTACGCCTGTTATTATTCCTCATGTAATCTGGAGATTATTTGTTTAATGACCGCCGATAAATACGAAACTTTGTCCTTAGTACGTAACGAATGTCCTTTTCTCGTGACTCCACCGAGAAAAACTCAATGCAGGAATTGATTATTTATTGGTTATTGGTTTTATTTTAGACGTAAAAGAATTTAATGTCGATATAAATTACTTCGCAGCTATTTGGCCGTCTTGAAACGGACGGTTTACTGTTGAAATAAAGCAGAGAAAGTTGCAACTCCAATAAAAATCAGAAAAAATCAGCTTTCTGTCAGCTGGCAAATTAAGTGGACTGCAAGCGCCCCACAAAGAAAAAAACCATCAACATTGACGATCCATTAAAAATGAAAGCGCATCGAGTCCATTATGCAAATCTTAATGAATCTTGTTTTACGAAAATTTGTCCTTTTTCATCAGCTCATTCTTCTGGTCCGAGGGAAATTGATTAAAAGGATGTCTAAAGGCGGCCTAATTAGAGAATGGGATTCAAAAGTTGAATATTAACTACTTGGAGCTTTCGGCGGTTTTGGTATGTGTTTAATGAATGACAGCTCGAGTTTCAATTCGGATCTTTTGGGCCACCAATGAAGAAAAACCCGACGTTAATTATTGTTGGCCGTTTGCTAAACATGGTTGAAAATTTATTTGTTTTTAACACAATATTACAGACGATTTAAAGCGGTGACTTAAAGTCCGTAATTAATTGGATTTGCAACTTCAAAGAAATAGCAAATTGGTTCAAGCCTACTCTAAGAAAAACGAGGATATTTGCAGTTTTTTCACTTAATGAAGTTCTGAAGATTCCATTGTTCTAACTGGCAAAAACTGGTCCCTAATGCCAAATAACCACCACGCCAGGTTCCAATAATAATTAACGAATTTCGGTGCCACCGAAAGTGTTTTGAAACCGCTCAATGAGAAAATTGATTAGTATTGGTTTGACCCACAGCACAAAAAACGTATTTTGTGTCTGCACTGGACGAAAATCGAAATAAAGGGTTACCTTGTTGTGGTGCATTCCAACATTTAGCTGCTTTGGTCGCGCAACCACTACTTGAATACCTGAAAACAAGCCTACTTTCCTCTGAACAATTAACTGATAACCGGACATTAATAAGAACAGAACAGGATAATTTCGTACTTGGATATCCACGGGCAAAAGTATCAATGAAGAGTTAATTTATTACGTGAAGCCCTTGGGAGATCAGTTCGTTGAGCGATCAGAGCTCTTGGGCGGCGGTAAAGGATTTTGGTTAAACAGAAAAATAAATAGAGACCGGGAAAGATGAAATTAAATTCGGGCCCAGTGTATAATTAAGCCGTTAAAATGCTAACGCTTTGGAGGTAATGAAGGAAAAAAGGCATCTTAAGACTTTTAAGGGGATTATTATCACTCTGTTTGGCATTGGCGAATTATCACTGGTGATGTTGCAAAATTTTCAGTGTCAATTGCTGAACAATCGATAAATTATCAGTTCGTCCTCTGCTAACAGTGAAAGAGTCTAGTGAAAGGGTCTTTTTTGCCTTTTTATATATAGATCCGATGTCGGATGTCTTTCATGGTTTCGGTATTTTATTTCCCCTTAAAAAATTGTTCGCAAAGTGAAATGGGTATTCACTATTTTCTTAGTGCCACCTGAAAGTGTGCAAACCTGAAAAGTCGCTACTAATCAGATCAAACAACGAACACCGTTAAACTATGTAGATTCTTCAACTCATAGCACGCAATATTCGAAAATAATCAATTCATCATTATCGAGTGAAACCCGAATTAAATACCATCCTCCATTTACGGACCTCATCGACCGCGCGCCACCCTTTGATTATTTACCTCGTCAGGTGTAAGATTTGTTCAGGTAGGCATTAAGAGTATCAGGTAGGCAACCATCTTTCTGCGTTACAGTAAAAACTGAAGAGTCGGGCAAAAAGAGCACATCAGCTCGAATAAAAAAGCAGCTTCGTCCATCAAGTCATCAGTCGCTTTCTTTCTTTTGTTTCGGTTCTGTTGGCAATTGTTATTCCGAAGAACGTTACGTACGTACTTGATTGAAAAGCGAGATGATATCTTCAGGATGTCAGTGGGTTGTAATACGATAAGCGGATCAGGTAGCGGAATCAATTCGGATTGATTTTTAGCTTTTAATCAGTGGATTATCATCGATAAAACAATTGATAGGCTAATTGTTTTCCTTCACTTATTCGACATTAACATTGGATTTATTCGTTTAAGTGGGGAACTATTGTAATGCTCATCACACAAGCAAATCACTTTCAGGTAAACTTATCGAAGCCATAAAGCCCACACTGTTGACCAGATTGGTTAAAGCTAACAGGCAATCAAGAAAATTTAATTACATTTCAGGTTCATACTATGTTCGGCTGAACTGATCGTACCAAATTGCCGTCGATTAAAACAAAGCGAAAACGAGCGAGCTTCAAGAGTTTTACATACAGGAAACCCATGTTGAACAAGACGGGAATTCTTTTCTTGAATAGTTTCGGCTCGATGTTCAATAGCAATAAGATCTGATAGGTGATTAGGATCTGGCGTTCAGCTTTGAAAATTAAAAATTAGTGGATATAATTTTTTCGATAAGAACGCGGTCGGCGATGTTAACTACTTAAATGGATGAGAAGATTTTGACACGTGAATCTGAAGACGAATTCAGTCCAGATCCGGGCGTGGAATTTCTCAACCTAATACCAAATCTAATCGGGGTATTGAAACACGAAAATTCCGTTAAATTCATTCTGATTGCACCGCTTTGTCCAGCTAGCCAGAGGGATCCGTTTTTGCAATTCAAGTTTCCGTTCATATTAAAATGTAAAGATGAGAGCTGGGGAAATGACACAAAGGTATTTAAAGCATCTGAATAGCAAATTGGCAAACCCGCCGTCCGCACAATAAAGCTTATTAAAATTTACCTCTTAATTAAACCAAAATTTTGCCCAAACTTTGCCTTTTAATGTTTTATCGAATGGGAAATTGTACCGGGTAGAAACCGACGGTATTAAATAGGGCTCGACTTGGTCGGTAATTATTATTGGGAAGCAAATTTACTTTTCATTTAGTTTGTAGACAATTAATCTAATACGTTCCGGGATCGTTTCCTTTAATTTAAAATTGCGCATTCTTCAGTATATTAACTACATATATGACATAATTGTTTCGCTAGTCAGCGTCATTTTTTTAGCTTTTTTTAGCGCTACTTAAAAGATCGGGATTGTATAAATTGCTGATGTTGTTTCGGTTTCTGCTAATTATTAATATGACTGTCGACAGATTTGTTCAAGTTGAATTAATGTTGGCAAAGTTCTAAGTAAGCACATTGTTAGTTGAGAGGATTAGGGATTCGCTTCAACAAGACTTTGATGATTTGCATGCTAAATGTTTTTCATAAAAGTCCAACAAGAGTTTTGTATATTATATAATTTACTGTATGCTTCATGACTTCAGCGAAAATCCAAAAAAGCTACATATGCGATTTGCATAAAATTTTGAGGCATTATAGGTTTAAATGTCTTCTATAGAAGTTGGCAGTTTAAAGTCGCCAATTGCTTCAGATTGAAAGCTGAGAAGTTTAATTAAAGAGGCTGCAGTTGGGTGAAAACGTAAAATTTTAGACCAGAATTTAAAATTTTTGCAAAATTCAAGACTGGGTGTGATTTAAAGCGTGCAATTGAACGAAAACGTGTATTTGAAGACCTATAAGCGGCGTTAAAATCGGCATCTACTGCATTTTCTACAAAATTTTGAGGAGTTTTTGTTTCGAGTGTGGAATTTTCCAGAGTGATTGGAACAAAATGATGAGCACATTTATATTCAATTATCTTCTATAAACCTAAAAAGATCGTTGCTCGCACAGGATTGGAAGCGGCGAACTTTTATTTGAGACCGTGCAGTGGCGTAAAAACTTGGATTTTCTAAACAAAATTTTCCGGGTCCGGAAAATTAAAAAATGTGTTCCATTCGACCGAAGTGTTGAGTATGATTAGGCTCAAATGTCTGCTATGCACCCGTAAAAATCTATAGTCGTTACTTGCACTAGTTTGGGAGTTGCACACTTTTATTTCAAAGCCTGCAATTGCGTGAAAACGTCCATTTTTAGCAACATTTTCAATGCCCGTAAAATAAAAAAAGAGCAACTTCATTAAACTCTTGCATATATTTAGGTGCAAATGTCTGTTAGTGACTGTGAAGACTTCAAGTCGCTCCTTCCTCTGAGTTAGAAGTTGAGAATTGTTGTTTGGAGACTTGTAAATGAATATTTTCCAAGATACCCACATAGAATATTTGACACAAAAGCAAATAATTTGATTAAGAAAAAATCGGTAAAATTTACAGTTACAACTTCAAGATTGGCACGGCACTGGATGGAATGCAGCTAAACGATTCAATTCCTTTTACTGCCACTGGTGTTAAATCTTAGCCATAATCATAATGTTTCTTGGATAAGAATGAACTAAATGCTACTACTTTGAAAGGTCAAGGGGATTTCAAACAGGGCTGCCGAATGGCCGGGTAATTGAGAAATGTACAAAAACTATTTTGCTAACGATAATGCTAAACATTTTTTATTTGCTACAGAGAATTTAAAAAATTAATAAAGATCCGACCAAGCTAAAGTTAAAAGCCACTTCTATATCTGCCCTGCCTTCATGGGTACAAAGCAGAACATCAACAGAAGAGGACAATCGTCAGTTATTAAGCTATAGACAAACAATCAACCTCCAAACACAAATAGGTCGATTTAAATAAATCAACAACATCAACTTGTTCATCCAGCATTGGCCACAACGATGTAAACGTAAGGAAAAAACGACTCTTGAGGTGTTAGACAACAAAATCGTCATCAATTAGTAATCGTCCGTTCTTATCTCCATCTGGTCTCATTTCGAATCAAAGGGGACGATAATTAAAGATTCCTTGGGAACAGACTTTCCATCCGCAGTGGCCGCAAAGCTAAAAATCGAGGGCACAACAAAAAGACAAACAGATCGAGATCGAGACCAATGAGGGAGCCGAGAAGGACAGGTGGCAGTCGCGGCGACTTCAGACCTGCTTGGTGTGTTTATAATCACGTCGCTGCGATGGACCGAGATCAGTGTCGTAGATGGACACAATATGTCTGAAACTTGTCGAAAAACATTAGCAAAAATCGGAAGCCTAGCCGAAGATATCATAGCAAGATCATCTATTCAACAGTGGCGTTTAAGGGCATGTCAGACGTTTGGATGCACTTGGGGTATGGAAGACGTTGTTTGGTGGAAGACCGAATAAATCAGTAGTAGCTTTCGTGTTCAAAGAGTAATATAAAAGAAGCATCCAGAGTGCAAGCAGCAAGTTATAGAGACAAAATAAGAACAAGCAGAACGGGCAAATTTGCAGGCCCCTAATGAAACATTCAATGGAACGACAACTGAAAATGCTCCACAAAAAAAACATCAATTTCACAAGAAACTCAAATTTAATTAAGTGTAGGATAATTAATTTTTGATCTGGCTTGTCCCGATACAATAGGACGGAAAGTGCAACTCGATGCAAGCCATATTTTGCTGTAAGTTTTTCATAAATTCCCGTCAGCTCCATAATGAAATTTCTCAGCTCTGGGGAGTAAAGTATCATGTCGAAAAGTAGCAGACAACAACATAATAAGGATATTGTCGACTTACGCAACGGGACAGTAAATATGAGAGAGGCTCAATGGAGGCATTAGCTGCAGACTTAATCGTTTTATTTGGGAGTTATTGATTTCCCTTGAGAACTGTGCAACTTACGCGGTGCATGACGAGCAGTCGAGCTAGTGACAAAGGACAATTTTCTGTTTCAAATGCTCAGATCACACGAGAAATTAAAACTGTGCTTTAATGTTGGCAACCGAAAATTACCTTCCGCATCCGAGAGGAGTTATTGAAATAAAAACCCATCCAAAAAAACTCCCTTGCCTCGGTGTTAGGAAGACAATTTCACGCGGAAATGGAACATTTAGTCTTTTTCCAATCGCATGTCAGAAGTGATTATGACTTCTCACGCGATGTATCTTCGGTTTGTTTTTTTAAGAGAAAAACATGCTGCAGGCCTCGAGTAATTCATCAAAGTGAGTACATTTTTTCATCAAAAGCCCTCCAAAAAGCAAATTTTCTACAAGCCAAATTGCTCACCATAAGCAAACACCCGAAAAATAAATCAAAGAGCTTTTGAGTATTGTGTTGTTCGTATATGAAGAGGGCCTTTATCCCAGGTACTAAGCAAGGTTATATTGAGGAAGAGCCGAGCTTTGTTTGTTTGTTTTATGTGTGTATCCCTAACGGGCAGCATAAGATTAATTAATTTTACTCCAGGATTTAAATTAAGCAAATACATGTCGGTAAGGATCAGGTTATAATGTGAACTAAGCCCTTTCATTGTGCATTTCGCTGTATAAGTTTAACAGAAATCTTGTTCGTTTGATTTACTCAAAAGCCAGGTGAGATTAGAAAAGTTTAAAAAGTGGCCTCTTTGATCCATTAATTTTCACTAACAGTACAAAGTGTTTACGCGTAAGCGTGGGACATTCTCGAGTGATATAAGTAGATAAATGGTTTTGCTGATTTATCATCTTGCAACTAATGCTTAAATGACCATATTGCCATGCATGTCGCTTTAAATAAATCGCCATAATTAATAAAGTATATCCTTAATTAATAAAACGGTCATTCATCACTTTTTCATTCAAGGAATAACATCTTTTCCTGCATTAAATCAGGATTAAACACCCCGTTCGTTCCTCAACGAATAAATATTCATTATTACCATTCCTTACATAAGTAACACGTTGCTTCTTACTGGGCGGTTGCGTGACGAAAATCATTTACAGAAAAACATCTTTAAAACAATTTTTTCCTCTTTAATTTCCTCGGCAAGATGTGGAACGGATAAAGGGGTTTCGAATCTTTTCAGGCATGTGGCGCATGTAATAAACCGTTTACACCTTTTGCAATCGGACGCACTTGCGTAGGTATATTTAATGAACAGCCGAAAGTTGCTTTTATAATCATTGCGGCACAAAAGCTCACACAAGTTAACTTCCCTTAAAAACCACGGGCCAACCGCCAATACGAAGCCATAGATGACTGGACAAGGTATTATATTTGCAATTGGAGGCTCGAAGAAACGAAAACTGGTTGTAATTAATCCCGCAATCCGCGATGCAATGACAATTTCACTTAGAAGCATTTTCAGGCAAAGACGTTGAAGGAAATCATCCAAATCGTCAAGTTTACAACAGCGAAACCCGCAAATATTCCAAGAAATATCTAGTTAAACGTGTCAGCAGAATTCGCCGACAGGGCACAGATGAACCATGATATTTGATAAAGTAATCGGAGCTTTGCCTCGGGATCATTTTTAGCTCGCATGGTGGCAATGAGCTGCTAAGCTTCAGTTTCACGACTAGGTTTATTGAGAATGTTGCAGAAATTCGCTTTGTTTCGGCCCGGGAGAAGAATCAAGATGGCAATTTTTAAAGGGCATGCACTTTTAGATGACAAGTAATTTTCAAAAATGTTTTGAAGCTGCTCAGTATTCGAGTTTTTAGGAAGAGGATGTTTCCACGACGACCTAAAATCCCGATTAAGCTGATCCGTTTGAAACAAACCATAAAACTAACTTTTTAAAACAAAAGTATGACTGAAAAAACATTAGCTTTGCAGATGCTACAACGTTAACTAAGCGAGTGTGTAAAAGCAGGTAAAACCTAAATAATCTGAAACAAAAGTGTGCGAAATATTCTTCACGTTTTATTACTGATTGGCGCTCTTCCATCATTAATAATCTTCAAAGTACGCTACTGAAACGCCGCAAGAAAATAGAAACCAGCAAGCAAAATGCCCTTACGAAACTGGCTTTTACATACTATTTCTCTATCATGCGGGGAGTCAGATAAACTGAAATGTTCTTCCTGCGTGGATTTAATGCTAATGGTTGGGCTTTCTTCTCCTCTTTTTGTAACGGGGCCCCAACATAAATCGCGTTTTAATTATTACTTCTCAGGTGAATTATTATCGGGTATGTTTGCACAGGTACTTACTTTTCAACCTGTACCGAACTAGCGGCTATCAAAACAGAAGTTTGCCACAATTTCCTGTCGAAAACCGTCCAAAAATTCGGCGAGTTAATTGAAACGTAATGGAGTGTAAACCGTAAGATGAATTAGGCAAATCAAATTTTGGTCAAAAACTAGTCATATTGTGTAACTGAAGTGGATTCTATTGTGCGTTTTGAGGCGATTTAATTCAATAGTGGTAAAAACCATTTTCGAATTGAATAGTGTAGTATTTTGATTTTTTTCTGATCAGTTGATCACATGGTTCGATGCTGATGGTGTCAAATCGATTTTGTTGTATTGTTTTTATTCTTGCGAATGAAAGTAAACATAAGCAGTAAACGGGTAAAGCTTTGAAGTGGAACCGTAGCTAAGAATGTTCAGTCAATGATAATTAATTTGACGTAATTGATTTTCATTAGTTCACAGTTTTTAATTTTTTAGTCAAACTCTTTTGAGCCAAGTTTGAGGCAATTTTCGGAATTTCAAAAAGTTCAAACTCATTTAGAGTCGCAAATATAGTGACTTTTTGAACACTTGTGCAATCAGGTCTTTTATATAAATAGCAAAACTTGCAGCCTATCGTTTGTTAACGCTTACGAGCGAAGTTTTAACCAGAGTCGTGCATGTTTGAGCTAATTTCATTAGTTGCTCCAGATATTTAAGAAAATTCAAATACTGAACGGAAGCTTCAAATCAGCTTCTTTTTTGCAGACTCAATCAGTAAGATTTCTTATATAATTCCCCGAAATTCCAGCTTTAAATCGGCTCATCGGTACGGAATATGAATTTCTAACCACATACCTGCATGTTTTTGACAATTTTCTAGATTACACAGAAGTTGAAACAAATTTCCTCCACTAAATCGACGAAACTTTTGTTTACGTGATTACTGAGGTCTTTCATCAAACCATCCAAAATTTGTGCTTTAGATCTCCTCTAGTTTGAAAGTTGGGAATTTTTATCCACAGGCATGTAAACTTGAGATCATTTTCTGTCTTACGCGTAAGTTTTAATGTTTTCCTGCAATTGCATCAAATCAGCAAGTCCACTGAAAGTTTGTGCACTTGAAAAACAAGGTTTCTGATATATAGGTGCAAAATTGCAGATTTAGATGTGTTTCAGTTCTTCACGTTTCTTCTACAAACATTCAAAATTGCGGCATTGTATGAATTGCGATTGCAAAATCTTTATTTTTTCGAAAAATGATTGCACCTTTGTTACTCTTGTCCCTACTAATAGAAAAGTCTCAACCTTTTATAACTCAAGGAGTTAAACATTTGAACCGAGATTTGCGATAATCTATAGAGTGTTCTTTTCGATATATGACGAGTAGCAACGAGGAATTTTTGGTGCATTTTATTTTGTCATTTATAGAATTGAAGAAGACAAACTAAATGTGCAAAGTTTGGACCGTTGAAACAGCAGATATTTTGTACAGATACAAACATCGATTTAATTCCATTTAAAAAAGACAAAATGAAGTGAATAATTTAGGAACTTTGTCTTTGTCGATTAACCTTTGAAAAATTTCATAAAACATTGCAATTGTTCCCAAATACGTTACTGCCTCTGCCGCATTAAAAAAATCCAGCTCTGTTCTTTCATACCGATTTAAAAAAATGTTGACTAATAGAGCCATACTATCTAAAACCCTAGAGCCATAAAGATTTGACGCCTTTATTAAAATCGAAAATTAACAAAGTTATTACTGATTGGTAACTCAAACAAGAAACGAAACAAATAATGGTTTTCTTATTTCATCGACAAACCGCAGCGCTTTGATTCAGCTCTTCACACCGGAAGCGGCAAAACCATCTTCAAACACAGACTTTTTAACGGTTGTTTGCATTTTATCCGGGACATTGTCCCAAGAACATTCAATATAGGTATAAAGTTCTTCAGCAACAAACAACGTGCAATCAAAATAAAAGCCAAGGTGCTAAATGAAAAGATGCATCAATTAGTAACGAGAAACCGAGGCTGAAGTGTAGTTTTATACTTTTGAAGGGATATAATTAAAGTCAAAGAGGAAATCAATATCCTTTCTTATTGCAAGCACTTTGATGGGGAGGTGTTTGATCTGAAAGCCGCACAGAATCGCTGCTAATGGGTGAAATAAGAAAAACTCCAAAAAAACAAAAACTCCCGAGGAAATGTCAGATTTGCTAACCAGCGTGTGATTATTGGAGTTTTCTTCCAGTCGACTCCATTCTAATTAAAAATGCATCGTTGCAGAAAACCGGGAAGTATTCCAAAGGCGTACCAATTTCCTATCCAAATAAACGTTACGTCTTTTTAAACTCACCGCATTATCATGCGTTGATTATTTTTCTTCGATATTCTTTTTGATGTGAAAACGACCCGAAAAAGGCACTTTGATATCTGGTAAACGCGAAACGCTTTGTTAATTCGGTTTGAGTGACATGACCGTCTTTGAACTCGCTTGTTGTCATAAATATTTGAAACGGCTTTTATGATGTGCTGTGGTGGCTTCCGCCATTATTTCAACCTGGAAGATTTCTAATGTTCACAAGATATCTGAAGGATGAATGGGTCTTGCAATCGAGTAAGTCTGTTTGATCTATTGATACCAATACTGCTTCTACATAATGGATGGTTTGGTAGGTAAATGATGCGTCTAAACACAGTCAAAGTTGGTTAAATTAGGAAAAAGTTGCACAATTTGGTGGCTGAGAAACTGGGGCTACTATGAAGAAAAGAATGTTTGATTTGATTTATTGCAGATGTGTTTACAACGAGAGGAATCTGGAAGAGTGGGAAACCCCTCAACAGCAGAGTGTAACAAATTACAGTCAAGAACAGTGACGATTGAAAAATCAAATCGAGAAACGAATGAGCCACTACAACTAAGAACAACCAGAGAAGAAGTCTTTCACAAAACTGGAGAAAAATCTGTCACAAAATGAATGCAGTCATAGAAAGCGCAATGGAAGCTCAAGAGGAAGCCAATTCTGGGAGGGACTGCTATTATAGAAGAAATGCCCTAAATTGTTTAGAATTAGATTGGAATGATGGAAAAATTGAGCAAGGAAGTGAGCAACAAGAATTTTTGGTTAAAACAAAATAAAATTTATTGATAAAGCAAACGATCCATTAAATCTGGTAATTAGATCAGTTTTTCTAGTAGCTGTAAGAACTGTTCTTGTTTCCTGTTTTCTTCCTTTTGTTGAAAAGTTTCCGGTTCTTCTGAAATTGGTGTGTTTTCCACGTGGTTTCATTGTCTTTTGTTAAACGTTTGAAAAATTGATCTCTTCCTGAAGAGACAAAGGAAAACTATTTTTACCTCCTTCAAGATAGTCACTTTGAAAGGCATATTCACAAAGCACTTTGGTGACATATAAACCAACTATTTTTATAGTAGTTGAAGCTGACGAACCAGTAAAACATTAAAATGAGAAATATTGACCCCGAAAAGACCAAAGTCGAAACCAAACCTCTCATAATCAGAAAATTTACCGGCTAACTACCAGAACCTGATCGATAGGAAGTTCGGAATTAAGTATACACAACCTCTGCGCCGATATAGGAGCAATCTAAAATGGTCGAATAACTGAGAAATGATACATTATTAGTAAATAGCTGGGTTGTTATCCATTTTGTATGGTCGAGTTGGAAGAACTGCGGCCTAGATGGAAGCAGACATTATTTTAGCTTCAATTGGTGACTTAATAGATTGCTATAGTGGACTAGAATGTCGTTTTTTTTGGTAGAGTTGAGGTTGGTTTGCAGTATGTTTCCAATTTTTCTTCTATGGTGTCGACTTTTTTAAAATTTCATTAAATGTTTATTAGTGTAGTTTCGTTGCGTATATAGTTTTGTTGTTGGTGAAACTGCTGCTTTTTTCTGCTCAAATTTTCACCACTTGATCTTGTATGAGTTACATACAGGGTACTTCTTCAGTAGCAGAAACGAATACAATTTAAAGTTTTTCAACGTGAGCAAACTCATCCTCGTAGAGTGATTCAGTTCACTATAACCATGAATTTTAGATTGAATCTGCACAAAATATCTCTTAACTCTCGGTTAGTTCCCTTCAGAAATGTTCAAAGAACCTATTTCTTGTTTGCTCACGCACCTTCTTGCTCTTCTACCACATCGTAACAGTTCATACAATCCCAACTAGTTATGTTTTTGCATATATTTAGTTCTCCACTGTCTAATTAGTTTTAAAAATACTTCTTCGGCGTAATCATCTGGTACTGCTGGGAAGTTAAGTTTAGGTCAATTAAACTAGTAGTGGCAGCAGAATACATGACTAAAGGAAACAGTGATTATAACTCCGGCGATCCGAAATTACCACGTAGTACATTTAGTTTATTTTAGAGTAAAACATTGATAATATATTGCACAAGATACATGTCGCATTTAATGGTTAATATGCTCGGTAAAGTGGCGGCCTTGATATTATATGCTTTAAACGGGGCGAGAAAAACGGTCGGATCAGATTACGGTGAATTGATAATAAAACAGCAATAATAATGAAAGCGCGTCTTTTTGCAAATTAACTAGACACTCTTTTATTCCTGTTCATTGACTTTTATTTTCCACTCGACCCTCTTTACCTTCCCAGATTTGTGTCGTCTGTCGTCTCGGTTTCATTCGCTAGGGCATATGGCAAGCATCGTTAATACGTACCCTCTCCAACACATGATAAACGTAGAGAGGACGAAAAAACCGTGTGGGAAATCTTCTTTCAATACGATTAAATCATTTGTGTTTTTCAGCATCCGCCTCTCAAGAATAACAAACTCTGGGGTGTCAAATATCGACCATCTAACCATCTGGAAACCGCTGTTCTAAGCGTTTTAACAAAATCACCTTTGTCTATTGCCACATGTTAAGCATGTCGGTGCTTTGCCCTTTCATAGCTAATTCATCATTAGGTCTTGAATTCGCTGGTTATTCCAATGTAACGTTCTAAAAGCAAAATTTTCTGATTCTACCACTTTCAATGGTCTCGCCTTGGGTACTAAAACATGTGTCGACTGCATAACGAAGGCGTACTGGTAGGAGAATCGGTGTATTTATTTTTACAGGAAACTAATTCAATCGGGGCGACCAGAATTCCTTTTCACTTCTTAATTTAGAATAGTCATTGAGTACTTTTTTAATTAGGCGAGTACCAGCCTGATTGGTTAAGTGTGCGAGATTTTCGGTTAAGTGCTCGAAATTAAAGGCTGACTTTAACGATTTAATTAGCGATTGTTTCACGATCGACAGCGATTAGGCTCGTAGGTGTTGTTTTATCGTATTAACAACTTTCAAGCACTTGAAACTTTCACTAAAATTTAGATAAAGCTTGATCGACCACCAGAGGTTTCCACAATCTCAAAGATGTATGAATAATACAACACGGGAGTTTAAAATAAAAGTTGTTTTTTTGCAGTTTTAAGCAAATGCACTTGAAAGTTTAGGTAATTTGATTACGTTAGTTCAATATGCTGAATAAAAATATATTTTGTCCATACCTCCCATCTCATAATTTGTCCGTTATGTGCATTGAAAACAAAGTACAACTTGTCGAAGCCAATTAATCGGCTTAGACAGGAAATCTAGTAGAAATCGAGAAGCTATTGGAAAGCCAACATGAATGAACTTTGCTGCATAATTTCAGTTAGACTTTAGTCCAGTTGTTCTCGACTTCTGAACTATAAACATACATTTCAGACACATTCACTGAATGCAAATTAAAAAAACAAATGTAACTTTTCTCCGGACTCATAATCACATTTGAATTGATTTGGTCCACAACTTTAAATGTCATAACTTTTTCCCGTTAGGATATCTCGCGCTCTAGTTTGTGCAGCTAAACTATATAATAGAAAGGCAAACTTCGGGATATTTGAACGGATTTTTAGGGAAATTATCACAAATTAACATGATCTTGTTTTCAGTCGCACGTCTTTCCTTTCAGTTCTCGTAGATTAACACGAAAAACGGTAAAAGTTGCGTGCTTTCAACAGAATAACTCCTATTGGGCGGCGCTGTTAAGTAAACCTATTTAGAGCATGGATTATTCAATTCTATAACGCATCAAGAGATAATTTTGAATTCAAAATACATCACATTGATAACCGAAATTACAATTTTCATCACGAAGAACCGTTGGGGCTTTCAATTTTTTTATCGTTGAAATTGAATTTTTGTAAGACATTTGTCTTCAATGTTCGAATGCGAGGGATTCAGCTTCTCAAACCGGTTGATTATACATGAAGATTGGCGACTTGGACGCAAAACACCGGGCTACTTGTCCTGCTTTCTCGGCAAACCAACAGGAAATCGAGCAATCACAGCTTTTGTTTACCTGCGCGATACCAACGTAAAATATTGCCCAAACCTCGATCTGATTATCATTCTTCTCTCTTATACTGGAGGCGAAATTTTTTAAAGTCAGAACCGGACTTGGGAATATTCCTATACTTCATGTGGTTTGATCCATTTGAACCTAAAACCTTATTTAATAATAGTTGTGATAGATGGCAGTTATTCAAGCAAATATCTTCAGCTAAGGTTCCTCAACATTCTGGTATTGTCGCGAATTTATCCGTCTGCAATTGGTTTTCTCAATGTTTTCTTCAGCCGGTTTTATGATTTTCTTTAATTTTTATTTCTTTCAAAGTTACTAAACTTATTTTTAATTTGGCCACACATTATTTAAGGAAAGTAGAAAATGAGAAATTTGTACAAGACAGACAACAAGACAGCTGCTAAATTAAAAGGGAAATATCAATTAATTGTACTGTTTGATCCAGTCCAGAATAGGTTATAACTCACATAAAAATGTGAGAAGCAAACATAATAATACAAACATTTCTAATTCTCTCAAGAAATCTTGAAGTGTAAAAAAGTCTATTTTTTTAACGTGCGTTGAGCTTTCGGCTCATATTAAGTAAACCGTTAGAGCAACACCTCGCAAGTAGCGACTATGAAATAGAGCATAAAAGTACGAAGTTTCGCATATAAAACATATTTTATGCATAGTGTCAAAGAGCAAAACTAGACCATTTTTTTAAAACAGCCCAATATTTCTTGCTCAAACGGGGAAAGCTATGGGTGCAACACACACTTCTTTTGCCACCACTGAATAGAGCATTGAAGCGAGCGATTTTTCATATAACACACAATTTTACAAAAGTTTCTCGTTCGAAATGCAAAAGTAAAAAATTGTTCTCAAAACTGCTAATCCTCTGGGGCTCATGAGCTTACACATGTTTTCACTATTAAGCCAAATCACCCCTGAAGATGCTAGCAAAACGTAATTTTCAAATTCCTTTCGCCTTTGGCCAAAGAACCCGAAAACCTCCGAGCATTCAAACAATAACCGGAAAAACATTTACCACTTAATGATCTTTTCCTCCTTTAATAACTAATTAGTTAGTAGCTCAAAGACGAAAAAATTACTCCTTCAGAAGTAGCCAAACTAAAAGTAACTCCGGTTCTGTTCATCTTAAGACACTTGACTAGACCTCAAAGCGGATGCTGGCAGGTGCAGGTTCATATCGCCTTTAATGGAACCAAAGTTAAGGTCGATTTTCCATTGGAGTTGCAGTCGAAGTTTGTCCTGACGTATCTGGACAGGGCATTAATTTATTTCAGATTTTTGAGCAGGTGCGATGTGTGATTGCGGCTTTTGGGTACCGGGGGGTATTGCTTCGGTTTCGTTCATTTCCTTCGGGGTTTCGGCAATGAGAATTCCGAGCTGCTAAATGGTAAATTGCCTCGTTTGCTTCTAATGGGTGGCTGTTTGATTTTTGTCCAAAACCCCCCTAGTTATTGAAGACAAAATCAATTGTCTTCAATTTGCAATTTTTTTCGTCATGTTGGTATAGGGGTTTTTGTTTCTCTGGCTATTTAACATCGAAATGCAAACACCTTATAAAAACAGAGATTGCTTTCTTGGTGGAAAGCCTATTAACATCAGTGAACATCCAATATAAATATGTCAGGCATATCTCGACCAATGCCGATGCTATAAAAACACTGTAACAATTAATTACGTAGATTGATTGATTATGTTATATTGAAACTATTAATGGCTGTTTTCCTTTGGCTGGAGATAGTGCAGATGACCTTTTATATTATTTTCAAATTGTCGCTTTTATCTTGCTGCTTTTGTCAGCTTTATCTGACCATTGCCGATAAGTTCGGAGCGATTCAAAGGCTTCGAACGACATTCTCACACCCTTCACGAAGTTATCACATGAACATAGAGTTGTTTGATATTTTAATTATCAACTCAAAATATATTCAGGCTCTAGACAATTCTATATTTTTCTGATGAACTGATGGTTTTTGGGCCCAACAGCAATCGTCCTTAAAATTGGGATTGAATGTAGGCAAACGGCATTCAATTAATTATGAAGAGAGGAATATTTTCAACCCTCTTTTCAAACACCCTCAGCAAATTCTTTGTTCTTGTTCCCTGCTATACACCGCACCTGGTTTCGCTGGTTTTACATGCTTTATACAGCCCAGAGCTAGACTAATATGGATAATTGTTGCATGTCCAAATAGAACTTTCAATCAGACAAAAGGGATTGTTGACAGCATTTGGCGCATTGGAACAAGGAGTTCTGATATTACCTGACTGATGTTTAAGTGCCTCAATGGTTGTAAAGCCTAATTTAGATATTTTTCTGGCACGAAATTAAATCGTATTTCAAGAGGGTGGATAAGTTTATTAAATTTTCCAATTCCGTTTGTTTCTCAACTGATTAACTTTTTAATCTGGAGAGAGCGCTCCACGTAAACAATTATATACCTTGAGCGAGGGAAAAGCTAATTGAAAATCTCTGTTACATTATTAAAAATTGTCAAAATGGTCTTTGTCGACTTACGGTCTGGTCTGTCCGGGTAATGAACTTTTCTTTAAATACTTGCGACTTTGCAGTTAGCTTTATTTATGTTCAATTCATATTTTGAAGAGCGTGTTGACAACCTGCTGAAATGAATCAACTTTCTTGGCTCACTTAAATTACAGATATTTATTTATTCAGTTTTCGATTGTTCCCTTTTGAAACGTTTAGTGTTTTGGCTCTTTTTCATCATAGACATCACTAGTCCACAAGTACTATGTAATTATACAAATCAATAGCGGATGAGTTCAATACTTCATTTCCCAGGGTCATAAAATAGTCCAGTTTCCTGAGAAGCTGTTAACAAAGATTGTCAAATGAGAGGAAAAATTAGATCGCTGATTGAGATATAAGGTAATTTGCACTTTAAGCAAAAGGGGGGTTTTGAGCCAGTCGGTAAAATTAATCCGTTGCCTGCAGGATTTTCACTTACTAGGGTCTTTTTTCGGAAATCATCCAGATGTTCCAGTGATCGATCGAATCTTTTCTTTTCTCACACCAACTGGCCGATTGCTTTTTTTTTCTAAGTTTTACAGAATTTTCACTTAATCTGCTTGTGGGGGGCTCAATTTTGTCAATCATTGTCTCCTTGGCACAAACTTTGAGGATTTTCAAGTTTTATTTGGCCTCAAAAAGTTTCAGTTTTTGGCAAAACACGCCTTTTTATGATATGGTCCAAAAGCCGCTAAGGATTTCAATCTCAATGGTAGAAGTAGAAGCGAATATTCGAAATCGCCGTTGATTTTCACTCAAGCTCAGTGAAGCGATAGAGTAACGCAACTGTAGGTATCGTAAATGAATAGGGCATGCAAATGCTTTATTTTTCGTATAAAAGACTATCTGGCAAAAAAATTTTAAAGTGCAAAAATGGTCCATTTTGTCAAAACCGCGGTTAGTTGTTGACTCAGATTTACTAAAGCTGGAGAATAACGAAAATCTAGTTCTTTTTATTAATAATATATTCAAGGGCGAATCCAGGGGGGGGGGTCATGGGGGTCATGACCACCCCATTCAATTCTCTATCCAACGATGCCAAAACGAATTATCTGGCTTGAATGGTTCTTGAGAAACTTCGGAAAGAGCAGCGTCATGTTCAAGTGGATTGGGCAACTCAAAAAAAAACCACGCAAATCTAAAACTTCTTAAATTCAAGCATTTTTTGAGAAAACTGTCAACATTTCCTTATCGATGGTTCACTTTCTAAAAAGGCCATTTATTTCTGTCTAGAATGATGTACAAATAAGCGTTCTTGCTCATTTCGCCTCCGAGAAATGAGCAAAAACGGGACGGAAAACATGGAATTTTG
>NW_026019016.1:3543926-3545676 GCF_020466585.1 Dendroctonus ponderosae | reverse complement strand
CATGTTATACAGGGTGTCCACAAATTTAAACTAAACAAATAAGAACTTTAAGTGGCTCTAACTTGATTAATTTAAATACAACCCTATATTTTTTAACTTACCCGGAAATGCAATTTTTAATTACCTATCGAATGGTATTAGGATGTTAATAGCTAAGTTTTCGCCTATTTACAAAATGCGTCAAATAGTCGTTCTGTGCACAATTTGGTGTTGTTTAATTTAAGGTTCCTATGCCATTTACACTACTATCTAAGTTGCCTATGCCATTTACACATGTCAACCCATTTATTTTATTTTTCAGTTTAGACTGCAAAGTCTCTTTTTGATAGCTAGAGTGGTATTGTTTTTTGTAATTGTAATTGTTTATTAGCTTCTCGAGTTTATGCTCAAAAGTTTCCTGAAAGAAATCATCCTAAGCCAACAGTTTTTAAGCGCTTATTACACCAATTTGAGGAAAGCGGGAGTGTCAATTATAAAAACCCATTACAAGGAAATCTGTCACTGAAGATGAAGAAAACGTTTTCACGGTATTTGGTTCAGTTATCGAAAATCCCAATGTTAGTCAAAATATCATATCGAAAAGTACTGACATTAGTCAATCAAGTATTTCCAGAATTATCAAAAAGCACTACTTTTATCCTTATAAAATTCAGCTTTGCCAAAAACTTGATGGAAATGATTTTGAAAACCGAACTGAGTTTTGCATGTGGGTGTTAAATAAAGTGGCAGGAAATGAAAAGTTTTTCGAAAATGTGTTATTTAGTGATGAATGTACTTTTCATAACAATGGTCTCGTAAATAGACATAACTTTCATTATTATTCTGATACGAATCCGCGCGAATGGTTTGATGTTTCTCCAGTTTCTAATAAACCATCTCTCAATATTATTAGAAAGAAGAAGTTCCTTTCAATATTAGAATCAACATGTGGCTTCAATTGGATGGAGTTCCGCATCATTAGCACTGCGAAGTTCGGCAATTTTTAAATGCCAACTTTCAAAACAGGTGGATTGGCAGAAATGGGTTTCAAAATTGACCTTCCAGATCTCCGGACTTAACTCCACTAGATTTCTTTTTGTGGCGTACATAAAAGGAATTGTCTACGATACGCTTCCGACAACTTCACACGATTTGAAAACACACATAAGACACGCTTTTAAAACTGTAACTCCGCAAATGTCGTCTAGAGTTAGCAGTGGTTTTGAAAAAAGAATTTACAAGTGCCTGGAAATGGCCGGTCAACATTTCGAACATTTGTTATACATAATTTGCATTTGTTTTATGTTATTGTTGATATGATATTTAACATTTTAATTTAAAAAAACACCAAATCGTGCATAGAACCATTATTTGGTTTATTTTGTAAAAAGGCAAAAACTTAGTTATCAACATCCTAGTACCATTCGATAGGAAATTAAAAATTGCATTTCCTGGTAAGTTAAAAAATATGGGGTTGTATTTAAATTAGTCAAGTTATAGCCACTTAAAGTTCTTATTTGATTAGTTTAAATTTGTGGACAACCTGTATAAAATGGTAAGTTTTTTTATCACTCGGATGTAAAATATGATTTCTTGTTACACTACGAATTACGTTTACATAACTTAAATAATTTGCAAGTATTTGACACATGAAAATAATATTAGATTTTGATAAAATTCGAATTATTTAAAAAACCTTTAGATTTAGGCATTATAAATCTTATTAAAACAAACACTTATTTTGCTCAGAGAATCCAAAAATGCAATAATA
>NW_026019016.1:3540034-3543826 GCF_020466585.1 Dendroctonus ponderosae | reverse complement strand
ATTTTCGAGGCAAAATACCCAAAAATAAGTTTGTAAAAAAATGAATCCGCCTCAACAATATAGAACTTATCTAGATCATTAATGTATAAACTTTTCTGTTGACATTCGTGTATGTCAATCATTCGTTTATATCACCGGCTAACCACTGTAGAAAGCAGTAAATAATTAAAATTGTTGCGTTTTCAAAAACATCAGTTTTAAGAAAATCATACGGAAATCCCATAGCAAACCCAGCCCAAGTCTGAGAATATATTATTGTTTTTAACGTATTGGTTAATATTACCTTTCAATTTTATTATTACTATTTAGTTAAATTTATTTAATGTTACGCCTTATTTTAAACAAAGGTTTGCAAGACTTGCAAGGCTAATGCTGCAAGAACAAGACCAAGACTAAAACCGTACACTTCTTGGTCTCGATCTCGTATCACATATTGCAGAAAGAAAAACTAGAACAATTTAAAAATCCCATTTTCAGAGGTTTCTGGTGCGCCGTTCTTAGTTAATCCTAACATGCATCTTCCTTAAGCAGTCATAATATATTCTTTCGTTATGCCTGAACTAGCTGAGCTCTATATGCTCATATAGGACTAATAGGTTTACTATTCGCACAATAAATTCGGATTTGGGTTTTAGCCGCACCCTTTAACTATTAGACCTGATATATGAGAAGCCCCACTAATCGTGCAATTATTTACATTATCTGCAAATTTTCGACATTGAAATGGTAAATTAAACGAGTTCATTTTACGTGTTGCAATTCTGCAATTGAAACATTTTCAGCAAAAAGCACTGAAATTTTGATGTTGAAATGCAGTAGGAAAAGACACCACCACCTGATTCAGTTTTGTATAAAGTTTGGAGAAGCGAGCAGGACTCGCGCGAACGTGGTCCTAGCTTTATGGAGACGCCTTAAAGGTGCGTGATCTCTCTCTTTCCCATTACCACTTCATAGGTTATGGCGCGTTCTGCTCGTTTATTTTTGAGCGAGCAAAACGCCGATAACTAATTCAAGGTAGCGTGGCCGAGCGGTCTAAGGCGCTGGTTTAAGGCACCAGTCTCCTCGGAGGCGTGGGTTCGAATCCCACCGCTGCCAAATTTTTGTCTTTGAGTGAAAACTTGAAGAAAAACCACCCCTGAAGGCCTGAACATCAATTTCTTCTTCGCATTTAAGACGTGAGCAAGCTGTTCCTCGTTCTTTCCAGAACTTTTTTTCAACTCTGTCTGTCTTCAGTTGTCTATAAAAAACATTTTTTACTGGTACGTCTTTTAAGGCTAATCCCAGATCAGCGCATGTAATTAACAATTAAATCTATGTAAAATCACTATTCGTACTATTCGAATAGTTTCACTATTCGTACTAACTGAGCGACTTATCCTTGTTACCTGTGTCGTTATTTGCGTCGTCCCCAATCCCCCCAAATCCGAATTCAAACATGAATGCCGCGAACTCCGCGTTTGTCATTTTCCGCATTAGGCCAATTAAAATCTTGTGTTTGCCACCCGCAATTAATATACAAAGCACAAAGCGTGTGGATGCGGCCTTATTATTTAATTTCGGCGATTCAATCAAAATCCCGCCGGTATTCTAATCATGTTACTTTATCCGACTACGACTATATGGAATACTTTAAATGCGGCACGTGTAGCAAAATTATTGATATTTCTTCGCTGCATATTGAATATTCATGAATGTTAAACAGGAAATGCAACCTTTCAATATTAGGGGCTAATAACCAATAGCACAGACATAGAAAAAAAAACACTCCGTCCATCCAATAGAAGCGTAGTCATTCCAGGGTAAATTTCCTGGTTTACCTTCAACAACAATTTCGTTAGTTTGCAGTCATAAATCTGTCAGCTGTAGTCATTTCGCATCCCCTCATGTAGACCGGGCATTAGTGGTGAAGTCAGATTTGCATTTGTGAACTCGGCAATGCTACTTTGCACATCTTTACATTTTCTTTTAGACAAAGCCAGATATATGCGTCCGGACTGGAGATTTATTCCTCTTGGTCTTGCAACGCCAAGGGAGGATATATGAGGCAAATAAGACCATATTAGAATCAGCATCTTTGATTTGGATTTATCTGCAATGCGATTGCATTCAAAACCTCATTCGGTGATAAAAAATTTAATAGAACATCGCCAGACACTTACATCAAACTCTCGTTGGCCTGTTTTCTGTTGCGAATTCTTCTCCATTGAGGATGTGCTCAATTTCTTCATTTCCTTTCAGCAACTGTGTGGAACATGTTTTCTAAATTCCATGTTGAAATCTTTTCGAGTTCCACTATCGCTAACGGCCCAATGCCTACACCTAATTGGGACTATTGGCCCACCAACTTGGTTTTAACAACGATTTAGAAACCAATTTGCATTCCTAATTAAACTGAGACGTTATTTTTAAGTGGATTTTAATAACAGTTTAACTTTGAATATCTACAACGAAAATGAGCCGATGAACAAATTAATGAGTGTGTGTTATCTAGTGTTAGCTATTATAAGCAGCAATTTGATTATTTTAGTTTGGTGTATACATGGTTTGGGTCCTAAGTAGGGCGACATTAATTCAGTTAACACAACTGGTCAATCCAAGCAGAAAATTGATATATTTTCCGATCTAGAAACTTCTTAAACCCATCGTTTCCGCATCGAAACTTGGCGAAATCGCCTTAATATATCATGGCTGCTCAAGTGACGATATAATAATAACTGAAGCCTTTAGAAGCAACAGGGTCAAGAATCGGAAAACGCTCCTAAAACACCATAAATATTCGCAGAAAAATTGCAAATGGTTTTGGCCTTTTAGTTTTGAAACAACGTTTTTCAAAACCCTCCTCCAGTCGGCATGATATATTCTGATGCATGTTCAAGGATTTATTTAAAAGCTTTTTTGAATAAACTGTCGGCGTCCATCCAGTCAGGAACTTTGCTTAACGCAAATGTACAACCAACACGTTTTTGCTGTCAGCAGCGATCTATCTCAAAACTTGCTGTGTATTGGCTAAAAAATTGGCATTGATCCATTGAATACAGCCCACTTTATTTGCTAGAAAAAGGCATGCGGAGTCGAATAAGGAACGAAAATGCACCTTCGACAATGAAGATTCACATCTATGGGCTCCAAATAGCTTTCAAAATAGGGCTCAACAAGGGAAAGGGCGAAAACGGGAATAATAATGTGAACATAGCAACTAGCATAAGCTAATGAATAAATAAAGTAATAAAATACTTTGGGAGAGAAGACAAATGGTGACCAGAAAACCAACCCAAGGGCGGATCCGGGGGGTGTCAGGGGGGTCATGAACCCCCGATTCAATTCTCTATCCAACGATGCCAAAACGAATTCTGTGCCTCGAATGGTTCTTGAGAAACTTCGAAAAAAGCAGCGTCATGTTCAAGTGTATTTTGCAACTCAAAAAAAAACCCGCAAATCTAAAACTGCTTGAATTGAAGCATTTTTTGAGAAAACTGTCATCATTTTCTTATCCATGGTTCACTTTCTAAAAAGGCCATTTATTTCTCTCTAGAATAATGTACAAATGAGCAATAGAGCTGCAGAAAATAGAATATTATGCATTTTTTGAGCCAAAGCTTCGGCTATATATAAACCATTTTTAAAGCTCGAAGAGGAGTTTTCATAGTCATTGATATAAAACAGTTATTCAGTTATTAATACAGGGTTATTCACGCTATACGGCACGGACGTTTGCAGTTAGCCCGTTTGTTTTTTGCAAAGTATTATTTGATGAATCGACAGACGCCTATCGGGTGCACATTTTAAAAATAT
>NW_026019016.1:3524985-3539934 GCF_020466585.1 Dendroctonus ponderosae | reverse complement strand
CGAGAAACATGCAAAACGGGACGGAAAACATGAAATTTTGCAATAATCTTGCGCCACCCTTGCACAAAACGACGATCAACAGAAGACTGTATTTTTTTTACATAACCCCCCCTGACTTTAAAGCTGGATCCGCCTCTGAATATATTACCTGGCAAATGATTATAATTCTCACAGAAAAAATTAAAGTGGAAAAATAGAGAATTTTATCAAATCAACGGTTAATTTTTGACTCATATTTAATAAAGCGAGAGAGTCTCGGAACCCCAATTCTCATTACTGAATAGGGTGCGAAAGTGCGTTCGGTTTAGTATAATACTACTAGTATTTGGCAAATTATTCTGATTCTCTCAGAACGTATTAAAGAGCAAAAATAGGCAATTTTATCAAAACCGCGGTAAATTTTGGACTCATACTTAGTGAAGCCTCAGAGTAACAAAACTCTAGTTGTGCTTACTGAATAGGTCATGGAAGTCCGTTTTTTTCCATAGAAAACACAATTTTGGAAGTCTCTCAGGAAATGTGAAACTGCAAAAATTGTTCATTTGTTTAAAACCGGTGTAAGTTGTTGACTCATATTCAGTGAACTGTTCGAGTAGCCAACTTCTAGTTGTTACCACTAAATAGAGCATTGTATAACGCCTTTTCTTATATAAAGCATCCTTTAGAAAAAGTTCGAATTTTTCAGAGAAATCCGAATAACTTTTTGCAACTTCTTTTCTCCAAAGCAACAAAACCAATGTGTAACTGCGCACATGTAAAACACATGAAAAAACGTAGATAATGCAAATAATCGGGCAGGAAACACCATAAAGGATTCATAAAGACGTAACTCATAAGCTATCCGTATAAGAGCGAGAGAAACTACGTGAACTGCGCCTGCTGAGGGATACAAGGGCCTGTTGGCTTAGGTTTGCGTTGCGTTACGTCTTTTTCACGCGAATCTGACAATATTATGCAAACCTTTGGAAAAACTAAGCGTAATGCTGAAACCAGCTATTGTTATTTAAAACGAAGTGAATTGCCCCTAGAGCTTGACCCGCTTCAGGACAACAATATATCAGTAATATCCAAGTGGCCTGCAGTGTCCTCGGCCGCTCGAATGCTAATGTCCACTTCGCAACTCATAATGAAATACGTGCCCAGGTTTCCCTTAGAGACGCGTGCCGTTCGACCCTCAATTTCACCCTAACTTATCGAGGGTGACCATAACAAAAGTCCCGGGGGCGCTTTGGATCTGTCACGGCGGCTATTTTCTGCACGTGCTCCGAGAAAACCGACTTCAGAACACGGTTATTGAAATCGCCACACTCTTACTCCGACTTTAAATCAAATTCGCAGATTTCGGTGACTTTCGACTAGTTCGAACCGCGTTTTAGGACTCGGGTTGCGACTTTTATTAGGATAAATGGACTGGCGGCCAAAAAGACGGTGTGCAACTTCCGCTTTTTCTCACTGGAAACTTTCCGCTAACATTGATGTATGCAAATAGTGTTTTACTGTCGCTCTATTTTTCTTGGCTGTCGATTCCTTACTTGAACAAAACCACCTCAAAGTCATCAGACTAAAATAAATGGCTCAATCAATCAGCAGCACTGGAGTTTCGAGTAGTTAAACAAAGAACGTTTTTTTTAGAGTCTTTTGGCAAAGTTTTTTTCAAGAACGCCCTATGAAAGCAAAGCATCAAATCGCAATCACAAAAAGCTTCATCTTTGCTTTTCTGCATTTCGCCTTCATTTGCGCGAAAAAATAAACGCTAAATTTAATTCCTCAGACACTAAGGGTGCACGCAAAGACTGTTTTATGCATACAAACCATCTTCTGTAGTCTGCGCCCTGCTTAATTGTGTTTAAGCAACTCTGCTCCAGCAAATCTCATTAAACATATTTTTCGTAATTAAAATCATCCCCCACATAATCTAGAGCGGGGCGAAAACGAGCGCGAGCACCAGCATTTTTAAAATTCACTCGATTATCTCATTAAAGTTGTCGGAGCGGACGGTTTCTTCAATTCGTACAAAGTTTGAATTTCGAGAAAATGTTCAGCGAATTTGCCAGTTGACATTGTATCGCAGGTCATTAGCATTTAATGGAAAATGTACAGATAATTCCACTTATTCCATAGTTGTACAGAAGTTATTCTTTAATCAGAAAGGGAACATTTACTAATTAGTTCGCTCTTCAGCCTTATTTTATTCCATTTTTGCTTCATTCTTAGTCTGGGGGTATTTCCTTTGGCGCTCTCAATAAGAAGCTTTGACTTTCTTCGAACTTCAAGTTCCCCTTCAATATCAGCAAAAATCCAACCATGTTGACTTTGGGAATCCAACGATGTTTCGTCGATTAGAAGCTCCTAAGTAAAGTAAACAGCATCCAGGCATAATACGGCTTGAGGGCTCACTCTTTTGTAGACAATTTTTTCAGTTCCTCTAAATCATTTGATATTCCAAGTAACAACTTCGCTCAAGTTAAATCAGCTTATTAGCCCGAACTTGGGAAAGTTTCGGTTACCCCACTGACCTTTTTCACACACTTAATTATTCGACCAATGGAAAAATCCGAACCATCACCTACCCCTATCTGATATATGAGAGATAGGCACCGAAAGAATCAGTTCAGCCCTTGAATGTTTCCTATAAACCACCTGTCCTACATTTTAATATCCGAGATTCGAATGGTAAGTGGAAAGGAACAGGTGATGGTACCGAAACAGGTTCTCCGGTCGACAGTTAATTGTATACATGAGAGTGGCTGGTGGTTTTTTTCGAAACGACAGGATGTTGCAAGGGGATTTTGGTCGAAATGTTGTTAAGCAATTCATAAAATCTGAATATATATATTAACTTGCTTGGGCGCATTTCCTCATTTTGATTGTGGCAATGACTTCGACTTGAATATTCCGAATTCCAATTAAGGTTTCATGTGGTGGAAAAACTCAAAGGTTTCTCAATTAGAGGAAACTCTGGCTCAATGCGGCTCAACTGAATAGGTAAAGCAGTGTGGTTCAAACTCGAACGCTACAGCTTTAATATACTTACAGTGATTAAGACAAAGGCTTAGAAAGCCCGGTATTGTGGAACTTGTATTCCTAGCGAATAATCCGTTTGCATATGTGCATGCTTGTGTTTTGAGAGATTATTATCTGACTCATTGTGAACCTGCGCCGGCAAAATTGGCTTATGAAGCGAGCAACTATTGTTCGTCAAAGTGCAACCAATAATCCAATTTTTAACTAGTTCATAAAGTGTAATGGAAAAAAACTTACCCGCTGTTCATCTTATGGTCACCAGGTCCGAGCCCTTAACTCGATGAAGCGGAACAGCAGCTGAAAGAAAAAAACCTTCTCACGATTTTTCAAATAGAAAGTCAAATTATGAACGAAACAGGTAGAAATCGGTAGGGTTTGAATAATTATATAATTGAGCTCACACTTGACTACCTCCGTCATTTTGGTCATAGTTTTTTGGTGTAAAACCAGGTAAAAAATGCAAGTAAATTGAGGGACATTAGAAAAATGATGGGAGTTTGTAGGTTTAATAAGCGTTATTATGTAAAAAGGCTGATTCTGATTATACCCATTCGACTAGTGTGGTGATTTTTTACATAACTTATTGCGTGGATTTTTAAAAGGTTCTGACTTGACCTCATTTTGGGTGCCAACCCGTAAAAATGAATTAGCATAACTCAATTTTTTCATTCCATTTTATTTGAATTCAAGCTTATAAATACCATTAGTCTTATCATTATTATTATTACCCCCTCATGGTCTCCCCAAAAACAACAAATAGAGGCCCCTAATTATCTTAGTATTTCATGTAAATTAACACTTAGAGTGTCTTTTCATCGTTAACACCTGGAAATGCTGTTAAAAGTTCAAACGATCCCACATCGAATGTTAACTGATAAATCCCAGTCCATGAGTGGCATGCTCTCGAAAATATATGCATCGAGATATGACTTCCATCGTCGCTTATGTCGTCATATCGAAATATTAGTCAGCGCAAGGGTAAGTGCATGCAGGGTGCCTCAGGGCGGATAAGTGTTTGCACCCCAGACCGATAAATTAGTCGACAGCGAATAGATAAAATTCCAGCCAGTAAGTCAGCTGGTGGTGCGGCCATTAAGGGAATAAATAACACTTTTTTCCGAAATTCAACCATAGGCGAACCAGATCTTTTCTGGAGCATTTCAATCATCAGCCAATTAGGAAATATTGAAGAAGATTGTTTATAACGCCCGTTCATTCTCGATGTGATTATGTCAAGGTATTTTTTTATTTTTGGCACTCAAATCTGCCCCTAATGCAGATTAAAGCACAAAAGTACAAAATTTCACGATTTCAAATCATTAAAATGCTTCCAATAGGTTCAATGTTACGAAACATTGTGAATGAATATTTAGCGAGTTCAGGCTGTTTCTCGTGCCGATTGCAGGGCAAGAATTCGATTTTTTCTTGGGAGATTTCAGTACCAAAATGGCACTTTTGCAAATCTGCTAAGCCTTTTCAAAACCTTAAAAGACATTATAACATTCAGACCATCAAATATTTTGAGAGACCCAAAAGATGCGCTACTGGCTTGCAGCTTAACACCCATGATTGCTGCTAACGCAATAATTCAGTAGTTCAGGTAAGATGGAGCTGAATCAAATATTTAGTGCATTAACGGACTGCTTCTTGTAGCTGAGTAGAATTATTAGATTCCATGTTGTTACGCTACTGATTTCAAACGACCATCGCTTTTTATGTACACAGTGCGCTGCTTTAAGATTGGGGGGCTTGAAATGAAGGATGAGGGCGAAATATGGTGTTAATATTGAGCAAATCTCCTACATGGGGTTCGTTCCAATTAACTTCGAATCCCCAGCGGTTTTCTATTGTACAGACATTATTTATTTTGATCTGATTCSCATCTAAGCCATTGAATTTGCAAATTGAATTTCACGTTTAGCACATTTTAATCAMAAAAKGCRCTGAAAGAGGAAATCATGTCCATGTAAATCAGTTGTGTATTCATATAAAATACCACCGACCACAACAATCTTTATTTCCCTGCCAAGTAATTGRAAAMAATTGCTGCTCGATTAGGGATTAGGGCAACCAAACGGGATTGTTTTGCTTCTCTGAAAGCAACTCAACTATTTAAGAAAGAACTCAATAAAATTGAAAAAACCAAGTTAATATTCCACAGCCATTCCTACATAAATAAGCCAAATAGCAYGTTGTAAAAAMTGTTCACTCCAACAGCATACATAACCATGAGATCACAATACACGCTTTGAYTGGGTAAAAAGGTGCATATCAATTTATTAACATGCGTATTCTATCAAAGCCCTCCGAACTGTTTTTAATCCTGACAACAAGAGAGCCTGTCGAGTATGCGTTGTTTTTTATTGAAATGTATGAAAATTAGTTCTATAATCACATGTAGGAGAAGCCGACAATAAGAGGCAGCTCAACAGAAAATTATCAAGACAATTATGTGCAATAATTGGTAGACGGGAGGCAGAAACATTACGAGAAATTGGCTTAATTGCACCTCATGCGGACTATTACAAAGAATAAGGATACTGAAATGAGCTTTTTATTTCTGGCATAGCTGGCCGTTGAGCCACAATCAACCTAGTGGTAGTGCGTGAAATTTCCATCAAACTTTTTAATATTCTGCAGAAATCATTTATTGTGTAAGTTCGGCATTTGCACCTCGCCAAAGAATTATCGGATAACTTTGGAAATTGGGAGCGAAACTATTGGGGCGAAAGTTCGAAATATTTTAACGGTTTCAACTGCCGGTTCTGACAGACAATTTGTTCGAGCCCCAAACTTCTTCTCTGATGTGAAAATTTGCCAATAATACCATGATTTCCAAACCAAGTGCATTTTGCCAACTTATGTGGCTGATTACGATTGAAATACCGAAACTTTGTTGCTATAAGTCCGACCTCGATCCGGGCTAAATTTACCGTACCTACATAATTGCGAAAGTCTAAATATCAATCCATTATCCCTCTTAAAAGTTTACGTTTAGACGAACAAAAGGTAATTCGGCCTAACCCAATTCGAAATTCGATTCAGTAGCAATAATTTCGCATTTAAAAGTCCAATTCTTAATTTAAAATGCACCAAACTCGATCGACTGTGTAATTAGTTTTACTTGAAAAAAAAAATTATATATTCAATTAGAATGTGTCGGTAGAATCGGGGGCACATTTCAATATTGATTTACGAATAAATTACATTTAACTTGGCTGTTTATTAATATTTGAATGCAATTTATCTTTTTTGTATGTTAATTTTAAAATTAATTGTCTAAATAGCGAGTGAGGAAAAAACGAAATAATTTTCAGTCGGCATTTGTACATTTCAATTTTCATATTTTTCAGAAAAAACATATCTAATTAAATACATGCAAGTTAAGTGTTACGGTACATACACAGGCTCCCTCTTATTAACTGTTTTAGATCAAGAACGACAATTTGGAAAACTTTGTTGATTGATTGCATTGTTTGACACTTTATATTTTTTTACGAAAATCCAATATTTTATTAGAGCCACTTGCTCTATTCCAAAATGCGTGCGAATGTGATGTGTATTTCAGAGCATCAATTTAATTGACAAACTTATGACACTCCGAAGTTGAACCTACTTCGCAAATATCTAAGCAATGGTTGATCGAATTCTGAAGGAAGTTAAATGGGAAAAAACCCCCATTAAATATCCAGCAACTCCAGGAAGCGGCTAGTAATCAAGAATTACATGAAACAGATAATTGGGTCGCATGAATGCTTCGTATGACTTACAGAATTTAACAGCACTTGTAAATTGTATCTACCAGAGGCCACCTAATATGGTCGCAACTTATCTAATTCATATCTAGACCGGCGTACAGTTATTATATAAATCAATAACGTCATGGGAGATTTTATGTACGTAATAATTTTCTTCGGTCATTTCATTAAATAAACGGTCTTAAAACACTTTTGTGCGCTTTCAAAGAACAACTGAAGCTGCTGCTGTTTGAGTGAATACACTTATTGTTTGGAAATAAGAAGCAGTGCGGGTTTGATAAATTTGACAAAATTCACAAGATAAAGTTTCTTAAAAAGTAAAAATAGTAACCTCGGTTGGGTTGAATGATAATTTTTCCCAATTTTTATCATTCGTTTCTGACATATTCTTATTATTATTAAAGACAAGAAATTCCTCGGTAACATTCGAGGATGGCGAACCTTGAAACTTGCACTTCTTACTTATCATTATTTCAAATTTATTAATTCCGACCTGAATCTTCATTGAATTTGTCAAAGCAAAGTATTTCTTTACTTAGATTCGGTTATTTTTGTTTTCTCTCCTCTGTGTTACTTTATCCAGTTTGATTAAATAATGATTTTCAAATAAACTGCTTGAGTATGTTTAGACTAATAACGACTGCTGAAAAATGGCTATTGGGGTTAAGCAGTAATCCAATATTTTAAACCTTCATTGGAGCTTTCCATCTTTAGGATTCGTTTGCGTTTCACTATCACTTAGGTCTAAAAAGTTTTAAAATTTCTCAGAAATTTTCAGTCCGCTCAAACTGGTTGAACATTTCTAAGCTTGCTTGGTGAAGCCTCTTATTTAGGTCTGTAGAATTTTAACAGCGGGTCTACTGGCGTTTTCAAGTTAAAAAGTTTTAGCGACTAGTGTGCACCTTCTGAACACTTTCCTGAAATTCTTCATTGATGTGTCTGCAGTTCTTAAGGCATATTTTTTTTTCCTGTGGTTGCGCTGTAAGTTCTTGTCTCTATTACTTCTTTCGTTTTGGTCTCATAGTGCATTCAGCCCTTTTTTATAAAAATTATTGAAATTGTTTGGCTTAAGCCCTAGTTTGACCATCAACTTTACAAATCTTGTTGGGGCCTACATCATCCACACAAAAGTAAAAAAAGTATCCTCAATTAAAATTTGTTTTGCATATTGTTGCTTGCTGCTGATCTCGCAGTGTTTTTAAGATAAGAATAAGCCCGAAAGCAGGAATAGTTGCTTGGTAAAACTTTGAAACCCGGTCAGAAACTGGTAGTTGAGAAAATAAATTACCCAAGACTTTCGTGAATTAATTAAAATGTCTCGGGGTTAAAACACAAAAACAGTACGAGCACTATAAATCCCTAAAATTTCACCGACGCTAATACTGCTCTTTGCAGGTTTTATTAAAATATGGATGCAGTTTTGTTGCTTTCAGCTACGCGGTATTTGGCTTGTCTTCCCTAAAACGAATGAAGTTAAGAGTTACACAGCGAACAGAAATATTGAGCAACTAAACACTGTGAGCTGCTGCTCATACTAGCAGGAAAACAAAGTTAGGCTACCTTAATCGATCTACTTCAAGGCAAGCCGTCGTTTTCCAACCAAGCAACCTGGAACACACAGGAATATTTAAATTATGTACAAAGTTTCACAAGTTTTTAAGTTATGTCACCCGGGGCACAAACATTTTTATACAGCTCATCTGAGAAAGTTTCTAACTAGAATTTTTAACTGAAAAACTTTCAAATCTTGCAAATAGCGATAAGCCAACCTCGGAAAATATTTCACAAATTTTAAGCACTTTTAATGGATGCCGCCCAGGGAATTTTTAATTAATTTTTTAAATGTAGTCTAATTACAGTAGTTCACAACATCTGTGCCGACTTAGTTTAGTCACGGTAAAAACAGTCGGCGTCGCTTTTTATTGCAGCCAATTGCAGATTTTGTTTGCTGTTTTCCTTGTTTTTATTTTAGGCATAGGCGGCTTTATTATGTGATGGCAAACATAGGTGGTTTTAAACACCTGGATTCGTTTGCGAAATCAGCACTCTAAAACTCTAACTCCTATGAAAGTTCAAAAGCTCGAAACTGATTCGAAAATTCTCTAACTGGTGCTGTTATTTTGCTTGCTATTCTAAAGACAATTGCCTGCACTATTTTGTTAAATAAAAGCGTATCAGCATTAACCACACCAGCAATACGATTTCAGCCAGAATTTAAACATGTGGAGCTCTAACAAATCACACGATTTAGCTAAACCCGACAAGCTGCTTATTTAAGAAAACGCTTCAAAAATCGCTGTGAAAAGTCGCAGCTGCTCCAGCGGCACCTCTAATTTGGCAAATGTTTATCGGGCAAAAAAAAGTTTTACATTTTTAAGTCATTATTACTCCATTCCGCTTTGACTGTGAAAAATCCACTGTCAAGTAGGTAAACATTTCATAAAGTTCCTGAAGAGTGAGTAATGGGTTTTCATAATAATGGACCGAATGTGAACGTATACAGCAGAAGTAGCCAAACAATATTTTAACTATTTTATTTTTATCTTTGATGCTGTGTTTTAGCACGAGAACAGGCCAGAAGGGAAAAATAGTTTGAGGGGAAAATTTGAATGTTTTATTAGTTTAATATATTATATACTGAACGCTATAACAAACGACAGTTTTTATACAATACATGAAATCACTCATGAATGAAGAGAAAATCACATGAAAAAAGTATAAAGCCGATACACAGGGTGATTGAGAACTATGGGATCAAACTTTCAAGAATTGTAAAGTTAATCATAGAAAGTGTTTGAACAAAGAACATTCCCCATAACTATGGCCACCAAGAATAATTTTTGTTTCACTTTATTCCCCCCATTCCACTTGTGCTAGTTTTTAAAACAAAAAATTGCTGCAACGATATTAATAATAATAATAATAATAATGGTAATTGTTAATCGAAATATCAAATTCAACAACCAATAGTTCCGAAAGTTCAAAAATTAATATAAATTCCCTGTCGGTTCAAATCAAATAATATTTAATTAAATCGATGTCCACTATATGTACGGTTGCACTTCATATTAGCCAGAAGCGAATTCAATGACATGTAACAAAATTAATTGATATTGAAAATGTTATCTAATCAGAATACTGCCATTGTCTTAGTGCTATTCAATCGACAAACCTATAATGTTTGAACTGTCAGTACCTGTGCTATAACTGTTATTAATTTTGTCATTGAATCTCATTTGAACCGAAATTCGGTGAATTTAGGTGGAAAATTCTGTCCGTTTAACCTGACGTACATATATTTACCTAATTTACCTTTTATCTACGAACTAAACAAAACCCTGATTATTAAATTAGTTAATTAGAGAGTTGTGTGAATTTAATTTTCGGCTATTTAGATTTTAATCAGTTCGAAAAATAACGGCGGTTTCACTAGGAATTAACCAGGAATTGTTTTCACTAGGAATTGTTTTCCATTAGTTGATTTTTTGATTGCTTAGACATAAATAAGCTTCTAGCAGAATCGTTCAGGGAAAGTGTTGCAATTTAACCAGTACAAACTTTGGTGACTGCTAACCCGTATTTGAACAAACATTAGACAATATTAAACTGTTAGAAAATCAGAGCAGTTGTTGTGGTTTTGAGTCGATGGGCAAGTTTCAACAAAATTATTTTCTTTAAACTTCTAGTTATGCACTGGTGAATAAGTTGTCTTATAACTTTTTTACCTCAAATATTGTCCTATTAAAATTTGAGATAAAATAGTCCACATACTCAAACCATATTATAATTCTGAGTTCATAACCTGAAGAAGAAAATACATCTTGCAAAAGCTTGGTAATGGACTCAGCACTATTTTCGTTCTGAAGACCTCAAGAGATCCATCCTCAATATTTTTCTTTTCCAACAGTAATTTCAATGTTCCCATGAAAGCCATCATAAATGGTCAACTTTATTAAATAGTGGCTGGAATATAGTCGATGAATTTGTATGACAAAAAGCACTTTCGCTGTTTGTATGGAAAGCTGACGCATAACTTCCAAAGTGGCTAAGTGCACATAGCACGCTATAACCGCACTTTTTCGCAATTAACTGCCGTCTCAAATGCATTTTCTATGCAAATTTAATTGTCTTTTTAGTGCAACTCCATTACCATATTTTCTCTGGAAAGAAATCGAACACTTTCCTTCATGTCATCGTTCAGACGCGAAAAGAATTGACGAGAGAAAAAACTGTTAAAATCCATCAACAATTCATTGTCAATTAATTCGACTGTCGCCCGAAAATGAATACCTTTGAAATATCGCATAATGGATTAAACGGATTAGCGCTCGAAAATGTAAAATCCATTCACAAAAGTTATTGAATTTTTGAGTTATCATCCGATAGGTTGGTAAAGAAATTAAATCGACTCTATTAATAATAATCACGGGATGCAACCGGGTTATTTATCGCCGTTTCTTCGTGGCTACTTTGTTTATTAATGCCCCCTTAATTAGGATTAGTGGTCGGCGGTAGAAAGGAAAAAAACGTTATAATTTGCTTATAAATTGTGATGTATAACTTAATTTTACTTTGCCCATAAGAGCCAAAAACATATTTCAGGGTGGAGTATGGACACCAATAAAAGGCAGAAGCCTACACTTTAATCAGCCATTTATTACCAGAGTGAAGAAGAGGTTTTTTTTAACAAGAAAGCACCAATATACGTTGAGCATTGACAAGAAGACCATTTTTTACATGATTTGAGATAAATAAAAATTAATGCACGAGGAAAATATCCACATTTGTTTAAAGTGAAACACTCATAATACTTCTTGAACGTGCCTGTTAAGTAACAGAGTGAAACTACACCTGCGTCAAAGAATTACGGCATTTTTTGAACATTTTAGCCCGAAATCTTTCCATTTCACCATTCGCTTTTTATAAGAAAATGTGAAGGATTTAAACACGCAAACCATATTTTATTGAAGCCATATTTTCGAAACCAGTTCAGCGTTTAACAATATCTTCCAAATGGGTTGCACCTGCCGTCTAAGAATCCGTTTTTATGCCCAAGGACTCGGTACAAGAAATACCCACTTGTTTTCACTTTAATGAGGCTTAAAAAAATATACAAAATTCAGCCGAGTGTTTTCAAGAGAACGAAACTCTATGGGTTTTGATTGTCGTGCATGAAATGGTCGTTTTTAAAAATCAACTGCAACGATTTACGAGCTGGTGAAGAAAAGTAATCCAGATTACCAAAATTCAGGACGCTAGAGAATAAGTAAAAATTGATGGCAATAAACTATAAACAAACACAGTGGCAACATCTTAAGACCTTGTCGCGGCCGGAAAATTTATTATAGACAAACAATTAGGAAAATTGTCGGAACACCAGATTTGTTTAAATTTATAAGTGGAACTAGAGCAAGAATGTATTAAGTAAACTTCGCGAATGCGCCGTTCTCCAGGAATTGTTTGAAAGGTGAGATTTATCTTCCGGAACAATGGGTTTTAGACAAATGTGTTTACGTAACTGGCGATATTCGCCAGAAAAATATCATCTGGCTCAAATTTCAGGCGAATTTCCATCGAACAGGTCCTTTGTTAGATTAGCGGCCATGAGGAGGAGTGGAAAGACGACTTCTCTTATTAGAATAATCTTGGAACTGAGATCTCATGCATAACTTCGTTGTGAATACATTAAGTCAATCTACTACTTTCCATATTGACTCAGTAGAATCTATCATGTGCATACTCTTCGCTTGACTGGACAAACCTAAATTAGTATAGTACATAGGGCAAAGTTTACGGCACTTACTTGCTTGCGTTAACCGTTTTGACCAGAACTACTTAAAGCTCGAGCAACATGTTTGAATTTGGGCAATTTACCAGATTTGTTTGAAGTTGCACGGCCCGATAGTGCATGTCGAAACAAATTATATAGCGGAAACGAGTTTAATTTTCTCGCTAAATAAACCGAATAAAGGGAATTTCGCCTTTTGCGATTAGTTCATAATTTGTGTGCATTAATATACTCGATTTGTGCAGATATCGCCGAATTTAGCTACAACCCGAATAAATTGAAACTAGTAAACACTGCCTTTTCAAAACATAAATGATTCAAAGAAATTTGCAGTTAATCCCTTGAAAGTAGCTCGAATTTAGAGCAGCTTTCCATCATTTTCAAATGAAAACTTTACAGGATTAATCCTCATTCAATTAGCTCGTAATGCTAACCTGCGAGAAATCGTGTAATGGCACGAAGAAAACGTGTAGCTTCTTATTGTGGCTGGTTAACATGAACAAAGCGAATTGACCTGCAACCTTATTCGATCCGCATTTAATAGACTGTAAAATGGGTTTAATTATTCAAATAAATGTCGAGGCGTTTTAGTGCATTTGTCCAAAGGTTTCAAGGCACATCGACAGGTTTGATAAAATGGAAAAGCTCATTACGCTCGAACGAGGTCGCAGTAAAACCGCAAAATTACTGACGTCGTTAGTTACTAGATTTTAAATCTGTGTGTTGATAAACAGGGTGTATCGGAAAATGCGAGCATTCTCCACGTACACACGGAGTCAAAACATCGTGACAGTGTCCTCAAAATATTTTTGAAGATATGGGCACTTAAGATCCGGTTTCATCAAGTTCCTGTATGCCAAAGTCACCGGAATATTACTTTAAATGGCTCCAATCTTAAAAATAAAGGAATTATTTTCCAGAAAAACCTGCATTTTGAAAGGCACATTCTGTAGTTTTTTTATAGAAACTTCTCATTTTTTAACTCCCACATTTCAAAGATTTTACATGCTATTGCAGTAAAACAGAACCTTTGCGATCGCAAAAGGCAAATGTGGCCGCACTCTCTAAAAGTCCAACATCGCCGGTTTCCATCAAACAGTCCAGAAACAGGTTTCGATAATCTGCTAAGAGTGGATGTCATTAAATTAATAAACGACTTCCCAGCTACATGAATATGAATAACAAAAATACAAGAAAACACGTAATATAACTGGACACTCACCTTCGAGATGCTCTCGCACCAGATTGAACTTGTGCGTTCTCGCAGCCGATCGAGCTAGTTTCGACGCGATATTTTGTTGTTATTTTTCATTTGATAATTACAAATTACTCCTAGTTATGTAATTGATATGGGGGCATGGAAAAATCCTGCGGGCATAAATAATCCACTGCGAAATTTATTAATTGCGCGTAATTACTTGTTGAAATGGAGATTGGAGTTGTTGAAAGCTTTATTGGGTTTCTATCTATAAATTGCAGTTTAATTTAGCTTTTAGTTTTTTCAAGCTAAAACTGAGTCGACCTGAAATTTTGCAAGTCCGATCCTTCAAACCACCGTCCATATTTTCTTTAAATTATGGCCTAACAGCAGACTTAAAAGTGTCAACAAATAGCAATAATTTCAGTAAATAGCTGCGTCCTAATAGGGGCTTAATCATCGGTAGCTCTAGATTTAATAATGTCAGAAATCGTTTATAGCGAGCGAACTAGATCGACTACCATGTTAATACATTCCGCAATTATACATTTTTACAAGTTCCAGCAGTTGTTGAGCTTGTTGGTGAAGACGTGCGCAAAAACTAGTCGGGATTTTTAAAAGCTCTTAATCCCTTAATTTATTTTACTTCGCTTTATGAGCCACATTTTCAAATGATGGAATCAACTGGCGAGGAATTATTATTATGGCTTGATAAAAATGGAGCTTACTGGCTGGTTCAGTGTGAATGTCGTCATTTACATGCGATTCTCCTCGACAAACATCACATTCGATGTTTTAATGACTAAAAAATCAACGTTCAGGACAAAACAATTAAAGTTTATAGAAATGTTCCCAATTACCTTCAAATGGCGGCAAATAGTGCACAGTGATAGAAATCACCGGCTTAGATAATTGGCTGAATAAGATTTGATGTATTTAATTGATTAGCTTGCGTTTATCAATGACGATCAATTCATTTCTGATATTGTCAACTGCTATTAAAATAATGTGCTCTGAATAAGGCATGTCACATTGGGTTGCTTAAACATAGTGAACACCGACCTAGATGAATTTTGCATTGCAGCGCAAACTGGATATGGTAATTATTTTATTACAAACTTCTCTTTGGGTATTTCGCCTCAAAAATGTTTGTCTTTAAAAAAGACAGAATTTTCTCACGT
>NW_026019016.1:3502226-3523986 GCF_020466585.1 Dendroctonus ponderosae | reverse complement strand
TAACCATTATCGGGTGATTTGAGTCGAAATTCAAATATCGGTTAGTATGAGTAGGTTTTCTATAGACCAAGGTTTCGAAATTGTCTAAATTTTTTGAATTAGTATATCGAGAAAACGAATTTGGTGATTTTGTTCGTTTTCAATAGTGAATTTAATTGTTGGTTCTTTATTTATTCTCAATAACTGGAATTTTCTCTTACAGCTTGAGCCTAAGTGATTCGCAGGATACCCTCTAGGTGATAGTTCTTGACTACTTTTTGATAAATAATTCGTTCTTATTGCGAAATAGGAGAACTATTTATCAATATGTAATAAAAGACGTGAGGAAATTCCGGTCTTTTTTAAAGACAAAAATTTTTGAGGCGAAATACCCAAAAAGAAGTTTGTAAAAAAATGAATCCGCCTCAACGATATAGAACTTATCTACGTAATTATTTTAATTGACTTTGTTTAAAAAAAAAACAGTTCACAACCAGAAACAAAATATATATCGTAGTAAAGTAAAAACAATTCTTATCAGGAACTGAGATATTTGCAAAAAAATAGATCAGAAGGAATGCAACAATGTTTTGCAAGGTAATCTGCTTCACCAATATTTTTCTTGTTCTCCAACTGAGCTGAATTACCCCTTAAAACAAAAGAGGCCAATTTTGAATTACCCCGTACATAATAATCTGTCTAAACAACATTCAGTCTGGCCACATTACATGACCGACACTATTGGAAGTTTTCGAAGAAAACACAATTTTCATTTCACAAATAAATGAAAAAGTGGGTTTAAACGAAGGAAGAATCCTTGTTTGAGGCAACCTCTTGGCGAAAATCAATAAAGCCTCAGAAAAAGAAAGCTTTGCATTTTTTTATCATAAACAAAACCCCCAGGTCCAGGAGGCATATATCAAAAAAAATCTCCCCCATTTATGTTTCCCTGAGTAAATCTGTCGGGAAAAGTCCCCGAGGGGTGAATATTTCCATAAATTTTCCACATCGTAAGTTGCTATCATTTACACCCAATTTTTGAGATTATCCTCACTCGATTGCTGAACGCAACTAACGCGAGCTTCAGTTTTGAATAATAAAAGTTTTTTTTTACTGGAGGGACGTAGATTGCAAGCGCCGTTTTCTTGTCAGCATCTCGTGCAGATCCGAAGGGAAAAAGTGATAATGCAAACACACTGTCGGCTCGTATGATTTTGTTTGCCGTAATATATTATGAGACATAAGAGTTTTTGTCTCTGGGGATTAACTTGATAACTTCCGCTGACAAGAGAGTTTTACAAAATGTAGCGAAAAGAGTTTCGGTAATCGTTAGAACGGCTAATTTGGTCCACACTTGGTGCTGAATAAGGCAGTATTGTTGTCGGGATTTGCTTCCCAAGTTCCTCGCTATTCTCGCGGCATGATTTTCTCTGATAACTGGTGTGTTTTATTTGCTGGTGATTATTAATAAATATCATTAAATCAAATATTTGTAACCCAACCAAGCATATCACTATAAGTTCTACAAATAAAACATTTCGCTTGAATGCGCTGAAAATGGGCAAATAATTTTTAAACGGCTCAATAATTGCTAATCAAAGGAAAGGTAGCAGATCCGGTGGCAATGGTAAAAGCAAATCGATCTCAATCTGCCGCTCATCGATTCATCGAATGATTTATTGTGATATTAACGTTTTAAGAATGTAAAAACGAACTTACGATTTGCGAAACCGATTACCTGCGCCGCAATTTTGAAATGTGTGTTTGATAAATTGGCGTCGTTAACCGAAGAACTCTGGCTATTATAAAAAATACACCTGCTGATTAAATTCATTAATTTCCTGATGCGATTAAAATCTGCCTCTCTGCGTAATAAAATTATGCTTTGTAGCTCGTTTTTTGCCATGATCGTGATTACCAATTGTAAAAGTTGGAAAAATCGCTTCAAGAACGCCATACCTGCAATTGTTTGGATTTTTAAATGCAGACAATCCGTAGTAAATGACTCAGTTAATGTTCAATGAATGAAAAAATACTAAATTTTTATCTAATTTATAGTCACTCAACATCTTGAATAGAAAAGTAAAACTATAAAAATTTCTTTAAAATAACGCTTCTAGACACTAATTTAGTGAATTAGGCTAAGTTACCATCCATGAAAATGTCAATGTTATTTATAATAAATGATGCATTGGATGGCTTGAGGGTAAACATCGATGTTTCAATAGATAACGCGGTTTTCCTCACCTCAATATAAGTAGATTGTGAAATTTACTCTAGTTAATAACCATTAGAATTTACGGCTCATTTGAAAAATGCATCAATTTATCGTATCTTCACTAGAAACCCTGGCCTTTCGACACTGGCAATAAACGTTAAACTCAAAGTGAAAAACTCTCATTCTATATACTCTTTCTGTATAAGAAAATGACAAAGCCAAAAATCTAAAATTAATTTGTTCTTTGAAAGCCAGTTATCACGGCCATTTGGATTCGAAAGGAAATGGTATCGAAGCATCAACAACACCTAGAAATAGTAGGTAGGATTGCCGAATTGAAATTCCCTTTTCCAGAGAGAAATTTCTGAAATTCAACATATTAAATTTAAAAAATTATAAAAACCAAACGTGCCATTTACAAAGACAATGACATGAAATAAACATTAATAACATTCCATTATTTATGTACTAGACTCGAAGAAGTATCTGATCAAGGCAAATTATTACAAGCAAAAATGTTGTCTCGTAAATCGTTTGAATTAATTTACTTATATTTAAATGCCAGCCGCTTGGCATTGTCTTAATATATTATATCCCCTGTAAAACTGGTATGGAAAGCAATTTATTAATTTGTAGGACTCAACAGATATGTGTCGTTGCTGTGAAAGGAGAATGTTAATGCGAATAAAAAACGTGTATTTTATCATGTCAAACAAATCGATACTGAAGGACTTTCCTAGATATTTTCACAGTAAAGTGGATTTGCCCTTTCCATTATTATGACATTAATTTATGCTAATAGTCTTTGTGTTACCCCCAGCAGAAAGACCGAAATGTTAGTCACTCCTACAAGCTACAACATATTGCCAGTTACTTAGTTCGTGAATATGCAAATACTGTTATAACGCAATTGTCTACTTTCATTTCTGCATTTTATATGCTTTAAAGAGCACAACTACTCCCGATGGATCGTTAAGTGAACCAAAAAAAATTGACTGATCAGTTATTGACAACAGGAAACTTTGGCCATAAGAAGTGCTGATCTTCAGTAAAGAGTGATCGCCGTCTATCTAGGCGAAGAATCAAAATTCAATAAAAATTATATTTATCGGAATAGGAAACCCAACCAGTTTCGAGCCATTAAATTAAATGGGACCTCGTAGATTTTCTTTCGGAGGCATTTATTAAGCAACGCGTACAATGCGATGGTCCAAACAATATATTCCGGATAAATTATTACTGAAAAATTCCTCTTTAAGTATCAGTTGGAATGTTGAAACAGTAAAGCAGGTGCTGAATGATAAGGAAAACCTTTTGGAAGCAGTGGAACGGAGATTTTATGATAATTTCGTAATAGGAGAGATTTTAATTAAGGCTATCAAACATTTTTGCGCGCAGCACATTATTGGATTAAACAACATCAGGAAAATTTTGAACGTCATTTTTATCCAACTGTAATGTACCAAAGAAGAATCATGTTTACAGTCACAGTCGTCCCACCTATGAAATTACTTATTCCAACAGCAGCCCTTGAACAAATATAATTCAATTAACGGAACGCAGATATACGGCTGAGAAATGAGAACCAGCGCATTTTAGCCTTATTATGAAAACCTGTGTGACTTGTATTTGTTTAAAACTTGTTGCTACATTCTAATTAATAAACAAACGCATACGATCGCTGGTTAGGTGCTGCGAGTGCTACCACAATCTGTTTCGTTATTTCCTTCAGGTTTCGTTGCGAAGTCTTGTAGACGGAAATATGACTAACGTATGAAGGCGTATCATAATGTAAATACAAGCTTACATATATATCAAAAATAGTAAAAAGTTTCAGACGTTTCGCAAGCGCGACTGTCTTACAACTTCAGACTAGGTTGCTGCCCCGAGAAAACGAGCCCAAACGAACCTAAGCTAATCCAAGCGGATCGTAACTAACCGAAACTGATCCCAACTCACACAAACCCATCCAAAAGACCTCAAACTAACCCAAGCAAACCCAAGTTAACCCAATCGAATTCACACTAAACCAAGCTAACCCGAACCAACCCAAATTAATACCAGCCATTTTAAATTGTGATCAGGATTCTCTCGTCCTCCGTCCTGGTGGGTTCTGTTTATACATTTTTGGAGGTCAAGCAATATTTGTTCATCTATTCTTTCTATCCTTTCCAGAACTGTTTCTTGTGCGTGTCTTGAATACAATTTTTACTTTATGTTTTTCGTGGTCCTTCATTTTTATATACAATAGCTGAACAATCGATAAATTATCAGTGAAGCCGCTGCCAATACTAAAACCGTTTTGATCTTCGCTAATTATTTGTTTCGACCACTGAAACTCATCAAAGAAAGAATTTGTGAAATATTATCAAAAAATGCCTTGTGACAACGATTCATAGTAATTTCCAATGGAAGTTGCTTAAAACCACCCCTTCCTAAATATTGGCAAATGGTAATCAACAGATAATTTAAAAGCTCGGGCTTCAACTAATACGATTGGAAACAAGCCGATAGGTAACGAAGGTAAGTTGGATGGTGCCGGTCCAAAGAAAGAGATATAATGGGAGCGGTTTTAGATCAAGTTCTGTTCAGTTATGATTTTTATAGCAAATCGAGTTTATCGAGTAGTTACCAGTGCATTTACGCATAAATGTTCATAAATTGATCGTCACGGCCATGGGTTACTGAACCTTGCCCGGGGCAATGGAAAAGCTCTTTCCTTTGAACAGAAGCAGTAACTGTTGTTGTTCAGTATAACTAAAAGTCAAGTTTTACAGCGCTTTTGCCAAGTCGGGATTGTTTTGAAGCATAAAGCAAAGAAAAAATATAATATTAAGCAAAATGAAAGGCTAACGCTCATTCGAGAGGATCAACAATGCACCACATGCAAAGTGACCAAACACTTGGCAACATCAATTTAACAGCTTTTAAAGCTGGAAAATCGACAATTTCTCAAATCAATTTTGAAACACTAAGATTAACTAATCAAGACAAACACCGTATTGATCTATCTAATAGATCAATTTAAAACAAATAGAAAATAACTAAAAGAGTATTTCGCCACCTAGCTGAACACTATAATGGCCCGTGTCTTAACTACGAAGTAATCTCAGCAAAATTAGCTTCATTTCAAAACATCCATTCATCGATGATTAATTAAAGCAATAGCGCACTATTTCGCTTTTTTTGGTTTATTTTCAAATTTAATTCATCTGGCTTCGCAGTAGTGCCGCGACTGCTGTGTGGCCAATTTCTCAGCGCAGTCTTCAATCTTCATTATAATTGAAGAATGAAGTGATCTATGACGTCCCGGCAAATTAAGGCAGCTCATCACATACGTGACCTCTTTGAAACCTGCACTTCTAGTTCCAGAATTGTTGCACTAATGGCAGGTGCACTTGTTACTTCGTAATCACATAGTGGCATTTGGAAGACATCGAGTTTATTGCTGAATAATTGTAAATTGCAATGATGCTATGCGTAGTTGAGGAGTTTTTGTCGATTAGTTATTGCTGTAACATTAATTTTGCTGTATAATAACCGGCAAAATGCGTTAAGTTTAGTTCACCTCCAGCGGCTCATTCCGGCAAAAAAATCCAAGATTTTGCAACCGGCTGTCGGTATTAGTGACTGATACAACACGAAGGCAATTTCTCATTTTTTCAGGAATGTTTGACCTCTCGGCTTACAAAGGATTATCCTATTACGAATGATTCTTTAGCAGTAGGTACTTTATAATCGCTACCCACACAAAAATCCTAAATACAGAAAATCCGGTGCAAACGCTGCCATGTATATCGGCATAGAGATCTACTGCATATTAACGAGTACTTTAATTGAAGAACCAGAAAAAAGTTGCGATCCAAATCAATTGGAAATAAAGTGCACTGGCGTCAGGGGATGAACGTGCATCAAATGGTGGTTCTCTTCTGAAAAACCTCTGCAATTTCTTGAATTTTTATGAAGACTGAAAGCCGAAGAAGACGTTTTTGCCTCAATTGCCCAAGCGGGTTTTTTTAGTTATCATCTATATTAGTAGACTGAAGATGGACCTACAAAATCTTAACCAGCAGTTAAACTGCCAGAGTAGTTTTTCCCAATTAGGCGATTGATAATTGTAGTGAAATGGAACAAGAGTTTTAGTTGATTAGCAAATTTTATCTTTGAATCAAAAAACGCTAAAAGAATGTTCGCATAGAAACAAACATTTGGAGTAAAATGAGGCAACGACGAACATGGCGGTAGTTTAAAGGGCTCTTTGAGCAGAATGAATATGAACTTTTATTCGTACATTTCTAAATCGGAATCGTAACAAAATTGCTGAAGAAATTGAACGTTAGACAGCCAAATTTGCCCTCATTTTGGAGTAGTTAAATTCTGATTGCTTAAAGCGATTTGGCTGATTTGTCAATGTTTTGGTAAAACTTAAGCACCTCAGATACATTTTCTACGGGGTGGCAAATAATAAAAAATTGCGGAAAGTTGGACATGCTCCTAATTGGACAAAAAGCGGTTTTTTGATCTCAACCAACAAACCAAATAGCTCGAAACAGTTGTTGAATTTTTCAGTCATCTCTTCTATTTACACAGTTAAAAAATCAACTTTTTGGTCTTGCAGCGATAACTTTTCTGCTCTTGGTCCGAGTTTCAAGATCTTGAGTTCATGTTTGTTGAGATATTTTATTAATTTATGCAACCCGGCATTTTGATTAGTTTCCGCAAGTCCAACAACAACTTTCTTTCAACTTTAGGTCTAGATTTTGAAATTCCGGTCAAAAGAAAAAATCACTGCAAGAATAAAAAGTTCATTTTTATGACCACTCTGCAAATGAACGAGTCGAATAATGAACAAACTTTTTTCGAGATATACAGACAGCATGAGGAACTTTCACCACCAATTTTGCATTTTTCCATTTTCCACCCCTTGAGAATTTTAGCCGATCCACATTTTTTTTTGCAAAAACGCTCACCAACCGAAACGATATTATACTAAATAAAGCTTCAAACTGAAATCAAATCGCTCTAAGCAATCAGAAATCATACGAGTTCCAAAATTACTCGAATTTTGTCTGTAAAACTCTTATTTTATTGAGCAGTTTATATGTTGAACTGTTTAACGATTCACCATTTTTAGTTAACTTCCCTTATGAAATTTTCCCTCTATAAGAGCTTTTGTTAATTGTATTAACTCACAAAATTTCTTCACAGAAAGAAAAAAATACTGAACAAGTTGATAAAAGCTCGAACAGAAAAAGTGCCTAGTTCGCATGATTTTTAGACTAAACTAGAAACTGATGCAAAGGACAGGTTTTAAATATCCTCAACTAATGCCGATCTAACTCGATGACACACATTTGACTTTTTTGTAGAACTGGAGACTTTAGGGATTATGAAGAGATCCATTCACCTTTTTCACATTTTTATGAATTCCATTCACATATTTTATGCTTATGAGTAAATGCAACATTTTTTTCCGCAGCATCCTCGCTGAGTAGTAAACATCTGAGGCCATTATAAGCTAAACCAATATGTATTTCTCTTGCTCTGGTCCTCTCTAACTTCTTGCTCTGGTGTCTTTCGATTTTTCGATCTTTCTTCTTTATTCCCGTTAAACTTTTACTCGAAATATATGCGACGATAAATGCCTATCGTGACATTAGGTCGGTAAGGCAATGCCGCACTAAATAAGGAACAATAAAATTTATCAACATCTCTCAACTTGGACGGTGTTGGGCAATGAAATCGTTTTATTCAGTGCTTCCACTCCTGGGCAATATGGTGTTGTGAAATTTTCGAACCGCGTTCAAATGTCTGCATTTCCATTTCGGAGCGAAATGTTTATGGATAGTCGATGAGCTGTACATTTGCTCGACATTGTTTCCTATGTTTTTCCAATTTTATGCCTCTGGCATGATCTGCCTGCCACCTACTTTATCCTTAAATAACAGAATCAAAAAATAGAACTTCACTTAACATAACTGAGAGCAATTGCAATTAGCATTTAAAAGGCACTAGCCGCACTTATGAATATTCATCCGAACTTCGATGGCGCATCTTAATTTTTGCGATTACTACTTGCAGACGAAGATTAGCACCTAGTCGCAAATAAATGTAGAATTCCTTGATTGAGCTTCTTCAAAACCGCAAAAAGCATGGATTAATACGGAAGAATGTTAATTGCAAAGTCAAGAGCCAATTAACATAAATTACCGGATCAGACAGGAAAATTTGAATACAGGAAGGAAGAGCGGTCGTGAAATTTTTGCAAATCCCGGCGGGATTGTCGATCGGTTCCCACTTTGTCATTAAAGGAATGTTGATGTGAGTAATTACAACAAGAAATTGACCTTAATATCCAATTTATAACGCTAGTTTACTGTACAAGAAACGGGTTGGTCTGAACTATCGTTTGTCGTATCAGCATAATTACTGCATGTTGCTATAATATGACATTATTTTTATGGTTAATTATTACCATTTTTAAATCGCTTCTAGGTTGTTACTAAAAAACAACCTCGGTACTTGGCTCGCGACACTCGATAACGAAACGTGCTTGAAAACTTGCTTCCAATGTCTATTAATCAAGTTCAACGGTTTACTGGATATTTGGCCCTCCCCTGCTCTAAATAAATGCTTATTGAAATTAGGCATTTCGATAACCATTCGCAAAGCTGCAAAAAGATTAACCAGGCCGACAATTCGGAATATTAATAAAACATAAATAAATTTTGATATTTCAATAATTCATGACAGACTATTGCTTTTGCGTAATTGCAACATCAAACGGATGACTTGTTCAGTGTATTTGGTTAGTATTGCAAATTGCGATGATTATTTGATTTAATCGCTACGCTTATCATTATTAATATTATATTTTCTTTTCGGTTGTTTTGTGGTACCGCTGTTCATTATGCAGGCGTTTCCCGTCATCCATTTCGTATAATCTAATTCACTTATTGTGTTAAAAAGAAGCTGTATCCTTAACGGACGGAGTAAACACTTATGAAATGTGTGCGTATGAAGGATAATTGTGAAAGCGTATCGAAGAAAAAGCACATAGTTATCGGCATCTAAAACATTTTCCTTGCATGAGTTACTAAGGAAATCCTGCTTGTCCGACTTGCAGAGGAAATCTAGATAATGGATGCTGGCAAGGAAAAAACCGAAGTGCATTCTAGAAAATGAAAGCTTAAAGGGAAAGCCGTTTAAATAATTAATTATGTAAAAAGTGATAATGCAGACAAAAGCACTTAACTAAACCATGAGTGCAGGGAACTTTCGGTTAAAAAAAAACGATTACAGAGCTTGAATATTTATTCCAAATGAAAAATTACAAAATCTGCTCCAGTATGCAAGCTGGCCTAAGCCGCAAATAAAAAAAGTCAAAACAGAAATTATTAGTCGTGTAGTTCACGAGTTAGTACCGTTAGCTGTAATAACGCAGTGGAAGTTGTTATATTGTTGAAAATTCTACGCTGGTAGTAATTGCGTTACTTTTGAGCCCGATTAAACATTTAGTAGGCTCAAGGTAATTACAATGTTCGGCTCTTTGTTTTATCCGGATGTCGTTAAAATTGAATTTGAAATTATCGCAGATGAGAATGCCGTAAAATTTTAAAGCCCAGTAAATTTCCATTAGAAATTCATATTCGATTTGATAATGCCTCGTAATGCTGTTCTGATGAGTTGGCAGGATGTTTTAATCAATAACTACATCGATAAATTAGCTTTGTAAATATGCCTTTCTTATCGATCTAAGCATTTACTGAACACTTCAATGCCTCATTTAATTGCTCTAGGTGTCATCATAGAATTCTTCTTAATACTCTTCCGTGCACATAAACCTACCCTAATAAAATATACGCAATAAATTCGGATGCTTTCGATAATTAAAAAAGACATAAAGATTCGCGTTATGTGAAAACTTGCTCTCGCATCTCGTCATAAAACAGTCGATGAGACGACGCAATTTTTTTCTAAATTATAGGGTTTTTACAAGAGTTGTGCCTGCTTGTATGAGCTCAATATTATCCGTTATCATCACTAGTTAGGTACGTTTTCGCAGCATTAATTACGAATGCAGCAAATTACGTAGTACATTACAACAATTGAGATTTTAAAGGCACTACTTTCCGCAAACTCTGAGTATTGATAAAATTGAATATTGCACGCTGTCTTTAAAGAACAGTAGAAAGCAGTGCAAAAATGCAATTTTCAAGACTTTTGAAAAAGAAACTTTCAAAACAAAAAAACGAGAAAACAGTCTAAAGAAGAGCAAAACCATAGGGCCGTTCCAAGCTAAGTAGAAAAAAATTTCCAATCACCAACCCTATGAAAATTTAATAACTGCAGCTGAATGAAATATTAAAGTGCACTTTTCGCGTTGATTTTAAATCTCCATGCTATTTTCCAGCACTCAAATTTGACGCGATGCATGATCGAAATTAGGAAAACATTGAAACTCTATATCTGGCAAAACCCGCGTTTTATTTTATCTGCTGGCCATATGAAAATCAAGTTAATAGGGGAAAAATGTTTGAACTCACTCCCTACGGTATATACAGTTACTAGCTACCCAGCCCAAACTGATAAAGATATACGAATTTTAAAATTGCTGAAAAGTATCAATGCGCGGCAATTTTAAAAGCATTTTGGTGCTCACCGGAAATCCATAATTGGAAATAACATTTATTTAATTCGCAAAATAGTGCAATTCTCTAGAAGGTGGCTTGTTAAAAATTCGCACCTGGTTGTAAAAAGTGTTTGAGCCATTGAGGTCCACCCCACAAATTTTCGAAATAGAGTAATTGCAACTTTTCAAACTGGCTTCATGAGCATTGGAAGTTTGCAGAGAAATCCAGTGGCAAATTCGCGCATTTGTGAGTTTTTCCGCCGCTTTACGAATCTGAGTTTCACCCAGATGCGGCATAAATGATAGTTCAATCCCCTTTTTGAATTTCTATTTTTAAATCCAGTGGATCTGTATATATTTCTTAGCCATTCAGACATTGCTCCCTTTTACGAATGTGACAGACGAAATAGGGAGACACTGTCTGGTATTTTTAGTGCTGCAACCAGGTTAAAAGATTGCGGGCTCATTTGAATGTGCCTAAGCTATCTTTAGACTGGAAGTGCTGGGGATTTAAATGGAGGACAGGGAATTAAAGAACTCCTAAATATTCCCGTTTTCTTACTCTGTTTCCAGTCTAAATGTTGGAAATTCTCACGAAACATTAACATAACATCCGTGTACTGACTCATTTAAATCAAAACGAGTAAATACCATCTATATGGAAAACATAGACCATAGTGTTTGGCCCAAATAAAGTGCTTCGTTTCGAATGCAGTCTGTTTCTCTCATTCATATTTAAAAAAAGCGGCACGTCACACACGAAAAAACCTAATTTACAGCCGTGGCATGTCTGGAACAGATTTCCGTTTTATGAGACACTCCCCGCCAACCCGAAATCATCCTTCACAAAAGGACAAATTTTCATTCTATATCGCTGGTTCTTTTTTCGAGCTCTTTATCCAGACTTGTTTATCGTCCCCTTGGATCGATCACTGGTTTGCAGAGTCGCAAAATTGGCGGGTTTTGCTCTAATAATTTGATAAAGGACTCCATACAAATTGCTCGGATCCGCTTTGTCCTTATGACGCGAGGAAAATAGCGCCAACGATAAGAGTGTGTTCGCTGAAAGTCGAGCTGAAATGCTCAACAATACGTTTTGACCTGAAAACTAGCGGACATTAATTCTAAGGAACATTTGTGTGAAGAGTGTTAAGAGCTGAATTAATCGTTGAATCTGGCCAGATAATACTCAAGAGACGAATTTAAACATGCTACTTTTAAGGTTCTAAAGCCCTTGCTGGAATCATGGTCAGGAACGCGAAAGAAATTCTTAACATCCTGTATGCTCATTGTTATTTTCTCGGACGTGGGGGGACAAGATGGCGAAATGTTATGAGAAACTCGAAAAATTGTCGGCTCCAAAAATAGAGAATGAAAACATAGAGTTTCTTAACGTGCTCTTACCTGCCTTTGTGTGATTAATGTTGAATAGTCACTCTAGTGAACTTTATCAAGAAATATGAATACAGAGAAGCAAAATGACGGGAGTTAAACTAACCGATAAGAACAGGCAGAAAATGGTTGAGCGGAAAACCCTAAAATTAATCCAAATTCGTTCATTAGAAAACGGCTTCTAAATCTACAGCCACTAAGTAGATAATAAAACCTTAACCTATGAAGAAAACGTTATAGCAAGAGAACGAAATATCCTAATTTATCCAGTCAAAGATGAAAAGAAGCAATTGTAAATGAACTCATACATTAGCTGAAAAAAAAGCCATCGTAGAAAATTGTAATTTTTTGAAAGTTTAGAAATGAGCAAAACCGCAAACCCAAAATTCTCTTGAAAAGTACATGCCTTTCTGAAAAAACATTTGTGTCTCACATTAAAATTAACAAACGAAAAACGATGCGTTTAAATTGTCGCTATCCAAATAAATACTTGTAACTGTATGTACATTAATAAAATTCCTGTCCCATGCAATATTTCAATCACTTTACATTGTCAATTAGTACATTCGATTCTATGCGAACATAAAAAAACGTGGCGGCATTCAAATCTATGCACAGCGGACCGATTTATACGATGTATGAAACAATCACATTTACATGTGATAATTAATATGCGACTGTAATTAAAGAATAAATAAAAAAACGACAATAAATCATATTTTAGCGCCACGCCTCGAGACGAAAATTAATCTTATCTAAATGCTAGGAAACAGGGAAAAGTGCGAGTTTTTCGTAACATGTTTATTTATTAAAACAGTACACAGGTGTTAAAATGAGCATGCTGCGGTTCAATTAATTTTCATTTTACGCGTTAGTTTTGCGCAAAACACAGGCAATAATTACAGTAATAAATGACTGTAAAATTGTAAAACGTAACAAAGAAGTCACAAGCGAAGCCTCAGTAGGAAACTTTGATAACAACATTGCTTTAAGAACCTTTTTCAGAAATAGCTGTAGGTACTGTCTCGGCGTATAGAATATTATTATTCAAAAATAAGTTATTGCGTGTTATCGTACAGCATTATTAAATTTCCATAATGGCACAAGCTCTATTATTAAACCACTTTCTCCTTTCCCTTAGACACAAATCACGATTATATGATGGATATACGTCCCATCCGTTTTTCTTAAGATTCTCCCTTAAATAGAATGTCCAAATTCGCATTTTCCGCTATCCTAAAGTCCGATGCGTGACCGGACCTTCTTACAATCTTATCGGATGCATTAGCAAACTCATTTACACCTCTTTATCATTCCTCGCCTCCCTAATTAGTTATTCTCAGTCAGAGTGCACGGAAATCTAAATTGAATCTTTTTGGGTTAAAGGAACGCGCTCATTCGGCTATTGTGGCAATCCAATTTACGATTTATCACTAAATATTCAAATAAACAAACACAAAAATGCCGAAACGAAATTAAAATAGGAGGAGTAGCCGAAATGTGGAGCGTTTAAAACCGATTTGGTTATTTAAAATTTGATGCGCCACCCATAAAACATCAACCTAATGGTCCCTACACCCAAGTAATTGTTTTGTACGAGTAAATTAAAAAGTACATCCTTGTTAGCTTTAATTAATACTTTAACACCGTTAAAGCGCGCTTCGGCTCAACCCAATAGCCGAAAAAAACAACATTACTCAATCCTCAAACATTTCACGTCAAAACAATAATTAAAATTGTACTAAACAATATTGGGCTACTTGGGTTTAAGTAATTTGATTCGATGATTGATTGTTGAAGTTGTTAATACAAGTTTTGCCGTATTTAATTACAAAAGCTAATATTACGCTGTTGTGTTTATATTGTATTTACTTTCAATTTATAGCTGGATGGCGATGGGTATAAATGATCATGTCTAGATTTCAAACGTGTGGAAAACACATTTTTTATTCAACGAGGCTCCAAACAAGCATTTAACGGTGTTTGAAGCAGAAGATTTACTTAGTTCGAACCTGAAACCAGCGGCAGAAAAAAAGACTGACATTTTTTATTCAACTAGACTCCCAACAGTAATTCAAAAGTTTTTGAAGCAGAAGCTTTACTTAGTTAGAACCTGGGAAAAATCGTGACAGGAAGAAAGAGACCCCTCAAAGATCGTCTTCAAGCTAGGAGATTCGCAAATAAGCCCGGAAAACTGGGCAGACAAAAAGACATAAGACAATGCGCAAAGAAGCTTATGAAAAGCTTGCAGACATGAATAGATTGCAAAGATAAAGACACAAACAACTTTACATCGGCTCTTAGTGAACACAGCATTTTCAGGAAGATAACCGGAGATTATCATATTGTTTGCTGCTATTAACTTGGACAGGGAAAGATGGAAAGAAAAAATCAAAAACGTAAAAATTAAATTCAGAAATAAGTGGAAGAATGGTGGAAGTATTGCTAGAAATGATTACAAACCTTTGTAAACAAAAAAAAATTACCTGTATGGACCATTGGAGTGATAATGTAGTGAAACGCAAACAACAACAGTTGCCCAAATGAGGAGAAATAACAAAAATGAGGATTTGCTTTGTGGGTCACAAGAATTTAACTTTATTTGTCCAAATAGGGACTCTAAGATATTAAAAGTTTTTTGGCTTGGCAACTTGGATCCGATCCGATAACCGAGTTGAATCCAGAATCCGCTCATTCCTATTGACTCTCAACAATAACCCGAAATCCCCATCTATTACCTGGTGCATATAATGGCGGACATAAAAGGGAACTCGATTAATTCCGGCATTACTGAATGCAAGTTAATAATTAGAAGCTCAAACGTTGAGGCATCGCGTCCCCTTAGAGGGCCCGACTACCACTCAAGCACGTTCAGACACTAATTGACTGCAAAGGCATCGTCTCAAGGGCGGCTTTCATGAAAGTGCCTTTGTTTTCACTCTACACTTTTTCTAATTGCGTAAAGTCGACTTAAATTAATCGAATGCAAATGTTTGGACAGACACACTGAGTTCTAATGTCCACGTAAGATTTCAGCGGTGGATTTTGCAGATCTACATAGTCCTCAAATGGCTACATAAGAGTTTGAGAAAACTGCAAAAGAAAAACCGCAGCTGATTTTTGAACGGAAGTTAAGGTACATTTCCAATGGTGAAAAGCACGCAAGTTCCACTTCATTTATTTATCGACAAGCCTCATGTGCTACAGCTAAATAAAGATGAAAGGCGCCCTTGAAGTGCAATGTGTTGCATTGTTTAAGAGTGAATTTTAACAATCTATTCTCGAATTGAAGCATTTTCTGCAGACGAGAAATTTTAACATAAACGCAGTCGCTTTTGTAGATAGATATTCTAAATTGTTGCTTTCATTGGAATAGAGCAGTGTAGATTTTTGTCAGTGAAAAATACAAGCTTGTACTAAAGAAGCATGGAGGAGCGAATGAAAAAGAAGTCCATGACAGGAATCAACGAATAAAATCCCAAATATTTATTGCATCTTTAAATAAGCTCGGTCTAGACGTTAACGACCAATGACGAATCTCCACAATGTTCTCCTAATGGCGTTTTTTCAATGTTGAAGCCTAAATTTAGCTTAGAGACAGCCAGACGCGAGAATCCAAAAGCGAAACAGCTGATGTGCCAGTTCCGGTAAATTAGAGCTACAAACGTGCTTGTACAGTGGATTGTCGACGATTTGCTTCATTAAATTGAAAAGGAAAAACTAAGACACAGGGATAAAGGATTTGAAGGGGACGATGGTGATTTTAGAATGCTAAAGAAAACTGATCGTCTAATTTGGATGTTTATTGATCATCAGCTGATCTTATTTGATTTCAGAGGCAGGCAATACAGGTTTAGATTGTGATCAATTTTGTCAATAATTGAAAAAACAAATGGGAGAAGGCAAAGGGTCGAATTAAATTTAATAATTTGCGAATGTAGGTATGGCAGGAACGGGCAAAAACCGACGTATGCCAATAAAATATCCTTCAGACAAAATCTAGATAGAATCCTTGAAAAAATCGCGACAAAAAATAACCTCTATAACTCCTCTGAATGTTATCCATTGATAATTCATACAATTTTTTGGGAGTATCCACAGGGTTTCTCACATTCCATTAAATCTTCTGTAGCTGCCGCAACAAAACCGATCCGGATCCAAGTTTTTGAACTCCAGCTCCAAAACAATAACGAAATGAGTTCGGAAGATTAATGTTGACTGCATCAGTTCCAGATTTTTTACTGTTTTTCATAAATATTCGTTTGATCTGAGGTCACATCAAGAAAAGGATGGTAAGATGACCATTTTGGGTACATAACATATGGTTTAGCAACTGAAGTAACATAATACCGAATCGAAACTGGCCTTGGATGCGCATTTAGAACTGAACAAATTCCAGACAGTCGTGCATCCACATATTTACACATTTCCGTTCGTTTCTCCCGGTGCTCGTTGACTCTTTGCGGGGGGTCAAAGAGGGCAACATACGCGCTAATTAAAAAGAAAGACGCGCGTTGAGTTCCGCTGATGACTCATTTAAAAAGAGGGGCGTCGGGTTCGCGCCGCGACGTCTATTTTTGGCGTCCACAATGGTGGCACATCAGGGGTTTCCTGTGCATGTTCAAGGGTGGCTCCCTAAAGGTGCTGACTAACTCTATCAGTTCATTAAAAGCCTAGGAAAAAAACCCAAAGCAACCACGTTCCTTTAGAGAGTAATTTGCGTGTGGCAATAAGTGAAAAATCAATTTCCACGTTATAAATTCATATCAAATGCTGCCTAAAATATCAGGGGTTTCGTTTCTGCATACTTAATGTCGCTTTTGTGTAATTGCATGAAAACTGCATTTATCACATACGAGTGTGAAAGTAACAAATACGAAAAAACCACTTTCATGTATTGTCTGCAAGTGTTTTACATTTCAGTTCCATTAAAATGCAATTTTCAAAGTAAATTACTTTTTGATATGAATAAATAAAAAATGAGTTTTTGGTGGGCAAGAAACTCTAAAACAATTAGCGGAAATGTTAAAGAAAGAAACAGCCACAAACATAAATATAAATAATAATCATCACTGGTTCAATGCGACTTCATTTAATTAGGCGTTGTATACGGGATGGTCTGTTTACCGGCAAAGTTAAGAGAAAAGTTCATCTACAGTGAGTGCCAGAAGTAAAGTATACATTTACTCCAAATACAGCGGGTGTTTTTTGGAAAAAGGTTCGTTAATTTTTATTTTTAAGTGCAGTGTTTTAATGGTAAATTTCTACGCAGAGTTAAGACACATTCAAAAATAAATTACAAGCGACAAACTTTATTTTTCCAAATGAAAGCGCCTATGTCTTATTTAAATTTTGAATGTTTCCATTAAATTCTAAGTAAACTTAATGTAATTAGTTGAGTAATAATGCAAATGTGAATATGAATCCTAACAGAACGCATTTCTGATGCCAAATAGGTAATGCAATTCCTATTAACAAGGAAAAACGATTTTACTTTACCGTAGGCACTAGGAAATTGAAATTTGGTACATTTACGACCAATGTAATGTGGCTTTTAGGGATTTATAAAATTGGTTACATTCTAGCGGAATTTGAACGTGTTTTTGACGCAAACTATTCATGTCCTTTCTTCATTTCGTCGAGTCCCATTTCTAAAGAATCTTCATAATTTACTTGCACCTTTATTAAGTTTATTTTTCCAAGAAAAGTGCAACTTCCTGAGCAATGTGTGAACCTAAATCAAGCAATTGATATATAATTTTTCAAATTCGATTTCGTTCCTTTTCCCATCGTTTTTCCGCTCGGCAAGGAAGTTCATTACAGCACCGTTTTCAACGAATCATTTCATTTCGTCGGCACTTCCGACTGTTATTTTACGGCTCGTAATAAGAAAGGGGCGACACAAGAGATTATGTAAATTGACCAATCTGGATTCGATATAAATTAGGAAACTTACGTCGGATTATTAATGTATCTGCAAACGTCCTATAAAATTCAAACATACAAATAGTACTAGAGCTACTACTACTACATGTTCTGCTTTTTATCTAGTCGTAGGTATATGTTGCGAAAAAGTCACTATATTGCCTTGGACGCTCAGCCCTAATTAATCTTCACCTTCTCACTGTAATGGCATTCCTATAAATTAGAATTATTATTTGTATTTTGGATCATTATAATCAGAAGTGTGAGCTTATAATCCAAAATGTTAATTCTTAGCGGAAAAAGCAATCCAAACACCGCATTTAAAGAGGAGAAAACCCTGATCAGAGAGAACCTATGACACCTCTCTAGTTAAAACCTTATGAAAGCGCTTGAAAATATCCATTCAACCTTATGTGTTAAAGATGGGAATGAATAAAAATCAAAAAACGTCCTCCAGGTGAACATAGATTTTAATTTAGTAAAGGTAGTGAATCATGATAAAAACGACACACCCCCGGCCCTTTGTAAAACCGCTCGCACAAAGGGCTAAAAGGGGTTAAAAATGCGGTCAGCCTGTCTGGCCATGAATCACTTTTAGGGAATTACCAGGGATGAAAACACATGTTAATTTAGAAGTACGTAATGGGAAAGTTATGTTGTTATCTTTTTGGGAATTCAAGTCGCATGCCAAAATTATACGGAAAGTTGTCTATTCAAACACTTTTTATGAACTACGTTTTGTGCTGGTGAGTTTTTCGGAATTTTAGGTGCTGGTGGAGTATACGGTTTGCAAGTATCAGTGGCTTTGGTCGAAATCAGTTGAGTGAAGCGACTCTTGGTTGCAAAACGTCTACTGCTCCACGACCTAAAAGTCCTAAAAACTCTATTCATGTTTCCATGTTTTAATAGATTTGAATGTTTAATAAATAGTAATATAATAAGTCTCAGCTTGATGATGAAACAGTTAATGGTTACTTAGTTCTAATGAAGAATATGCCGCATATAAATTCTTGTCGCGCCCCTCTACAATGTCTTTGTTTGAGCATCTTCAAGCTACAGCCCCCATTTAGACGAGAAATAAATGGATGCACACGACTACAAACTTGAAAATCTGATTATATTAAGTAAACCAGCCAAATTGCGTCTCGCTTTTCCCATTAACTCGACAATTTATCGCTCTGAGATGCATATAGAAACATCTAGATAAAATTTCGACCGAAATGAACCCATCAACAGGTATATCGATCCGGTCCGACCTATATTATCACTTAATTTAAAAACGGCCAACCCGTTTCCTGATTCCAATCAAAACCCGATTCCCCTTGGGCTGTCGATTTGGGGCCCATTCAAAATTAGAGGTTTGTCTGATTATGGAGCTGGCGTTATGCTTTTTGAGTCTTCAGGCGAAAACAATATGGATTATACTGCTATTATTAGCAATTATCTTGTTGCTCAGCAGTGATTGGGGAGTTATAATTATAAAGATATGCATCATCTGAGCCTGAATAATTGAATTATACTAATATTAGGCACTAAGATAGTGCTTATAGATGATCCATGTATAGGTTGCTGCCAATTATGTAAAAATCTTCCAAATATGTGAGTTTCTTGGCCTTGTTAAGAACCACGTGGCAGATCACTTGATTGTCTCTTAAAAGTGTTCTGAGGCTTGATATCACATGACCGAACGTTCCTTTTTTCTTGCGATTATTCAACGGTAAACCGCAAGCAATAAAAAGCTAACTGGTCTAATCAAAATTGAAGAGCTAATCATTGGGATTTCAACGAGAATAACATAATCCCATTGATTTTATGCCCCTGCGGAATCATACATAAAGCAAACGTGATTAATGCTCAGATTATCTGAATTCGGGGTAATAATTATAATCTCAAACATTAGAAATCGTCCCCTCGCAGTCATCGTGCTCACTTGATCACGACCCGCACTTAATTGAGCAGAATATCGAAGTTGGAACAGTTAATTTCGATTGTTTCGGAATGACATATTTTACGTAACAGTTAAATTTATCGTTATTGGGATGTATTGAACAGTCAATGGGAAGTTACATGGATTAATAGCAAGAATTACTATATGAGAAGGAGGCTTATATCAACGGTTTCCTATCGAGTGAATAGGAAAAATGGTACTATTAGCAGGTGTTAAGATGTCGGGATTTTAATTCGATGTGCTTGATAGATATTAAGACTCTTTGAAGGTTTTGACGTGGTAAAAGAATAAAATCTAGAAATTTAATGGTTTATTGGATCTGTCGATTTGAAATTGAACGATCGAGGGAACAGCTTTAGTGACTAAAACATGTGTGTAAGACAAAAGAATTACGAATTAAGTATTTAAGGAAACTTTCCTTCATGACGCAATTAAACATTGAAAGCTCATCAAGTAAGTTTCATGATTCGAAAAATTACCTTTCGGATACTTATTATATACCTTATTATATATTATATACGGATACCTGTTCTTATACCAAGACGAAACAAAATTTACTCACTTGCTCTCTTCGTACATTCCAAGAATTTCCAAACCCATCCAGAATCCCGAGCTCAGCATCCTGCAACAAAAACATTAAACAATAAATGTCATCGATAAATTTTTGCCATTTGTGTAAATCTCTTGATTAAGTCCCATTGTCCATGTACCATCTAATTAGGCAATTTACACCTAATGGCAGAATCTAGGCGCCCTAATCCGCTCTATCTATTTAAAGGGCACAAAGACCGAGCTGAAATAGCATCTCCCACATATAGCAGACGCGAAACTATGCAAACATTTCTCATAATAAACATTTTCCGTATGTTCGGGGAAAAGAGTCGTGCAAAACGGGTCGCTGTCACAGACACCCGGCCAAACCCCAAACACAATTTATATCAGCAACTTGGAAATGCACATTTGAAATATGTTGCTGGTCGCCGACAAATGGCCTGGCGGCTTTATGATCGTCTAAATAATTAATTTCCTAATTGGGTGGTAAAACTATCATATTTTCGAGTGCCAAATCCTGTTTAGGGGCTTCATTTCAATGTACTGAGCTCTAATGGGATGCTCGATGATTTTCGTGCACAGGAATTCATCTACTACATTCAGGACCCGTTCTTCTCAATATAATTGCTATTAATTAATTTATATTCTATTTACAAAACAACATTATTATATTTTTTACAAACGTCTTTTTGGGTATTTTGCCTCAAAAATTTTTGTCTTTAAAAAGGACAGAATTTCCTCACGTCTTTTATTACAGATTGATAAATAGTGCTCCTATTTCGCAATNAGAACGAATTATTTATCAAAAAGTAATCAAGAACTATCACCTAGAGGGTATCCTGCGACACACTTAGGCTCAAGCTGTAAGAGAAAATTCCAATTAGTAAAGAAATTAATTTGAAAAATTACCTTGACGTTTCGATAGCTATTTTCTGCTATCGTTATCAAAAGAACCTAAATGAACCTAAAAAAGAGTATGTTAATAAATTGTATAACAATAGTAGGATAATATAATATATCAAAATTCGCTCTGATAATTCGTCTGTGCAAATTGTCAGTTATGTGACTTTGACTTAATCTCATTGTTTAAATTAATAAAGGTAATGTTAATTAA
>NW_026019016.1:3453306-3501577 GCF_020466585.1 Dendroctonus ponderosae | reverse complement strand
TCTTTTTTAAAGACAAAAATTTTTGAGGCGAAATACCCAAAAAGAAGTTTGTAAAAAATGAATCCGCCTCAACAATATAGAACTTATCTACAACATTATTATACTTGATGGAGCACCGAAAAAGTGACTTGAGCTTTTGATAGTTTTCCGTACTCTCTAAACACCGCAATTTTGAATCACCATGTACCGGTGTTATGAAAGTTTAACCACTCAAATCCCACGTGCTCCTGTTCCATCTTGGAGCGAAAATACAATAATTCTTTATTATCTTCAGTGGCTTCTTACAAACGGACGAGCACGTAAGACATGGACTTGAACAAGAATAGTAAATTTCTTTGTTCTTTCATCTTCTAAACGGTCGTCAATATTCGTTTTCATTTCGTTTCCATTTCGGTCACATTTCAATAGGGCAGAAATTCCCATGAAAGTTTAACGCCTTTTTGCATAACGTGTGTGAATGCGAGCATTAAATATGCATTGACGCAGAGGAAACGTACATCGATGATAGATGGATCAGAACTGACAGGTGTCGAAAGCGTACTGAAGTTTCCACATAAAACACAACCGGCAGACGTTGATTTATGGAAAGTCTTTGCCAAATTGTTTTCACATTTTTTTGCCCTCACCTGGTTTGGTTATTGTTTGGAGGTGCGCGAAACCCGACTCTTCCTTCCCACTTTTTGTGTGTCTTTCGCATCGATGCTGGTTGGAAAACCATCAACTTAAGCGATACACTGGGTTATCCAATAAAATTGCATTTTACCCCCGATGGAATGCTCTTGTAAATGACAAATTAACTTAATATCACTCTGTGGCAAGTGATGTCGTTGCGAAGCCTATTGTGTGCTGAGATGTCACATATTAAAGCCTATCGAGGCGGTTTGCCAATAAATGTTCAATATATCAAACTTTTCTCAATAAATCATCCAAACCCTGAAAAAGCGGTAGGTCTCGTTGCGTGGCAGGCCTTCTAAATATACCAACTTTAAAAATCTGAAGTGGAAAACGAAGTATGGAAACACGGAAAAAGTAAAAAGAATTGTCGTGTGGGCTGCTGCAATCAATAAGCTCCTTAAGGGAGACTGCTAAGTATTAAAATGATTTTAATATCACGTTGATGGCGAAAAGTTTCAATCCCGATGCACTAAATGTGGGACGAGAACCCCAACATTAAGACCTTATTTTTCACCTGGTGGGAACATTGAAAAACTGTTAGAGAATGAACATTAATTTTAAGAAACTTTTTGAGCCTTGGAATTATTACCCAATCCAGATCGGACTCACCAACAACCAGATTGAAGATCGTCATCAGTTCCAAAAGTCAAATAATTCTGCACCGGTTTTATGTAAAGCTGCAGGTACAATTAAAGATTTCAACTTCGAAACTTGGGCATTTTTCGCTGGCATCGAATTAAGATTTATGCATTTTTTAAATGCAATTGCCAGCAACGCCCATCGATATTTATACCCTTCATCATACTGCTACGTATCAGTAAACCGAACTAATGAGATCCCTGAATACCGACCAGTTGAACTATAACTCAATCCAGTGCAATGATTCATCTGGAAATCGATTTAAAAACGTATTTAGCATCTGTAGCCGGGTCGCCAGTATTTCGAAAAATTTATAGTCACTTGAGCGAAATGAAATATCATTTCCTGCGCTAAGTCTGTTTAGATTTACTTGGAAATTCGAAATTAATAAACAATTTATCTGCGGACAATAAATCATTGCATACGGCCTAGTTGACGCTCGTTTCACAACGGAAATGTGACATTTTTCCAATGATTTGTTACAAACGGAAAACTTATTATTATTATATAACCACTGTCAATTAATTATTCCCCAATGGTAAACTCCGAACATACAGATAGGCGCTACCATTAAGTCACTTTTACACACATTAAACCACCATTAATTTCACACTTCTGAATGGTAAATGCATTGTTCATCTAACTGTAATACGGTTTCTTGTTATTGAGTAGTACGAAAAAAAACACATAAATTATTGCGGACAAGAAGCCACCAAAGTAACGATATATCAGATTTGTGGTCGTCTGGACTAGTTTCTTGAATTAAAAATCGAGCACACCCGATACACCCGATCTGGTTCTGGTTGATTTTTATCCGAAACACCTCAGTTCCACCTGCCATTGGCATTGCAAGACATTTATTTATACATCAGAAAGTTAAACAGGAAATTTGTGTTAACAGAAATGTAAGTCGGTTTTTAATCAGATTCCTCGAGGAAAGTTGATTTCATTTGGCTGACTAAAGACATCTTGACTTGAAGATCCTAGATCGTTCAGGCAACTGAGTCAAATGTTATTGAATTTAAATATTTTTTTTGCACTTTTGTTTCTATTATTTCTTGCAAACGCGATTGATTTTTGCTTCTTTTTTAGTACATTATTTGTTGATTTTTTCAATTTTTGTTTTAAGGGCTGTTGGATTTGATCAATACTGTTATTTTTAAGTTGCTGTTTGTTTGTTTCACATTCTCGTCTGACTTATTTGTTAGAGTTAAATTGCTTGCCTTGCTATTTTCTGTAATTTGAATCTACTTTGGAGTTTTACTTCTTTTATCTGTTGCCAAGTACTACTTGGAAAAGGTGTGATTGATAGGTTTTGTCTGTCTGTTGTTCTGTTTCTCTGTTTCCAAATTCTTTTGAATTTGATTTTGCTAAGAATTAAATTTCTCGGAGGACATCGATTTAATTTTTTTTCTCGAATGAAAGCAATCCATTGAGCGCAAAAACACGAATGTGAAATTTGACTTTTGACCGGAATTTTCATAAGGGGCAGAGGACGATTTGTTGAAAAAATTACAACTCTTTCAAAATTCCTTGAATTCTACTTCATTTTCATGTTAAGGAAGCGAAAAATACAGCAAATTCATTCAGAACAACTCTAAAAGCGTAGTTCCGAAATAATCGATATTTTCTACTCATTTTAAGCTGGTCTTTCGCATTCACGGTCTTTAACCGACTATAGTTTCCTTATTACAAACCGAAATACTATAGATATGTATATTGGGGAGGTTCTTACGGAAAAAGCAATCCATTGAGCCCAAAAAACACGCATGTGAAATTTTGACTTTTGACCAAAATTTTATAAGGGGTAGAGGACGATTTTTTGAAAAAATTACAACTCTTTTGCAATTCCTTGAATGCTATTTCATTTTCATGTTGAGGAAGCGAAAATTGTAATGAATTCATTAACAACAACGCTAGAAGCTTTAGTTCCGAAATAATCGACATTTTCTACTCATCTTAAGCTCGTTTCAGCCATTCACGGTCCTTAACCTTCTTACGCAAAAAAGCAATCGATTGAGCCCCAAAAACAGGTATATGCAATTTTAAGTTTTGACCAAATATTTGTAAAGTACAAGTCGATTTTTGGAAAAATTGCAACTTTGAACAACATTCCTTTGAATTCTACAGCATTTTTCATCTTAAGAAAGCGGAAAATGCAACAAACTCATTGAGTACCACACTACCCGCTTCACAACATTTTCAGCTCATTTTAAGCTATTTTTGAGCATTTGCGATCTTTAACCGATGATAGTTCCTTCTTGTAAGTTCTGACGAGTTCAACAGTACCTCCTTGGTATTTTATTGAAAAATTTTGCTTTTTTGTTTGCAGGGGACGCATAAAGACATTCTTTCAAAAGCTGCCTCATTCACGTTCTGTCTGATACAAACCGTGTTGAAAACAAAGAAAACTGCAAATTAAATACAAAAAAACACCTTAACATTTACATGTGAGAAGCACAGGCAAGGGCTCTTAGATTTAAATCGAAAAGTCTTAAAAGCTGATTAGAAACATTAGATTTATATGGGAGTATGTCAAGGCGAATTTTGCCGTTCTATATTTTGAATTTAGTGTAACTCGTGGCTACATTAGAAGTTTCTTCAAGACGAACTAATGTGTTTAAATTACGTCGAGTTGTAGCGATTTATCGTCCAAATGGAATAAAATTGTTCCCACCGTGTTTCTGGTAAACGGTTTTGTATCTCCTATGTCGATTGCAGATTAATGACAGTCACGAGACTAGCTGAAGGATGCTTTAAATGGACGATTTAGAGAACTTTCTTTATTTTATATATGCGACGAGTGTTTTCCTGCAGCTTCTAGCTCTATTATAAGCACTAATAGTATCACATCGGCATTCCAGCATTCCATTTCTTGGGTTGACTGATTTGAACCTCTTTTTTAGTCCCAATAACAATATTAATCGCGTTTTTAAAGGCCATATCAATTAATTGAAATGCCACAGTTTATCTCTCGGCAACTGACATAATTACAATGTTTCTTAAACAAACAGTGAAACATGCCATAGTCAATCGGCAATTAAGCCGAGAAGGAACGCAAAAAAAACCTGGAAAAATCAACCTAATACTGTTTCGAAACTCCATGTTCCACATTGGCCGATAATCATAAAGTATGACGGCAGTAGCACAGATCTTATCTCGCAAATGTCCTGATTAACGTCAGAATGCTACATAACGTTGATTTATCGCCCAGGAATAGAAAAATAGGTTTTGTACAGGAAATTATACTTGTCGTGGCCATAAAATATCGAAGATTGTTATTATTCTTGCTATTATTGAATTGCCGTTGAAGAAGCAGAGTCTTGGAATATTAGCCGATTATTATCTCGGTAATAAGTTTATTTGCAATAAAGCCGTTTGAATGGAACTAATTATTTATAAGAAGCGGGATAATGATTATAGTGATTTGTAGCTAATGATGTTGAAATAAAAAGGGCGTAAAGTGGACTATCGGCCTTCTGAGGCAAGCATTCAGCTCAAGAATACCTTCCAGAAGCTTGCCTACACCTGCATTTATTGGACCTAATTCTTTAAAGAAATAATATGTAAAATATTCTTTGATTGCGTAACTTGTTGCGGATTATTTTAGTTGATTTTTCAAAATCAAAATTATAATCCATTGCCGATTTGAGTCTGTATTTTCTATTGCATTTCTAACTGAAAAGGTGATTGAAAACATGTTCTGGCTACTTCGACAACTTGCAAAACTGGCAAAGCAGAGTTTGGGCAACTGTCTAACTTTTTTTGTTGCAAAAGCAAATCAGTCCAGAACAGACTGCACTCGCGTCATGAGAGTTTACGTGAAATGTAAATTTTACCCACTTCAACATCTATTTATGTTTTTCTTTGTTGCCCCCAAACCAATAACGACACGAATTTAACTTCGTACATAACTTGAAGTTACATTGATTTTAGAGCACGGGCTTTATTGACAATTTCGTTCTAAGAAAGTATGCACCTTTTTTAATGAATCACAAAAGTTCGAATGACATGGACATTTGAATCAGTTGTCGATGTAATATAAAATGGTATTTCCAATGGACAAAAATAATGATAAAGCAATTTCAACTAACACAAAACATGCTCTACTTTGGTTGGCAACAAACTGTTGGTGATTTGAAGAAGAATTGCGTTTTTATCTCATCAAAATATGGCCAGTTTCCCATGAAAGACGTGTACGATGGTATTTTTATACAACATAGAAATTGTAAATTGGCATAAACCGCCAAACTGAAGAAAAAGCAGCAAAACCGTCTTCGTTTGTCACTCACTCTCAAAAACGGCGACAAATTAAGAAAGTTCAATTTTAGTCTAACAAAATATCAGCCTAAAATATGAACGGTTTATGAAAAAAGACATCGAATTTTTAATCAACTAACTGTTCAAAGTCTCCTTTTAACAAATTTAAAATCGCGAAAACTCGCAAAGTTAATCAGTTTCTCAAGATAGAGGTGTTTTTCCATCGCGTTCATATGAAAAACTTATAAAACATTAACAGCTGAGAAACGTGAGCTATTTCTCAAGATACAGCATGATTTCAGTCCTCAACTTCAACCTGTATTTTGTAAAAGTATGATGCGTAAAAAACTGAGAAAAGTGGAAAGAAGAAAAACCTGTTGTGAATTCAAGAAAGTAACAAATCAATGACATATCAATAATCGCATATACTGGGCAATTTCTCGACTCATAAAAATTCTCGTTTCTGGCTCAGAAAAGCTTCAGTGGGCCTTCATAGGGACGTATAGATTGGTCATAGCTGAGTGAGTTTTGACTAGTTTTTAAGATAAAAAATGGTCCAAATAAATTATTAAATTGGGAAAATTCAAAACAATTTCTGTTATTTATACGAATTCGATTTTTATTTACAGATGAATGAGATAAAAGAAACTGCACTAAGTGATAAAAATGCCATTAGAGTAGATAAGGTGCGGAATTTCGAAACACAACTAAGAACATTATGGCGGTAGATGTTGAGTAATCCATACTTAATGCACGTCTGAATGTAAATTGGTCTTATAAGGCACGACCAGTGTGTGGTTTAAATCTCACGACAAATTGCCATACCATAAAAACAAAACAACAACAAATAAGGATTTTAATTGTTGAATTTAAATTATGAGAAAATCGGTTTTGACATTTCAGTCGGCTGCTGGCGCGTTTTCACTTAAACGTTGCGTAAGTGTGGATTTATGAACGGCCAATTTGTTTTCAATTTAGCAAATAAAGAAACCGCGTTTTTGCCGTGTGAGTTCAGCTCCCGAAGGTTATTAGAGCATAAATTGAATAGCATTTTTGCGATTTGGACGCAGATAATTTCGCATTGCAACTACGTTTGCTAACGCTTTGGAAAGGCAGTTTTCATGATTCACTAGATGACTAAAACACATAATGCTATTTTCATTTCCTCATACAGTGGCTTTTATGATCTTTGTCATTTGATGGCGGAAACATATAAAATATCCTTTCATAAAAACCAGACTTAAGGCTGCTCGTTGTATTTAAAACGTTGCAAAAGATGCTATTTTTAACAAAATGACCAAGACAATTTGAAACTTTAAATATATTTTTGTAGGAAACAAGCTTTTGTCCACTTAAAGCAATTGGTGCATATAGTTTTCGACAAAGATATAATCCGACTCAGAAATAATTCTCCATCACCAACAGTCAAATTGTGGTAAAATTCACCATCTATAAGCGCTAAATCAGTCCGGCTCTTATTAATCGCACAATTTCGACCACGTTCCCGAATTTTTCGTTGGCTGCTTAAAATTTCTGAAAATCATTAGGAAATTTCCGTTTTCAAATTACTTAAAGCAGAAATGTTTGCGGTTAACATCATGCACCTCAGCCAAAACCCTGTGAATGAAAACCGATATGCACAAATTAAAAATAATTTAAATGAGGGACAAAGCAAAACATAGTTGAAAGTGCATAAAACTGCATTTTACTTTAAGGTCTCAGCAAGAAAGCCACAACTCATGAAATGTCACAGACGAGTAAAATAAAACGCAAACAGAAAAAAGAAGAAGCGAACACAAAGGAAGAAAAGTAAAAGCAAAAAGCTTGACTAGAGAAAGCAGAGCAATCAACTAAAAATTATCAAAATCTGCAAGCTGTAGCGGTAAAAAATATTGAATAACCACATCTGGAAATGAGAGCAAGACATTTACAACAGTGCACTTTCGTTGATTTTAATAAGGCGCACAGTTTGGCAAATTTATCATAAGTGGACATAAAGGCGGTTGACCTGAAAGCCAGTTGAACAAGGCTATTGCTAAAATTGTCTTTATGGCTACACGTTGTGCAAACATACCAAAAAACCGGATTAATAAAGGTAACAAAAGTCGCGAAAGACGGAAAACTTTCAACTAATTGCAGACATAGATATTTTAACTTCCGTGTCCACTTTCACTAGCAGCTAAATAATTGGCAATCAGAGTCGATTTCTGGTATTCTCCAGGCATTTTCGGAAAGCCGTCCAGCTGAGGAAGAATTTTGGAACGTACCCACACAAAGAGGGACATTATAGGATTAAAGGATTAAATATTAACTGGTGGCTTTAAATTTTAAAAAGCCCGTATGCAAGACAGAGATAATGGTCGCGTTAAATAAAATTCGTGTGTAAAGCCCATGAGCCGAAAATCCTTTTATATGGATGAGTGTATCTGCGTGATTTGATTTGACACGTTAACAGGAAATGGCGAATGGATGGAGGATCATGCCAAAAGGGTCCATTTAGGGGAGCCTTATTAACCCTACGAATTTATACAATCAACTAGGTGATTATGATCAAAATTCACTGTTTTCAAACTCTACTATTTAACCGTTTTGGCAGCACAGAAAATTCAATTCGTGCTTCTTAAATATAATTTTTTGCTTCTAATCCCTCATTGAACAAGTGTATATGTCGGCGCGCAATAAAAAGTAAAATATGCTCTAAAGCGAGTCGAGCAACAGGTCGAAATGGCACGAACAACGTAGCTAAAACTAGGCGAAAGCTTTTAACGGCTTAATTTTAATTTACTCAGTGTCTGCGAAAAATAAAGTTGACTATCAGGGTATTAAACGTAGTTTCATATTAACTTTCTGGCAAAACCAGCAGCTTCTTACCGGGCTGCGCTAAGTCTGGAAATTCGGTTCGATTATTTCATGTTTACTGTTTTAATGTAACAAAGGAGAATTTATTGTTTTGTGCTTTAAAATAGTGGAAGCTTAATTTATTGATGAATAGTTATGAATTTTCAACATAAAACGAATAAAAAACAGATTTTAAGCGTGTCAAAAAGACTGTGAAACAAAACACCATTTTTTTGACCATATCACAAAAACCATTAGAGCCACAACAAATTTGGTTTTCTGAATTGCAATTGCACATTTTTTCTGAACCTTAATTGATTATTGATTAATATTCTGCTACTTCTTGTTCCAATCAATTAAAGTATTTTTTCTTCCTGTTGCGCCATGCGAGTAATTTCACGTTTTTGCAATTTAGCAATTATTTCGATACCATGAAAAGGCCGTTTTTTATCAAAGCTTTAGCTTACTTCATTACGTTCAGCTTCAGGTAATTAAACATTATTAAAGGTAAACTGCGCACCGGCGATTCATCCGATTAAAAAGACCAACGCTAGTGATAATTAGGCAAATTTCGAAAACAATGTAATTAGTGTAATGAACCGAAACGCGATTGCCAACCTGAAATGTGCGTTTTATGATATTACGTTTAATCGTAATTGTCTCATCATGAGTGGCCAAAAGCCGAAAGGGAATGATTTTCAAATATTCGTTGACGATCTTTTAACGATTCTGTACCACCGCCTCAAAAATAACTCTTTGCAACTGTTAACAAAAAAAAACTGTGAGTGTTTGTACGGGGCGTGCCGGCTTAAGCATTTTTTGGATCAAAAGAAGATGATCCCAACTTTTATTGAAAAATGTTTCTTGGTTACAAGAGTTTACAAAGAGCACAAAAATGGCAAACAAGGATTCATGCATCAACTTAAAAAATAGTTGATTTCAGCAACCAAATAAAAAGTTCTTTATACAAAGCTCTTTATACAGCCTTTGCTACCTCCATAGATTTCAAATTTCCAAATTCATTATGACCTTAAGGGCTCGAAGTTCAAAAGCCCGTTCAATTTACCATGCAACTAAAATTAAAATAGTAGCGTTACACTTTACAGCCGAACTGCGTATAGCTTTGTAATATAGTTATATGCAGCAATTATTTAAATTACCTACATCACATAGCTTTATTACAGTATCCCTTGTTGTAATATTGAACTATCAAAACCACCATTGCCGACATCGAACGCAAATGAGACTATTAATGGAAATAATGAAAATTATCGGCATAATAAAATCTATTGCTGTTTGATACGTGGATGCACTAACGAGGCACAAATCCCGGAATTATAAATTTAGTTTAGGTGTCTGAAGCTAAACTAATTCCGCTAATTTTCTGTTATTTTCAGAAATGCTTCCTTTGTGCCAAGAACTTGAAAAATATTGTCGCCTTAATGTCTACGGAAATTAGCGGCTATTGAGCGTCCAAAGTGTTAGTAATATATCAAATAATCTGCACTAAGTAACGGTTAAACTTAAACAGCCAAGGGGGAATAAACTTTCGGCAATTAAGGGGATTTGTGTTAGCTGGCTCATGGAAAATTGTTTAAAATTTCCTTTTGATGCTTTATTGTGCTCATTTAAGGAAACACTAATGAAAATTTACAATTATGGGCAACAATTGGTTATGCTGATCGATGTTGAATTAAGACCACTTTATACCATGTAAAGTCGACCATTGATCCTAATAAGTCTGAATATATTCAAGCCTGAAATCGATCAGTTAAATAATGCTCCTTTTCCATTACGGGGACTGCTTCAAAACAATCTGCATAAAGCATTGCGTATCTTGAATGGTCGTTGAGTGCAGGCAAACAGCCAAGCAGGTTCCTCAATTGAACTGTATATTTCATTTTACCAGGAAAACATGCTTGATATCATTTTGACCACACATTTTCCTGCAAAAGATTCAGTTTCAACTTCACCTGGTAGAACGCCTGCTACTTGTGCAGGTCCACTGACATCCTGTGTTTAATTGCACCTTCTCGAACTGGTTCTTTTTATCGCTTGATTAAGACCAGTTCTGGGCAAAAATGAATTTCTACCGTTACAGATTGGTAATTGATTTCGATTTGAGCGCGGCTCAAGTGGGATGTTGCAGTCGTTTGCTACATATTTATGAAAACAGATTTTTGCATGAACTATGTGCATACCAACCAATGATAATTTTCCGAAAATCATTGTTCCGTTTAACACACACAAACAAATATGGAATTTTAAAATCGACTGCAGGCCTTGTTGTTCGTATGGAAATTGAATAGTTCAGTGTCAACAGGAGAGAAGTTCAATGGAACGAAAAGAAAAGTCAACATATATTTGTTACATAGTTTTAAAAGCTGTTTACATAGTTTTAGTAACTGAAACTAGTGAGTTTTGCAAGGTTATAGCCCTTGGTGAAAAATAATGTCTTCCTATCAGATCGTAAGCACAAACGGTTTGCATCTTCAGATACAGAACGCCCTGTCCGATTCTTTAGGAACAGGGTTTTAGCGTTATTTGAAACATTGTTCAAGCAACAGGTCGAATATCAGTTTTTAAACCGATAGTAATTCTTGTAAATGCTGAAATTGTCTTATTTGCCACGCAAAAAAAATTGACGGAGGGTTATCGGTGAAAACGGTGAAAGCATAACGCGCAACTACTAAATCATATTCACGGAGAGGGTTTCCAAATATTGACTTTAAGTCTTATCTAGTATTATTTGCCCTGAAGCCCTAACGCTTGAGTTTCCATTGCCGACAGCTATTTGCAAATCTATGATTTTGTCTCCGATGGCCCATTGCCTATTGCTGTTTGATTTTCCAACAATCTACCGACTTGAGCACTGTTTCCAGTTGTTGTTCAAGTGTTGAACTTTAATTCGTAAAAATTGCGGCCTTTCCTCGAGTGCCCTCTTATGACTAAAATAATTTACAGGCGCTCTCTTTGCCAATATTGCCACTCGGGAGGGAAAACCGACCCAATTTTCCGTTCGGAGCGAACAAAGACGGCACTATTCTTAAACTTGTTATCGGGCCAATTCAATGATTCTTTATATTTAACTTGGGGAAACGAATACGTTTTGAAAACCGGAACGAAGCTACTCGGTTATTTTTCCAATAAGTTTTAAGTGGAAAAATTGTTCGCTTTGTGCGCCTATTCACCCTGGGATATTTTAGTTTATTTTACAACGTTTTACGGCAAAATATGGTTTTGCGATAAATACCAGTTATTAACTGGTTTAAATGAAAAGTTTCGCATGCGAAAGAAAGGAATTGTTTAAGTTTGAAAAATAGGCAAAGTTTTGTAACGATGGTAAATGGCTTTATTATGCGATATCTTCTTTGTCCTTTCCATGGAGCTAAAAATCATTAGACACTGCTACTATGCAAATTAGAAATTACGACCTGAAAATAGTGCAGAACGCTATTTATCAATTGAAGCTCAGCATTTGCGTGTTTCACAATTTTCCAATTACACAGCGACTTTCAAGTGGACGGCATTATAGAAAACTCGCTATTAACAAATATTGTATAGGAATAATAGAAAACATTAAACGTAATATGACCCTTTGAAATGAAGATTTCTGGTCCAAATTAGCAGATTTTAGGGCTTTTGCATCACTCAATAAATGACCAACTACACCAACCACATAAACATCCACCAATTAACCTCGTTAGAAAACGCGCTTATTTGACCGTTAATTGGAATCGAAAAGTATGGACATTACTTGAAATTGCTGTAAATTACTGTGGGAAAATTTGACCATTGTCCGGTGCAGCCATAAGGGATTGCCATAAAATAAGAACGAGCAAATTGCACGATTGCCTCACCCTGTTATGTAAAGGGATTAATACTAAATTGAATTGTAAATAGAGATTCCGGCCTGGACGTGGGTTCATTGCAACTGCGGTCATCGGTTGAATATTGTGGCGCACATATGCGGTTTTTCATTGTTAAATTGGAGAAATCTAATCTGATGCAAACTAACAAACAAATTCACATCCGCTGCTAAATCAAACAAAATTGTATTCGCTCAAGTCGATAAAAATGTAAGTCTATCCAGTGAAGAAAGTGGGAGGTTCAACCAAATAATCGCGTTCATTCAAAAGAGTTCGGCTCATTGCAAAAAAAGAAACATCTTGCAAACACGAGTGTCTTCTATTATCAGACTTGGTATGCTCTGAAGACGCAAGCCAGTCGTGGTTGCGAAACGTCGTTGCAAGAAATTCTTTCCTTGACGGCTTTAAAGCCCCGAAAGACTCACCTTTATCCTTTCTTCAGCGTTGTTTTAAAATTTTATCAGTTGGACATGCATATTACGAAATTTGTTCGTGCCCTATTTTCAATATAGCCAATGAATCAATATTGTGATTTTACAAATTACCAGCCGCCTAATTCGATGCTAATTATCATTATTACCTGGTAAAGAGGAACACGAATTTCTTACGAGTGCCATGTAATTACAGTGAGAACAACCAGGCGAGGTGAGGTGCTGATTCAGCATTTTCCTGAACGCCACCTTTAATCAAGCCAAATCCAACTGGGCTCTATTTGGATTTAATAATTATTGGGTGTCTTTTAATTTAAGTATCCGCTTTGATTCTTCGGTAACAGTAGCGGCCAGAAGTGGGAATAGAAAATTATTAGTTGTTTGTTGTTACAGCGTGTTTGAGTACGAAATTCCCTAATTGCAACTCTTATTTGAATATGTGAAGTTAATGAAAGCGAGCCGCTAAACGAGCAACACAACAAACTGGGGTTTTTGTTGGCTGGAGAACAAACGAAGTCTTTAAATGGTTTTTCTTACAAACAGTTTTTGCTCCGTCTACCTGAAGCACTTATTATCTTTCACTCTTCATTTGCACTTTAAGCACCACTTTCAAAAATAATTACTCGAGATATGCAAACATGCAGTTTGCAAAAACTGGCTTTCATGCACCGTAATCTTGCAAACCTAAACGGCAGTAAAATTTTGAGAATTAAATAAAATGATCTTATTGATTCTCCTCTGTAATGGGTGATTTGAAAAGGCAATAAAGCAGACCGATGTTAACAACGTTATCCCGCATAAAATACGTCAAATTAGCTGTTATTATAAAATAATTTCTCAGATCGCGGACCACATCTGACTCGATACATATTAATTGGATCCCATGACGGCCTAATTGAGTTAGTAAATTTCTTAATTAGTTTTCCGAACAACATGTATAAAATAGCAGTTTTCATTTGATGATCCCAAACAAGTCCAGTAATTGGCTTTTATTCTTCTTGCCAATATTGGCGCAAGTTATGAGCCCCATTGATTGCTGTGAGATGCGTTCAGCTCGAGCGGTTTACGTATGGGAAAATAATGTACAATATGAAGTAAATTTCAATCAAATTTTTATCGTACATTAGGTAAACAAAAAGGCAACGGAAAAAATTAATTGCCATTGCAAAATCGCTAAGCTCATCTGAAGTTATCGACGAGAAGGTGGAACAAATTCTATTAAAGGTTTTGTGACACTACGTGAGGTGAGAGAATTTCAAACATTGTCTGGTTCAGGTCTGGTTAATGTGTTTTAGGTTTAGTATTGTCGCAATTTCTTCCCGGCTAACTTTTGGCAGGTTTGACTCTGTAGTTTAGACAATTATTAGTGTTTGTCATAAACATTTCGAGCAATTGTATAGAATACTTTCATTGATTAAAATTGACAAACGACTTGGTTATTTTTATTAATAAATTAAAATTCCAGGGGTCTAAAAGGCAAACGATCTCTAGCACGGAAACTAATGCACTGAAACCGAAATCGCTTTGAACCTAATAATAAAAAGCGTTATTTTGCCCCATTCTGTTAGTCAATGTTTGGATAAAACTTAAGCATCTCAGACAAATTTTCTGCAGGGTGGCAAATGAAAAAATGCAACATTTCCGAAACTTTTTCATGCTCCTATTAAAGGAACAAAAATATTTTTTTGATATGAACCTCAGAAGTTAAAAGATAAACCAAATAGCTCAAAACACTTTTTCAATTTTAGGCCATCTTTTCCATTTACAGGGTGGTCTCAAAAAATAGACTTTTGGACTATGATTACTTTTCTGCTCTTGGTCCGAGTTTTACCATCTAGAACTAGAACATACGGGGTTTACATGTTAAATCACTTAAATCAGAAGTTCCCGATATATGAGATGAGTTCCCCGAAAATTGAAAATGCAAAAACTTTTTTCGAGATATGAGATCTATCTTAATGCCTGCTGTGCTAAAATTTAGAAATAACGGTTTTTGTCCAACTGAGAGCCTGTGAAACTTTCCTCATTTCTGCATTGTCATTTTCCAGTCTGTAGCAACAAAAACACGCATGCGAAATTTTGATTTTTTGCCCAAAATTGCCTAAGGGTGTAGGTCGATTTTTTGGAAAAATATAAATGTTCGCAATTAAGCGAGCAATGCAACGAACTAGTTTAAAAACACGCCAGAAGTTTCAGATCCGAAATAATCGATATTTTCGGTACGTTTTATGCATTTTTTGAGCGTTCACGATCTTAACCGACGATTTCTTCGTTATTATTGATCCAAACACATCATAAATGTACTTTTGTGAGCTTCTTAAGGCGAAAGGAATCAGTTGAGCTCAAAAAACACGCATGTAAAATTTTGATTTTTTGCCGAAAACTGTCTAAGTCCACCCTTAGTCGAATTTTTGAAAAAATATCAATTTTTTCAAAATATCTTGAAATCTACATCATTGTGACCTCAAGGAAGCGAGTAATGCAACGAACTAGTTGAAAATCACGCCAGAAGTTTCAGTTCTGAAGTAATCGATATTTTCGGTACATTTTATGCGTTTTCTGAGCATTCACGGTCTTTAACCGACGATTTCTTCATTATTATTGATCCAAACACTTTATAAATGTACTTTTGCGAGCTTCTTAAGGCGAAAGGAGTCGATTGAGCGCAAAAAACACGCATGTAAAATTTTAATTTTTTCCGAAAGGGTGGGTTCTGCTGTGCTAAAATTAAAAAATAACAGTTTTTGTCCAACTGGGAGCAAGTGAAACTTTCCTCAATCTTGCATTGCCATTTGCCAGTCTGTACTCACTTTATCTAAAACACTTTTTTTAAAAACACGCACGAACCGAAAGAGAATTGAATTAAAGAACGCTTCAAACGGAAATCTGATCGCTCTCAGCAATCAGAATTCATCCAGTTTCAAAATGAGTCGAAATTTGTGCGTATAACGTCAATTTTGTTCAGCCGTTTGGCTCAATCCACTGAATACAGAGAGAAAACTATCAAGACCATCGAAAATTCCAAAAAACAATAATTAAAAACTGTTAAAAATCGGACACTTTACGGTCAATAGATCAGATTTAAACCACAATCTAATGAAGCAAACACCAAACTCTTCAGAGTTAAAACACGATAAAAATAGGTTCTCAATGGCACCCTAAATTGTCGTTTGCTGTTAGTACATTGTTGGAAATTTAATTCCAAATGCAGTGTTGTTCCAGGCCCGCCCGCCTGTTCGAGACTCGTAAAGGACTCGAGGAAAAATAGAATCACTTCGCCCAAGAACAATGCTAAAACATTCTATTTTCACATCATATTATCAAAACTTCGGCTGTTTTACTAAAATATGTGAGTTTGCAACAGTCGTTATCGTTTGCTGTGCTATTTCAGTTCAGGCGAGTTCCATTTTTGAATCGGCGACGAAATGGTTTTCGAAACAATATGGTGTTGCTAAATAAGCGGCTCTAATTATTTAGTTACAAGATAAGAACGGTTTTTAAGCTGTAAAGTTTCCAGTAATAGACGAAAATGTCCGCCTTGTTTCAGGTTTTGTAAATCGCTGAGCAACCGAGGAATATTATCTAATTCTTCTGCACACAAATCACATTTTTGGTTAATTGAATAACAGCTTTTTTCGAATAGGAGATAATCAATATCAAGCTCCTTTTTATGGGCAAAAACCGCACTTTGTTCTCTTAATTGAGGATGTTGAAGTTCTTTTAAAACGCCATCGGTGTACTACGGTTTTTCTTTTCAAGCTCATTAAGTCAGTTTGCATTGCGAAATCCAACATTCAACCGGCGCAGAATATGAATTATAATAACATTATATTTTTATGGTATTTGTGTTGTGTTGCTCGTTACAATCCACTCGGAACGGACTAGTGCGTCCTTGTTTTTGGCGTGTAGGTGTAAAAACTGAAAGTTGCTTTTCTCTTATTTCGGCATAATATCGCATGGCTATTATTGGTCTAGGCTACAGGATGGATGACGTGACCTCAATGTGAATGAATTAACAAACCCATTGGAAAATTCACCTAATTTCCCTTTTCCATCTGTCGCCGTATTTGTATGTTTGAAATTGTTCAAGTATATATTTCTTATTAATAATCAATTAGTAGATTCGGCTACTCAATCAGTGTACATCCTGTAAACAAAAACCAATCTCAAGGGGGCACCTCCTTATAAGGAAAACGGTAAAATCGTAGTTTAGAAATCTACATCTAAGGTTTTAAATCAAGACGTTCTTGAAGTGTGTAAATATCCAATTCTGCCATTTGCATAATTATAAATAATTAATGAGTATATTAACTGCCTTACCGAATCCACTCGACTGTTGCCAAGTTGATTTATCACTTTCAATATTATTTGATACGGAAACAATGGCGCCATCGACTATTTCATTTCTTTTTATGTTTTGGGTCAACTGGTGCATTTTTCCCGAGGTTCGCATTGCAAAATGATTTATTTCATTGTGCTTTTTTAAGCGAATGTCTTACAGCAAGTAATGAGGGCGAATTGACTCGAAAAAACTCAATGGCAAGTGGGGCGTCACCAGTAACCCGATTTGCTGTTAGGTCAACAGACGCAAAAATTCTAATTTGCCTTCCGAATTCAAAATAAATTCAATTATTTATTTTTAATTATTCAGCCACTCAAGGCTTTTAAAGATCTCGAGTCCGTGTCAAAGGATTCAATTTCTTTAAGTGTTTTGGAATCGAATTCAGTCCATGGAGCTTTAATTAAATAAGGACTCTGTGCAACAAAGCCTTAAGCAGCCATTGATTTATTATTACACTGAAAACCTTCTAGAGAATTGATAAAACCCATTGGACAATTGCTGGATGCCGAAACTGCTAACTGAAATGATAACATTTAATAAATTCAAACTACTCAGCGCTGCTGAGCCTCAATTTCACCGCAGAAATTTCCCGGCGAAATAATTCTTATGCTGCATGCGCGTCTTATAAATTTTAACTTTCATCCCCCCGAGGAACTGTATTTCCCTGATAAAACTTGCAAATCCCTGTGCCACGACCCTTAGAACGCCATTGAATGTTCACCTGGAGTTTACTTTGAACTTATTACGTTGCTTTTGTAGTTTTCAACTTAGTTTCGGTCCTGTACTCGGGCTCTGAAATACGACGGAATCGGGTTTGTTTATAGCTGAGGAGTTCAGGCGGAAGCACAGTTTTCCAAATTAGAATACTTTAAATTGCAACCTTTGCGGCTTTAATTCACCATGCATTTATGCACTGAATTATCTGGTGTCTTCATATGCCTACTCTGCTTTGTTGGCTTGATGTCGGCTTCTTTAGCTCAGCCGCGGCACTCAGAAAACAAAATTAATAAGTACCTACATAAATATCGCCGAGTGTAATTTATCAAATTGATTGATATCCCGTGGATATTTAGACCACATCGACCCTTAAGAAATATTTCTACAACGGGGTTTGTTAATTTGGTACTAATTAAAGTTATAAATTAGACCGCATTACCGGTAATTGAAACTATAAGTTTCTTGGCCGGGAATTTCGAGAGGTGTTTTAAATATTTTAGGAGCAAACCGCTTGGTTTAATTGTTTTAGTGTAGTTAGGCTGAGATGATGTATTTTGGTGCTTGCTTTGTTCTACAGGGTGTCCCACTGGGAACCAAACCATAATGAAGAGAAATTTGATAATTGAACAGTATGGGAGTCATTGGGAGCAAACGATCTCAAATACTTTCAAGATGGGGATTCTCAAGGAAGTAGGTATCTACTTAGCCTATTATGAATGGAACACCCTGTATAATTGTTACATTGTTGAAATATGCTCCAAATTTTAAAGATATTTTATGTTTAATATAAAATCTGTGGCATAGGTATAATTTGAAATTTACGCCAAAAATTACAGTTGCAAACACTAGAATCATTATTAATTTTTCCTATAAAGAATTATATCTGGCTTCATTTGAATTGCATTTTTTTGATAACATTTTGCAATTTTGATAACATTTCGGTAACTAATGTGTTAAAAAATAAATATAAAATGATATTGAGAAACCCACCCAAAATATGTTAGGGCAATTTTGATTATTTTACCTTATTGAGTACTAAAATTAATGGTACGTTTACGTCAGGTTGTCTATTCGAAAAGTGTTTAGTTTTCGAAATATTGTCAATTTAATATTTTCATATGGCTTTCTGCTTCGAATTGTAAATGTCATTCACTCTTTACTGACAAGTAGTAAATCTTGTAAATGAAGGGATAAGAACAATAATTAATTAAAGTTACTTAAAGTGACTGCAGTTTTGTCCTAGCAACTAAGTGAGCATTTAAAATCCGCTCAAAAGAGCCAAATTACAACATTAAATTGACCATATTTCGAATTCTACACACTTTTGGAATAGACAGCTTTTCCCAAACTTACTCTTATTTTTAATTTGAAATGAGATCAATTTATTAAAATTGACTGTTTTCATTTGAGAAAATCAATTTTATCATAAATCGCGGTGGTTCCCCGTAGGACAATTTTTTTGTAATTATTATACTTTGCTTGCGTTTGGTCACATCTCAGCTGTCTAAGAAAATATCCTGGTTTCCCTCTTCGCAACATTTGTTTTTTTCTTCAACACCTTCTCTAAATTACTCCACTCTGTTCCCTTCAATGTCTTTTTCACTTTTTAGCTCAATTTTTTCGCTTTCTCATTTGTGACATTCATCGTCTTTGCTTCCAACTCCGTCCTCCAACGTCGTTTTCCACATTAACTATTTCCAGGCAGTAAAAGCCTCAGATTAAATAACGCATAATATAAAGTTAAAATGGGATCTTCAACTGTTACATCTTCCACTAGATGAAAAGACAAATTCGCCTTGTACTTACAAAATAAGTCCTTAAAGCTCATAGATCTCACTGTTAAAGCTGATGAAACATCAGCAGAACTAAAACTGAAAGTGGTTTTTAGAAAACAAGCTTTTTCGCATCAATGAATGTCAATACAAACAGTAAAAATATTTGATATATTCACATTTGCATCACTGCAATCAACTTGAAGAAGAAAAGCGAAGAACAATTTAATACATTTTTTCATTATTTGCCATCACACATCATCTGCCAGTCATTAGTTGCAGATTCGCCAAATAAATACGTCGTCATTTCCTACGAAAAACCTATACAAAAAGCGAAAAAAACTTAATCTTACTTATATCGAGAGCTGTAAATTGGTGCTGTAAAAACCGATCTAATGTATTTGTCACGTTCAGGCCCAAGCTTGCGGCGTAATTGGTTTTCTTCTATTCATCAAGGAGGTCTTCGAGAGCGCTTGACCGTTACAATTTGTGGTAAATCATAATTCTATTGCTCTGTCGAATATTGCGTTCTGGATTTTGTTAACTCCCCGAACAGCTCAATAGTCGGCAATCTTATGTCGCGGCTGGCGGACAATGAAGAAAGCGAAACGGCGCTCGTTGGTGACAGTGTTTGGTTAGCAGCGACCAGCAAGAGTTCCAGAAAATTTCAGATGCTATTTTAAAACGAGAATACTTTAAAGAACCTTTTAAAACTGTGGCACTAATTTTCAATTCATTACACTGCCTCCCGGACTAAAACCAAATTATACTCTTTTAGCATAATGATGGTTTTTTGATGGTTTACTGTGGTTTCAAACCAAATTATTTATTTGCCTAATGTATATTTATTTGTCCGTAAAAAAACTCTTAGCCGGCTGCTGCTAGTCATGACAATGTTGTGGTCTTCGCCTTTTTTCTTTTGCCTTTTTTTCTGCGCAATTCCTAACTGTATTTATTAAGATGCCGGAATAGAAGTGGCTTAGTGGGCATCATATACATTACTCCACACATATTCCCCCATTAACAGGAAACGGCAACGCAAACCTTACGTAATACAAAATCTAATGGGTTTTAAGATTTATTTCTGACAGCTCGCTCTTTGCGCCCTCCGTCATTCGCAGCCCTTAAAGGACACTATCACATTCTATGGTAAGTCAGATTGATGTTTGTCTTTCCTGTTCTCCATTTTCTTTACCGTCTAGTCGTTTGGGGATATTAATTTCCTGAGTTTGAGCCTATTTTAACACACTTTACATCGAATCACTGAGGGCAATGTAAGCAAGATTATTCAAGACTTTTCCCTTTCCTTCCATTAATTTTACGGTTTATAAAACTTCAAAGTTTCTCTCACTCAAAAACTCTTCTTTGTGCGATTTTTCAAAAGCCCATTTTGGTGAAAATTTCAATTTCTGCTAACAAATAATTAATTGGTAATTTACTAAACGACCTGTAGAAGTGATTGCCAATATAGTTGATAAACTATGCTCACCACACAACAATGCATAAAACAAACACATCAAGTTAATTAATTGAAACTGCTTAGCCACAAACTCAATCTCCTAATAATTTGACTGTGAATTGCGACAGTTGTAGTGAAAAGCTCAATTGAACATAAAAACCGGCGATTTTAATCACTAAAAGACAAGCGAAAAATACCGCAAATCTAACAAATGGTGTACGTCAGAGTAAGAAAATTAATTGGAGGATAAAAGTTATTGGATGGTGTGTCTCCGCAAAATTTACGGCACAAATAAACTTGTAGATTGGAAAGATTTGAACTAACATTTCTATAATATTGGACGACCGACTGCGAGGTGCTTTTCGAAAATTTCATTGTAAATTTAATTTCCTTAAAAGATCCGCCATGTCTCTTCGAAAATGGTTTTCCGATAAAATACCATCAGGATTTCGGTCGAGTTTCCTTTTATGACTCTCTTAATTCTGCGTTACAAATAAGGATGAGTCGAAGAAAAGCGTCGAATGCTTAATCGTAAAAGAGTATATATTTGTTAATATTTTTTGAACAGCGGCGGATTTACTGCCCCTCTTGATCTTAGTGAATTTGAAGCATTAGGATATATTAAACATCCGAATTATAGAAGAAATAGTGTTTCCATAATCAAAACAGAATACATTTTCGCGGATCTGAGATGTAAACTTTTGGTGTTTGATTAAGGTACATTTTTCGGAAAAAATAGCAATTCTCTCATATATTCCTCGAACTCCACATCATTCTCGTCAGCAAGAAAGGGTCTAATGCAAAGCGCTCATAGAAAAGACGCGAGAAGCCTCAAATTCGAAATAATTGTCATTTTTTCCAATTTTAGCGGCTTTCGATCGGTCAACATCTTTAACCGACTATATATTGTTTATTATGGACTCAAATGCATTAAACATTTGAGACTAGGAAGTTGGTCAAAATCAAAAATTGAGTTCAGAAAACACGCATGAGAAATTTTCATTTTGGATAGAAATAGTCATAAGGGGCAAAGGTCGTTTTTTTCGAAAAATATAAAACTTCTCAAAATGCTTCAAATTGTTCATCATTTTTATCAAAAAGGAGCTAAAAATAAAAGGCACTCATTAGAAGCATACTAGAAGCTTCAAATTCAAAATATTTAACATTTTTGGCCTCTTTTCAGCTTTTTTTGATCAATCACTATGAAAAATCGGCGATATCTTTCTTAAACTCCTACGACTCAATTGCGATATATTGTTACTAACTAGTTTGTCTACAAACTCGTTGCTTTACTTGCAAAATTAAAAACGTGAATACCTAGGAGCTAATTAAATTACGTTCACAATTATTTATTCGCTTTTTATCTGTACAGTTAATAATTAATATGTATGTTATTAACAGCCAATTAAAGAAACCTTGTCACTATTAAAAGTTAACGTTCTTTTAGGAAATTCCATTTAAACTCAACACCAGCGCCATCAACATTATCTTCAAGCCATAAACTGAGAATCGTTGAAATTGCCCAGTAGAATATTTTGCTTTGTGGATTTTATCGCCATCGGATGTTGTTGATTTAATATTATTTAAAGGGAGATTCGTATAATTCTTCGGGATAACTGCTTCGCTGTTTTATTATCGCTGGCTTGCAAAGGTGTAGAGTTATGCTAGGAAACGATTTCGCTAATTAGAACGAATACTTAGGTATATTTGTTCTATGCAATTTCACGCTTTTTAATCTTTGATGGTGGGTTTTACAGTGGTTGATTTGTGGTGAAGAGTTTAGATAAAAGTAGCAGTTTTCAAAGTATCTGATAAAATTGACTGGAATAATGACTGAAAAAACTGGAGAAGAAGATATGGAAAAATTGGTAGCTTTTGTTAGCAAAGTTGATTTAGATCAAGTTGTTAAAAATAAGTTACTGATAAAAGTAGAATAAACCCAATACGAAATTATCATTAATTCAATCAGCAAAAATAAATTAATGCCTAAATCAATTGATTTCAATATCTCACTAACGATCACGAACCCCATTTAAATCAAAACCAAAGTTGTGATTTAAAAAAAATATTAATGCGCTAAAGTGTATCCAAAATAATTATTTTGCTGAAACACTTTGCATCGAATTTAATTCGGAAGGGTTGGGAATATTCATAAAGCACGAGACGTGCCGATAAAGTCCTGAATTCGATTCGAAAAAGTCAAAGGCATTAACGATTTACATAATGAATGTGCAAACAGAGCGGGGCATATTTAAATCGGTCTAAACCGGACCCATAATTGTACCTTCCTTTGAACGATTCATTCTTTACATGTTTGTCCATGTTCTTTTACATTACCGCTAATTAGTTGGAATGAAATGATGATATGCGATATGTGGCAGCTCTCAAATGATGGCGAACACAAATAAAATATACCATATTAGCCAAAGGATGCCGAAAGAATTATGGATCGGAAACAGCGAAGAAATGCATCTGAGGAATATCATTAGTTGGGCATTTTATGATAGTGTTTGTGTAATGGATTCTCAGTTTCCAGTTACTTAGAAAAACTTGCACAACTTTTGTGGATCTGTGATGAATATGACAAATGTTTTTGAATACATTTTTGAGACTCGAAGCGACCAAGCTAGAGCTTTAGATTTAACTGAGCCTAAAGTGAAAAGTGAAAAATGAACTGAACTAAACAGTGAATTTGAATGAGTGCCTTCGGAGTTGGACAAAAGAACTTTCTATTATTCTCTAGTCGTCGGCACTAAGAATACTAAAAGACCACTGAATGTCCCAGATAGCGAGTTGGCACGATTTTCTTTCGGCAGAAGCACCCAAACAAGTATAACATCAACTTCGCCTAAAGTTTGCAGTCTGAAGTTGTAAACGGGAAAACGGAGGTACATCTTAAATTGTAATTACTCGGCGCATATTTAGTAGCGGCCCTGTGTGTTTTTAATGCCCTTGGAGGGAATAAATCAACTTGCGGGCGCCGTATATATCGGAAAAAGTTTGTTTGTTAAGGAGGATTTATTTCGCGGCGACTCTATTATTTTCTTGGGAGTTTTTAACGGAAATTTATGAAAGGAGGGCCTTTTAATTTACTTCTTTGATTGAAACAATCAGACCAACACAAGGATTCAGAAGTTTAGATAATCATAGGCTTTGCTTAAAACATACAGTTTTCAAAAGCTCTGATAAAATGCAGCGCAAAGTGAATTTGATGCACAATATTTTTTATATGCTATTTCTACCTGTGATAAATGCCGCAGCTCGTCGCTATTATTCCTGATTAAATATCTTTATGTCCATTGGGTTTGGAGAATGTTGTGCAATTTATGTGTCATTAATATCATCTGGATTAATGATTATTTTCCGGAAATCGCTTGAGTTTGAAAGCAACAAGCCTGGATTTTTCGTGTAATTTACGGTCTCAATTATTGTGGAAGTGTTCAACTGCTTTTTCAAAGTCGCATTCGATCTGAAGGCTTGTCTTGGTATAGTTTCACATTTTAACCTTTTGCGAAATGCGTTTAGCGATGCATTTTGCTAGTCCTTCAGATATCAAAAGAAAATTGCCCCGTTTGTCTGAAACGCCGCGAAAAATTCACCCCTGAGTTGAAGTTCGAGTTTCTGCCAGGCCCGCTCAACTTTTTCAATTACGTCATATATTAAGATAAAATGTAACACGTAGAACTTTTAATGCAGTTACCGTAATTTGCGAATTTTCATTAAAGTTTCTGTATAATAAATTCGGTGGTAAAAGAGCGGCGCAGCTAATTGCCAACCTCTGTTTTCGAATTGAATTTGCAAACAAATCTCCTTTGCCGCCCCTAAATTCACCACTGCCAATTCAAAAACTATATAAATTGCCGCCCAAAAGGATAATAACGTCACAGTGGCTTCACTGTTTCCGCATATTTTTTTATTATGCTGCCGCTCTATTAATCTATTTCCTCTGGGAACAGAAAGTTTTTTAAATAAACTCGTTAATTTCGTTCGAGGCTGATTCGTTTGATATTTTTATTTGTCCCATGAATGGCTCTGAACAATATGAGTCACAGCCTGGTTAGTCAGCAAATTAATTTTAAAAAAGCTTTAGATATTATAAAACCACATCAATATAAAAACGTTATTAAAGACAGCATTAGATGCAAATTCAACATTCGGGTTGTGAATGGCTTTTTATTGAATAGAAGATTTTGGGAGCCGCACTCAAGTGGGCCATTCAAACCCCAAACAGAAGCAAACTGACGCAAAAAACCGAATAATCGCAAACAACTCGAACAAACCCGAAAGTCACTGCTTCTTGTTGCCTAATTGACTTCATGCTTGGCAGTTGAATTGTTGTTGCTTGCATTGAATTGTTTTTTCGCATTCAAAAGTTTTTTTTTCTACTCATACTATAAGAATCGATCATTGAAGTAAAAACCGAAAGTTTTATAGGGAATAATCGTGGATTCAGTAAGAAATAGTGAGATGTCGTTGCCAAACAGTACAGAAGGTCGTAATGTGCCCCATATGAGCCTTTTAGAGTTGGGAAAGTCGCATTAACGACTCACTCCAGAACTGAAAACTTTACATATAAGTGGCAAACAGAGTTCGAGGTGGCTGCGCTATCTTGCAGGGCCTCACGGGCCTTATTTATTACTTGCATCTGTATTTTAAGCCAGGTTGTACATGCATTACTAACTTCTAATTTGCCTAATAATGCTCTCACTCCGGTTTAGCTCGAGTTTCAGCTCTAGCTCCTTTATAGCAACAAACGCTTTGACGATTTAAGCGTCTAAGACGACGAGCAGGAACAAATTGCGCTTTACCTTCGAGCAACCAACCGAATACGAGCACGATATATTTTTATGACGTTTTAAATTTCCTGCGCAAAAAGGGGAATATTCTAAATATGCCTATCCATATTCCAGAAAGGAGTGTAATGTGCCGAAAACATTGACAAAACAACCTCAGTTCACGGCGGTGGGCAATTTACGAGTTTTGTGGCAGTGACAGAGTCAGCTTTATATTGCAAGGGCTGTTTGTATTCATAAGGCGCCCCCTCATCCATTCCCTGCACTTTTACTAATAAATAAAATTACTATTCTCAGGTTTGGGGTTCCCGAAATAGCGCGGAATTATCTACGAGTTTTCTATCTTCCAATATCTTTCTCGGGTTTTTTCAATGCTAGTTAATGTGTTTCAACATAATTTCTTCAACATCTTCACACTTAAGGGTGAATGAAGTCATTGTTTAACACTGGATTTTATTAAATTCATTATGAAATCCTCCACCCCTGCTATGTTGTTTATTTACATGCATATAGCGACATTCGATTACCTTCATTGTTGTTCGGGCCCAGATTTATCGAAAATAAAAAAAACGAGCAAACCGATTTTATTAGGGTCGCCCCACAAAAGGGCCGGAATTTTATATATTATATCGTTGTTAGTCTTTTACGACTTATTTAAAGTAAATCCGAAACCGGCACCCTACACATTCCAAATTCATATATTTGCCTTTATGTTATAAATTACGATTTTTCCATCGGTCCTTTTTTATATGTCGAATTTGAGCTTCATTCGCAAATATAAACAGGTTGGTTGTTAAAATGCACAAGTTTTTTTAGAGGGGCGAGTATCAAATGAAGTTTTACGGGCTTTAAAAAATGGGTTATGGTAGAACTAGCCTTAATGAAATCTTGAGAAAAAATTGAAACGAAAGAAAATTTTCCTAAAGTTTCGTTCTAAACCGCTGCTCGCTCCACAAAAGAACTAGAGCAAACTAAGAACTAAGAGCACCATTTTTTCAACAGAAGCTGGGAATGAGCATCGTGTTAATTAATTTGCTAATCAAAGTTAATCAATTTAATCCCCTTCTTTCCATTCTTGAATAATTTGACTTATTTAATTGGGTTCTTCAGATCACTAATCTCAAGCATTCAATCAGTATTTCGAGGACTACGGGAAGAAGCTCCTAAATAACGCAACGAAAGTCGTTTTCTTAAAACTGCTTTATATTTTGAAGCTTATAATCATCGGGATAAAATAGCACGTGAAGGGTGTGGGTATGATCAAAGGCTCAAAAGTGCGAAGGGAATGAAAAAAGCTCCAATTTATTCTATCAAATCAGCCACTCTATAAGCGAGTTATTGAACTGTTTTAAAAGAATGAATGTGAATGGCAAATTTAGATAGTAATTGATTTTTTATTAATTTCTTTTATTTTTTTTTAACTTTCTCTGCCGACATCTACGTTAACGAGAGTAATTAGTATAACTCGCTAGATAAACAAACTTCGTCAGTCTAATAAATATTTAGGAATGAATGAATATGAACAAAACACGTAAAAGGCGTCAAAAATTAAGCCTGTAGTGTGAAGCAAAAAGTGTCTTAATCAATCTAATGAATATAGTTTCACAGCATTGAATTGATGAATGAACAAAAACATAAGTGGCCTGAGCAAGTCCAAAGCCTCAAAAGTGCGTAGGGTATGAAAAATGCTCCAATTTAATTTACAATATAGTTTCACCATATTGATGATTCAATACCTTTGAACAAAAAACCATTGAAATACTCAACTAATTTCTGTGGCCAGAGAAAAACAGTTAATAACTGCTTTTCATTGATAAAGTGATTGATTGATATGTTTTCAGAGGCAAAATTCCATGGCCGGTTAAATCGCCAGACTTAGCACAACTTGACTTCTTTAGTTGGCGGAGTGCTAATGAACTTACTTATACCGAACAAATCACAACAAGAGCAAAACTTTGAAGAAGATCGATATAGTGAAGCAAGAGGTGGTACTACGTGCCACTACCAAGAAATTATCCTAAGAACATTTACCGTGTTAAAGCAAAGATAAGTGTTATTGATACTTCAATCATTTACATACGTAGATGTGAAACTGAGTAATTTTTTAAAAATGTTTTCATGCTGAAACTTTCCTTTGCTTTGAGTGCCTATGGAACTTGTGGTTTTTAGAGGGTACTTATTGCATTTAAGTGTGCAAATCCCTCAAAAAACACACTACATCCGTAAATTGAATTACCCCATGCGAGCCCTTATCTGCACCCATCTGTATCCCCCCTTAGGGCCAGTCCTTCTCGTTTTCGGCAAGATTAAGTGCCCGGGATATCTGTATAATTGAAACTGGACTTCGTGGCTCTTATCTGTGGGGGGTCATCTGGCTTATCTTGATACAAGAAAATTGGGGATTAGACTGGGGCGCATGGGGGACTATCAACAAGTACAGGTACTCAATTAACTAAGCTCGATGCCAAATTATTCGAGATATTTCTCAAGCCAAATCCCCTGTTATCTAAATGGGTACAACTTTATCAACACACCGAAAAATCCACTCGTAAATTATCGCCGGCTTAAACAGGGCTCGACAGTTGTCGACGCCGTTCCTTTTTAAATTCGAAAGGTAAATTTAGACTCGTTTTTTCCTCTCCGATACTCTTTATTTTGTAAATTGGGAGTGATTTTATCGACCGTATGATTCATGGCATTTCAGATTACACTGCCTAGAAAGTAGAAAGATTAAGCCCAGCTTCTCTTCCTGCTGACAAGGCTTTTAATTTTTCAGATACCGCAGGAATTTATTCAGAGAAACTATGCATTGAAACCACGTATGAACATAATTCAATGCTGAAGATACTCTATAGATATTTCTCCTGTTTCTGCCCCTGGTATGTGAAACCTTGCACTTAATCTGCAGGTATTTTGGTTTTTTACAATCAATAAATAATAGCGTATTACCACCCACTATATTCCTAGGCTTAAGTCGGCCACATATTAGATATGTCTTAAGATAGCGCCCGCAGCGGTTGTAGACTCATTTAAATGTGGCGTTCACCGTTAGAAGACCTCGATGGATATTTCAGAAAAATCCTGTTTTCTTAACGAATTTCCATTCGAGCTGGTTTACATATTAATAGGCTTTGTTGATTTACTATCCACTAATCATAGAATATTATGCATTGTTTATGCATATGGTTGGGAATTGTTGCGAGCCAAATGAGCGATGAATAAAGGCTTCGATTGCTTCAGAAGAACCGCTTCATTTATCCGAGGTTCACACATGCGTATTTCAAAAGTCGATGACTAAATCCCAGTAATTTTCTCCTCCCTGCAAGATCCCGAGTTATTTATGGATAGAGATCTAGATATGGTCGTCCTATGCTATTAAAGCCTATTAAACGAGTGGGCAGAAGAACCAGCAAGTAATTAAATACTTACCAGAAAATCGAGATTGTTAGATGATACTTATTGATGTTTTATTACACGCTTTTCAGGATTAATTTGATGCGATGAATGTATGAGAAAGTGATGGATGATCGATGTAACCATCGATTTAATTTGCATTTGTTTTGATTCGAATGGCTTTGGTTGGATCAACTATAATAGTAAAAGCCCGCAAATATAAAGCAGTAATTCTCTCACCTTCCATAATAAGATCGTACTCCACTTTACTTAAGCAATTCGAAAACTCTTGTTAATTTTGAAACTTGTTAATGGAGGAATCTTAATTTCGCGCTCCTAATTAGAGCTAATGAATTGCAGGCAATAAAGTTGCATCGGCACTAAAGGTATGAAAGATTGTGCAGCTTGCGCTCGTTCACCAGCTCCATAATTCCCAACATTTAACTTACTTTTCAGTGTTTCCCCCGAATGCTTGGAACGAACTAACGCAAGGCGATGGGGAATGAAAAATATTTTATCACGGGACAAATTATTCGTTTAATGTTAATTTTCGCGCCTTTGCAAACGAGCGGAACGTAAAACTCGCCGAAACTTACAAGAAATATAAATTCGTTGGAACCCGCTTTTTGTCGTTTTATTACGTTTAAAGCCGGCCATAATTATTTTTGCCGGCAAGCAGACCTTTTATAATGTTTCAGGTGGGAAGATTGATCACCCCTAGGGACACTGCAATCTATGACTGTCAACGTTTAAAGTAAACGCTCGCAATCACTTCTCGTCTTCCAGAAAGAGAGCCGATTCCAGAAGAGTCTCCAGTTAGGTTGGAATCAAGGAGTGTGTCCAAAAATCACAACCGCACTGATGCAGCTGCGTTTTTCCATAGCGCGCTACTCAGAAATTTTCGAGTATTAGCTATAGGAGCTTTTAGACACTCAAAGTATCCCAGCTTGATTGAGGGTCTCTGATTGATAATATGAATAGAACTTGCAAAAAAGACAGTTAAAGAATACTCAATGTCGAACTTCCGCCCTCAAAGCCTCGAACGCACCCTTCCAGGGAAACTCCACCCTCAAAAAAGAAGCGAAAGAAAAGTGTATACCTATTTGAGTATGTTGCGGCGAATTCGTGAACGTATGGAGTTGACAAATTACGGCACGTTCCAAAATAGAAAATAAATAACGGATCCCGAAAGTGTCGAAAGAAGTAACAGCAATTTAAATTTCCCACCCGAGTCGGTTTTAAATGATAGTGCGGTTTATTTTTAGTTTTAAGGGTTGTCAGTATCATTTCACTAGTAAATCGGTTTGCCATTCATGCCAAATGGACTGCTTAATAGGTTTGATTTGGCCGCTCAGCCATTTGAGCTTTAATTACAAATACCTTATCGATAAATCGGTCGGTTGGGGCAAAAATTAAAATTTCGTCTAGCTCTAGAAGGTGCCTAGAAACTGAATATAAATAAAATGGAATAGTTTCGCCCTCAGTAAGTAAACAGGGGGTTTTTGCTACGTTTTAGCACCGACTAGTCGGGCGGAACTACAAAAGCGAGGCAATAACTCCAACATAACCTGCAGGTGAATATTCAATGCCAATTCAAGGGATGCGGCGCAGTAATTTGCGAGCTTATTTCACGAAAATATAGTACCTTTGGGAAAAGTTACGACACCCAAAGAATACAAGGTAGATTTGCTTACTAGCAGCCTTCCGGCTGCTTGGGAATTCAGAAAATTCGTTGTTTCCATCCAGATCTGTACTAAACAGTTTTATAAGTTTTAAGAAATTGTCTCGAGTCAAACAGGAATTAATGAGTTGAAGGAAAGTGGCGCTTTCGCAAAGTCACATGAAGGAATATGATCAAAAGAGCGCTTTTGATTTTGTCGTATCTCTTATCCTCTTTTAATACTTTTTTCAGCTTCCAACAACACTTTTATCCCCCATTGCATTGCTGTTTTCAATGTCTATCGATCGCCTTCCATAGTGTGTCCTGATTATTATACTTTTTGATTATTTCACAATGTTTCATCTTCCGTCTTAATAGATTCATGTGTATTTTTTTGCTTTCAAGAAATCTTGTGTATTTTAGGGGGCACCAGACCTCAAAAGATTCTGGTCTGTCAGTGTTCAACAACGAAGTGTTCTTCCTCCCAGTTTCAGTTGGAAGGTGATTATTACATAGTATTTTCTAGTAAAGGTTTGCAAACTTGATTCATTTTTAATTTATTCTTGCTCTTATTTCTGTTGTTGTTATTGCTAGTTCCTAAATGACTTCTAGCGAAAATAGTCTTAAATTGCTTAACCTAAACAAAGGTTTAAAAACGTACACGAAAATTGCCTTTTGTTGTTGTTTACAGCCGTTTATAGGCCCCAGAACCTCGACAAAGACCAGCCATAATTAAAATTAATTCAGCATATTCCCTTTGTTAAAGAAGAGCTCTTCCCATGTTTGCATAAATTTAAATGTAAACCAGATTAGTGACTAGAGTGTGTCATCGACGAGCAAGATAACATTTTAATGCCATAAAGCATATTCTAGAATCTAGATCACAGTTATTATCATACCAAGTTTCCTGTAATAATGTAGCGGTTTTATGCGTTTCGGCCCATTCTCACGTTGGATGAATTGAAAGTATTACACTTGACTAGCGGAAGCTGCAAAACTGCAAGTAACTTTTGTAAATCTGTGCCAATTGGGCAGCAATTGACGAAGAAGCAACATTGTTCGGTGCAAAAGCACCATAAAAGACGATTTAAATGTGTCTAAACTAAATTCCAGGTGACACTCTAAAAGTCTGAGAGTCGAGATTTGCGACTTTTATCTGAACAACGCAGTTCCTGAAGGGAAGGAAGCTTAGGAGTTATGAGACGTGCCGTACTTGAAGCGGCTTCTGTTTATTATTCTTCTAAGTTTGATGGTAGATGGCAAGCGAATGATACCAATTCCAGCATGGTTTGCATGCCTAAGTGATGACTAAACGGGGAAAATTCATTGGCAAAACTACAAAAACTCATATCAGCGAATAATTGCCAAATCCCCCGGAGTTCATGACATTTTTACTGTCCATAACGAATGTGCATTTTTCAGGTATCGATTTCCATTTCACTATAGACACGCACTGACAAATTTTGTTTTAAATTGGAGTCCCTAGGGATAACGCAATGAATGAATTAAATGGACTCGCTGTCGGTTATATTAACGCTTGTAATTATGCAAGAGATTTTTTTAAATTGGATTTGTTTTTGTTTAATCGACCCGGTAAATTGGAAACGATATATCGGGCATAGCGGATTTTGCTCAAATATTTCTCACAGTACATGGATTTTGATTTCCACCTGTTCAAATCATGTATACAGAGGGTTTCTTGTTTATTTGATTTACTGTAGTTTTTCCATTTTTCATACTCTTTTAAGCGTTAGAATTAAAAATGATTCAAAGAAAAGTTTATGGTGCATAATCGCATATTAAATATTGATGTAAACATCTTACCGATTTTCTGCCCTTTTTGCTGTTGATGGGCCTGGAACAAGATAAACTATTTTATATTTGGATCATGCAGAAAAATAGATACAAGTAATGATTCTTTAAAAAAAACAGAGTGCTTTATTTGATATTTTTAAACAATGTTCTTCTGCTAACGACATGCCACACCACAAATTCTGGAATTTTTGTAACAAATGCAATTTTCACTAGAGTAATAAAGAATCTTTAAATTCTTCTGTCTGTTTTGATTGCCTTACACACATCAAGTTTTCGCATTATTAGACGCAAATCTAGTCACTCGGCTTTTGGCCTGAGAGGCGCCTAAAGTTTCTGACTCTTAAAATACCGCAAAAATTGAAAAAAAAATTTGGAACTGAAGCTTCGAGCCGGGTTTTCAATGAGTCCATTGCATTCGTTGCTTTATTTTGAGGAAATTGATATAGAATCTGATGTAAAATGTGTATGACCCTTGTAAATTTCGGTCGAAAGTCGAAATTTTGAGCGTGTTTTTTTAGCAAATTGGATTGATTTCGTCCTTCTGTGCTCCTCAAAATATATGAACTTATTGCGACTGTAATAAGGAGCATTTCGTCGTTTGAATATCTTGACCGCTAAAAAACCCGCAGAAAATGGAGCATTTAAAATGTAAATCCATTCAAAGCGCATTCAATATTAACCAATAAAAAAATTAAGTTCCCATTTTAATCAACCATGGACCTATCAGGACTCATTAAACAAATCAGCGTCGTTCCACAGTTTTCCGACTGTTGAGGCAAATCTTCCACCATCCGAAACCCCGTCAATTGCCCCCTCATCGAGCATTATAACTCTTGGGCCTTAAAAACGTTAAAAGCTCGGGAGATTTCTATGCTAATACAATTTCTAAAAGCATTTTAATAGCTAACCGGTGTTGCGAGAAGTACACTTCACCTTTCCCGGGGACGATGAGAGTTCCCCTGGGTAATATCAAGACCGGGAGATGAATGACACTAGTTTTCCAGAGATGTGCACACATTAGTCGGGTCTCTGTACTTTCTGGATACGATCACAATCAGCAAATGTGCCGGATATTGTGGCAATTTATAATAAATAATTGCTGTATATCTTGGAAACATTTGAGCTAAACTGGTGGCTAGTTGGGTACTTTTTGCCCGCCAACCTGGCAGCAGAAACGCTTTAAAAGACGCTCTTCCAGGACTTCTCAGCTGTAGCAACAAATGCCTTAATTAATTATTCTGCGTACACTAAAGGCCGGATTTAATTACATGTGTAGTTTTCCAGCTTCCTAAATATACGACGGTCTGGCTTCGCATAGCTGCTGCCTGGTAATCAGCGTTTAATTACAGCATTACAGCTTCTTTTTGGTGGTGATTTAAAGCTGAATATCCACGAAGTAAATTAAGATTACTTGGCCGCGATAAACCAGTTTTTTTGCTAGTAAGCGGTGACAATTCAATGCAATCATAAAACCATAAATACTATTATATACTGCTTCCTGCATGAATCGTCTAATGGGATGTAATACGCCACAATCCACCATTACTACTGGTATAACAATATATTAGCAGGTAAGGTAGTGGTAGCTAGCCGAGTAAATCTTCTTTAGTATAAGAAAAATTGCGCCCGGCTTCCTTTCCATGTAATTCTATCCGCTCAACAGTGGAACAGTGGCGTAAGCGTAATAAAACTTGGATTCCTCACTGTGCCTCAGTCATAATAAATATTTCACTTACGCGCTAATCCTAATTGAGAGCCACTTCTGCCTGACAAATTTAAAATAAATTTTGATAATTAAAAGCCAAATAATTGATTATACTAAAAGTTGAAAAGTGGAAGCGACATTCAAATGAACGTACATTATAATACTACAATTAAGCCCTAATAATTTGTTCACAAAACAATTGTTTATACACTCGCAGGTGCTCATAAATGAAAGCTCAAATATGATTTTCAAATTTCCTCACTGTGTCGCAAAACTCTGCTTTGTGTGTCTTTTTCCCTGTTCATTGCGGGCTAAAATCAGCAGCAGAAGAAGAAGATAATTTGCAAGTGGGATTTGCGATTTAAACTGCCACTACTTTTGCCAGACCATTAATCAAATGTACGCAGATTGATTAACTAAGTAACATTAAAAATACATTAATGATTTAAATGGTGTCTTTATGCTGCTTATAGGTGGTCCAAAGATTTCCTGCGAAGTTCAAATTGCTGGAAAATACCCGGTCTAAAAATCCACATTAAAAAAATGCATTGTCAATATCCATAATTGAAATTTTAAAATCTGGCGCCTCTAATTTTGAACTGCCCCTGGTAGACAACAAGTAAAAATAAAGTGCACGACACCCTCACGAAGAAGCTCATTCTCCTGAATAATGGCAATTTTCTACCTCAACTTTAGATTTACAGATATCATGAGAAAAACTGGAACGGCAATTTTTGTTTGGGTATATATCGTCGCTATTATTCCGTAAATAATAGAGATACGCTCTACGATAGACCAGGAAATTGTTGCTCGTAAATATAGCGAGAAGTTGTAAATTATCCTGACTACCAAAGAGTAAACGGTAGATGAATTGCAACGGAAAACAGTTATTTGCTAATGGTTTATCTACGAATTAAATCTATGGTGCAACACGTTATTTGTTTACGCGCCTGCTTTTTTTCGAGAAAATCTTCAGGTAAGACAATAACTAAATAGACAAAATCGATTTGAAAAATGTATCTTTTATCCAGCAGATTTTCCCGAAAGAAAATCGTATTAAAATTAGTTACCAAAGGCGTCTGAGCCCAATATCCACATCAAACAGTGAAAAGTTTCAGGATAAACCGAATTAAGTTATAAAAGTTTAAAATTGAAACGGTGGCGAAGGAGCGGAATCTTCGAAAGTTTGGCTTCCAGTGTTGACGTTCTAGTCGAGAAGATTTGAAAATCGATTTTTCCAAATCGCTCTTGCAGTGATTCGCTCTATTATTAAAAAGAAAACTTATTTTATAACGATGAAAATTAATATACCTTTAAGTAGCTTTAATATTATTAATTAATATATTTCCCAATATTTTAAAACAAAAAAATAACCTGCCTGGGATTCGGCTTATATTTTCATCAATATACAAAATTTGAATTAAAAGTTAAATTAAAAAGATAAAACTGCAGAATTGCAGCTCATATAACTTTTAAATTTGCATTGAAAAACGTTTTCGAAGTTTCAATGGCCACGTAGCTGATTGATTTAATTTCAATTTATTTATAATAAAAGCTTTAAAATCTAATAATATCGGGTTCAGTTCGTCGCTAATGAATTTTTACGGATAAAACTGCAACAATTCGTTGATTTTCAAGTTCTCGATAAATTAACACGATGTTCAAATCGACATCGACATTGCGGATTTGCAGACAATGAAGAGAGGAAAAAAATAATGTTCGCGCGTTTGTGTCACTTTTTGTTAAGATATGACGACACATTTTGAGCTTCGGTCAAAAATCAATCCACTTTTTTGCATTTTACATGCAATTGATTGAGAAATCTTTAAAGTCCTTAAGAAGAAATCCTGATTTCAAATCTACATATAATATCATCAATTGCAGCATGAAACATACGAAAATGATGTAATTTCATAAGCAGGTTTTAAAAGTTAGACTTGTTGGATTTAAAGAATTATTTTTGAAAGTTTGCAAATTAATTTGCAGACTCGTTTCTCAGTGTCCATGTAAGTTGAAGATTTTTGCAACAAACAACCATTAAATCATTGAAAATGGCTAAATTAGACCTATGATTATCTGGGTAAGAGTATCAGCGTCCCACGGATCCATTCCCGTTGTTACACAACACTTCGTCAATACCCACACACGTATTTATTATCCGCCTTGCCTTTGTCTGACTAAATACCAATAACTCCACAAGAATGCTTCATTATGCCCAACCGCGTCCTTTCATTCTCTATTTGTGGATGATATTTTAATTTATTATTAGTGCGATTAAAATCATTAACTGATCTATCGGCTGTAATTAATCTAAGGTACTTATGTGCGATCATCTTCTAGATTAAGTCGGTGAAAAATAGCTCGACACTGGTGGCTTTGTTATTATACCTGCGTGTAATTGTTTTAACAGCTTGCTGCTCGCAATAGATTGGAGTTTTGTCAGACCAATTATGGACTAGTTAATGGAAGACCATTTTTAGGCACCACAACACCTCAACTGAACACCCCGACAGATTAAGAGATCGTTTTCAACGAAGCAAATAAAAACTTCCTTCCAACGAACTCGTGGAATAACACCAAACAAATAAGTGACAAATTCACAATCCACGGTGGAAATGGGAATCTATTGGTTTATATATTTTCAAGGCGAGAAGTTGCAGTTGGCATAAATTTTGCAATTTGAAAACTTGAGCAGGTGCAAACAATAATATCTTATAGATGTATTTTGCCTAAGCGGCTTCAATTTCCAGCGGCTATTAAGAATTAAACTGCGGTCAACGTCGAAATTGCATGCTATGTATCGATGTATAGAATGCAAATATCAGGTTACTGGCTGATGCCAATTAGCAAGAATCAATGAACTCGTCTCTAATGAAATGCTATCTAATCGGATGCAAATTGAGAGAGCATTCAGGTCGATGTAGGGGATTAACTTACTAGTCTTCCTTATGGAATGCTTTGGAAAGCCACTTCGCTATGCTCAATTGTTCCTGGCTAAAGGCATCAATTAAGAGCCTTGTATTTGCTGAAGAAACTACTGCTGTTCGATTCCGGATTTGGCAAAAGCTGCAAATGTCGAAACTCTTTCGCTTCCAATACTACATTGAACGAAAATTAAAACGTTCTTAACTCACTTAATATTAACGATGGCGAAGGTCTCTTTCATCAAAGGACAATAGATTTTGGGACCTTTTAATTCACAGAGACAATTATTTCGAAATCCTTAATGAGGAAACGAGTGTTTTACTAATTCTCAACGATCGTCCTGATTAATTCGTTGGCAGAGATTAATGAATAAAGGGTCCCATCGGATTTTCTATTCATCGTTGTGGGAATGAGCTTGCTTTCATAGGCCATGTTCAGCGATTGTTAGCAAATATTGATTGACTCACTGGAATTGATTGCTAATTTTCTTCGTGACAAACTTTGCTTATTGGTTTCGCCTTCTTGGTATATTAGTTGCTTCGTACAGGCTGATGGGATGGATTGTGCTTTTCAGTGAAATCCAAATGATCTTTTAGCTAACAAGCAACTTTTTTACTTTAACCCTCTTAACGGGATGTTTTTGATCCAGTTTTATATTGAATTAACTCAATCGAGGTTGATATTTCTTCCCTAGACTTAACTTCAAGGCTCATTAACTGAAAAATCCGATTTTCTGTCCACTTCTGATCTCGTTGAAGCACATGAGAAGTAACGATTTAACTGCTTTGAAAAGAAACTGAGAAACAATTATCTTCAAACATGTGAAACTACAAAGCTGTTCGGACGACATTTTCAATAAAACGGGCCGAAAATTTCATCGACAATTTTCCGAACTACCATCAGCAATTTCGATAATGACAAATATCAATTTTCTATTGATATGGAGTTGCTAATATGAAATCAATTATTCACATTTATAAATTTCGCAAATGTTGAGTTTGAAAGTAAATATAATTAGGCGCTTAATATAAATAGTTGAATATTGAGCAGCCGATTTGGTTCCAATCCACATTATTGCCTTTATTGATATCAGATAAAATTATTCAATCGGACTTAATTGAAAGTTGATTTCGCCATTAAAAAGTTATTTATTTGCAAAATATGCGGTTTCTTCGTTAAAAATATCGCCTTGTTCAGGTAATTTTTTCACCGATCAATGAAAATCCAATTAATAGCAATTTATGCGAAATAATGTGAAGTTGCTCTCAATCTCAATTCGAAAATTCAATTCAAAGACTGGCGACCATTCTCCAGTGAAAAGTCGATCGGAAGATGGGAAACGCGGCAATTTAAGAACATATATAACAGTTTAAAACACACATTTTCGGTATGCTGCAGTAGTTTTATAGTTCTGGCGCAATTTTCGTGCAAACGGCAGCGAAAGTCTGCAGTCATATCATCCGGAAACTGCTTAGGTATATTCAATCATACTCGAACTAAGACTCGCCGGAAATTGAATTGAATTCCTGTTTGCACTGCACCGTTACGCAATAAAATAAAAGCTTGTTACATCCGAATATAAGTAAATATCTGAAATATCAGGAGCTCATAGTTGATTTTTACCTAGAGAACAAATAGGGAAATAACGAACCACTCCAATCCGGGCAAAATGCTTATTTGGATTAATGTTATTAGAAAATTCTGCGAACCGATGCTGAAAATAAAAAAACAGGGAAAATCACTGTGTTAATCCGCTCTAATGGCTGCATATGCGCAGCCTTGAATAATTAACCCATATATGAGCAATTAACACTTGAAAATCAACAAAAAACGCAAAGAATTCATTAAAACATGCAATGGCCTAGAAGTGGCGGCTGATTGATTTCAATCAGCAAGAGATTGGGAAATTATACCAGGTGGCAATTTTAAGATAAGGAACTTACATCATGCACTTACCAGTTTTGTTGTTTTTGATACTTTCCATCCAATGAAGCTGATGGAAACCCATGCATTCAGTATCGCATTTGTTCTGCCTGCAAACTGCTCATATTTTTGCGCTCTAAAGAAAACTCGTATTATTTCACATTGAATCGAGCGCTATGAATTCTAAAGAAATCATTTATTTAACCGACTTAATCATTACGTTTAAAACAAAGAGGGCTGTCGCTGCGGAGAACCTTAAAATAACCTATCCGGAAAACCTTTTCCCGCACCTTTTATCTCGGAAAATAAAAAGAAAACATCCATATAACTCGGCAGACGCCGAAAAAGCTTTAATTAAACTTCCCATAACAATGCCAGTACGATTTTCCAGTCGCCATGTTTAAATGTAGCATTTTTTCTTCCGTTTCCCTCGGTTCTTTAATTTTCTTGCGACAATATTTACTTTGTGTTCGAATTTCGTTCGCTTGACACTTTTCGTTCTTTTCCTCTTTTGAATAGGAAATAGATTGTCATGCGTTTGTTTACGGATGTTAAATGGACTTTGTAGTAAATGAGCGAATGTTCAAAATGTGAGCCAAGGCGCCCTTTCATAATACTCGTATTTTTAGATCGCTAACACTTAACACGTTTCTAATAGAAATCCATGTGTAGATTGGTCGCTTTGGGGCTATTTAGTTCTCGAATAAATGTCGATAAGGGTGAAATAATTAGAAAATTAGACTATGACATAGAAAATAGAATCATTCAAAAAGTTTTTTTCTGTTTTTCCGTGCAAGTTTTACAGTTGCTGTTTCATTAGAAGACTTGGCAGTTCTTAAATTCAACTTTTATGCAAGTTGATTTAAAAGACATTAAATCCCCAGAAACAAATAGTTGTCGATCAAAGCAAATATGTTCTAGCAGTACAACCTCTTGGTTCGCTCAGTATCACACCATCGGGTTCTAAACCGTTTCTGAGAGAAATCCTTATTTTCTACGTGATTTTCAAGTAGCAATTGCTTTTGAATAAAATCAGCTACGCATTTAGGATCCGGTAGATAGCTGATCCACTTCGAGAGTAAACTGATTCCATATCGCACAAATGTGTTTTCCAATATCAATGCAGAGCTCTCTTTTTGTTCTCGATAAGGGGCATTACGTATTACGGTTTCCAGATCAAAGCGCGGACCCTTTCCGGATCTAAGAGGCATTTTACTATTGAATGGCCCTTATAACCGACCGGACTTCGTAAACCGAACGAATGTTTATCTATGCAGGAAGGAAAGGAAGATTTAGCTCTTTGCAGTTATGTAAATATTTCTTCAGAAGTATTGAGTTTGTAAATCCATATTAGAGAAATACATAGTTCTGTAATCAGCCAAAATAACAACAATGTTTATCTTCAGTCTCACTTGTCTATTGAATCTGACAATCTTTATAAATTATTTAGCTGGTTTATGCAGATGAACTTGAAAAAGTCCACGGATTCAATAAGCATTTAAGTAAATGAAAATCCCTCATTCACCTGAACTCATTTCAGGGGAATTAGGAAAAAATGACTTCTGGAAGTTTTAGAGAGTCTAACACTTTGAGGGTGAGAATTTCAAATTGTCATGTTGTAAACTCTAGCAACTTACGAGCTTCATAAAAAGCCAGATGTAAAATGGCAAATTCCCCTCTCAAATTACAAATCGCCGTTTTCGTATAAAACTTTAGGTTGGCCGTAAACGGAAAACGGCCCGGCTTTTAATTTAAACACGATAATAAAGGAAATACATTGCGATAAAATTTGGATAGCTTTGTAAATTCAATTATTACCCACTAAAGGTTTAGAGCGCTAAAATTTTGATCGCTTTACGTTTTACTATTATCTCGTGTACTTGAGCCGTGATGATTTTAGGGGGCATCAGAACCAATTCTAAATGAGCAAGAAACTTCAAACTCAACGTACCAATTATCCGAACCACGGCTTTTGCCGATAGATTTGCGCTGGAAACTCAACTCCTGCTTACAGAGTTTCGTTCTAAACTATTCGATGGCAAAATAATTTTCCAACTTTTATCAAAGCTGGAATTTATTGGGTAAGTTTTAATGCGCCCGAGTAACAAGTAAACTAAAACCATGTATTTTAAAGCAATATCGCATTACCGGTTTAGATAGTTTGGTAATTTGGAATATTCGAAACAAAGAAAATTTCCATTAATAATTAAAAAGGGGGGATTAATTGGCAGGAAGTTTACATTCTTTAAAGTTTTCCTCCACTTTTTCCCATTAAGCTGGGAGCCAGGAAAATATTGCTGCTTTCTGTGTCTCAAGTTTCAAAAAAGTCGCTGTATATTTAAAAACTTCTGAATGTGTTATGCGTTATGAACCATTACGTCTTTTTCCACAGTAGATGAAAAATTTCCTTTGTTGGTGTCGACATTGAAGATATGAAAGTTGCTCAAAATGCTAAATGATAATCGTTCTTCCTTCTCGTTTCTGGCTGTCTTAAAACCAAACGGTGTTTGACTGTAAAAAGCACGTGCAGTCTTCATTGCACTGAATTCAACGTTTAAATAATAATTAAAACAACTTTCCAGGCTAGACCGGGTTTTCCAGTCCCGTTAAAAGCCAGGTTCAATTAATAATAAATTGCTCCACATAAGAGCGAAACATTGATAGATCAGCCATTCATTAAACGGTACTGTTATTGATGCAGAAATGCAAAAGTGAATTTCCTGGCTCAATTAGTCCATGTCAGATCAATAAACTGAATAAAATACGACCTGCGTGTCTGCACCAATTAGCTGCCAATCCACATCTTGTAGTTGTGATGGTTGCCATCTGATCGCTGATATGTTTTTTACTTTTGCCATTGCATTAAACCACATTCTTATGCACCATGTATGTAACAGCGCAAAACTATGAGGGAGATATCAGAAATTGTCATAACTAATCGATTTTCCAATTATATTTAAGTTAAATTTTAAGGTGAGAAGCTGAGTGTGAGTTTTAAGCATAACTCATTGAAAAGACCGAGTTAACTACTATTCAACTCCCAGCAAAGAGGATCCTTAGATGAATGCATTGATGGATGATTGAATGAGGTTGAATGGTATAAGCCGGTACAAAAACATCTCAAACTTGTGATTAAAGATTTGATTTGATTTGATTTGTGCGAATTGAAGACGGTTGTTTTGGAGTTGCAGATTCTCAAATTGAAAGAACAAAATATTTAAATTCCAAGGCTTTTAAAAACTGATGGTTTTTTAAAAGCTAAATGAACATTTAAAATACCACATTGATTAGGCGAAAATTTCAAAGGCTGAAAAGTTAGAGTCAGTTAAATCCTGCAGTCAATATTCGAAAATCGAAGAACATTATTCCAAAAGTTTCACTTAGTACATCTAGGCAGTTGACACCGTTAAGCACGATGTATTTGAAGGTCAAAAAAATTGGAATATAAAGAAGGAACAAATGGAACAGCAAAGGGAAGAAAAAAAAGGAGGTCCAGCATTTTCCAATTTAGAATATGCTGACGACGACTTTTGGAAGAAACTCTAGAAATCTAGAGCATTTGCAATCTTCATACTGCCCAAAACCGCAGAGTTGAGCGAGAAATATAAACTTAATAGCATCAGTTTGAATACTGAATGATTCCAAATCTACAACTTGAACTTTGAATGATTTAGAAGCCAACCTTCAGCAAAAGGGTGGAATTTGAAGCACAAGATAACATGGTCAACGCTTCTAAAGCAGTGGGTTTAAGTTGAACTCATAATGCTTCAAGTTCCAGCTGGGTTTTTTTCAAAGATCCAAACCTGAGCACTGTTTTATTTCATTTGAAGCAAATTACATATTTTCCAGCCCTGGTAGTTCCGTGGACTAGAAATTAGTGCTGATTATTATGCGACTGCCGCCACTTGAATGCGACGTAGGTTTACCTGACCCAAGAAGACATCGATACCATGCAGATCATTTCGATTTGAATAAATAAATAAATACATCAACGTATAACGATCGCATATGAATCGGACAGCGATCACATAAAATGATTACTGATCTTTGTGTGAGTGAAATTCTTTGATCAGATCCTCTTCAACGTCGCACTGGACTGTTGCACTTTAAAAAATCAAGCGCCATAAAATTAGACCGTCAGATGCAATTAAAATATGAAAATATACGTACAAAATGGGACAGAAACATTTAAAGAGAGAAGTTTAAATGAGCACAATAAATGAAAACCAACACGACAACTGAAATTAATGGGAATAACTCATGAAAAATAATAAAACCTAAGCTGTATCCACCTATTATTACACCAAATAGAACAACGGTAATTAATGATAGCAGACAATGCCGAGTCAATTGAAATATAAATAATTAATATCAAAATAGATACAGGTGCCATGGCAAATGTTCCGCCTATTAAGCATTCAAACAATTAGGGTTAAATATCAAGTCCATAATGCATACCCGAGTGATTTTAATTTCATACACTGCTAACGAACTGAAGGTTTTGGAAAATTGCCAAATTTGTTGTAAATTCGATGGTAATGAACATCTATTGCAGACATTTGTGGCACAAACAGATGCAGATAATGGGTGGGATAGCAAACATGAGTAAGATGGAAACTTATCCGAAAATAATAAAGTGTGTAGGAAGAAATTGTATAACAAAATAAACGTTTATATAATCACCTTCGATTATATTATTATTATTACTGTCACACCTTGTATTCATAAGAATTATATTTTGGAAAGTAACTGATTTTTTCTCGTAAAAGTGATTCTAAATCACATTACTTTTCAAAAGCAGTAATAATATGCCTGTGTGATACAAAACGAGACATCAATTTCAGAACATCATTATTTGCTGATTTACAGCCTTTAATTTCATTGTTTGTTATTCCTGTGATTTTTTAGGTTGCGCTTTCATCTTCTGCCGACCGTCGTGTTTTTTGCTTGGGCTTTATGAGAAGATAATCAATGAGAAATTTGATTTTGGAGAAGCTTTATTCTAGTTCTGTGTCTGATTCTGGATGAACAAAAGCCATATGGTTCTATGTGGAATATAAAATAAAATGTGCTCCAGAAATGTTGGAACCTAAATATATCAACATGTTTGAATTGCGCTTAATAGCAAATACTAAGAGTTGATTAGTATCTCTTATCTCCTATCTCAAAATCCTCGAAATGAAGTAGGTATTGAAAGCTATGCAAGTTTTCTGAGCAATTTAAAAAACCATTATTGAACAATCTTAATCAAATTTAGGACAAAACACCTGCCGTCCAGAGAGTTAGACCTTTTAGGTATTTACTCGAATCAGCAAATGCTTTTAAATGTAAATTATCAATATAAATAAATTCAAAACATGTTTATCTCGTCTAGTGACGCTAATCGCTAACAAGGCTTGAATTGATGAGTTAATAGAATTAACAATTGAATGAGTGAAATTAAATTTCAAGCAATAGTGAACGCTGTTTTGTCCCACTGATAATTACAATTGCAATCAATGTTAATTATAACAAGCAGAAGATATCTGCTGATTTTTATCCTCGCTATACCTAATCTAGCGTGTTTTAATGTTTTTTTTTAAACTTCTTGATTTTTGAAACTCCGACATTTTCAATTTTTCGTCGTCTTTTTGTAATTAAATAAAAACCCATGTCTTGATCGTTCTATGGCTCACGTCAGCAATAATCTGCATATCATTATTGCCAAAAAGATGAGAACATGAATGATTAAAGACGTGAAAACACGATGACGCCAAGCGGGATTGATATGGAGAACAGCTTACTCGTCGTGTTATAATAAATGATTCAGGGCTTTTCAAAATGGGAATTTGGAAAAGGGCCGTGAAATATGCCTAATTTGTTGATTCGATAAATTTGCCGAATTTGATTACGGGAAAAACAAAAAATATTGAAAAAATAGAGCAGATTGAGAATTCACCACTTAGGTATTTGCATTTCATTTGGACTCGTTTACTTCACGGGCAAAACTTTTTAATGAATTCAATAACATGGCGCTTTGTTTTGATCCCCTGATTTGGGAAAGCGCTGATTTTAATCTGCCTTTCAAATTCTGCAAAATATATTTGACTAAATCTCATACGGATTTCAACTGGAGAATCGTGGCTTAATTATTATAATAAAACAAAAAATAGGTATTGAACTTTTGTGAAAACCATCTCTGTACTCAATTTAATCAGTTCCAAGGAATGTAGGGTAGCAGAGTCAAATATTTACGACCGGATTGCATGTTTACGGCTCTAGGAACCGGAAGGCACTTGAAGTTCCTAACATTTCCTGAATTTAGTAAATCAATGATGAAATACAAAATGCCTGTGAATTTATTAATGAACCACCTACTGCTAGAGGTAAACGACTTTAAAGAGACTTAAATGCCAGCCAATCTTGTGCATCACCGAAGTTTTGTTAAAGATTATTAACAGGCACGTGTCATTACCAATCCACATTTAATGTTTGCTTGTTTACCGAAAAATACGGGCCATATAAAAACGGCTCTCTTGCAAATGCCCAAAGATAAAGCGCAAACCCGACCTTCAAAGGCAAGCAGAAGATTAAAACATTTTCCTTAATATCTTTTTAAAAGCCACTTTGCCACGGGCACGACAAAAAATTCCTATAAGAAGCCAGTGTTTGCTTTATATGTAAATTGGACGTCGAAATGAGTATAAAGCCCATTACGTTCGTTCAAAAGACGCCTAATTTGCTTTTTCTAAAGAAAAATCTACCTGCTTTATTTTTTAGTTTCGGTTTTATTGGGGACTTCATAATAATAAGCTGCATTTTCTCCTGAGAAAATACACATTGGATGGCAGCTTCAGGCCAAAGCCAGATTGCGCAGATAAAAATCGTTGCTGTTTGAAAGGGAAATTAATAGTAACAATTGGCATTGTTAAGTGATTTCAGCGCCAGTAGAGCGTGAAAACCCTTTCGGCTTCATTCTGATGTTAAAGTCAAGGAGAATTCCAGCGTCTGAAGAAAATCCGGAATTTTGCGCCCGATAAGGAGGAATTATTCACTGGCCATTGGACCGGAAATCGTCCAGCTCGACTAAAAACAATTTTTCGTCGTCAACATCCAGAAGTAACGAGTGACAATCTTCACGAAAGAACAAACACCGACTGTATATCTTTTTCGATCGGATTATTATGTTTCAGTTGACTAATGGAAAAAGCCCTTGGAGAAATTGGAATTAGGAAATATAATGTCGATATCACAAGACTTCAGCGTTAACTGAAGAGCGGAGTATCATCAAATACATATACGAAATTCACTTATTTTCCATTTTACTTAATATTTATTGTGGAGCTGCAAAGGGATATGAATCTATGCAATATTTCTGATTTAAAACAAAACTTCCGCAAGATATATTTTTGCCAATTTTTGTTGTCATAACTGAAGTTTCAGTTATCTATTAAAGTCTTGATCGCTGCGGTTCCCAAGCTTTCGTACAGGCATTTTATCAGGAAATAACGTTCCCAGAGGCACTTCGGGATTCGAAGGATCTCAAACTTTAACCCTGATGGGTATAGTCGAAGTTCGGTAATATTTTTAATGCTTCGAAAGATTTTAACCACCTTAAAGGGCCTGGGTAATCTCACTTTAAACTCCCAGTTGGAGGGTAAAAGGGTATATTATTACAATCGCTTCCCGAGCAATAGAACCACTCATTATTGGCTGCTGACTTTCGCGCTTTCAGCAATACCGACGGTTCACAGAAAACTAAATAAATATCACTTTTATATTCAAATAGAAGTTCCCGATAAAATATTGGATTCAAAACGAAATCCAGTTGAAAATAGACCTCTTGTAGGGCGACCGTAAAAACGATCGTAAATCAAAACAATAAAACTCCTCAAATTTATTGTTTTTCTATGATCAAGCAATATGTCGAGTGCTTGTCGGGAACACTAAAAATTTTATTTTTCCCGTTTGGTATTCTCGAGGCTGAAAGGGAAATTGGAATGTCAGTCCTCCAGAGAAAGCCAAGAACTGATGAATACAGGGAAATGCACTAGAGCTAGAAACTGTCGACAAGACATAACAGAGGTTTTTGAGTGTGTTGATTCTCAAGGGTATAATCATAAGTTGGAAAATCAGCCGCAAATCAACTGTAAAATATATGGAGATTCACTGTAAATTTTTCCAGGTGCTAATTTGGTTTTAATAGGAAATTAGTAGAGGATATTTTATTTAACGCTGGGTCAAAATTATTTAAAAAATAATTCGGATGACAGATGTATTTATTTATGTAAATGCTCTTAACAGATCCATAACGTATTCAGTTTTTTAGCTAAGTGTTTAATACTCAAGCAATTCCAAGCTGTAAGCAGAGGAAAATTTTCGATCAAATAAAGAATTGTTGTTTTTTTAGTCTTAATTTGAAAACTGTTGAGATTTGTTAACCGTTTGTTGTGTTTTACGCCCGAAAGCACAGCTCCTCATTACAAGACCACATAGAGGCAGTAAAAAGGCTTCAACTAGTTCTACACATCGACATCAAACCCCAGAAAAAGTTATTTTTAGTAAACCCCCATTGTGTCATAAAATTGTAAAACTTTTATTGGAGGAGTTTTTTTCCAGGGGTACTCGGAGCATTGCACAACAACTGAAACTTTCCAGGAAACTTTGCTCCGGATAATTACCAAGAAAGTGCTACAACCCTACCATGGATGTAAGATACACAGAATACAAGGACACATTAAATCTCTGGTCTACTGAACACCGGTACATATTGAGCGCGAGTTAATTAACCGAATACAAGAAGGTGCTCAAAATGTGAKCCCAGTAATGCTGCGAAGAGTGCACAATAACGTGATAACACGGGTACAAACATGTTTGGAGTTGAACGGGAATATTTTCGAACACCTCTTGTGAGYCTCTTGTGAGTTACCYACATTTCAAAACGGTTCTTTTCAAACCCATAGATACATACGTAAGAATTGTTGGCACCACAATCACCAGAATGTTTTACCTATTTTTAGGTCACTGCCTTTTTTTCATTTAATTGTAAATAGATCATTAATTTATTTACAAACTT
>NW_026019016.1:3446607-3452307 GCF_020466585.1 Dendroctonus ponderosae | reverse complement strand
AATTGACACTCCCGCTTTCCTCAAATTGGTGTAATAAGCGCTTAAAAACTGTTGGCTTAGGATGATTTCTTTCAGGAAACTTTTGAGCATAAACTCGAGAAGCTAATAAACAATTACAATTACAAAAAACAATACCACTCTAGCTATCAAAAAGAGACTTTGCAGTCTAAACTGAAAAATAAAATAAATGGGTTGACATGTGTAAATGGCATAGGCAACTTAGATAGTAGTGTAAATGGCATAGGAACCTTAAATTAAACAACACCAAATTGTGCACAGAACGACTATTTGACGCATTTTGTAAATAGGCGAAAACTTAGCTATTAACATCCTAATACCATTCGATAGGTAATTAAAAATTGCATTTCCGGGTAAGTTAAAAAATATAGGGTTGTATTTAAATTAATCAAGTTAGAGCCACTTAAAGTTCTTATTTGTTTAGTTTAAATTTGTGGACACCCTGTATAACATGCTAAGTTTATTATCATTGGGATATAAAATATTCTATCTTTTTACACTTCACTATAAATTACGCTTTCATAACTTAAAAACTTCTAAAGTATTTGACACGTGAAAATTAGATAAGATTTTGATTAAATTCGGATTATTTAAAAAACCTTAAGATTTAGATGTTATAAACCTTATTAAAACAGACACTTATTTTGTTCAGCGAATCCAAAAATGCAATAATATATAGGACATTATATTTAAAAAAACGGAACTTTGATACCTTTAGAGCTTTTGGGACACCCTGTACATTACAAAAATATTTTTAAAATGTGCGCTCGGTAGGCGTCGGACAATCCATAAAATAATACTTTTTAATAATCAAACGGTTTAGCCGCAAACTTCCGTGCCGAATAGCGTGAATAACCCTGTATAAAGCAAAAGAGCAACCAGTATAAAAGTAAAATCAAATAAAAGGGACAACAGATAGGTTTTCTGTTTAATTTGATATTTGATATTAATTTGATATTTAAAATTGTTGGGCTCATTTTAGTCCTGTGATTATTTGAGTGAAAAATGCGTCCCCATTCACGATAATTATAAAGCGACTCTAGCCACTCGACAACATTGAATGGTAGCGAGTAATTTTTAAAATGAAACTCGTTAAAAGCCCTTCACATGACACTAACAAATTGCGTCTTTTTACCGGCTCGAAGGAAAATGTAAAGGTGGAAGACGAAAATTTTTAATTAATTTTTCCAAAGTAGGGAAAAGATTTTGATAAAGATTTACGAGAATTTCGAAATGGTGCCGTCTGAAAGTTAAATTAGTGTAGAAACAATGCGCGGCGAGGCGCCCAAAACGATGATTGATGTACATTTTCAATGGAATATTTGTCGTTCGGATGCGGAACACAAACACGGTCCTTGGTTAATTGCAATTGCATTTATGAGTTTAATATTATGAATATTGCAATGGAAAATTGCTACCTTTGTCTGGCCATTCAACCGAAATCTAGCCAACATCTGACAAAATCCGATCGCTCAGTCAAATTCAATCATTTCGCTCTGGTTTCATTGCTGTGCTTTTTTGTGTGTTTTGCTAAAAGCCCCACTTTTCATCTAACGACCCATTAGCTAACTTTTCAATGAGTAACATCACCTCAGCCAAAACCGCACGGAGGTACATTAAGACGAAGAAGAAGATTAATTACGGATAATGATAAGGTAGCTCCTTTGGTTATAGATTTCCTCCATATTGTTGGAATTATTAAAGAGTCTAAATAGAATTTAATAGCAGCGTTAACGATGCGAGGGTGCGAAAAACCCGCTTTCAGCTACTCGCTTAAACGTTTTGTCTGGTTTTCGGGCCCAGTAATTTAAAAACAATAACAGCGATGATTATCCTTAGGTGATGCAGTCGACGAAAATAATAGAATTCATTATTTGAATTGGCGACATTGCCAAGTAAACGTTCCTGTTTCGCCTCTTACTCTGCAGTTAACTGACAAATTCGGCGTTTTTATTTGCCGTTTTTTTTTTAATTTTAACTGGCGAACTGGACTGGTTGAGACCTACAAACAGAGGTTCTTCCCGGGGCGAACGATCAAAAGATGAGTGATTACCCAAGATCGCAGCCAGTCGTGTACTTACACTGTAAATTAATTAAAGACTAATTGGTGCAACGGCAAATCATCCATTCTATAGAAACCTTTGAAAACACGGGCCAGCGCCAATTATCTGACAATTTAACAGGGGTATTGTCAATTAGGGGCCGAGCCAAATGGCAGCGCTCAATTTGTCTTGATTTCATTGTGGAGGCCCTTAATTCACTAGACTGTTCACATTTAGTATAATCGATGGAAAAATCCTTGTCGCACAGGAATTAGAGGCAACGAGATCCATTTATTCAGGGCAAATTCCTCGAAATAAGCTACCTGGAGCAATGAAAACTAGAACTTAAAGCCCCAATTTGTGTATGCGACGTGCAATTTAAAAATTTACGGGGCACTTGGAATATGCCGATTTTCTTTCTTTGTTCCTCCTCCCTGTGCTGAGAAATAGGCGCTTTAAATATTCACCTAAGAGGGTCGCTTTACGCGACTCCTTTGTGCTTATTGTTATACAGGCAACAGAACCGCCTTTAAATATTTATCTTGGAAACGTTTGTGTCACTCTTTAATTGCTTTTTCAAGGGTGTCAGCATTTATCGTTCATCGACCGACAATGTCGACGATTATTCGATTCCATCATTGTAATATCGTCCGTTTGATCAGCCAACTTCAGTTGATCGATTTTCAACAAAACAACATCAAAGGCATCAACATTCATTCACAACATGAAGCCTGAAGAAATTAAGTTAATAATGTCAATGCAGCAAAGGAAGATTAATTTGAGGAAGCAATGGAAGAAAAATTCACTGAAGAACCCGATGCCAATGCGGACATGGTAGATTTAGCTAAAGAAACTAGTTCAAGTGTGATGGAACATGGAAAGGAGACTCTAAGGATCTTGAGCTAGGAAGGGAAATAAATAAACAGGTTCGCTAGAAACTAGATAAATATTTTTTGCTCTTAAATCTCTGAAAAGCGTCAATTAATCTCTGGACGAATTAAAAAAACGTGTACTTAATCTTTGAGGTCTGCAATGCTAATATAAAACCAACAAATTATTGTTAGGTAGAAAGCTCCGACCAGCAGAAAAAAGCAAACTATTTGCCATCACTCTGTTGAAGTTTTACTTTGTAGCAAGAGAATTGAAAGTTTACCCTGTGTTCCCTTTAATAGGGAGCTAACAACCGAGCTAAGTGCATTGCGTTGTTTTCCAGCCCAGAATAAACACAGCTCTTCATCATTCAGTCAAAAAGGGTTGTTTTTCCTACAGGAACGAAGCTATTTAGTAGTTAGCATTGATGCATGTATGTGGTTTAGAGTCGAAATGTTATTTGTGGGAAACTTGGAAAAAAGCGGTGTAGAGATAGAAATCAGTTTGATTATCAGAGCCAAAAGTGTGTTAAAAAAACACAAGGAATCAATGGAAAAGCCTCAAAATGTGTCCCTGTAATGCAGCATAGAAAGAGAGTTGGAATTGTCAAACGCATCTATTAAACCAAAATTGTGATGGCAAACAAAATTCATATTTTTTAAGGCTCCAATATTAAGTGAATTTAAATTCGCAATATCAGCCTGAGCTGAAAATTCTGAAAAATGTTTCCCTTTCCAGAATATTCGTCGATTTGGCTTCAAAAGTGGCACATTTAATTATTGTTACCTACCAAATAATTTTTTTTAAAGAATAAAGACACTTGATAGTTTTATTGAACAAATCTCAATCAAAACCAATGAATTGATTGGAAAATCTGCATTCAATTAATAACTGAACTCGCTAAATGTGTGCATTCATCAAGGAGCCGTTTCAAATTAAATGCGGCTTCTAAGCGATGAATTTCGAGCCCATTATCCAAACATCAGGTGAATTTGAGGGCGTATAACAAGACTCTAAATGATAATTCCCGCTCTGTTACTTAGATAACTATACAGGCTGGAATTATTATCAAAGCTGTGTTACTTATTAATGTGGAATTGCTCTGGAATCTACTGCGGTCGACCGAGTTTTGAAAGTTACGATTGTTTACTCAACTGCCATTAACTACACACTTTGCTCGTTTGTTGTTGATTATTCTCGAGTTTATGGGCAATTTCTGTTGAAATTTTGATTGGAAAAAAGCGCAATATTTGCGGTACGGCTCTAAACCAATTAAAGCCCTTTATACAGCTTCCTAATCCGTTCAATAGGGATTAAGTTGGATAAGTGGGACAGAGCAATAATTAGAGAGTAGAGACAGTGCTTTATCTCGAGGTAATTTTCCTTTATGTCGAGATCTTACTGTCTCAGTGTTTTCTCAGGCTCAACGGATTAACGTATGCTCTTGATGGAGTAATAAACCCTTATTGTCCTGGTGAAATGGCTGATTATATTTACTAGCCGCTGTTGCCACCATAAGATAAATTATTCATATTGAAATTACGACCAGCAAGGAAACATTGTCTCTATTTGAATGCTTCAGCATCGACATCCAATTTTTCATTGAAAAACTTTCTGTCTCGTTTGGCTCTAAGTAATTAAATACAGCGGCGTCAATATTGGCGACGACGCGACGTTTCAAGTATTTGTTTGCTTTCTGACTCTATTAGAAACTTTAGTAAATTTGGGGCCGACATCGGAGTAACTCCATAAACTTTGATTACAGTTTCCACTTATTGACAATGCTTTAATTGTTTCCGCAATAGAAGTGCCAGTGATAGATAAAATACGTTGTGGAAAAATGTGGTGGAACTTTTAATTATCCGCCACTAAGAGAGTGCTTGGTGGCACATCGAACTTTGACCATGCCAATAGTGATGTAGGAAAAAGCAACTAATCAACTAGAAGAAGTGTAAGATCGAAGAAGAGTTTATTGGAGGCTTTTTCGGTTAATCACTTTTGATGGCACCTTCAAAGCTTGCAACACTCCAATTCGATTATAGATCCTCGAAAGTTCAAAACTGTGCACTTGGGGGTTAAAACATGTTTCAGGTCCGAAGTTTTGTTCAGTAATTGGCAGTTATTCCAAGTTTGCTAGCAGAAATCAATAAACCCGAAGCGAAATTTGCAAAGTAGTAGAAACAGAAACAATGCTAATGGCACAAAGAACGGCCAGAGAACGTTTGCGTTCTAAAATTGAGGCTCCAACCTTGGAACTATAAAATAGATGCAACGACATTTGAATATTATTTTCCGTAATGCTACAGAATAGATGTATGGCAGGAAACCTATTCCTGCGCTGTGAATTTTCTCATTTTCTTTCAACCTAATATGTATGTCTGATCCGTCACGGATATTTCCCGGGGTACGAATACCCGTCGTTTGTATTCAATATGCCCTCGATCCGCGTCTATAAAGATACAAAACAGTATTTTAAGAAAATGTCCAATAATCAAATGACTTTGATACATGCACACGGTAGCCCGACAGGTCGGATCTATGAAAAATTGACGGGTTTCGTGAACCGAAGTCAACGTACCCCCGGAAAATTTATGATCCCGTTACCAGGTATGATCGTAAATTTTAGTCGGACTGACAACTGTCTTGTGAAATCATTGATCTATTTTCATTCTCAGTTGAATAGTCAGAATAAGGGCCAAACTGTCCGCTGCTTTTACATCATCTTTTTGCAGTAAATGATCCCAATTAGACCCCCTTACTAGAAAACAGA
>NW_026019016.1:3420727-3445608 GCF_020466585.1 Dendroctonus ponderosae | reverse complement strand
TGGAATCACAAATCAAAAAACAAAATGTGTCTCTAAAATCCTCCATTGTTTCAGAAAGTAATAAAACTGACCCAAATCGCTTCTAAGGAAAATCACTGGTCAACGCTTAAAAGTAGTGAAGACTATAAACAGAAATAATCTCGCCAGATACGATTTTTCAGGAGGCCAAAACGAAATTGATTTTTTCGTTTTGAATCTCAGTATGCTTTACATCACGTTTGCAGTAAATGAAGGCATTGCTCCCCATCTGGCGCTAAGAATGAAAGAAACAAAATGGCTTCTAAGGAAAATTATTCGAAAAAGCCTAAAAATACTGAAGAATTCAAATAGAATTAATCCCGCAGGATACAATTTCTAGGGGCGGCAAAATTTGCATGTGGCTTTATAAATGAAGGCAGTGTTTTGAATGAAAATTCACTGGTGCTAAGAATGAAAGACTCTGACAACTCCTCAATTTAACCTGCACCTCATCGGAAGCAGCTTAAAAATAGGGAAAAATCGATGGAAATAATCTCGCCAAATATGAATTTTCTGAGCAGCAAAACAGAGCTGATTTTTGCCATCTTCTATCCCCTAAAATGCAAATCACGCTTTAGATGAACGAAAGTATAATTTGCGAAGCTCACATTGAAAGATTGCAGACCGAAATCAATCACTTTGCATGATAGTTCGGGATCATTCCGTTCACAATCAATCACTTCACACCACATAATAATTTCTGATATAATGCGTTTTTCGCATTTGTCTTGGATCGTTCCTCGTACTCTCAATAAAAAAGAATTTCCGGAAAGTCACTCTGACATGAAACATATAACTGCCGTTATCATTCGATGGCTTTGAAAGGGTTTTAGTACCGACGATTTTTCCGTATAAGAAAAGGTGAAGTGGCCTGAGAAGCTCGATAGAGAACTTTTAGCATATTTCGTCCATCTCATTGCACCCTAAGAATCACTTGATTTAGACATTTTTCTTTGGATGGCTCCTCAGTTGAGAGCTGCTGTAATTTATCATGGATCAAGTCCTGAAACCGGGCATTTTCGAGTTGAATATTTTCTTGCACTTCAACGCAAACATAGAGCGGGTTTTGCGTTTAATTAACGCGAACTGCAAGATGCATGTTCGAGTCGCTTATATCCACTATTGGCTGGAATAAAATGGACAAAACTAATTTCATTTCCGGAATGGCAGAAAACCGCAACTCCTCGAGGACTAATGAATATCGTTCCAGTTAAATGAAGAAGGTTTCAGTCCAATCGATTTTTTTGAAAAATTGAGCAATAAATAGATGGAATTAGTGCTCAGCAGATTTTCCTGAAGAAAAGTTTCTAATTCTGGAAATTTCAATCGATCAGACAGGTCCAAGCTCGGCCTTCGACCAACACGATCCATTTTTCTGTCTCCCATTCTCCAGCCTTTGATTTATGACAATGCTTTTTGCGGCAATAAAACAGTCATCAATTTTTAGACGCGTATGTTGTTTCGAAAGCTCTAAAGGAAAATAGAAATTACGATTGGATTACACTGTCAAAGGCGACCATTTATAATCCATCGCTACGTCATAATCGACGTCGCTTTCGGAACTGTTTTTTCCTGAAAAAGTGATTTGCTTTGAAAGCTTTCTTTGCACTCGCTGTTAATAATGGAAGCCTCAGAATGCATGTCTGTACTATTTTTGAAAATCACATCAAAATTACTTTTAATTGTAGTAACCAGAGAAAGATAGTTGGAGTCTCTGTTCACTCACAAATTACTCCTTTCTCATACAGCAAACAGCAAAGAAATAAAATAATCACTAATGTCCAGGTTGCTAAAGTCTTTAGTGTAGAGCTATAATAAACTCTCGGAACATTATTGCAACTGCTTGTGTTATTATAATATTAGCAAAACATTAATTTTACAGGTAACGAACATACATACGAAATCGCTTTGCTACTACCGGAATAATTAACTTCCTAATACTTATCAGAGTTTCCAAGCCATTAGCTAAAGACAAAACACTCCCAGCTGAAATTAGCTGAGCTGTAGCATTTATCATGCTCTACTCAAATGAATACGCAAGATTTAATTTTCTTTCTCAAAAGTGCAAAGCAGCGCGTTCCAGCAGGTGAATAATGCACGCAATTAGGATCAATATAACCGCTTAGAGCAAATCAAAAATTGTTTAGCTGCAATAAAACGATAAACCTACAAATGAACCAAGTTTAACGAGAGGGTGAACAATTCAAAAATTAAGTTGCCCACCCTCTAAATTAGTCACTGCTGTTTATATGATGTTTAAATTCCCCAGACGCACCTTGACCGTGCCGAAAATGTGCCAGAAGCCTTAAAGGTTCAAAAGGGTTACCAAACTGTCTGCCTAACTAATCTCCCTCAATGTTTTCTATATGTTTAGTTTGGGTCCGGACATATTCAGCCTGATTATTACTTTGCCGTTATTTTGTCAGTGATAAATGCGACCAAGTTCGCAGTTTGGGTGCGGAGTTAGTTATAATCTCGACCAAGTTGTTTTTACACCAAGAAGAAAAGTTTTTAGATTGATTTTCCATGCTCAGACAGAGCAGGTGAGATAACTTGAAGTTAAAGAAACGAGAAGAGATACAGTCCTAAGAGTGGGCGATAACTTCCGGTAGAAAGAGCGAAGCCACTGATTAACAATGGAAAATCAAAGACGTCTAAAAATTTACTGCAAATCCGACTAAGTACCAGAATGAAGGAAAAGAGATGAATAATGTGAATTTTGGGTCAACTTTTTGTACGTTTTAAAAACATAAATAAAAAGCAAGTAAAAAGTTAACCAACATCTCCATCTAGCAACATTAAGCGATCAAATTTATTTTCATTTTCGTGCCATAAATTAGAACGGCAATATACAATCTTTCGGAAATTTTCAGGAAACTTGAACGAAGTTATTAAGTGGGTTAATTAGAGAATGTATCGCGCGCCAGACCTAAAATGGGATTTAATTCGGTTATCTGGGATTGGAATTTATTAAGCGAAGTTTCGACAGGCCAACATATTTATGGCTCACTCAATTCCACTTCTTTAGTATGCCCAGATATTTCGGCTTAAGGCGGATCTCTACAGTTTTAGTTAGATTAAGGGTCTAAATTTAGTCTAGAAATTGATCCTGAATGGAGTTGACGAGCCTCGACTACTGCGGCGCTTTTACGGAGAAAGGATTGAATTTTAGCTGCAGTTTACTTGCTTTTTTTGGCCAGCTCACACTGAGCACATGCTTAGTTAACCGATTTAACAAACCAAGTGTTTAAAAAATTAATTTGCAGTTGAATTACAACATTTTGCAACTATTCTAGAAAATTTCAGCCTTAAAACCCTTCGATACCTCCGAAGCACTGATATTGAGATAACCGGAACGTTGCGCCTTTCAGATAAATCTCGACAATATTTACTCGCTTTCTTAATTATGGGGAACGGCCTCCGGAAAATTTACTGCCGCTTTTTCCGACTGCAGGATTATTAAACTCTACAGGCAATTTTTTTCAGAAAATCTTCGATGTTCCTTTTGAGCGGTTGTCACTTGTGGGATTTGTTTTTTTAATTTATTTTTGTTCAAAGTTATTAAAGCAATAATGGAATTTGGTGATAAACATAATTATTTCATTTAAAATATTTGAAAGTGATTTGTTATATAAAGTGGAACTCCAGAACTGCCTCAATTAGCTCAAATGGATTTTTTCGGATAATCCGGTCAGTAAATTCAAAAACGGAAAAAAGAGCTGCAAACGGCCAACAAACAATCGGCTAATGGAGGCAAACCCCACTATATTTACGGCATTTGTCGGACTGCAATTTCTCGCTGTGTTTTCCTATTTTTTGTCTTTAATTGCTCATTGATTATACAATGTTATGTCCTCTAAGCCATTGTATGTTTCCCCGCCTTGCTCGTTGTAGTTGTCCGAAATTCCCGAGGTTTTACGCTTTTTTTATACCGAATTCATGAAGGTGTTTACGATGTGGTGCATATTTCGAATTTAAACGTCCCGGAACGGAGGAAGAACTACCAAGCTCAATAAAAATATTTAATACTTCACGTTATAAAAGGTCAGTTATATGCAACCGACGTTTCGATGGGTTGCTTAAAAGGAACAAGATCAACCTGGCTCGATATAACACTAAAATCTAATGGAAAGAAAATGGTAAAAGGTTCGCCCCAATTTTCCACTTTATATCTAATATTGCCCGATAAATAAGGTGCATTAGCCCCGTAATCCAATTTATTTAACGAATATTTGGATTTTCAATGACCTACCCTTTAGAGCTCGTGCAGTTCTTACAAGTGGCTCTTAACATTGCGAATGAAGCATAATGATGTAGTCACTTACTTTTAATGAGTTTCAACCGATCGATTGATTTTTCTTCGTTTATTTTCAAAGGAAAAATTGCAGACTTGATAGTTTGGTTTAAACAGATGTTTTTTTGGAGTTTATCTTACTTTAAAAAGTCCAAAAAAAGTATGACTAATATATCCGTTTTAATATAATCTAGATGATATTAAAAATGTTAATTAACCCGCCTGGTTCAATTATTTGAACACAGGCATTTAATTAGGAAAATGACATTTTAAATCAGAGTTTATGAAAGTCGCCCCCAAGCTGAAACTAAAATCGTCCAATAAAACCCGGGAAATTCGTCATGATTAGAACTAAAATCATATTTAATTCCAAAACTTGACTAATGACTGCAGTATATAGTGAACTAGTAAACAGTCTTTTTGATAAACGACGCCTCGGTAATAAACAGGGGCCGCGTAATAAAACTTTTGCCTTATAATTCCTGCCTTACGAAATAATGGAGCTTTCAGGGTTTAAAGAGCTACCCTATTAGATTTTACGAGGCAATAAACTCCATATTTTAAAGTTACCAGTTTAAAGAGTTACTACAGTTTGTCATTCGAAATTTGTTTGATGTGCACCAACTTGATATTTGTTTCTCTGCAAATGTAGGCCACCGGTAAAATAAATTGTTACTCCCAAAAATTGTAAAAGATAAGAAATTTGCTTCAGGCGTTTCGCTAGCACAAGTAAACATCTTCTTAGATGGTTTCATCCAAACAATTGGGGTTAAAACATATGTACGAAGAACTCAAAATGTTTGTGGAACGAAAATCTTGTAACAGTTCTAGTCTATTCATTTTTTAAATTTTAACTAATTTCGTAAAAAATTGTTATACTTTTCAAAGTTTATTTGCTGGTTTGAAGAAGATACTCCCAAATTTTGGCAAAATCCAACACTGGCAAAAAATGTCCCATGAGCTTCTTAATAATATTGTCTTTATTTCTATTTAACCAACAATTAATTTTGATTAAAATAAACAATCCGAAAAATTATCAAATAAGACCAGTATCAAGTTGAGCATTGGTGATAAAAAAATATAGGAAAACGGATCCTAACTGGACCTAGTGAACTGATAGTTAAGCAAAACCCTTTTCGACACTAAAAGAGAATTTAGTATTTCCCACGGAAACATTCGGAGTTTGTGGACAAATTATTATTTTCGGTCACCTAATTGCCCTGATAAGAATGCAACGTTCGTCCGTGTTTTCCGGAAACCCTTAATTCGACTCCGGGCGATCAGCTCGCGCCACTTTGCGACCCGGAATTTCAAATCAGACGGTTGAAAGTGTTTTTCGGCTCCGATTCCGAATGGGGTTAAAATCCGCACCCTTACGCTTAGCCGCTTTATTGAGATAAACAAAACAGAAATTGTCAAAACAGTGTCTAATAAACGGGAGAGTTATGCAAATGAAATATTCAAAGGGCATAATAGAGGGGCGGGAATTGTCGAACCTCCTAATCTCTCAACTTCTTTTCGCGCGTGTAGATTTCAGGATTTTCCTTTATTTTTCCTTCCACATATCCCCATAGGCTTATAAGAGCGAAATTATCCGGAAGCAATCCTCGGGGGTAGCGGCATGAGAAAAAATAGAGGCATTTCCGACTGGGGGAAAATAATATGGCGTATTTTTGGGCAATTTGGCTTTTACAACTTACGTATCCGAAAGTGGCTTATTAATAACAAATGAGAAAGTATGAGCCTCATATTATGTAAGGAGCTCTTCAACAAAATTACGGAAAATCTTAATAAATTGTAATGGGTTCCACATGCTAAAAAATTGCCAATTTTAAGCGGAACTCAGAAGTAGAGCAACAGTTAGAAAACGCTCTCCGCAGTTATCATATTACGTCAAATGATAGAACTTAACAAGCCCGTGTTTGTCTGTTTTGTGGATGGAACAAAGACATTCGACAGGATCCGACTGGATGACCTAATAAAGCGTCTACACTAAATCTTTCAGTTCAAGGAGAAAATATGAAAATACAATTGCAAAATGTAAAGAAAACTTCGAAAAGTCCTGAAGGGTATTTTTTCTGGGGTTCTGAAAATGACTTCTAATACACCCCGCATTTTGCATTAGGTTTCATTTGAATACATTCTTATTTACAACACGTTTTAAGACAGCCTTGGATCACAACTGCTTATCAAATATTCGAAGAAAAAAATTGTAAAACGGTCTGATATAGGAATCGGCAATTGAAGATCTCCTCCACTTCCAATTCCAATCTCACATGAAAGCTAGTGTAGGGAATCCCATTAAGCGACCAACTGAGGCATTAACAGCATTAAAGTTTCTTAACGTAATCGGTTTAAATCCTAATACAATGGACTAATGTGTTACTAATTGAGTTGGAAGAAGTTATAGAGCCGTAGATCAATCCGCTCTACAAGATGCAAACACTACAAGGAAAGTAATGCAATTACAAGTTTGAAAATTCATTACTTCGCCTCGTCGGAAATACATTGTCGGAAAGCTCTATCTTATTTATTGCTTTGATGAAGCCCTTAGAAATTCCGCTTGGGGTTGAATGTGCAAATCGCAAAACCGAACTGTAATAGTCGAAGAATATTTATAACTCTGCCGGATGCAACCGGGGAATGTTTCGCTTCCATGTAAACAGTGCTATTTACACAAAAAAGCACTTTTGCCAGTCTGATACGAACAGCATCAGTGTATCATGTTCGTCCCAATGGAAACGTGTTTCCTTGTCATTTTAAGCTATTTTAATGGAACGAAAACATAACAACAGAAAATGGGCAAACATGATGTACGTATTGAACTAAGGAAGAAGCTACGGTTTGAAATTGAAAAACTGATAAATAAAAGTGAGATTTTTTGCCTCCAAAAAATTAACGCTGCTTCGAATCTGTCACATACGTTGCGCTATCGTAAAATGAAACTCATCTGTGTAATTTCAAAAATAGCCACCTGGTTGTTATATTTTTCATGCGGAAAAACCTGCTACAATAACATGCAGAGAGCATTTCTCATAAAATATTTCCCGTCCGACAAAAGTGCTCATACACGTATATGCTCGTTGCATATTTAATGCCGGCTAGTATATGAGTGTCTGGATCTGCACTTTATAGCAACCAGGCCACACTTGCCTGAAAAATGCCGGATTTTTCACTTTACAGGTACTTGACTTCAGTTCCTGACTGATAGCTGGAAATTGGTCCTCTTCATACAATTTTTGCCTAATCTGTGCACATCTTTTCCCGATCGAAATAAAGAACGACTTCAATACCAAAGCGAGCAAATTTCATCGTTATCCCGAATTAGCTAATGAATAATAGCCGGTAATAGGCCAATGTGGCACTAAACTCATTACACGTAATTTCGGTTCGTTCTCTGTTCCATAAATTATTACACTGACAGTATATTAACTTATTATTGATGTAGGGGATTATTTATTTGTCAGGGGTATTGTGCGAATTGGGCCACATTTGCACCTAAAAAAAGTATTTTTAGCCAAAAAAGTATAATAAATGAGAATTTTGCAAAAAGTCGTACAGTAAATTGATAAATTTACATGTTTGTATTAATTCTATCAGGTGGAAATGAAATTGTGTCCAACTCGCAAAAACTTGGCAATTATCAAATATTTCAATTTACATTTGATGTATCATAGGAAGAGTGGCAACTAATGGCCAAATTTATACAGATCTTTATGGAAAGTTAATACCAATCATGCCACGAAAGCAGGTGTAATAAAAACGATTTAAAAATATGATTTGCTTCAAATATCTAGTTGTCTTCTACAAAAATCCGGAAGAAATATGCTAATTATTGCAATGATTTGGTTGATTCATTGCATACCTCCTGGCTTGTTTCCAACAAATAAACTAATGGAAAACCAATGTTTTCCATTGTTCCTCCGCTTTCTTTGGCGCTCAGTTTGTAATTGACTATGAAATTGTCAAAGACCCAGCGCAATTATTACCAAGGTTTCGATCCTGAATTTACCAACGAAATACCAACATTTTCCTAGATGCATTCATTTCGCGGGAATATTTTCGCTTTGATAGATCCAATGCGAACACTAGCAAACCGAACTCTTTTTTTATGGGTATGCAATTTCAAATATCCGAAAAATCCTCATTGGAAATCCAGTGCTGAGTCTCTTCTGGACAACGTTCGGTTGCATGTCAAAAGCTCTTCGGGCTTTACATTTTCCACTAATGAATGATTCGGCAGCATCAAAAAGATTTGATTACGTGAAAAAGAGAATTGAACTCAGTGACCGGAATGCGAATAAATTAAGTAATTGCATTGATTAAAGCTGCTCTATCGAAATGTAAAGAAGGGCTTATATACACATTCTGCTGTTCGTTTCCGCTAATGTGCTTTCCGACGAAAACGCAATTCAATGTCGCATCGAAAGCCTATATTTCATTCGAAGCCATCAGGAAAGTATAAATCAGCGTGACATAGGTAATCCCTTTCGCCTGCGTGTCTCCTTTCCTTTTATTCACAAGAAATCGAAAGATATTCCTACCATTGAGCTTACGTGTAAGTCAGTTGTTGGTTGCGAATAACTAATGGCATCAGAAGACATTGATGGCTACCCCGTCAATCAGCCAGGTGCTTGCTACTTTTTAATCGGAGGAAATTTTCAATGCCGTTCTCTCTCCATTTTTAAAGCTTCATAGTCTCAAGAAATTCAGCTACTTTTCTTTGATGTTTTTTGTGAACCACAACAAACAACGCTGTCTTATTTCGAATTTCCTGCTCACAAATAGACGATGCTAAAGCAAAGGGCTGCGTTCTCCCATCCAAATATACACAACAGTTTATTTTTAATTTATATCGCATCGTGAGGGATACTTGACAAAAGCACTATCACGAGATGACATCCGTTTCATTCGAAAATTGCAAATTGTATGTCGCAGTTTACGTCCTAACTAGTTAAAGTAAATAGCGATACATCTTGAAACTATTAGACATTGCACACAGAACAGCTATCTGCTAGATATTACTCCCTGTGGCACTTAAAGTTTGCTCGTTTCATGCTCTATAAAACCATCTATATCTGTGTCAATATTAATCGGATTCTAGCTAGATAAATTGCTTTGCTTAAACTGTTGATTTAGTGTATGAGCTGGTGCTGAGGAATTTACCAATGACCAATTGCTGGCCATTTTAAATTTTAAGCCTTTAGTTTAGTTAATTATTTGCTTTTCTTAATATAGTCTAATCCAATATTAACCCTGATAATGCAATTTGCCGCGTTTGCTCGAGTTCCTCCAAATAAGCAACAAAACGGGAATTTTCAAATCCGAAGAAATCAGACAAATAAAGGGCAAGCAGAGGTTTTACGGAAAAGCGACTTGGCGGCGTCGAATCCGGACCAATAATCTCACCAATAAAACAAGCCGAAGCTGGAAAACCATTAAGGGGATCGGCGATTATCTGTATCGATTTCCAGTCGGACTTCATATAGCTTAGATTTCCACATTCAAGAGGAAAATTCGTTCCTCTATAGAAATGCGGCTGCTTGACACCCGCAAATTCGTTAACTGAGAACAGTGTTTGTTTGAAAGCAATTTTTTCCCAGCTGATCCTGAACATAATGAAAAACAAAAAAAATGTATTTCCGTAATGTTAAGGAGGAAGCCCTCATTGGCAGTTGCAACCAAATACTTTGCTTGAAAATTTAAAATCTACTGACATAAAATACACCTTTTTTAAATAAGTTTTGTGGCCTTTCCAAAGGTAAAATCAAGTATTTACTCAATGTCCCTTCGTGACTTCACCTACAGTTTCCAAATTAGACCGCGTACATAAAAAGACAGAAACGGCATAGAACGCGGTCCGGCAAGTCCCATTTCAGACAAAAAATATGAACCCAGGGACAAAGACGTTCTTTGACTTTTACAATATTCATCCGAGGTACACGGAAAAAGAGTCCCCGGGGTGACAAAATCAAGGAATGTCTACTGAAAAGGGCTTTTTAAGGGCGAGACGAAACGGCTCAAGAATCGGAAGGGTCAGATTTCTCTTCCAGAACGTTTATACGGGCCAGTGCCCAAAAATCGTCATTAGGGTTTTATTATGTTATTTACTGATTCAATAAAGCACAAAGCCGTACATGGAAGTTGACGCTAAATACGATAGTCTCCTATTTCCATTACTATCGTCCTACACTGCTCGAATTTACATAAGTATAATTTGGTAATCCGGCTTGATAAGGTTTATGTACCCTGCCGAATTTCAACCGGGGATAACTGTTATTACAACACTACAGATTATCCATCATCGTACCTGCTCGCAAATGCGTGTGGCAATTTATCTTCATACCTGTCCTTGGATTTACTCGCAGTAAATGCTACGGATAAAGCCACCTGGAATTGGTAATGGAAGCATTTGAATGATAAAAATGGCCATTATTTTATGCTGCCTTGAGTTCATAAAGAACGGCAAGAATGCATCGGTAGTTTACTACGTTCACTAATCTACCAAAGCCAAGTATGAAGATATTGACTACACTTTGATGTTCAGCGACTTGCTCACAGCTTCCACCGTCTCAAATTGGATATGACCGAGAATTACCATTTATTCTATTTTTTTCGCTGCCTTAAAGCGTTCAGAAAACATTAACCGAATAGCAGACCAAATAGTTCACGGATTTCCAGCTTAATTTAATTCTGATGAATCGCAGAGCGGAATTTTATTTCAAAGCTAATTAAAATTCCCAACTGGAGTGAGCGTTCTTACCAGTATGCAAGGATTATTACAAGATATTCATTTTAAATATAACACTTTTACATTTATCAATGAGCGGAATATTACAAATCGCATTCAGTAAGAGTGGGACATCCGGAAACTGAAGATTCTACAAGTCAAATGGTTGCCGTTGTTAAGAGTTGATTTTTCGAAAGTATAGGGTTTCAAAAGTCGTAATTTAAATTCTTTTTTTGCTTTTCTGCGCCAGGAATTTGAAATTTTGTGACTATGGGTTTTTTAAGACGACGAATATAAAGCGTGTTACTACCCCATGCATAAACCACATTTTTACCCTTAAATGAAGTGGAAAATCATCAAGCATCTGGACCAAATTTAGTCGAAAAAAACACAATTGGCGATTTGCCTATGAGCTAAGGCATGGTCATTGAAATTTTCTTGTGCAAAATGATAAATCTACAAAAAAATTACCCACAAATTTACAAAAAAAATAATTAGTGCTGGAAGTGCTTTCGACATTCACTCAATAAATACACGTTGTTTTAGACAAGAGTCAAAAGATTCAACTGAAATCAAATACAAAAATCACTTAAAGTAACTTTTGCTTCAAACTCAAAGAGGCGAGCCTTCGAAATACACAATTGGGGATGTGCCTCCTTCATTGCAAATACATATACAAATAATCTGCTTTTCCTTAAACTCTGAGAGTGACCCAACTCAAATCCCACAAGTTATTACGACGAGTTAAGAAATTTTCGGAAAATTTGACAAAAATTGGCAACCAACCAAAACACAAGTTTCTCAAATGACATCAAACATCAAACTCTTATGTTGAAACTAGTAAAACAACTACGGCTGTTTAAGCCTCAACTAGCGCAAAAACAGAACTGGCGAACGTTCTGTAGCACAAGCAAGCCGCCGCCTTCTGTTTACGATATCCATCCTCCGCCTCACCAGAGAAAGGTGCACAAACCAAAGGAATGGCGCCCCTATTCGCCATTTGAACCCAAAGGTACCAAATACACTTCTCACTGATCATCAATCAAATGGAAATTTCAGGAAAAGTCGAATGGGCCCTAGCCAGACTGGACGATCTTCTGAACTGGGGTAGAAAAACCTCCTTGTGGCCAATGACTTTCGGGTTAGCATGCTGTGCAGTGGAGATGATGCATATTGCTGCTCCCAGATATGATATGGACAGGTGGACGCATTCAAAAAATCATTAAAGGCAATCACAAGAAAACCATGAAATTTTTTCAGGTTTGGAGTCGTTTTTCGAGCTTCACCTCGACAAACTGATGTGATCATCGTAGCTGGGACTTTGACCAATAAAATGGCGGTAGCGTTTAGGAAGGTCTACGACCAAATGCCCGAACCAAAATGGGTTATTTCCATGGGAAGTTGTGCTAATGGAGGCGGGTAAGAGTTTCAGCCCTTCATCTACTGCTCAGTATAATCAGGGTAAATGTCTAGCTACTACCACTACTCCTACGCAGTAGTCAGAGGCTGCGATCGAATAGTCCCAGTGGACATCTACGTCCCAGGTTGTCCTCCTACAGCGGAAGCTTTGATGTATGGCATCCTGATGCTCCAGAAGAAGATCAAAAGGTCTCAAACCGTTCAAATGTGGTATAGAAATAATTATAAACAATCTTAATGTTCCCTGCGCGATTTTTTAAATGCTGACTGACTGATACATAAATTAGCCAAAAAGTGACGATAATCAAAGCTAAACAGGGCTTGAAGTTGCGCAATTTTGTCATGGAGGTAATCTCTTCACAGGATTTCGCGAGGCGCGAATTTTTAATTACTGTCTCTACCGGTGCTGTCACGTGTTTAAATGAGAAATTAAAGAACAATGTTTTTGTGGAGCGGACTAATTTCACTCAGCATAAATGCGAACTCCAGTGAGAATTACCGTACCTTTATTTTATTAATGCTGTCCCAAATTAATCACGTGAATAGATTGTGGGTGCTTTATTTCAAGTTTTATTGTGTGCTACTACAAATAACAAAGTGCACTTTAAAACAAAATTGACTAACAAAATCTCTGATTGAAATTTCAGACACTTAATTATTTAAATTAGTATCAACGAAAATGTATCTGCCAGCGCCTGCTCCCATTGCACATATCATTTAATGAAGTTAATTTTATTATGCATTACAGTACCAAACAGTAGAATTTGAATTTTGGAAAGTTTTCAAATTGTGACTGTAATAAAGGATTTTAATATTAATCAATTGCTGAACCTCAAGGACCCTGTACAGTATGGGATGAATTTAAGCTAATGAAAGATCGAAGACTGAGAAATATTGAAGTACTATAAAGTTAAAAATTCTGGTATCATCTTTTAGTTCTTATAATCGTTCAATAAATGTATGAAAGTTTGAAAAAAACTAACAATTTATAATGGAAAGAAACGAAATAATAATAATGATAACATTAAGTTAATTGGTCAAGTACAGGAAAGATAAAGTAAAATACTGGAAACCATAAGAAGTCTATTTCTAAAGCTGGAAACCGAGTTAATTACAACGGTATATGGAAGCAAAAGAAATTAAATATCTCCTTAAAATTACATGTTCAGATTATCATATATTTAGCTGGGGTTTTGCCGCCTCCAGCTACTTGAATATGCCAGCGAATCTGGAAGTCTGGAAAACCCGGAATTACAGCGGCAGAATTCGAGAAATTTAGCGAAAAACGTGTAGGTGAAACATAGACATTTGAAACTATAATGCCTTGTTCTTTGCATGCATCATTTGCTAGTTATAATTTTTTTATATTCACGGAATGTTTAAATAGTCTCCAAGGGGTAGATTATCATGGTTTCGTTTAAAATCTCAAGTGCGACAAAAGCAAGCAGAAATTAATTATGAAAGGAAAAACAAACAGAAGGAAAACGTCCAGCAGTCACTCTGCATAATGCCGCCAAATTTGTCCCCAAATTTCAGTCGGAGTTGAAAAAGTTCATTCTTTTAATGATCTATTTAAATACAGGTATAATACCGTCACCTCGTTGGGAGCGGGAGCCAAACTTTAAGATGGCACTTAGAGGATTTCATTTAAATTCATTTAAAATGCTAATGTCTAAATCCGGCCATGAATAAAAATTATCTTTTGCCCGGTAGTGTATTATTTTAGTATCCGTTTTATCATGGCCACGGTCTGGCTTTAAACATCCGTTTTAGGGTCACTTTCTGTCCGGTTTTCTACATTTGATAACGACTTTTAATACTTCATATATTTTCTCTTTGTAATATTTTATTTCACTACTTTCTGAACGTCACTTGCTGAATATTTTAACTTTAATTGAAAAGGTTTTATTATGTAAAAATGTCTATTGTGTCTAAGGGCTTAACGATGTAAAGCATGAAAATATTGAATCGAACATATAAAGTTATATTAATATTAGGTAGACCAGCTGTTCTTCTGTTATTCTAAGATTTTTTTGAAATTAATTTATGGCGTTTTAGCGGTGTGTTCAACTAAATTTAATTGAATTCAATACAAAGTAAATTAAGGCTTATTTTTGAATCATTGGTCCGGATGTTCTTCAATACAAATTCTGTAATCGCAAACTCGCCGATCTTTCGCATCTGTTCCAGTAAAAATATCAGATATTGTTAACATCGGACGTTAACACCGTGGACGAGACACATTTTTATCTTTCTAATTAAATACAATTTTCGAACAGATTTTTTATTATTTCCTGGTAAAATAAAATTTAATGTCTTAATTACAATTAGATGTGACATTAACAAGCTGTTTTAGACCCAGACTCTCACTTTGTAGTTTATTTTTTTATTTTCCGCCTCAATTTTGCACTTGAAACATCATGTGAGGAAACTCATTTTAAGAAGTTTTCAGTTTAGGAATCAGTGTTGTCTGCTGGTTCTTTGAAAAGATACTAATATTACGAATGCAATTAACTTAATTTAAAAAATGTTTTTAGCGCCACATCGTATGAGTTTGATGGAAAATTTGATACTTTCTAAAAAAATAAACGCGATAATCAAAAATTAAAAAAATCTAATTGCTTTACGCAGTATTTTTTGGCTAGTTTGCATCGAATCAAAACTGAGTTCTTTATGTATAAAAACAAGTACTGTTTAGTGTAAAAAAACTAAACATATCGGCGCTAGTCTCGACTATTTTAGCCGTCACTTCATAGGCAAATTAAACCTTTAATTTTTGGAAGGCAATTTCAAGCAAAGATAACTCAAGAAAATAAAATTTAAAAAAATAGAGCAATAAAAAGGAGAAACATATAATACAAGATTGTTTTTTCCACACTCAAATCCCAGCTATCAAATCCCGTTCTTAGAGCCAAAAATAATATCCAGCACTATGTTTTGTAAAAATTTATATTTGGTCGGTTTTGGCATGTAGTTTTTAATATAGCGAAAAGCTCATCCATTTAAGGGCAGGGCAAAGTTGGTGTAATTTTCGAAAAGGCCCCATAATGACACCAATGAAACAACACTGTCGTGTTTACGAACCCCCCAAAAATGCCCACCATTTCAAATATAATTTAAAATTCTCGTGGCACACGCATTAAACGAACATTTCGACTTTATATACGTACGTGTGCCAGAGTTTATTCTATAAATTAGTGTAGGAACCCGGGAATGGAACATTTATCATGTAAATTACCGATGGCAGGTTTTGGTTGCGCATTTTACTGTTCCCCGTAATTAACACAGCGCAAAGTTTAGGAAATGTTATTTATTATTTGCTTTTGGGGTGCGAGTTGATTAGGTTTCTCCTTGCACGTATTGCCTGGACTATTTTAAACATTGAATCACTTCGATCTGCGATTAGATTGCCACGTCTCAAACTGCAAGAGCAACAAGACAATACTAGAGTCCATTCATCATATTAATGAGAGATTCTATCGCAATGCAGCATATTATGTATCCTGGAGCATACCGGCTCTGCCAAATGTAGCTCTATATTCATTTGTCAAGTGGGGATGTTTGCTATTAAGCTATTTTGAGTGGGAAGACTATCGATCTTGTGGAAATATCTGGCGCAGTTTGAATGCCCGACAAATTCCTGATATAAGTAAGGGCTTTATGTTAAAACAATGCCCCTCAAATGTTAAATCAGCGGCGTTGCGAACATACACAAATATGGTTCAAGTCGGGAAAAAACCGAACCACGGCGGAACTTCAGCTTTCTTTCAAAAATAAACTTTTTCAATTACAGTAAAATTGATTTCCATTGACAAAGTGACCCAAAATGCTTTTGATAAAACACAATTCTCCCATGGCAAGGCTCTAGCCTAATCCGAATCTACACCGACTCACCCAGACAAATCCAAACGGCAATTCCAACAATTTGTTTCATTCTTTTCGGAAAAGTTCCCGAACTTTTTAACGTCGCAACTGTAAAAAGGGATTAGAAAAAAACTCGGAAACTTAATCCATTAGAGGCGGTAAAAAGACTTAAAAGTGTTTTGTAAACCGGGCTTTATTTTCAATCTTCCGAAAATTAATCTCCCGGTAGTTTGCTTGAATGTTCTTTTTACATAAATTGGTTCGATGGAGGAAGGAAATTGTAAAGTCGTTAAGAAGTTGTTAATGTGGTGAGACTAAACAGGGCTCGCTTTTGTTGTTTCGATTAGACGTAACATAAAGAGTTTTTCTCTCAGCCCTGCCGCATAATCCCTTGAAGAGAATGCTAAAGAAACCCGAAAACTCCCTTTTATTGAAAGTTTTGGCGGTATTTTCGGTTTAGTTTGTCGGCTCGCTTGAATAAACACAACTTTTAAAGTTTCCAATCGCTGAACACATTGCCTATTTTAGGCTTTGCCTTGCCTTTTCCCTTTTTATTGGATATTTTTTAGTTATCGGTGGACCGTGACGCGAAATTGGGTCTTTTTATTTCATTTTTATGTTTCTTCTCTCAGCCCCGAAGCGTATTGACTAAATCCCGGAATAACTGGCTTTCCTCCTTTCTCAATTTATATTTCACACCTCGCCACAGATCTAAATATAAAGTCACTCTATTCCAAATCAAGCTACTCATTTTCGCAGTAACACACCGAAAGGACGATCAAGCAAATAAAAAATTCTAGCCAAAAAGACCATTCGCAAAACCTCGCGTAACTCGCAACCAAAAGTCGGAAAATCAAAACTTTAGTAATTACGTCCTGGTATAATGGAAAGTTAATTAAATTCGTTGAGAGTTTATAATCTCCGAGATTTAATTTGCACCAAACAAGTTTTCTGTTAGTTTAACAGATTATTTTCTAAAATATTCAGTTACTTCGGCTTAAACAGCTGCGTTTGTGGACTCCCATTGTTTTTCTAGCTTCCCGACCGCTTAAAGAAAAACGTCCACAAAACATATATCAATAGAAGTGTGCGCTATGGAATCCCCTTGGAAATTAATTTATAGAAAATGTACCTTATGGAGCGAGAACATGAAGAAAAGAACGCGAAAGCTATCATCAGTTAGTATTAATTTTTGAAAAAGAAGTTTCATGCATGAAGAAAAGGAAACTAAAGTTACCAATAATTTACAGCGTGAAAAATGCTTCTGTTCCTTAAATGCCCTCATTAACCACTGGAAGTCTGTGAAAACAAAAGGAAATACTCAGTATTTCACTTTTCAAGTCAGTTAAAAGTAATTGTTCAGTCAAGCAAACACTTACCGAGAGGATTTCTTGAAAATAAAATAATTCCTGTACATGTTTACTTTCTTAGAATAAATCTTTTCACGCTCCGTTGGCATCACTTCTCGCTCGATAAGACCATTCTATACGTGGTTTTCAAAGTTTACCAATTGTTATATAATGTTTGAGCTGATCAGCAGGTTTTAAATTCAATTGTTTCGAAGGTTTTACGTAACAATGAGAAAAAGGTCGCCTTGAGAAACAAAATTTAATGAGCGAGTCGATAGCCAATGTTAAGGCACAAAAGCGAAGGAATTCTGTATCATCCTAGGGTTGTAGCAGAAACAACTTTTCAACGGCATAATATTTTGATTTAAATTGCAATGTTAGCCTCTTCTGTATTAGCTCGAGAACTCCAACAAACATATAACTTATTCAAGGCAAATTCTCTTTGTATGTATTCAACCCCTTTTCATTGCAAATGGAATTTAGTAATTTGGAGTATGGGCGCCGTTATATGCGTTCCGCAGGTTACAATTTGTCACCGCTTTATGTGTGTTAATTCCCACTATTTATACGCCTCTCGTTCGACTTAATTAAACATATTTAATTTCAAGGCGTTAATTCCTTGTTGCAAAGATGGAGTCGCCTTCCTTTGAACACATTCGAAAAGAGGACAACTTGGATGGAATATACTGAAATAATGAAATAAACGAAACGAGAGAAGGGCCTATTTCTTTGATGAAATTTTGCTACAATATCCACGCCCTCCATGGCTTAGCAATAAAATGATCCCAGGCTAACCTGCAGTTCCTTGAAAGCGTTTATCTTGCGCAGCTTTCCCAAAATTTCAATTTTAAAACGCGATGGCACCGCTACCTTAGTCGAAACTAATAACATTTGAATAAAATATTTAATAACAGCGCTGCACGGAGCGCTGGATGCTTTTAAATAAATAACTTAAACAGACAAAGCACTCGGCCAGAAATGACAATATAGACCGTTGAGGTGAAGCAGTTGTTTCTTTTCTGACTTGCTGCACTTATACGTTCGGTTCCAAGTTCCAATTTAACCGAAAGGTTAATGCTGTGTTTATCCAATCGGAAAGTTTCAATTGGACCCAGGCCGAATCCGCGTTTGCCTCCTGATAAATTACCAAGTAGAATAAAATTTGTAACAAACGTAATAAATAACGAAAAGGTCTCATATTTCAGGAGGGCGCCCCGAACGATAAAGATATATGTGTTCATTCCGAAGCCTACGGCAAAAAGAGATATAAAAATGGAAGACAAAGGATATTTACCGAAATTTAAATGAGGCAATTTAAACGCTACCGAAAGTAAAATGTATTATGATTTCATTTTGGGCGCTCTTACCTTGAAAAATAAATTGCCCATTACGAAAAATTATACACGAGACCCTCCGTCGACCTGACAAATAAAACCGTCTATTTGTGAATTATTTTGCGCCCATCCTTCTCATTACATTAAATCAGAACAAAAAATCTCTAGATTTATTTGCAAATTTCAAATTCTCGAATCTGTATATTAAAATGTTTTTACGACTCGTTTTCTTCGTACTGTTACCTGACAGTTGTATTTGAACCCTCTCACATCACCGGATTTAATACTTAGATTTGCTTTGATCAAGACACACTTAATATATGATTGAAAATGAAGGCAAATATTGCTGTAGCAACAATTTAGTTATCCATTAACCACTTCAAAATCAAAATAAATCATCTTAAGTCTAACAAATACATTAAATTGACATCGATCTCTAAACGAAACCGCCAAATAATTTTATTGCGTTATTGTGGAACACAAAAATGAAACTCAATCTTATTAGATAATAGGACTGCAATATGATTTAAACAATAAAAAACAACAGTTTTATATCATCATTCCAGAGATACGTTCCGGATGGCGCCGACCCAATTTTCCGCAAAATTTGCCGTGTTTATTCGGTTATTTTATCTCGATGATAAAGCCACGGGACCGTTTCAATTTCACTAAGTAGTTTTCCTAATTTCCTAAGAATGTAAAGACCGAGATAAAACTGTTTTTGAGGGAGCGACATTTATTTACTGCAGATAGGTGTTGTTCATCGAATTCCCTAATTTATTTTGCTGAAGAACTGATGAGATTAGACACGAATTAATTATACTAAGATTTTCATTAGATACTGGTTTTATTTTGATGGATAAAAGTTACTTAGGGGGTTTATTATGGGCAATGGTTTTATATGGTACCCATTCCAGCATTCTGGGAATTCGGACTTTCTCTGACCAAACGGCATAATGGTCCGCTGTGAGTTCTTCCAAAGAAGGAGGACTTCCCTTAATCGCTTCTTCTGTTGCTTTGGCAACTTTTTCTTTGTTTTCATTCTGAAAATTTGTTAGTTTTGCAATAAAACATTAGTTATTTCGCTTTTAATTAATAGCTACCTCAATCGCTTTAATTTCGTCCTCCTTTGCCAAATTACTATCCAAAATCAACTGCTTCAAGTGATGAATGCAATCTTTCTTCTCTCTGACCTCTTGGATTTCACTCCGATCTCTATAGCTGGTTCCAGGGTCGGACATGGAGTGTCCAAAATACCTGCCAATAATTTTTACATGGTCGGATATTCACAAAGTTTGGAGAGAATACCGATAGGTCATCATCTCCAAGATTATGGGGCCTTTGCCGTCCTGGATATGCTTGAAGCAATATTTGGCAGCTTCAATAACACTGAGTATGTCCATCCCGCTTGCTCGTATTCCGGGCAGGAAGGAGCTTTGTCTGTAGTATTCATTATTTGCCGAACTTCTACTGCATGCGGTCCCAAGTCCGTATTGGTTGTTTTCAACGACGAAAAGCACTGGGATATTCAGGAGCTTGGCCAGATTGAAAGCCTCGAACACCTCAAAATTGATTTGTCGATTTGAGTGTTTGAAGAGACCAAACACTCAAATACGCACTTGTCCTTGATTAGCCGCTCCATCTCCATAAAGGGTAACCGATATGGCCTTATTATCCAAATATCTATGCTTCAAACCGATGCCCACGCCCAAAGGAACGTGGCTGCCAACTATTCCATTTCCTCCGAAAAATTGAGGGCCGTAGATATGCATTGAGCCTCCCTTGCCTCTTGAAGCGCCCGATTTATTCCCTAGTCAAATTCACCAAATTAAGTGCGATTTTTCAGCTTCTATTGACTTTCTACCAATCAGTTCTGCTATAACTGAAGCCACAGACTCGCACTTTAACACCGCCCAACCGTGGCATCTATATGAAGTAATCACAGTGTCCTCGGGTTTCATAATCGAGTTAATTCCCACTGCTACAGCTTCCTGACCCACATAAAGATGGCAAAAACTAAACAGACATAACTTCCCGAATGATCCTTCAGTCTTACCCTCTGATTTTCTTCTCCCTGTACAGCTGAGCGATGGAGTTTTCAACTTTCCTAATCTCATCCATCTGCTGGTAAAAGCGCAAGGCATCGCCCTTCGTCAGCTCAGACGTGTGTGAAGGGCCATCCTCCAGAAGATGCAGTTTATACACTTTGCTATCGAACATTTGATCGACATTGATCACAAGAGTTCTAGCCTGAAATTGGCTAATTCGCTTTGCAATTCTCACAGGGACTTTTATTGTCCACATTGTCAGTTTTGGCAGGCAGATTTGTTGGGTCATCGACATTGTGCAGGTTGTATTTTACCTTTTTTATACAAGGTGGTAAGCTCGAGGATGCAAATATATTTGAATTCAGAGCTAGCTTAGATCGCTGCTGATCGTTTGATTTTTTGTCGGTTTTCTTTTCATCTATTTTTCGGAAAGGATCGGCTTGTACCTTTACAGCCCAGATCTTACTTTTACCTCGGTTTTTGATAATTGATATTTCGAGAAATTTGTCAATTGAAGCTTCAATCCTTTGGGCCTCTTGCTGTAAAAGCCCGTAGGACTAAAACTTATCTAGTTATCGAGATGAAGCGTGAATCACCCTATATATTTGTAAATAGCTCCTTTGGGAAATTTCCATTCAGTCCTCAGCGACCTGAAGGTGACCTGACAACTCAGAGTTTTTCCTCACTCTTCAAAGGTTACTAAATATTAGATCGTAGCAAAACTCAAAATATGGCTATCTTGGTCATCCAGTGTCTGACCCTGGAAGAAGTTATGGATACGAAGTTCGGCAAGTTAAAGAGCATCGCGATTGTCTGAAACATTTGGAAAAACTCCTGACCTACAGCGATTTATCAACAGCTTAAGATGTCAGCTCTTGGATAAATGCGTCAAATATAATTCTACAGATTCGCCTTCAACTTGTCACAAATTTCTATTGTGCACTTTGAACTTGCAGCTCAAGAAGCCAATAATGCAAATAAATACCGCTAGTTTTGAGAAAATGAATATATTTTACTAATAGAAAAGCCCTTGGAATAGGAATAGAGAACTTTTTCACATTATTTAAGCGATCGATCGCTATATCGATTACTCATAAAAAGTGCGATTACCCAACCTGTTTACTGGAGTTCCATATATGAACGTTTTGCGACATAAACCAGCCCAAAAAACTACCCAACAATGTTTAATTATTTAGCAAGCGTAAAGTTTGCCTTGCAAACAAAGCTCGATGTTTCAAAAACCTATACCAGCCATTGAATGCGCTAATTCTGGCAATTGCCAAAATCTGCAAAAAGCGAGTTGAAACTCCACTTGAGTTTCCGCTAACGAGGCTTTCCATTGCAACTCTCCACGGTCGGGGAAAGTAGCCATTGAAAAAGCAGGTTAACGTTATTATCGGGAGACTGTTGCATGCCCTTCATCGACCAAAAACACTTCTGGATGCTAAAAAGCTTCAACTATGGGATTTGAAACTGATTGCAATTGCTCTCCATAAACCTATGTAGAATGATCCAGAGAAATTTTGACTCTAAATCGTTAAGGTAAATTGAATGGGACGAATTGAAACAGGACTATCAATACCCTCCTCTCCCATCTGAGGAAGTATACATTTATTTGCAAGCGCATGATCCCAAATAAATTACCATCATTCTGAATCGCCCAGTATAATTGAACCAGGCTTTGTTCGTCGCTCCAACTCTACACAAAGATAACAAAACGTGCATCGTTTATCAACGGTTTTTTTGCCGGTAGGTCACTTCTCATCTTGTCCAGCCACAAAAAGACAAACATCATCTAATTGTTCAGAACTATTAACAGTAGCAAAATAATATCAAGGGAATTGATCCAATAAAGGACTCCGAATGACCAACACTTTATCTTTACTTTGCGGCCGGACCCGTACGTATAAATTGGAGTTGGGGCAAAAAAGTTCGGCCAGATTTATTGAAATGACCACAGCAGATGTAGATAATGTGTGATTGGGGTGAATTAGGGCCGAATAAAGCGCCTTTTATTGCTGAAATAAGGACGTATTTTTATGGGCTTGATATGACACACAAACACTGACTAGCATTCAAATTGATGTTCAGAAATGGAGAGTGGTTTGGTTCCCTTCGTAATGATTCTCATTGCATAATCTGTAGATGTATGATTCACCGTTCGTTATTCTGAGGCGGAGTGAGTGCGAAAAACAAAGTTTTTCCTGCAAAAAAAGAAGGTTTTCACCCTCAAACTATCAAGTACGATTTCATTTTCGTGGCAGCTCGCTATCAATGGGCATTATTATGTAGGATTGCCGCCCAACCATTATGAATCCAAATAGGAATCGGGTTGAAAATTAATTCATTAGAGTCCGTGTACCATTAGAGCATTGCTAATAAATTCGTTAGGAAATTTGAATGTATTTTATAATTTACCTCAACAATGCAGGAGCCGAAACGCCGTAACAATGCCAAACAGCGTCCAACATCTGGGCCTATGCGACAATTAATGTGCGACCGGAATGAATTAGTGCTCGTTTTCGGTAATATCACATTTCGAACCAAGTTATTAGCTGTAAATATCGATGTTTTTAAAACATTTTATTGATATATTGAATTGTTTAATTGCTATGCATTATCCGAACATTTGAGGAGGGTGTGTTACGTAGTACATTCTGTAGGGCAGTGTTTAAGTGCATATGGCGTAGGATGACACATAAAGAATGCCGATGCAATCGCGCTACATCCAACGTTGCCGAACGTTTCAAAACTACTGTAAAATATTTCTACTAAATCGAAGTCTGTGTGATTCCCACTTTCCCACTGCGAAAATCCTATCATTTTTGGACTGAACAATCAAAAATAACCAGTTTATATGACGTTATTTTGAAACTACTCTTGCAGGCGTAAAAAACTCATCTTTGAGCTTTCGTGGCATTAATGCATTAATTCTGAATTTTGCTAATGGTACCATTAAACCGCGCTGCCATCTGAACAATACACATTACAATTTGGTTGATGCCTTTGAAACATGGCGAATAATTGAACAATTACTACTGACGTGTTTCTCGCCATATTGCTGAAATATCAGCAATGCAACCAGCACACTTCTCAGCCCAAACTAATTTTCCTGCACCGGAAGTGCTTGAACCTCAGCGAACCATTCCGGGCAGCGCGTTTCCGTTCCGGTACTGGCGCCACCCAGTCAGCTTTTCGCAATCTTCTACGAACCGGAAGCTGCACGTGCGACGGATGTAGCTACATTGCACAGTTTAGACACCGTTACGATGGTCAGCCCTGCGAGATGTCATTGTATTTGAAGCTGAATGTGTCGCATTTAATTTGAGTCGTTGTTCACGATCACCACAGGTTAAGTTGCTTAAATTGCAGATTAAATATGCAGATCAAAAGCCTCTGTTTTTAAATTAATCACTTCAAATCACTCGCCTTTCGAAAAAAATTGTCGTTGATCACTTATACTTCCTTTTATAGTTTTATGTAAATTGTCGTCATTTTTGGAAGATATTTCAATTTTTTTTTGTTTCAAACCCGCGCAATAACAACTTTGCTCGATTCACTTATTTGTGGCGTAGATTAAACGTGAAAATCACGTTGGCACATTTACCAGTTTATGCTGATCACTATAAGCAACTTGTTTTTAATTTAGCAATAACATGTATTATCGGTTTGCTTCCTTGCATTCTTTGCAAAAATAAGTTTCAAAATAAAAATTAAAAAAACAACACAAAATTGATTTTTTTACAAACTTCTTGTTGGCTATTTCGCCTCAAAAATTTTTGTCTTTAAAAAAGACAGAATTTCCTCACGTCTTCTATTACAGAT
>NW_026019016.1:3314491-3419728 GCF_020466585.1 Dendroctonus ponderosae | reverse complement strand
TTAATTATTAATTATGATAATAATAATGAAATAAATTATGATAATAAATTTTCATTCATACATGGTTACCTATGCTACAATCTGAAGTAAACCAGAGAAACATACACCCAAATTAAATTTACACCAAAATTATTAATTAACATTACTTTTATTAATTTAAACAATGAGGATACCTCTAGATGATAGTTCTTGATTACTTTTTGATAAATAATTCGTTCTTATTGCGAAATGGGAGCACTATTTATCAATCTGTAATAGAAGACGTGAGGAAATTCTGTCTTTTATAAAGGCAAAAATTTTTGAGGCGAAATACCCAACAACAAGTTTGTAAAAAATGAATCCGCCTCAACAATATAGAACTTATCTACATTTCTTTTTTGTTTCAAACCCGCGCAATAACAGCTTTGCTCGATTCACTTATCTGTGGCATAGATTAAACGTGAAAATCTCGTTGGCACATTTACCAGTTTATGCTGATCACTATAAGCAACTTGTTTTTAATTTAGCAATAATATGTATTATCGGTTTGTTTCCTTGCATTCTTTGCAAAAATAACTTTCAAAATAAAAATTAAAAAGCTACCCAACATCGATTGTTTCCTACGGAAACCCCGAATTTCGATAATTTTTTCCTTATTTGCTGCGAGCAAAAAAATAAATAATTTAAATGACAATATTTCGAACACTTTTGGAATAAAGAATCTTCCACAGAATGACTTTTATTTTTAATAATAAATATGACAGAAAAAGTAAATCAAAAGTAAAGGTTTTCATTTTAAAACAGTGATTTTATTTAGGCAGTTGTTTTCAACTTTATAGCTTTGTATTAATAGTTATCACAATGAAATCAAAATTATTTTAAAGTAAGTGTTTCAACCGAAATGAATAATTATTCTAATTCCTGTAACTGTTAGCCTGTAATTTTGAATATTTTAGGTGGAATCTTTAGTTAGGCTCAGGTGGAATCCAAAGATGTAAGCATTTACGGAGTATTTCATTTAAAATTACCAAGTATATACCTGCTTGCGGTATATCTTGAAAGCTTCTTCAGTGACTTCGGTTGCTTCAGTGACTGACAGATACTGTCCAATTTTGAAATTTCTTCTAATCATAGCTTGACCGCATGAGACACCCTGTAGTACCTTACAAGTTAAAATTTATAAAGAATAATCCGATGCTTAAAATATGAGTTGTCATTATGCTAAAAACTCCCAAACAAATTTTAAAATTTAGAAACTTCCTGAAAAAAAAAACCGAAATTAGAATATATCAGAAAATTCTAAAAGAAAAACGATGTACATTGTAGCAATGTGTCAATTTAGGGCAGCATAAGGTCGGTTTTCGGTAGAGTCGGCAGAGGCCCAATAAAAAATAATATTCAATAAAGGACGCTCCTCGAAAATTTCCTTTAGCTCATTTAAAAAGTTCCTTCGATGGTTTCAATTTGCTGCCGAGTACACAGAGTGCCTTTTCGAGGGCAAAAAACTTTTCATTCGAAAACTTTCTGCCTGAAAGTCGGAAGTTCAAACGGCAGCAACTGCTCGATTTGGAAATATGGAAATCGACTTTCATTATTGTGATTATCGTCCAAAATGATTGCGAGAGTTGTAGTGGCCCAGCGCAATTTTTCCATAGAGCAAGTGCTCGAACGCGCAAACTTAGAGGGGACTTATTGAGCAAAACAAGGGCCGTTCTATCGATACAATGCCCGTCGGTTTAGAGCTACAAACGGCACCGATTGTGTCCCAATGGGCTGCCCACCTCTAACCGTCGGCAACAAATCAAATCCTGCCGCAAATCATTGTTAATGAAAATCGCGTCAATACGGGAAATTTACATCCGAGGGCTGCCTGCGTATTATGTGAGGACGATCCATAATCCACGACCCCGGGATTTCGTGATTATACCTGGGAGATCGGTTATTTAATTCATTGATGTATTTAAATCGAGATGCAGTCTACCACCAAACGCATTAAGCCGGAAAATGCATTTGTTTATTGTGAGAGCTCGGCTAATAGATGATGGTGGTAAATCATTTAATGTATGAACGACTGCTGATGTCACAAATCTGGCAAATATCCGCCCATGTGTCCGCACTTAGCTTTGTTAAACTTGTTATATGCGGATCGCTTTGACATACATTGAAGCGATGGAGGATATGTTAGAGCAAATAAAATTATGTCAAATACAATCAACTTTGCATGCGAAAAGAGTCATAACTGCCCAACACTAAGAACCTTCGGTATTATTGAGTAATTAACTCAAGCCCTATAACAGTTGAAATAACCACGAAATGCTACCTGGTGTTGAAAATGCGGATAATTCAAAGAAGTGAAGATGCATGCGAAATCGTGAGCTTATTACGGCAAACAAGTGCCAGCGAGATAAACTCCGGTTGTTTGTGCTAGTGTAGAATTAAGGGTGCAGGGATGAAGACATTATACCTCAAATATTAGCCTAGGTAACGGTTTCGGCCCCGGATCGATATTTCCAGACCGACACATGGAAATAATTTTGCCAGGAGCTCGCGGTGTAAAATACTCCCAAGATATTACGGAGACTTACCGCAGTGCGCCATCAGGAGCGCAAATGTTAATTTGGAGTTTGGGAAAATATCTAAAATAGTTTACATGGCAAAGTCGCTTGGCCTGAGATAGAGTGCTCATTCGACTCAGACAGATATCGGCAAGAACAAGACAGCCCACATGTAATTCTTGACACTTTTAAATACTCCCGAGGAGTTTATGGAGCCATTATCCGTCCGCCTTCGGCTGTCCTGTCAAGATAAAAACCGAGATTTACATAAAAGGTAGCAGTGGAGAGACAGTTTGCATTCTAACTCCCATTAAAAGTTGCTTCGAAGCGCAAAACCAAATAAATACAATTAGGCGCCTGTGACGAAAAGTTGCTGACATCAACCATCATCAACCCGACAAATGTCCATTTCCCTCTACACTAATGCGATACATTGTTAAATCACCTACAGGGACGGTTATTGAGCAATGCCCTAAATATGTAGTCAAAGTTGCCTTCTCGGTATTCACTTCCCGATATCCCTTCGTCCCTATTCACTACTAACACGACCGGAACACACGACATACCCTTATTAGTTCCGTGACATTTTAACAAATCACAACCCCAATTCTGATGTAGCCTTTAATGAAAATTAATAATGAAGCGCCCTACAAGCTAAGACAGCTCTAGCGAAGCCTTAATGGATACTGGCCAATTAAAACTATTAATTATTGATAACGCGAAAACCATATTCTGCCCTCGACATTTTCGAGGGCTGACTGCTAAGACATTTAGTCTAAGGGCTCATGTTCATGTATATTACTTGTTACGTTACGTAGGTTATTTGGACGCATGGAAAAGTTTGATTTTTATATTAGTGGCTAAATAATCAACATAAAGACTGGACTTCTCAATGTTTTGTTATCAATAACTGGTTCCTTGCTTCAAGTCGATAACTCTGACTGTTTTCGAGATATTTGACTTTGAAATCTCTAGTGATTTTTTCATCGTCTACTATTACATTGAATTTATTGAATGGTATGGTTTGTGTTTATGCGCAAAAAAAACTTTAAAAGCTGCAGAAGACTCCCGAGGCAAAAATGTATGTTCTTCGATGCGACAATTATTTATGGGAAGGGCTATTAAATGTATTAAAGGCAGAGGAGATCCTTTTGAACAATTATTTTAAAAATATAATGTTCGAAGACTTTACTGAGTTTAAAAAGCAGTTTAAAGTAGCTCTAACGTTCCTGACTAAAACTCTTCAATAGTTGTTAAGTTTTGTTGAATTTGAAATCTCAGGGGAGTTTCTTTTACTTAGAAATCCAATTAGAGTTAGTTGAAAAAATCACTGTTGCTCAAGTTCCGAGGAATAATAGAAACGAACGAAATTTCAACTAATGAATAATGTCCTTTAAAAGTTTTATTTCAAGAATTATTTTGCCACAAGCGCATTTCGACGTGCGGCGCAGTGCGATGCGATGAGCTATGATTCACCAACTCACAGAGCAGCGTCAACGCAAAGCGCAACTCAACACAGTGTTACCCAGGCCAAGTCGAAGCGACATCAGACATCAAAATGCAAAAAACGAGGATACTGAAAAGCGACGAAAACGAAAATCCAGATAATATAAATAGGAGCAAAGAAATATCAAGTGCAATCAGAAAATAAATAAAAAGTAAAACATTGTCAAAACCATGAAAAAAAATCAGCAAACCCAAGCACCAAAATGTCAACATAACATCGAACAGAAAACATTTGTTTGAGATTGAGAGAAAAAGATTTTACTCTCACTCGGTGAATACCGGCAGAGAAGGGTTCGAAATCAGGGTCCTGAGAACATGCCGGGAGATTCGCTAGACGACATAAAGAGGACTCTAGAAAGCATGAAGAATAACAAGGCTCCGTGGGACTCTGGTGTCGCTACAGAAGTGTTAAAGATTGGAAGATCAGATTTTATGACGAAAGCTCAAAAGCTCTTATGTTGACAATATCATCTGGGCACATTGCTAGAATCAGAGACAGAAGATGGACCAAAAGACTTCTAGAATGGAGACCGAGAGCCGACAAGCGACGCAGGGCCAAACATGATGAACAGATAACCTGAAGAGAATGAGAACAAAATGGATTGCAACAGCTTAGAACAGAGAGTACTGGAGACGTTTAGAGGAGGCCTCTGTTCCACAGTGGACGTACCTGGGTTGGAAGATAGAGTAACCTAGAAACTACTAGGCGGTATTTTTGTTTAAACAATGTAAGTAAATGTTTGTCACCTAGAGGTCCTAGAAAAATTTCGCAACGATCAAAAGCAACCTGAATCAACAGAACCATATAAATAATGCTTCCAACCGTTAGACCCCTGACTAAGGCGTTATTGCTGACATTTGGAAACGCGCATTTTGGAGGGACAGGTTAAATGGCCGCTCTGAATGAAACTCTTGATAGACGCGAAACAATTTGCATTTGATGATGAACGAAAAGTATAAACTGCTTCCAATTAGGACATGAAAAAATTTGATCCTCCATAGGCGGGGAAGATGGGCGATAATTTATCTGGTACAGCATTACGAGTAATGTGTTAAGAAGGTGCAACATCTGCTGCAGTGTTTTACCACTTTAGATGTGCGCTACTGATTAAAGAACGAAAATGAGAAATGGCACCGCCATTATTCACTGTTAATTGGTGCTGTATCAGAAAAGACATTTATGCTGTGCTTTTGTTTGGGAAATATTTCTTAGGCATATAATGGATTCGTGCAATCCTACTTCTTGGTAAATGCAAATCTTAATGCTCCTACATGTGGGGTAATTTAGATCAGGATCACGCTTAATATGTAATAAAGCGCGAGTACGCTTTGTGTGCTCGCTCAAGGAAATTCCGAAAATCCTGCAAATTACTGGCGCAAGAAATTTTAATCAGTAGCAAAGTTGGGGAAAAACCGATCTAATTGTAGACTATTATAATGTAAAATCAATCGAATCCACACCCTAATACGTCACGAATCACGATAAAATTACAGGACGGACACTCTGGAGGGATAATTTCGATGATTACAAGGCTCAAACTTCGTTTGCCGACAAAAGATCGAGCATACTTTGGACTATTATTAATCGGAAGCCTTGTGAAGGCAAAAAAAAACATTTCCAAAACTTAAATAATTTTCTTGTATTCAAAAGTTGTATAAAATCAAAGAAGTGTTTTGAATTAAACCTCAAATCTTCAGCGGTCGCGACAGCGGTTTGCATCGACAATGAGGTCCAGCTGGAGTCGTAAAGGAACAGTCTTCTTGCATTCCAGGGTGGTTTCTTCTACACCATTGTTGGCAAATATTGTTCAAGCACAAGTAAACATCTTCACGAAGTGAAGAACTTTCCACTAGAAAATGTTTAACCGGTCAACCCAGTAACTTTTATGTTTTATCGGCAAAAGACATTTTTCAGTGGATGTTAATATTTTCCAAAAAAATAGTACCTACCTTTGTATGCAACCGCGTACAAAACCATCACTAAAGCGCACACTGCGACTGAATATTTCATGATTAAAACGGTGTCGAAATCAGCAGGAATATGATGTGGATTGCAGGAAAATCCTCAATTAAATACTAGGCGAAAGAATGAATTATTCAAACCCATCCGAGGCTGGGGATTTACATTTTTCAAACCATGACTGAGTACTTGCAACTTGCAACAAACAATACCAGCCATCGTGAAATATTAATAAACATCAGGTTTGGGTGAAATTGAGTCATTTAAGGATTTATTTACACTTGCCATTGTAAATAAATTGAAACTTTTGAGTGAACTTAAAGTCTTTGGCTAATTAAGTTATCCAAAAGAGCAAGTTAATGGTTTAGGAGTGTGCATATTTTCGAAAGTATTATATTTGCACAGCGATGAAAAGTTTTGAAAAGTACAAGAAAAAATCGGCTCTATGGTCTTCGAAAAATTGCTGAGAGAAAATTGCAAAACTAGGTCTAAAAGAACCGTTCTATATACGAGTTAACGAGTCCATCGCAGGTCCATCGACCTTGCACTCACCATCATTAGCTACCTGTTATTATGCGGACGGGGCAGCTCATCTCCGGTCGTGAGACCCGAAGACCGCAAACCAACTGCTCTAACATCGATCTCAACAATGAAAAATTTGCGTCAAGATATCATAGTGCAAAAATCACAAACTTTGGTGTTTTAAGAGCAAACCCCAACCAAAAGGAAAACGGATATAGCAGTTGTGTAATAAAAAGAATTCTTCGAATACACTTCGAACTCATGTATTTTGGCAAAGATCCCAATTTAGAGCGTACAGAGACAGAGAACACCTATAGAAATTAAAAATAAAATATTTAATATTCCTGCTGTTTAAAATTGAAGTTAACTCGGAAACACTGGGTCTTTTGGTGACGATTTTATCCCTGTTATTACCCGAAATAAATCAAAGGAAGTCTGTTGAGCAAGGCACGGTATAAAGAGCAAGCCGTTAATAAATACAGGCCGTTGAAAAGGTCGGCCAAAGATTGTCTGGGTGACATATTTAGTACAAATGTCAAGTTTGCTAGCTGCAACTTATACGCAAATATCAAGTGCAATCAGAAAATAAATAAAAAGTAAAACATTGTCAAAACCATAAAAGAAAATCCGCAAACCCAAGCACCAAAATGTCAACATAACATCGAACAGAAAACATTTGTTTGAGATTGAGAGAAAAAGATTTTACTCTCACTCGGTGAATACCGGCAGAGAAGGGTTCGAAATCAGGGTCCTGAGAACATGCCGGGAGCTTCGCTAGACGACATAAAGAGGACTCTAGAAAGCATGAAGAATAACAAGGCTCCGTGGGACTCTGGTGTCGCTACAGAAGTGTTAAAGATTGGAAGATCAGATTTTATGACGAAGGCTCAAAAGCTCTTATGTTGACAATATCATCTGGGCACATTGCTAGAATCAGAGACAGAAGATGGACCAAAAGACTTCTAGAATGGAGACCGAGAGCCGACAAGCGACGCAGGGCCAAACATGATGAACAGATAACCTGAAGAGAATGAGAACAAAATGGATTGCAACAGCTTAGAACAGAGAGTACTGGAGACGTTTAGAGGAGGCCTCTGTTCCACAGTGGACGTACCTGGATTGGAAGATAGAGTAACCTAGAAACTACTAGGCGGTATTTTTGTTTAAACAATGTAAGTAAATGTTTGTCACCTAGAGGTCCTAGAAAAATTTCGCAACGATCAAAAGCAACCTGAATCAACAGAACCATATAAATAATGCTTCCAACCGTTAGACCCCTGACTAAGGCGTTATTGCTGACATTTGGAAACGCGCATTTTGGAGGGACAGGTTAAATGGCCGCTCTGAATAAAACTCTTGATAGACGCGAAACAATTTGCATTTGATGATGAACGAAAAGTATAAACTGCTTCCAATTAGGACATGAAAAAATTTGATCCTCCATAGGCGGGGAAGATGCGCGATAATTTATCTGGTACAGCATTACGAGTAATGTGTTAAGAAGGTGCAACATCTGCTGCAGTGTTTTACCACTTTAGATGTGCGCTACTGATTAAAGAACGAAAATGAGAAATGGCACCGCCATTATTCACTGTTAATTGGTGCTGTATCAGAAAAGACATTTATGCTGTGCTTTTGTTTGGGAAATATTTCTTAGGCATATAATGGATTCGTGCAATCCTGCTTCTTGGTAAATGCAAATCTTAATGCTCCTACATGTGGGGTAATTTAGATCAGGATCACGCTTAATATGTAATAAAGCGCGAGTACGCTTTGTGTGCTCGCTCAAGGAAATTCCGAAAATCCTGCAAATTACTGGCGCAAGAAATTTTAATCAGTAGCATAGTTGGGGAAAAACCGATCTAATTGTAGACTATTATAATGTAAAATCAATCGAATCCACACCCTAATACGTCACGAATCACGATAAAATTACAGGACGAACCCTCTGGAGGGATAATTTCGATGATTACAAGGCTCAAACTTCGTTTACCGACAAAAGATCGAGCATACTTTGGACTATTATTAATCGGAAGCCTTGTGAAGGCAAAAAAAACATTTTCAAAACTTAAATAATTTTCTTGTATTATAAAATCAAAGAAGTGTTCTGTATTAAACCTCAAATCTTCAGCGGTCGCGCCAGCGGCTTGCATCGACAATGAGGTCCAGCTGGAGTCGTAAAGGAACAGTCTTCTTGCATTCCAGGGTGGTTTCTTCTACACCATTGTTGGCAAATATTGTTCAAGCACAAGTAAACATCTTCACGAAGTGAAGAACTTTCCACTAGAAAATGTTTAACCGGTCAACCCAGTAACTTTTATGTTTTATCGGCAAAAGACATTTTTCAGTGGATGTTAATATTTTCCAAAAAAATAGTACCTACCTTTGTATGCAACCGCGTACAAAACCATCACTAAAGCGCACACTGCGACTGAATATTTCATGATTAAAACGGTGTCGAAATCAGCAGGAATATGATGTGGATTGCAGGAAAATCCTCAATTAAATACTAGGCGAAAGAATGAATTATTCAAACCCATCCGAGGCTGGGGATTTACATTTTTCAAACCATGACTGAGTACTTGCAACTTGCAACAAACAATACCAGTAATCGTGAAATATTAATAAACATCAGGTTTGGGTGAAATTGAGTCATTAAAGGATTTATTTACACTTGCCATTGTAAATAAATTGAAACTTTTGAGTGAACTTAAATTATTTCGCGTAGTCTTTGGCTGATTAAGTTATCCTAAAGAGTTAATGGTTTAGGAGTGTGATTATTTTCGAAAGTATTATATTTGCACAGCGATGAAAAGTTTTGAAAAGTACAAGAAAAAATCCGCTCTATGGTCTTCGAAAAATTGCTGAGAGAAAATTGCAAAACTAGGTCTAAAAGAACCGTTCTATATACGAGTTAACGAGTCCATCGCAGGTCCATCGACCTTGCACTCACCATCATTAGCTACCTGTTATTATGCGGACGGGGCAGCTCATCTCCGGTCGTGAGACCCGAAGACCGCAAACCAACTGCTCTAACATCGATCTCAACAATGAAAAATTTGCGTCAAGATATCATAGTGCAAAAATCACAAACTTTGGTGTTTTAAGAGCAAACCCCAACCAAAAGGAAAACGGATATAGCAGTTGTGTAATAAAAAGAATTCTTCGAATACACTTCGAACTCATGTATTTTGGCAAAGATCCCAATTTAGAGCGTACAGAGACAGAGAACACCTATAGAAATTAAAAATAAAATATTTAATATTCCTGCTGTTTAAAATTGAAGTTAACTCGGAAACACTGGGTCTTTTGGTGACGATTTTATCCCTGTTATTACCCGAAATAAATCAAAGGAAGTCTGTTGAGCAAGGCACGGTATAAAGAGCAAGCCGTTAATAAATACAGGCCGTTGAAAAGGTCGGCCAAAGATTGTCTGGGTGACATATTTAGTACAAATGTCAAGTTTGCTAGCTGCAACGCGACCGAAGATGATCTATGGCATGGAGTCTATTATTGGAGAAATTTAGCTGTAGGCAGACATAATGGAGATTGCGTTAATTTCCATAATGTTTACTCGATATCTATCTTCCCCTGCAGTATTTAGTCGCATTCAGAAACTAAATTATGCAATAGTTTCAAGCATCAAAAAGCCCTAAACTTGCGCACATTGATATGCTAAAGCAGCGGAGTGAATGCGGGCAAAAATCCGCGTTCTTTCGCCCTAGAAAACATCATTCATGGCAAGTCCGGTTTTGCCGAACTAAATAATGGCTCTATGATTCATTTTTCTTTTGTTTTTTTCGCAATGGGGAACATTCTCTTTCATGCTGACACGTTGATGTATCTATTTTTCGATTTGCAAACTGGCGCATTGGATATCACAATTCGACATCAAACAGGAAACGTATCTAACATAACATAACTGTTTGGACTAAAGAGTCCAGAAATTTTGCACCCGTTAAAGATATGCATTTTCAATGAATATACCAACGGAAATCAGTTGTACAGGTTCAAGGAAACAACAACTTTTGCATTAGCAACAGATCTTGAACAGAGAATGCTTAGATACTGAAAATAACAGCTACTTTAACACGTTTTGTTGCAGTTGATTTTCAAATGATGTTTCCATTAGTGGTTCCAATGGCTCCAACTTTTCAAAAGTGGATAACAGTTGTAACTTGAAAACACTGCTGGTCTGGTATGAGAGCAACGTTAGAAATCGGCCATAGAAGAACCAATTCCGACCAACCCAACCTTATTAATCTCTGTTAATGATGGTGATGGGAATCAATTTTATTTTCAGACGATAAACTCAATAGCCACATTGTGAATTAGCTGTTTGAATCAAATCGCAGCTAATATGGGGTTTCATGACATTGCTCGTCGGTTTAACAGTGGAGTTTCCTGATTATTTATTCCTGGACGGGACAAAAGGGCGATTTGCATATCGGCCACAGACCCGACAGGGATGCGAGTCAACTTTGCCCGACCACAATTATTAAAATTTCCTTCAGGACTGCTTTTATTCATTATCCCAGGTAGTTATATAACGAACCTGCGTCGGGTTTTCCGCACGTAGCCCACACGTACCAGGTACATTCCCTTATTAGAAGCATATTTCTTTTTTAGCTGGCTTGTTGATAAACCTACAGATTTTTAGAACTCACTTGAAACACTGGGAAAATATTTATAGAAAGACAGATGCCCAGAACTGTTGGCTGAGACACATAAGAATGTAATAAACAATTGAATATTAAATTCTGGAAGCTGTGCATTAAGTTACACCCCGACTCCTATGAATTTTTCGTTTGCCCTCCATTTGATAGCATTCGCTTAGCGCGGGGGAGGAAAATTCCAACCCTGCAGAAAATATCCTCTAGGCTTAAACATGAACTCTGTGTGCGATCAGAGGGAATTGTTTTCCATCAAACTTTTTTTGGGGAAGCAACTAAACAAACGAACGCTAACTGCCATTCGGGCTTGTTGAATATTTCCAAATGGGCCTTTCAGTATCAAAAAAAAAAGTAGCGAATAAAACTCCAGGTATTAGTGTCAAAGAGGCCGGGGGCAATTAACGATTGAAAATTAAAAGCTCTTAAAAATCAATCGCACATAATCAGTCCGAATGGACTTGATGGAAATGCTTTTGCTCTCTGATCAGTATCGGGGTTTTAATATATTTCAACATTCAACCCAGAATAGAATTTTTAGAGAAAAAATACATATATTTTAGACATTTTCCCCATTGTTATGAAACGATAAATTCTCTTTGTGATTTTAGCCTTATCATTCTGGTATATTTTCCCAATTTTCCGATAAATTAGATACAGGCCACCGTGCGCCGCCAATCTTAAACAAACAATCGTTTAGCATATAATATAAATTTTTCTCACGATTCGGATCGTGTGCCATATTGTAGTGACATATGGTCGAATAAAACAAATATCAACATATTGCCCTTTATCGGTTAGATTAAACAGGATTGGGTTTTGAAAAGGGTTTTTTTTCTCGAGTTTCGACTGCCGGAAACTCACATTGCCAAAGGAAATTACTTCAGTTTTCGGTAGATCGAGCAAACCGTCTTTTTTTCTTTACTGTTGACGATAGAATTTCGAATAAATAAAGATTCTATCGAACTGAACTTGCGGATATTCACACTATTACGGTTTCCTTGCATAATCAAAAATAACCAAGTCCTCTAATGTAGGTATGTTTCGATGCAACCTGTTGCTATTTTTTCCTAACTTTCAGGTGATTCGTCCTTAAAATGAACCAAACGAATCAATCATCAAAAGCGAAATTCCCCTAAAAAAAACCCCAACTCCACTCCTGGTCGATTGCACTTGATACCCTGAAATCGGGCTAATGGCAAAGTGGAATCGCAAACAGAAGAGATAAAGCTAAAAAGCCCAAGAGTTTATATAAAGGGCTTTTGAAAAGGAAAAATGTTTTCGCTAATGAGATGGAAAAGTGTGAAGAAGTGTCGAGTGCATGCGAGAAAAGGGAGTTTCGCGGAAAAGTTTACGCCAAAGTTAGGATGAGACGGTACAAGGCAAACGCTCGGGAAAGGAACCGAATGCATGGCTTGAATGCCGCTCTGGATACTTTGAGAAAGTAAGTGGATTTTCCGAGTGGTATTAACAGATATGTTTAGTGTCAATTGGATTTTAGATGCGTCCCTCTCAAAGTGACCCATTCAGAGATCAATTCGAGCCCGCAAAAATTATCAAAAATCGAAACGTTGCGACTGGCTAGAAACTACATATCCGCCATGTCGCAAACTCTTCACGAAGGCCGCTCTATGGATCTGGTCAGATTCATCAAAATCCTATCCCAAGAACTGAGCCAAACCACTGCGAATCTCCTTCAAGGCACCTTAATGAAAACCCTGAACACTTCCCCATATTGCAACAATCCTGATCAGGACTCTTATGCAGAACCTGATACATATTTTAAGAAATATGATTATTTCAATAATTGTGAGAACGAAAGCAGGCATTTTTGTTGCTCCAATTACTGCAACAACCGATTAAGCGGTTATGGAATTTTGTACGGAAGACATCGAAATTATGATAACTATTTCGGATCGGGCAGTGATAATTACAGGGTCCCAAATTATTATAATAATGCCAATAATTTGTGCTTTAGGTAGCTTTTCCGGATTTTCCAGCAACAATTTATAACAATTTAATAAAGCGCTAATGAATTTGCGCACAAAAATGTTTATCGAACCCTATTTTAGTGCTAATGCTATCAGCCCATCGATACAGATTAGTTAATTTATGTATTAGTTTTCTCATATATTAGTTAGTCAAATATGGATGTGATCTAATCAGGGTTTATTGCTTAAGGCCAACTTCTATTTAATAAAGTTTTTGTGTTTTGTAGATAAGTTTTGTGGAAGTTTTGGCAGAGTTTGTTATTTAAATGCATTGAACTGGCAGGTAAAATGAGCTAGAAATTTCATCAGAATTCCTCCAATTGTTGCCGTTCTTAGCTGCAGTTGTTCACTGAGTTTAATAAAAAGATTTACTAGTGCATGCAAAGTACCTATAGAATTATTTTAAATCCTAACTGCAAGTTTATTTATTCGCAAACTTCAATACATCACTGCTGTAGACAGTATCATTATTTGTTGATTAGACATCGCTTGCTATCGCAAAAATGCGCTCATTAAATGAGGATTTCCAAGAGGCGATGGCCAATTTCAGAGGATTTATTTGTGCCTCCTCATTCTTTGTACGTTTAATCTGAAATTAGATTAGATTTAACAAACTTTTCTATCTGTAAATTATGCAATGAGTGTAAAGGAGCTTTGCTCTTCAAGGCATCGGACCAATTGACCGGAACCTGTAGAATCTAGCGCCGCAGCAAAAAGAATAAATTCAGCGCAAAGTTTCGCTATTTTCCTGCACATCAAGAACCAGCTGGCAGGTGCATATAAGGGAACCCACTATTCTGCGGGTGGGCGCGATATTTAATTATCCTTGCTTGACCTATTCGATAGGTTATTGCATTTTTTCACCTTTCAGTTCAGTTCTTTTGCGGAGAATAACCAAGCACAGAGCCTTCTGGGGAAACCACCTATAGGTTAGAAGTTCACTGATGTAAACTAATCATCAAACTAGCGGCTTTTGATTGAATTCACCCCTTATCCTGTCTAAACACGATTAAAACAATAATTAATTACGCCCTGTGAAACCGATGAAGGGCGTTTCACTATTATACACCTACTATGAGAATGTATACTCCGATCGGGTCGAGCCAGTATTAATTTCCTCATTGTTCACCGCATGGGAAAGTATTAATCCGTTCAAGAACACCTGAAAATGTGGTCAATGAACAAAATGCAATTCGGCATCCGGCAAGTACCAATTGATCCGAGCGGAATCCCAAATATCGATACCAATGGGTTTTCAATGTTCCATCAGGGTACTGATTAACCCATTCTGAGATCAATCGTCATCTTAGACCTCCCATATTAACGGCTTCCGGCCAGCAAAGGCTTCCACTGGGTCGTTTTAATTGGTATATTTAGACACGGTTTTGATTAGCCTTTATGCTGAAGTATAAGTAGCAGAATGAAATATTAATTTAAGATTACAAGCGCACATTGTACAAGGCGGAATGGTACCTAACATGGGATTTGATTGATCATAGCTTTTGGAAGTTGCATCTCAGGTTTTTCACATATGTATGCCTTCATATGGCGCGTAAAAAGGTAGTTTTATATTCTATGTAATTGTCGGTCGTTTTGTCAGAGAGTAATTTCCCGCGGAAACGTACAAGAAAACCGCAAGAACAGCATCTATTACGGAATTTCAGCCAAAACTGGTCCCGAAAAGCACCCCAGCGGAGAAGGCTGAAATTAGCGAACTCAGGTAACGGAAGCGAGCGGAAATAGAAACGGAAGCTTTTCGGGCCAACTTAGGATACTGCCACCGGAAACGGATATGACGACATAGTTGCTAAGCGAGTTCTCAATGTAGCTCGGGGAAAATTGAAATTCAGTCAAGTCAATGAAAATTTAGGAGTTTTGCTGCAAAAGAAGCAGTGCGCCCTCATCCAATCTTGTTCTTGTCGATGCTCCTTCCGTGCCAGATTACTCGAAAAACCAAAAAATAGACCTAAGTTTATTTATTCCAATAGGAAGCTCTGAACGTCTTGGACACGACAAGTCATTATCTAGATCCACATCGTTTAGAATGAGTAATAAAGCCGACTTTACAGGGTACGCTTTGTCGTAATAACAGATATTTAACAGTTGAAATGTGCTCGGGCCAAATTGAATTTGCTCGTATTGTAAGAAAACGCTGCTTCCGCTGCACACTCATAATTATTATAATGCGAAAAATCAGCGGCGTGCTATAACAATAACAGTGTCCGACCTGGTCTCACCTACATATCGAGCGATATAAGAAAGGTTTACAAGTAGAGACAGATGCACGCCTATGGACCAAAGCCTTTTGGCTGTTATTCCGATATCTCGCATCGGCCCTAAGGTTCCAAAGGTACTGCGTTTAAATACCTCGAAAACCATATGTTAAGGTCGCCTTAAGGGCATCATATTAATTTAACGAGGAAGGCTGCACTGCGTACACCCATAACTAATCTTCAGCGTTTTATTGTTGCCAGCTTAAATGAAACGATATTGGTCGTAAATCCTCTCAGTGAGGCTTTATTCGATAGTTCTTAAATGAGTGTTATTATCGGGTATCAGGACGAATTTTCCGCGGGTTTAACTCCAGCTTTCAGACTAGTAGCAACTGGAAACTTTCGCGGGTTGGAAACTTTTTGAAGTTCGCCATATTCATTTCCTTAGGTGCTGATTACAAAAGTTTTAGATTTTGAAAAATGCTTAAATTACATTAACTTTGTTAGTTCTCTGCGTTAAATCATTGTTGATTCAAAAACAGAAACAATATTTTCATATGTAGTATTAAACTTTTACAAACTTTCGTTTTTTGCCTATGGAATCGATTACGAGAGATTCCAAACTGTTTTGCTACTTATGTTTTATATTCTGGAATAAGAAACCGCATTTTTGTTTCGTTGTCATACAAAAAACCTAAAAGATGGATGAAATTAGGAAATGTAAAAGTTTATTATCGTAAATATTTTAAAGAATAAATAGTAGGTTATGAAAAAAAAATAGAGATCTAATATCACGGTTGAATGTGCAAGGAACTGGTATTATTTTAAGAGCAGAAAATTTCCGAATTCAAGTCATTTAACATGCCAATCTGATTCGAAATACGTTCGACTACTTACAGGGTTTTAATTTGAATTCCAATCACGGCCCGAAGTGAACCTTCGAAGTTCCGAATAAATTTTCGACTTTCGAGGCAGATGGAATCGGATCGTTTACCGATTCCCAGATAGTTTTAGAGGATAAAATTATATTTTTTCCGGGACCGAAAACTTTCCTGCCCCACACTAGTTTAAAGTTGGATGGAATTAGTGGAGAAATATGAGGCTGCTGTGCAATGATTTAATACAATTTCTTATTTCGCAACAGAACACATGCGAACCGGAAAGTTGTACTAATAAAATCGGAATTTGGCAAAAGTTTCGCCATAAAGGGGAGACACGTTCGGCCAGATCCAAAATCAACATGATATGAAATTTTTGCCCTCTCAACTGGAATAATCTGTAGTTCCGTAACTATAGTGAGATTTGCCGATATTGGAAAATTTGAAATTCGGAAATTCTTGTATTATGGGACAGAATTTCGATGGTGCATAACATGCTTGTATCGTCTTATTGGCCATCTTGTGCCAATATAAAAAAACTTTCTTATTAGATATGTCGGATTCCAACAAAACTAAAGTAAGTTCGCGATTTCGAATTTGGAACAGCTTTATGTGTAATAATTTTGAACCTTTCGCAAATTGGATCTTTTTCCAACTTGACCCTTAACCGGTTTTTAGTCGGACAAAACAACCTGATGAGATTTTCAAGGAAGCGTCCAGATTTTCAACTTCCACACTGTTTGATTCATCCTCGATATTCGACCTGAACTATCTAATCATTTAAGAGGTTTAACCGTCATTTTGGTGATTTGCACGCCATTACACAAATTAGTGCAAATCCAGTTAGTCAAAGTTTGATTTGCAATTGAATGCGTCATAAAGGATTCATGAATGTCTGCATGTCATTTCGGCAACGTCGTCAGATCCAAATTGGAGGAATCTTGGGCGGTGTTCCATCATCAGCGACTTATTGCAGGACCGCAAAATCGCTGACAGCATACGGCAGCGACTGCATAAAGCCGATGAATTATTTAAGGGACGCATCARCCGCGAGAGAAGTGCTAAATTTATAAAGAAAATTAGCTGTTTGAAACTCCGGAACGAAGTTYGACTCGAAATAACAGAAAAAAGTTTTTCGAAGTTGGCTTAAATCGGGCTGGTTTAGATATGGCGAGTGGCTCAACGGATGGGATTKAATGCAWCTATTTTCAACACAAGCGTTATGAGTGAGCAAACTATTCTTGWATGCTGTTTTACCGATTTCTCAATGGAATATGATGAGCATAAAAGGCCTCAGAACGATCCAAGAAACACGAGGCGGGAGGGTTTTCTTGTATCCAAAAGTTTTTGTTTATCCGAAAATCCGATTCGATATTTTGGTTTTATAAATTAATTCATAGACTGTGTTCTCCACCGCCCATCGACCGTGAGATCAATRAAACAGGGCCAGAAATAACCAAAGAAGGGATTCATCAGCACCGAAATGCATTAATTAATCGCAGAAAACRAAAGCAAAATCCTAAACTTGATAGTATCATTATTCAATAAGATATTCGTCAAAATACCATYAGATTTGCTATTGTCAACATTCGTAACATTCGGGACAGAAAGGGATTCGTACAAGAAGTGTGAATACCGGATAGATAGCAAGCAATTCGGATTCCGAAACAAACCAGGAACGCGAGAAGCTCTTTTTTGGAGGCTTTCGGAGGAAGAAAATTGCTAAGCGCCATCGAAGAGAAGAGAGTTCAATACTTGGGCCATGTGTTGAGAGAAGAAAACTACGAATTTATTCAACTCATGCCAGAAGGCAAAGAACAGGGTAAAATGTCAGTAGGAAGGCACCAGAATTAATGGTTGAAAGATGAGGAGGTGACCGCTCATCCAAGTTTTCAACGGTAAAATTGCCATTTGGATCGCAAACTTTCGGAAGGAGAGGGAAGATTACATTAAAGGGTTTGGCTCAGTTAGTGTCGATTACCTGCTGATGTTGCTTGAGAAAATACATATTTTTTAGAAGCCTAGAAGCTTAAATAGAAGCTTGGCTGAACATCGAACTCTCTAGAAGATTAGAGCATACGAAAAAGTAAATACCTTAACATATGCTGACGCTTCTTCACAGGAACATGTATTGTGCATCAAATTAACGAGTCATTTTTTTAACATCTGTACATGTGACTTTCTGAGGCATCATTTTAAGATACAATCGCCCACTTTTACCATCACACCGTTCTTGCATCTGCTATCTGATGGAAAACCGGTTCGCAAGGTTTTAATTTCCAAACGTTAAAAGACAGACCACATATCTGAAGAGCGGTCTCTCATTAACGCCCATTCTTGCGTTTTTTTGACTTTTTCATACATAAACTGGGCGCAAATACATTTTGAATGCCAAGCGCCTAATCACGTCTTATTGACGGCTCCCACGAACCAAACCGTCACATGGACGTATCTCTGAACACTATGACGTGATAGTCAGCTAATCTGACGAATCAAGTAAATTGTGCTTGCACTAGTCCTGCCACTGGTTGCATGGAACAAGCCTTAATAGCGAGTGCACTCGTATATGAAAGAAAAGCGCATGCGGTCAATGTAAAGCGCCTCGAACGAACACCGACCCGAGCCGATCCGCTAGTCGATTCGAATCGTGCTAGTGAGTGGGTCTGTTGTCCTGCTGTCCTTTGTTTGGTCCGGCGTCCTGCTAGCGCCTTAGCTACAGCTTATCGATCGGATAGCTGAGTGCAACCGGCAGACACGCTGGTTTGGTTGCCATTTAATTCGCAACGTGGCGAAGCTTGCAGGTAATTTTTAAGGCTTACTGGCATTGAGGCAAGACTACAACAGTGTTGAAATGCGCAATGAGATTGGGTGGATCAGTTAAAGAGCTTTAGCTCCATTGGATGGAGAAGCAAAGGAAAGGACATTGCTCGGATGAGCTTTTGCCGGCTAACGGACAACTTTTTTTGTTGGATGGAGAAAATTTTTCCAGATATCAACGATGACTAAAATTAGATAATTGAGTTACTAATTCGTGTTTTAAAAAATATATTTTGCACGCCAGTGTTCCACAAAGTTACATCGTTGACTATGCCAACTGTCGGAAGCAAAAACTGAGTTTTTCGATGTCCGAAAATTCTAAATAAAAGGGATTTTTTCGCGGCTTGAGCGGGCAAATAATGGGGTTGTTGCACATTTTTTCTTTCATATAACTGAGTAGTATCTAGTCGTACCAAATCTATCCGCAATCAAAGTTTATACTTACACAGAGCGCGCCGAATCGACGAGTATTGGCTTATCGTAATGTGACGTCACGAAGCAGCATTGTGCTCCGCCACATTCAGCGCTTATACGTGTTTCCATGCTCTCACGTGAATATCGTGTGTTGGTGGTTTGCGCTTGTTTCTCAATTATCGAAAGTAAAATGGCGTATAAGTACTGTATGGTGCCACAGTGTACAAGTACCACTACGTCTACACCAGGAAAAGCATTTATTAAAGTGCCATTAAACGAAAAGAAACGGAAATTGTGGTTGGAAGCAGCGCGGCGACACTGCACCGATCGTTCTGCAAAAAGTAACATTTATGCCTGTGAGGATCATTTCGATGTAAGTTCGCATAGAAGCAATCTTATTTATCGGGTTCTTAACGCGGTGCGTTCGTTAGATTTAGGTTTCACCTTTGTTTCATTATGTGCAATTTTTGTTTATTGTATTTCACAGCTTGAAAATGACATGGAAAATTTTATGGAGTGGAAAATGATGGGAGTACAGAAAAGAATGAAAAAAGATGTTGTTCCACATAAATTTGCGTGCCAAAAAGACAGAAATCGCAGTAGTGACGCTCCTGTACGAGCCGTTGTTTTGCAAAGTAATAGACATTATTAATTATTAACATATAAATGACGCTTTAGATGCATTCAGACCCTGAAGAGGAGACATTTCACTAATAGGAACAAGCAAAAGATGTTTCAAGAATCGAAAACTTAGTTGTAGTCAGGGGGGGTTCCAGCTTTAAAGTCAAGGGGGGGTTATGTAGAAAAAATACAGTCTTCTGTTGTCTATGAAATTAGAAAAATGATCGTCGTTTTGTGCATGGTGGCGCAAGATTATTACAAAATTTCGTGTTTTCCGTCATGTTTCTCGGAAGCAAAATGAGCAAGATGATGTTTTTACATCATTCCAGAGATAACTAAATGGCTTTTATTTGAAGTTTCTCAAGAACCATTTGAGCCACAGAATTCGTTTTGGCATCGTTGGATAGAGAATTGAAAAGTCGATTCAGTTGTAACAACGTTAGTGAGGAAGTTCGAGTAGTTTTGACCCAGAAAGCGAAATTTGAATATCAAACACTTAGGTTCAAGATTATGCCAAAATTTCATGTTTTCCGTCCCGTTTTTGCTCACATCTCGGACGCAAAATGAGCAAGAACGCTCATTTGTACATCATTCTAGAGAGAAGTAACTGGCCTTTTTCGAAAGTGAACCATCGATAAGGAAATGCTGGCAGTTTTCTCAAAAAATGCTTGAATTCAAGAAGTTTTAGGTTTGCGTGGTATTTTTTGAGTTGCAAAATCCACTTGAACATGACGCTGCTTTTTTCGAAGTGTCTCAAGAACCATTAGAGCCACAGAAATCGTTTTGGCATCGTTGGATAGAGAATTGAAAACTCGATTCAGTCGTAACAACGTGAGTGAGGAAATTCGAGTAGTTTTGACCCGAAATTTGAGTATCAGACACTTGGATGCAAGATTATGCCAAAATGCCATGTTTTCCGTGCAATTTTTGCTCATTTCTCGGAGGCAAAATGAGCAAGAACGCTCATTTGTACATCATTCTAAACAGAAATAAATGGCCTTTTTAGAAAGTGGACCATGGATGGGGAAATGTTGGCAGTTTTCTCAAAAAAGGCTTGGATTTAAGAAGTTTTAGATTGCATTATCTCCCATAAAAGAAAATCGGATACCAAAAAGTTATACTCCTCATCAGAGTCAAGTTTAACGAGTGAAATATCAGGGAACGTATCAGAATTCTCAGGCAGTTTGTCTGAGAGTTCACTCATTTTTTGAGAAGCACACTTTTATCAAAATTTAAAATAATCCAAGATTATACCTGGGTATGAATAAAGACGCTTTAGTTATAATTAACCTACTTAGAGATACTACAAAATTGGATTTTGCAATATTTATCTCTATTTTGCTGAATTAGGTGATGGTTTTGGATTTTCATATACGCGGAGGTCGCAGGTCCCGCCAAAAGCAATAAATTTTTCTTTTTCTCAAAATAGTTTGTCCGCTTAAGACGCGGAAAAAAATCCCTTTTATGTCGAGAGCAAACCTAACGGTCAACTAACCAGTGAAAATGCTAGCGACTGCATGAGATCAGTCACGCTCTTTGATTCTTACAAAGTTCTGCTTTTTTTCGTTTGATTCAGTTTTGGCCGACTTAAGTTTATTTTAGTTGGTTATTTATCCTGCACAATTAGCAGTGCTTTCTTTTAATTTAGATGAATTTGCAAAAACTGTACCGTACCGTACGTAATAAAGAAAAGAAGCATTAAGCGGCATTTGCTGAAATTTCGAACAGTTCAAGAATTTAAAAAAATAAGTGAAAACCGCAGCAATTGCGATAGGTAAATCACAGATCGTAGCCAAAAATTAATCATCACAGTTTCACAAGTGAAATTTTTTTAGGAATTTTAATCAATTTTTTGTATAAAAAACCGCCGCATTATTTACGCGTGTTTTTTAGACTCTTCACTCGCTATCAATACATCAAATTCTGCGAAATTGGAAATGGCTTCGGGCAAAAAATGGCGAGAATCGGACACCATCAAGTTTGTGGAACTATACGAGAAGGAGGAGTGCTTATGGAACTTTCGACACCCGGTTTACAAGCACCGCAATGCCAGAGATAAAGCCATCCAGAACATCATCAAGGAAATGAACCTACCTGGTTAGACATAGTTATAAAAAATTGAAGATTCTCTACCTACGGAAATTTTGCAGATTTTGGTGTAAACGAGCTGAAGAACAAAATAAAGAACATTCGAAGCACCTATCAGCAAGAGGTCAATAAAATCAAGCGATCCAAACAGATGTTTGTTGGGGATGTGATGGAGGAATACAAAACTAACCTGGCCTGGTTTCCAATTGCTGATCGCTTTTTAGGTGCAGTCATTAATGGCACCAAAAATTATGCCAGTAAGGTGAGGTTTACAACTAAAAAACCAATACAAAAAAGGCAAATGAATAAACAATTGCAGGGTGATGACGACGAATCGTCATTTTTACAACCCAATCCATCCGCCTTGTGCGGTCTAGTCGAAACAGAGCTGAGCAATGGATGTGTTGCGGATCCTCCCGAACCAATTTCCTCTTACAACATCTCCATTGACCAGATTAAGGAAGAAGTTGATATTGATGACTACAACATCTCGCAACCCTTAGCGCCAAAGAAGCGTAAAATGAGCAATCATCTGGTGTTTGAACCTCTTAAAGAAGCAAAGTAGGGTGTGGTTTACTCACTAATTTCTCAATGAGAAAATTTGCGGGTTTTAGGGCCGATTCTATAGAGGTGTTCCCGAAAACAACCCCTATAGACGAAGGCCAAAAAGACGAATGGTACTATTTCACGAACAACGTTGCCTGCCAGTTGAAGACATTGCCGCTAGAAAGAGCGCTGAAGTGCCAGAAGAAGATCGTTGATATATTGACTGAAGAACGGATAGACTACATAGTTAAGCAAAAACTTGACGCTTCTAATAGTCCAAACTCTACCTGACCAAGGGTTTGAATGAGGCGATCAGAAAAGTGAAGATTCAAACATTTTCCAATAAGAATCGTGATAGGAATATTATATTGTTGATAATTGTAATTTGTTCCTCTTGTTATTTATTTTATCAGTGTGTGTGTGTGTGTCTGGGTTAAATTAACACTTTGTACAATGACACTGTTAATTGTTCTGTGTACAGGCGGCTCTTTTTTCGACACTTTTATAGGGTATCTACGTAAGTGTTAGTGCGTAATGATTTGTTAAGTATTTGTAAATACTTCTGCAATTTGTATAAAAAAACCCTAAGTTGATCTCAATTTTTTTCATGTCTATTGTCGCTTTTAGGGTAATTTTAGTAGATATTTTTGAATTTAAGCCGGTTTGATGTCGAAATCTGCAATATTTTTCATAAAATATTTGAATAAAATGCAGAGTTGTTTTTTCTCCTCCTTCGTCCTTTGCTAACATATTGATAATTAAAGTCTCTTATTCCTCATGATTATAATCATGAGTAACTTCTATTCGCGTTTTACGTAATTTCGAGTAAGTTCACATTAGTTGAAAACATTTTTTTTATTTAATAATTTTTATCACAAAACATGTATTGTTGTTAAGGTGCGGTAAAATTTAATTTAAATAGTCCAAGCGGCTTCCGCAACATTAATAAATATACATTTTTTAATTAAAACGTCAACACCCTGTAGATCGGAAACTAAGCATTTCCGGAACATGGTTTTATAACGAAGTATATAAAAAAAGCAAATTTTGATGCACTATCACCTCCTGCAAGAAATTCATCTACTTACCAAACACCCTGTATATTGTTATCGGTAAAAAACAACAGTGAACTATCCTTTGTGTATAATATCAACATCTAGTAACAGCAAAACATAAATATACAATGAATTGATAAACAATAAAATTACAATAGTAAATCTGATTGTAAATAAACTGAAGAAAATGTGTTGCAATCTTAAAATAAAGTTCAATTGGTACAATAGAATACTTACAATACTTGTTCCGAATACAATTTTCTCAATTAAAAATCTTATTTGATAATTTTATCTACATATTTGTGGAATGGAAATATCGGGTAAAGATGAGTTTGTTTGACTTAGAAGATATTGATGTAGTTATCAATTTTGGTTCGGTGCTTTTGGGCGACGCATTCGGCAATCCAGACGATATTGCGGCATTCCTGTTCCTTCAGCTTCAAGTAGGAATAGAATACACCAAAATGAAACTGCTGCATAAAGGCGTTGATATTCAGACGCACTTCGTACTCAAAAAACTTGTCCTCCAAGGTTTTATCTCCCGGATTATTTCCAGCTCCTTCAAACAGCTTTTGGTACTCTGCATAGTATTCGGCAACAGCCTTAACTTGATCATAGTCCTCGGCTCTTGCTAACGCAGCAAGTCCATCGGGATGCAGCCTTCCGCAGCGAGGATACAGCTTAGCTCTATCGTCTTTAGACAATTCCGTTCCGAAGGAATTAATGGTGATAATAATAGCTCGGCGATCAGCTTCAAACTGCAGGATTTCACACATCGACTCAGCAGTGGTGCCCCCGATGGCTTTGCAGAAGTCATAAAAAGATTCCAAATATGCTTTGTACAGAGTGTTACGGATGATCTCAATGTTCATCTCATCCAAATCCTGCTCGGAAATGCAATCGACGAAAAACGGGGCCAAAGGAGTATCCACCAGCACTGCGTTATACAGCTCGGCTGGTGTTGATGCCACATGAATGGCCTCCATCTGCTCAAAACTGCCAAGAGGATGGCATTTGGGAATCAGCTCCCCAATAGGCCTTTGATGCAGCGTTCCAGTGATTAGCAAAATAATATTGTCAATCATGTAACTGTAAGTGATAAAATCCAGGAACGTGGAAAGTGGCTCCACTGCTTGGTTCCTCATGTGCTCAAATTCAATCACCAGTTTCTCGCGAAGTTTATCGTCGATGGTGGAAACGGCCAACGGTGATGGCTCATTTGCCAGAAATGTACCATAGTCTGTGCTTTGAAGATGGAGCTTCAGATCTGTAATAGAAAAGAGTTTATTAAACCTGATTCTCCATTATATAAGAGGTACGGAAAAATATGTGTACGAGAAAAATCGATATGATTTCTCAAAGAATGAAGCAAATTTGCGACATTTGTGTAAACTCCCGGACATTTTCAACTTGGAATATTATGTTCTTATAAAATGTATCTGTAAAAAACAATGCGGCAAATCTTTATGAGAATTGCAGCGTATTTGTCGCCTTCAAACCTTAAAAAGCTGAACTCCCCTACGAAGTTACCTTCGTGTATTGTTAATATTTACTATATTAGATGTATTGCTAGATTATAGTGTAGGTACTTAACAGAAATCGAAACATACATATTTAGAACCTATTTAGGGTCTTTTAATTAACAGGTCTTCTCCTTGCTTAACTCAGCCTAATAAATAGCTTCCGAACATGCTCCCACTTGCATAGGTTTGATTTGTGTTCCCTTTTTTATGTATGCATATAAACCTGCGGGTCCCATGACTGAATACGTGGATAATCAGGGTTAAAGCATGTGACTATCCATAAAAGATAACGTGAAACAGGGTGTAGTGGCCTTATGGGGTTGGAATATCGCATAGACATAGACAACATAAACACTGGTGTTGAGTGCCCTTAAACCCCTACTGCTTTATTTTCAATCTGTGGTTCCTGGCAGGTTTTCAATTTTGAAGGTAAAAAGCTCCCAGACAAGCAACCTTGATTTTAAAATCACCAATTGCTAATGAGGCAAACGGCCTTAACGAAGGAAAATGAGCCAATTGGACTTACCTTCCAAAGATTCGCACTGCACCAAATTGAGATAATCAGCATGTTTGAGGATCCCGCACTTGAATCCTCTGCACAAACCCTCCAAATAGCCATTGTCGATATTGAAAAGGCAGCCTTTCATCCTGTTGCTGTGTGGTTTCGAATTGAAAACGGGGCCCAAAAATCTATACACCTCGCCCGAGCGTCATATGATTTTGACAATCCTTGGCAGATCATGTGATTGTCATGTGCAGTTTTTCTAACTTTAAAGCGGGTTATTTGAGGAAGTTCTTTAAGATGGCGGCACTATCTTCGATCGTCGAAATTTGTGCTTTTTGAAGGCGTTTTAGGTTAAGAGAGTTTCAAGACCCTTTTAAATTACAAAATGTTCAATTGTCTAACTTAAATGCTACGAATGCACGAAATTGAACGCTTTTCAGACCCAAAAGCCACTCAAGGGACCGGTAATGAAAGAAAAAAAGGAATCTTTTTTGTCTTGACGGAAAACTGACAAGGGACACAGATGGCTACATTTCTCTGTCTTTAGCAGCACTCGCGCAAGTTCAAATATGACATTAGTTGCATAAAAATTGTGTTTTTTACGTGTCCAACAAACTTTCGTGTTACAATCACGCAATATTTTGTGTTAAAAGTCACAATTAATCAGATCATTAATAACTTCGAATATATCATATTCAAAGATTATCCGTTATCGAGCTTGCATTCACGGTTTTTTCGCTTGTGAATTAAGCAATTGATGTAACTATGCTAAATTACGTGCGTTTAAGTGAGTTTCAGAATATACTCATAATGCTTTTCTTTCACTTAACTTTCAACAGCAATGAAAGACATTGATTAATGTCCCCGACTTCCTGATGACGATATAAATGTTCGAAACGCACGCACCTAATGTAGCTCACAGCGTCTTAGTTAACCATTCACAAAATTCCGACGTAAGATATCCAAAAAACACCCTCAAACTTTGCAAGCCCTACAATTATCAGTCACGTATCTGCCGGTTTCTTGGTTGAAAAAAATTTCAACCGCAAACACTTTGTTTCCACGATACCTTGTTTTAGAAAAATTAGAAATATTTAATCTCTACGGATTATTTTTTAGGATATTCCGGTTAAATGTAGGTATAATCTTGATTTCCCATTGGAGTCTGTACATAACGCAATGTGTGAAGTCATGTACAATGCTTTTTTAAGCACAATGCGCCCTTTTACCAGCTCGATTTATGCGTAGAGCGAACACCTTGGAAAATTTCAAAACTTTCTTGTCGCTTGCATTTTCTTCTGAGCTGCCCCCGTTTTAGCGTTTGTAAAAGAGGCAATTAATGCATGCGTATTATGTAACATAATTTTAAGAACGACTCTAGAGGTTTGTGGCTTATCACATATAGAATTAGGGGCACTGTAAAAACTGTGAGTGCTCCGAAAACACATTCACATTAACCACTTCTTCATTAGGAAAACTCCCGACCTTTCGACTTTATTTTGAGTCATCTTAAGAGCTAAACAGAAGTTTGAATATCCGTGACCGAATGAAAGAGAACCGGACCTTCGCCAAAAACTGGCAAAAATAATTCTAAGCGTATTGTTATAAAATGCATTAAAAAGTCTGTCTCGAGAATGAAAGAGAAAACTGAAAAATGCATATATTTCGCAAACGGTAGGGAATATCTGAAACGTCCTAAGAACCATTTTGTTAGGACGTTTTGAGATTTATTGTTGGTTTCTTAGACTTTGGTGTATTGAAAGCTTTTAACAAAATCTCCGATTCCGAATTGTTGTTCCCATCAAAAATTACTTACCAGTGGTAAAACCTAGAGCAAAAAGTTGGAATATGTGCTTTTCCCAAAACTTTGCCTCAAAGTGTACAGCGTTCAAAAAATACAGGAAATGAAAACAAATCAACCGATTTCAAAGGATCAAAAAGTAGTTTAATTTACTAAACACAGGGCCGCATTAACATTGTTTTACAACCAAAATCCGCCGTCATGCGACAGATCCACGATAACAAAAATAACAAGGCACTGTCCAATTTTTTTGGTCTATTCTCTTATTTCTACTTATCTAATTCTTTGTATCTATAAAATAAATATTTTATTATTTATTAGTTGAAACAAACCGTTTTCCACATTTAGAAATTAAACTAATTTATTTTCTCGGTACAAAATTAACTACTAGAACAGATATATGGTCGTTTGGAGAATTGAAGCATAATAAAATAATTATTTGGCATAGCGTCTCTGGTGGAGACTAAAAAGTTTTTCCCAAAACGACAATATTTGGTAATTATCGTACGATATAAATATATAAGGGTTTTCCTGAGTGCAACACATAAAATTATATTGAGACAAAAATTAAATTTATGATTGGCCTAGTATATATTCACATGAAATTGACTATAGATCAGTATTATGATTGGTTCGCCATTTAGAAACCTCTTAATTTACTTAAGTAACAAGTTCTTTAGTCGGTTGCAAAAATAAGGAGCTACAGTTAGTGAGCAAAAATTCAAACCATATAAGTATACTTGAGATCACAGCAAATAGTCTTTAAAAACAAGATTATTTACGGACAATAGATTTTGCATGATTGTATCTTCATAATACTGATTTGTTCGAAAACCGACTTCTACACACAACGTGAATGCATTGTCTCGAAAAGCTTCATATTGCAACCGCCTTAAACATTTGCAAACTTCAACAGCAACAGTTGTTAAATCTGATCATACTGAATCTACTGAGTTTAGTTTATATACAATTAATTAGTACCTATGCATCCTTACAATTTACGTATATTTACATATTTTTTTTTTGGTAAATGTATATTTTAACAAGTTTTCTGGTCAAGTGCACTTTTCAAGTAAAAAATACGAACTCTTCACGAACGAGTCCTGGTTTAAAACATTGCATTTTTATTTGAATTTTCCGGTTAAATCATTGCAAGTTCACTTGCCACTACCCGTTTATAAAGTCTAGGGTAGGTATTGCCGAAGTAAAATCCAAATATAAAATGTACGATTTTCACCTGCTATGTACTGCTATCACATTTATCAATTTGCAATTTTGATTAATTTAGTAATCCAACATCGGGCAAAATAGTCAATCGACGAGATTTCGGTTGCGTTTTGTAAGCGAAATTATCAGCAGACCAAATTTCATTTACACATCATATTACGTAATTATAAAATTCACAATTATACATTTTTTGTTGACATTTTATAAACATGCTTACTGCCATCGTTACAGTAGATTAGTAACTAAAGTTCACAATTCTAGGAAAATTTATTTAAGTCCATGGATGGTCTAATTGTAAGATTTATCAATTAGGCAATAAACAAGTATAAAAAAGTTGCATAAAACTAAATATAAATGACGAAAACGTTTCCTCTCAGCTGTAACATATTATTTGTAAGCATGCCATCAGAGTATATTGTTCATCAGTTATTTATAGAAAAACAAGAAATAGTTGATAAAAGTTGCAAAACTTGTACCTCTATTTCCTATACATCATAAAATTCGAGCAAAATCTCATTTTTCAATTGCACTGCTTCATAATAACTCAAATTTTACCATCTTCTTTCGTAAACAAAAAAAAAGTAAATTGTCAATGTTAAAAACACTGAAATAAGTTTTCCTAATGTTACAAAACGTATCCTCAAATCTTTAGTCAATGAAATATTGTTTTCGACAATTTAATTTTATTTACTTAGCGGTTTCGTTTCTTGGATTACCAGATACAGCCGTTTTGCGCACTTTCGTGCAGGAAATGAGTTCCTGAGACGCTCTAGCCTTTCGCTTTCTGGTGCTGTTCGGGAGCGAGATGAACACTGATGGATCGCAGTCGATTTCCAGTCTTCGACAAAGGATTCTTTCGCTTTGCCTGATTGGGGTGCACCCCACTAGGTTCCTTCTTCTTCTCTCATGTCTATAAGAAATTACGGAGCTCCTCCCAGATATAGGAATGCTACTGGAATCGGACGATATTTCTCTTACGCTATTATCGCTGCTCACTTCAGGATTAGAAAATCGCGATTCGTCCCCTGAGCTAATTCCGCCTGAGCTAGTACCGGCTGAGCTAATGCCACTGGTGGTACCGTTAGTTGAGGATATATCAGTCTTATTAGAAGATGAAGTCGAATTAGTTCCGGTGTAACTATTCTTCATTCTGCGTCTTTGGGCCAATTTAGCGCTGCGCACTTCTTGCAATCGGAAGCCTTCTCGTTCGGCCTGATGGAAGGCAGTGAAGGTAGTCTGCAAAGTCCTTTCGGTGCTAGTTCTTGCTGAAAGGATGTCTGGTGTTCTCAGTACATTTTCAAGAGCCCCGTCGCTGCCCTGCACCCAGTGATTGTTTTGTAGATCGATCATTCGGAGCCTATCACTAGGCTTAACGGTTAACAAGCCGGCTACCACATTCTTAGCATCTTGCGATACATCATCCCATGCGGAAGAGTCAAAACTGAATTGTCCCCGTTTGATTCTATTCATTATTGAGCTGACAGTTTCTTCGTCCGATCTGGCGTGGAACGGGACTTTTCCGGAAAGCATCGTGTAGAGGATCACCCCCAAGCTCCACAAATCGCAGGTTTCATCATAACCCTCCGGATCGCCTCTTAACACTTCGGGAGCAGCATAACCCAAAGTGAAACAAACTGTTCGTTGGGGTTCCTGTTCGGTTTTCAATCGGGCAAAGCCAAAGTCGATTATCTTAATTTCAGCGTCATCAGCTGTTGAAGTGAAAACCAAGTTTTCGGGCTTTAGGTCTCGATGGACCACCCTGCGCTCATGCATAAAACTGAGAGCGGATACGAGCTTTTTAATAATAACGGAAGCTTCGCTTTCCAAAAATCTAGTTTTGTTTCGAATTCGATGAAAAAGTTCTCCACCGTTGAGGCATTCCATTACCAAATAGGTTAGGTGATCGTCTTGTATGCAGTCAACTAACTTGACAATATTCGGATGGCCCTGGCATGCTCTTAGTAAGTTGATCTCTTCGGTTAAATTGCGTCCATCAGACGACACGATTTTTACTGCATATTCTATGCCAGTCGACTTCTGCACGCATCTTCGGCAAATCGAAGACGCTCCCTCGCCAAGACACGGTTCGTTTGCATTGATATCATATTTGCTTAGGAATTGCGCCCCATATTGCATATTAAATGTATGCTGACGTAATCGCTCAGCAGGAGGTTCTGCGGGAGACTCTGCAGGTGCCTCTGCAGGTGGTTCTGCAGGACGATCTACATGCCATCGTTGCGGACACACTGGCACTGTCAGTACATTCCTGGCGTATGCGATTGAAGGGGACACGTACGAGTAGCCTCTAAATGCTCTCTGATGGGATGGAGTTTGAGACGGTGAAATAACTGGCTCCATCTTAGTGAATTCTTCACTAAAATTCGACACATCCAATTCTCCCCTACAAAACAAATAACCAATATTAGCACATACATCCCAACATTTCAGCAACTAAGAGAAGTAGTGGCTGTATCTCAGAAACAGACAATTGATCTAAGTTTCTAATGTTATGCCAGCCATCCTCAATAGAGGTTTTTAATAATCAACTCAGTCAAGTCCAGGTTTCTCCTGGTTGACGCTATCAATCGCCTTGGCAAAGTGTAGATGTTACTGTCCAGAAATATGAATCGGTATCGGCAGTATATTTTTCTGGTCAGCCAGGTCGCCTTACTTAACGTGCTTAGACATTTACTTAGCGCATGTGAAAAATTGAAAATAAAAGGGAAACAATAATCCGCACTTAAACTCTGTTCCACAGCAGTCTAGTTCCTTTCAGTCGGTTAAGACAGAGATCTTAAAGAGTGGTTTTCACTATTTTTTTCCAAGAATGCAAGATTTTTAGTTTCTGAGATGCAACCTTTTATACAGAAGGGTTCGTTAGTTTGAGAAAACCTCTTACATCGATTTCCCAAAGACCCTGTATACTCTGATAAATAATACTTACTTAATAATGGGAACAAAAGGCGGACGAATTTCCTTTCTGGCCACTTTCTCCCAGTCCAAACCCTTGAAAAACGCATGTCTTTTCAACTCTAAGGCATCTTCTCCACGACCTCCCAAGCGACGGCGTGGATCTTTTATTAATAGTTCACGGATGAAGTCCGATAAGTCTTTTCCATAAGCTGCAATCACAAGAAAATTGCGTTAGTTTTATTTCATTTTCATGTAAAAACGTAAAACTTACTATGCGGTAAAATGGGAATGGGCTTTCTCATGATTCTGTCGGTAACCTCGGCCTGGGAGTTGCCTTTTCCCTCTACACTGAATGGAGAGGACCCAGTCAGCATTTCAAATGTCAGCACACCTATCGACCACCAATCAGACGTCTGCAAAAAATATAGATTTATAATTCTCTAGATGGACTGTAAACAGATATAAGGCTGTTTAGTAGTTTTCTCATCTAATATTCCGGTGTTTTGAAGCAAATTGATGTTAGTTGGACAGTTGAAACTGAATATGAATATCGTTAACAAGTGATCTTGCCTTGTTATTATTAGACAAAGCGGTGTGGCGACCCGAAATGTTCCATTTAAAAATAGATTCATACAAAAGCATGATTTCCAAATGGCGTGAAAGAGGCAAGCTCCGAGTTTTTTTAATGATCGTGCCTCTACACTGTGTGCCAAATCAAAATTATTTTCTAAAGGTATTATCGTTCCATTTGATCTCGACAGTTTTGAATGTGGCAGAATTTCTCAAGGATAAAATTAAGCGTCATCGATTTTAGATTATTCAGTTTTCTAGGTCGAAAATTACGAATTACGCGTTTATAGCGAGATATTGAGGGCATTGCAGTTTTATTTTGGGAGAACGAAATATTTGTAATCAAGACGTTTATGTATTAATTTATATCAGTTTGATTGAACACGCGAACATATGGGAGAATGCCGAAACATTCACAAGCACAAAGCGAATTATTGAAATTTCCGACACACCCACCCGAGACACCTTGATGGTTGCCTGGAAAAATTCGCATTGCCCATAGTAAACCAGGTGTTTCACGAATAACGGGCATTATCTTAACCAGGTATACGGCCGAAAATAATCTCAGTTCGCGTGATAAACGATAGCTCAAAAATGCTCCCAGTGGCTTTACAGGATACTAGATCTCATTGGAAAATCACTGAATAACAAATTTGCTTTCCTTTAAATTAACGGATTGTCAATTAAAGTGCCCATTGGAATTGCAAGCTTTTAATAACAGAACGTATTATAAACAATACTTTTATGGTAAAACTTAAACATATTTTCAAATGGCTGAACTGCTTGTTGCTGTTCATAAGTGAAATTTCGATATAATGAGTGGTTACTAGTTCAAAAAAGCAGGCCAACAAATATAATATTGAGTCCTCCATGACCTACGAAACTGGTTTATTTGCATTTTGAAAGTACGTATGCACAAATCGATTTTGCGAAGCAACAAGTTACATCGAACTATAAATAAAGCCAAATAAACTTTGCACTTTCGAGTGCCTGATTTAAATAGCCTCTGGCGAATTTAAGGGGGCTTTTTCGGGCTGTGGAACTAAACACTAATGAATTTTCAGATCCGATTGCTTTTCTAAAACAGGTGTAGGAATTTAAGTGTTTTTTGGGTTTTCCGCTTTAATTTATTCGAAAATACTCAATGCATGGATCAGAAAACCAAAAAAATCCCAATTTTAATCATGCCCTGTTCCAGAAAGAGAATGTTTGATTGAATATTTCGAATGATGGTAGTTTCAGTTGGCAGTAATAATTACTCCGCTTGATCAAAAAAAAAGATCAGGTTGATTATTTTTACCATTTGTCTCGTACCTGCGCTAATGAAACATTCGCATTAAAAAATCCAAAAATACTTTAATTTAGTTACAGTTGTTTCGTCACACTACTACGTCTCGAATTACAAATACGCTTGTTTATTTGGTATATGCTATTTTAATTTGTTTATTATGCGATCAGGATGCAAAACATATTTGTCTATTTAACGATCAACAACAATACGAGGCAAAGTGACAAATAGATCAATAAAAGATGGTAAAACCCACAAGCCACCATACTTTAAGATTCTCTAAAACCTCTTTTACAGTAAACAAGAATGAATCCATCATTTGAAACGAGGAACACCGAAATATTAAAGCAAATGCGTAGCAGTGGCGATCAAAAAAATAACGCTAATCAAAATTTAGAAAAAAATCCGCAGTAATTTCTGCTTCTCTGTCTATAAAGTTTCTGTTATTATGATGCCAACCTAAATAGTATTATTCGAAAAGTTATGGAATAACAGGCCAGATTCTCCTGTTTCGTGAATCATGACTAATGTCATGCCACGATAAAAGCCTTTATATCCCCCAGCAAGAGTAACATTCCAGCTTATCAAGCGTACCAAAAAAACCGACAAAACATTGCACGCTGGTTCCCCACCCGAAAGAAATTCTGAGAATGTTTTGATTAGCGTTCCCTTTTCAATATTAGCTCAATACGTATCAGCTGCAACTAAAACGGACTGTCAAGTGCACTGTTAACAATAATAAAACACAATCACGTTTACATAAACGACGCATGTAACTGTTCTTTCAGACATCTTCATACAACGGGTTAATATGGCCGGATAAAAATAGACCTCGAACTGAGGATAAGTAGGTCGCGGAAGAAAGAGAATTTTATTACTACTTCGATTCGATCAGTTACAAAATTCAGAATGTAAAAAGTGCTTCCTCGTTCCTTTTCACCTGGCACACGCCTCCACTAAATGGTACACTGATCCTGCTGCAACGACCTTTACCTGCATCACATGCAATTTATGGCTTACGACCTCATTGTGTAATCGCGAATGACGCAAAGGGTACCCAGGTTCCTCTCCGAGGCTGTCTTGCTCGTATTAGTAAAAAGAGAGTGAGATAAGCGAGTACCATTCGTCCTTGGTTCAAAAGGTGACCCCGTTTCGGTATGGCGGAGTCGGTAAGCTGTGGTACTGTTAAATTGACTTAGACAAGTCGAACATATCGTTTGGATGGTAGAAAACAACGAACCAACTAAAATAGTGTCTTAGTGACTGTTCCCAGTATCCACACTGTGTTGATCAGATTGTCATCAAACCAGAAGTTTCACTTTCTTATTTCGCCTCACAAAAGAGCTCGTCTAAGCTGGTTACTGAACGAATCGACCTCGATTCAGCTCTTTCTTTTTCCATTTAATATCTGAAGACAATTTCACTTTCCTTTCTTCGACGGTCGCTTACTTCATACCTGGTAAAGGACACTGTTAACGGTACTCGATAGTTGGATGAAGTAACTTCGCTTTTGCTCGATTTTGTGCAGGCAAAACGCTTCAAGCACCTTTTAACATTATACAGTGAGCGGCAGTACATTTACTGAAATTATCTCTTTTTTGTAATTTTATTCAATTGTCTACAAAATTATAATCATTTTTTATGTAACACCCTATGCTTATCTTTATTTACTGACTAAAACTTACTTAACTAATTAAAATTAAGACTCCTAAGAGTTGTTTACAATCCAAGGTGTATGTAAGTAAATCGGTCACAAAATATCGAAACCGAAATCAGGCAGGAATTTAGGAATATTGACAGAAACGCATTCAATAATGTCTTTATGTAAACTATTTTAGTCTTAATTTTAATTAGTTTACCAATTTGGGTGGCAATTTTGCTTACGACTTTCAGAGGCCAATTTCCCAAAAACCCTTAAATATAAATATGAGGTATGCTATACAAAAATGATTAGAATTTTGAAGGGAACTGAATAAAATTACAAAAAAATGTGTTTTTCTGGCTTTGATATCATAACTTTTGAACCATAAAAGTTGGTTCATAAAATGTGCAATTAAAAACAAAAATCGATGTGTCCGAGTGATTTTTGCAAAAATAAACACCTGATCTTTAAAAACTATTCCCCTTAACTGTATGTGAAACCCGTGTACTTTGCATTGTTGTTGAAATGGCCAATTGGTAAAGCGGTTCTGTTTGAACACAGTAGGGAATTCTTAGAAAGAACTCTCACACCTGGGAATTTTAAGCTGATAGAGGCCATGAAAAGTTTTCACTCAAAGCGTTGTGAAAGCTTTGGCCAACCTAATTAGTTCCATCTATACCAATTAAGTATTGGCTTTAAAGCTATGACTTAATATAGGTAACAGTTGCTTTGAATTATTGCAGAACTTAATAAATTGTCGCTAGATTTCCATGCAAACCATTGCCACTTCCTTTCAGACTGAAATGGTAAATTTCAAATTAGCTCGTAGCGTGAGAATAACTAGCTAAAGACCAAAGGGTACAGTAATAACGTGTAAATTTGCAAACTGATACTGTAAGTGATTGCAAAACAGAATGTTGCTTGATTTATAGTACATTAATTATTAGAAAAAGGTTTTTTTTGTGGAAACAATTCGACCTTCCGATATCTTCATACGCGCTAATAGCTGCACATCGATTTGAGTAATAGGCAAAATTAAAATATCTATTTAACTTTGATTAGCTGCCGAATAATAAATAAATATTAATATTAATCAGCCCTGAGATCAGATAAACAAAACCGTATCATTAACAAGCTTGAATTTAAAAGTGGAAAACAACTACTGTAAGGAAGATTCATTAATATTTGGCAATTATCGGTGAAGATCAGCGTGAAGATCATACTGGCGAACGTCTGATGTTGTTTTTTAAGATAAGTTTCTTGTTTTTCGTTTGAGGGACGTTTAGTGAACTTAACGAACGTTTGGATCAATATTTTGTTAATATTAATATTTATTTGGCCCTTCGTCAATAAGCGAAGGAAGGCAAGTGTGTCATAATAACTATTACCTTAGTCACCAATTATTAAAATCCCCATAAACAGTAAGTTGAGAAATATTGGAGGCAACCTTGAGCGATTGAACCATTTTACTTATCATTATTACTGCACACCCTTATTTATTCACCTACATATATGAGCGGGTCTCCAACATAAGCGCCTCGACTATTTAACCTACATAACTTCAATCCAATGTTGAGATGAAGAAGTAAATAATATCGAAATTCCAAGGTGATAATGTGCAAGTTCGCGTATCTAATCGCCAATAAGTTGTTACATTTGCTCGAATCAAACGCGACATGGAACAGAAAAAGCGAGTTCTTGCGATTGGCCAAAATCTGGGCCATCAAAGTGTGTCACCACCAATACATTGCAACACGATGCCAACGATGCAATGCCGGGCCGGCATTTTTTCCCTTTTTTTAAGTAAAATACTCGATAATAGAGAATAACAAGAGATGGAGTAGAAAAACAGATGATTTGGCATTTGGTTAAAAGAAAGATTGAAAATTCACTGCCACTAAAATTTGCGTTTAAACACGCTGGTAAAAAATAGGAACCCTTTTAGTAATGAAACATTTAGATTTGTGAACGTATGCAAGAACTTCTTGATGCAGACGACACAATAGTTTTTGGGCAACCATCTAAATAATGATGGAAAACGGGCTGGTTGCTTTAACCAGCAGCTAATTTATGTAAGGAGGTCGGACATTCAATATTATGATGGCTGTTGTATTCGATAATTGAGCGATTTTGTTGTCGCCCAGACACGAAAATTTCATTTCAATGGCCCCTGTCAGGTGGAAGTAGGATATCAATTTAATTATTGGGAAGGTCGTACTGTGCGGAGGAATCGCATGCTACAATTATGTAATAACTACTAAGTTGAGTGGAAATATGCGACTGAAGTCTATAGGTCGTTCGATAATTGAAATATGTTACTCGGAAGGTCGTTGCAAATGTCGTCCGAAGCATGTGGGAGTGAAAATTCAATTCCGGTCAATAACGATTCCACGTGCTGCGAGTGTATGGAAAGTCGAGATGCACGTTTCCAAACTCGCCGGAATACAGAGCTTCAATTAAGGCCACGCAAATGTAGTTTCAAGTCGAGAATTTTCCGATGTTTCCATTACACGTGCATGAAACGCCTCATGTTTGCTCGCGTTTTCGCATTTAAGCAGTCATTCGGAAGCTCTTGATATGAAATGGTCGGTTGATCCATCGTAACGCAAAAGCAATCGGTTTAAAAAAAAGTAAGCCAAAGTAAAAGGAAAGAAACGCACACCAAATTAACCATTCCATGGGAACAAGTTGGAATCCTTGTTAATGAGAGTAAATTCACTATGTCCGCCGAAAAAGTGTTACGACAGTACTGTTACTTGCACGCGCACCAGGCTCTGAGCAAGTAGTGTAACGGAGTAACAGTTTTTCAGCATACTTTGACCTCAATCTGACTTGTATAAACCGGACACGACATTAGAGCCGTTTTCCTTGCTCTTCCGGTAGTCAGACATGCTAATTCCATTGACTACTTAGCTCACAGCCCATCTTTCTATTAACGGACAAAACTGACTAATTAATTAAATTGAAACTCCAAAATTGTCGATACAACTTTTAGCCCTTTTCGCGACCCTCAAACGGTGGGCCATTGTATTGTATAGCGCCCTAATCGATTCTGTCCCACACGAGAGTCTATTTTCCGGCGAAAATGTAGGTTTTTAGGGCAAACCCCATGAAATTAATGAAGGTTTCGCATCAGCTCGATAAATAACGCGTTTACAATGTAGACCACTTGGTAATCATTTTTGAAAATAATTTTATCGGCTCTCGTTTCAACTGCAACCAGCTGCATATGATCAACTTTCTTGTCCCAGAATTTTAACAACTTTATATTGTGCTTAGTGCCAGCGCATTTATTTCAAGCCATCGGGCTTCATTAACAATTTATTTAGTACATTTAGTAATAAGGTCCTTAAACGAGCTGAATAAAAAGTAGCAAATCGCTTAAGTCAGTATTGTCTGTCGTATATGGATTGGGTTGACCGGCTGTTACTTTCTAGTTTAAAAAACCGCTCCAAGGGGTGAAAACACGAATTTGCATTATTTCTCCCGACATACCATTCGGAACCGCACCTTTTGTTACCCTTATGTTCTGCTTTTGTCGCGCCTGAGTAGCTTAATTTTTAAAACGCCGTTAAAATTAAAATTAATGAGTACTAATACAATGTTCAGGAATTCTTCACTCCAAGACTTGGCTCGTGACTCAACCTTTGCAATTAACAAATGGTTTAAATTTCGAAAACCTTGTCCTACTCTGCAAACTTTCACTTGACTAGATCAGTTTGCAAAACCTAGAATTTCTCAATTTTCTTTATTCACCTCGTCTACGACTCTCCAATCCTCTAATTTGCGCTTAATTAGACGCTTATTTAATATTTGGAAATCCCCCATATTGTGCTTTCTGGACTTGATCTTCACTTTCTCTACTTTCAATTTAAAATGATCAGTTTTGAAACTACTTCCTCATGGTCTGTCGGTTTGAGGAGGCAAAAAAATATTCCGTTTGCAAAGCTTTATGAATAAAATTTGCTGAGAAATTATATCCATTATATCTACAATTTACCAAACTTCATCACATAAGTATCCATGAAACATATGCATCTATTGTTGGTTTTACTTTCCACACCATCGCACGACCGGCCACAAAATTATCTAACTTGCACAGACATTCTTTCGGAAAGTGGGTTTCTGGGTCATGACTTAATAACGTTTGCACATCATTGCGATCGGCTCACAACCATTTTATTACTGCATTATTATTTTTATTTACAAGCTTTCAACCTGCCTTTTGTTGCCACACCGGAATAGCGAAACTTTCCCCAAGTGATAGTTTTCCATGAGTGGATCTTGTGCTTTTACCATCATGTTCATCACCACCAACAACAACTATTCAATTTATGGATTTTTCCAAAGACTTTTCCACCTCGATGTGGGCGAATTCCATACTTTCAGTTACATTCTTAGTGTTCTAAATTCAGAATGGACGCAAATACTTATCGCATTTCGGTTAATAACGTTTAAAAATGCTCTTTAATGGACGTTTAACACGGTTTTATGCCTGTCCCAGATATACGGGGTATCTCTAAAAGGTGGGAAAAAAATGGTTCAACATAATTTAGAAAAAAGTAATTTTGTGACGCACAACCGCAAATAGTTATTATAAATGAATGCTTTTAAGAAATGTTCAATTGAAATGAATTGAATGAATTCAATTGAACCTTGAAATTGATTCACTGTCGAACTGAGGTTCGTTGGGTTAGATCGGCATATTTTAGCCCCCGAACTTTAGGGTAAAAGTCCGCATTGGAAAAATATTTAGTATTTTTTTGTTTAAATTATTTGAATCAATAACGTCCAAAACACGTAAGGATAATTTGTTCAGACATGTACTATGAGCTTGTTGAACTTTTTATTTTAATTGTCGCACTAAACAGCATGGCCGAGGACAGAAGTCTGATTAAAAATGCACGTGTCCCGCTGAGTATTGAATAATTCAACATTGGTTTTCAACTGGTTAGAATATTGTAATCTTCTTGTTAGCATTATGGGACCTGACTGTTTCGGTGACATGCTATCTATGAGAGAGCGATAAGCCGGAAAAATTAATTTTATGAAGTGCACAGTAAAATTCGTAGTTGATGGCTGAGAATAAGTTAGAGAGTATACAGGCGCGGATCATATAAAATGATGACAAAAGTCTAATTAACCGAAAAAGACGTAATTCATCTGCAAGATCGCGTGCACCCAAATTAATTATACGGCTTGTAGAATAATTATTTTCAATATATCTATTCATTCGAGCGCTAATAACAGGCTTGCAAAAACCCGCTCTTGTGTAATTTTCTTATAAATTACCAATGACAATCTGCCTGGGTATCTGGAATACACGAAGGGTTCGAAAGTTAGAGAAGCAATTATCGGAGAAGGAATATGTTTAGCTTGATAACCACTCACGTTCCGCCTTATCGATATTGAGACTGTGATATTTAAACAATGACAGGTGCACCCGATACGGACATGTTATTAACATCGATAATGCAAAATGCAAACTTGTATTTAATAAACAGCGGACAATGTCGGGCATTGCTTTCTCTTTTTGTCGATAATTATCTGCCGCACCGCACTATTGGCCAGATAGATTAACAGCTTGTGCAAACAATCTCGACCATGAGATTCTTGCAGATTTTCACGTTTAATTTAACTTGCATCGGTTACGTAAACCCAAATGAGATCTTTCGGGCTGTTTAAAAGGCTTCAAAGTCATTATTTGCATTTGTGTTTATTTATTTGAATATTCTTGAATTCTAAGATTTAAAGAGGTTTCTGAGCAGGCAGTACATAGCTCATTATTAGGTCATCATTAATTTTCATGCAGAAAAAGTTCCGTATCAGAGTAGTTAAGTAGCACTTACCGTATCGTGTCCGGTCGGGGGTGTTTCAATTACTTCAGGTGCCATATACTCGATGGTTCCGCAAAAAGAGTAGGCCCGCTCAGTACTACCGGGGCCAAGGTTCTTGGACAGGCCGAAATCGGTGATAACGATGTGCCCTTCAGAATCAATTAGAATATTCTCCAATTTAATGTCTCTGTAAATGATGCCCAGCTGAAACAAATTTAAATATTTTTAATCACCAGTTCGGTAGCAATTAGACAATACTAAATTAATGTGCTTAAAAACTCAGGAGGAGGGGTCCGCAAACCGCAGTTTCGCTTGCAAAATCAACCAAACACGAAAACTCCGATATAAATTTCCTAACATACCTTATCGCAACTCAAACGAAAAACTACGGTTTGCAGATCAACTCCCCATTTGATTGTCTTATAAATGAAGAAGGATCAAGGGATTATTTGCCTAAATCCGAAAAATATTGATTGTTCTTGAATTTCTTAAACTTTCTCCTGAATTTTCAGTTAAGGAACAGGAGGGTTTTTTCAATTTTAACGATATAACATAGAAGGTCAATTCGAAATTTTTATCTTAATTCTGTCACCTTCAGTTTTCGCGTGCGATATACATATTGGCTTGGCAATGAAAGTATTTTAGGTTTCACGGCCAAACATTAGAATGAAGGCTATCAAAGACGCTTAAATTAAGGTAATAATACAGAACTTTATGGGAATTATTTTCATATACTACTATTGAAAACGAGTATTTTTGAGCCATATGGTTTCATAAAGTGTTTTGAGGACGCGATTAAAATGGCTTAAACAACGGCATTCAACAGCAAAAAAATTACTCGACATCGACAAAAACTCTACTAGTACAAGGAATTATAATGTTGCATAGGTAATCAACTGGAACATGTCACAAAATATACCTGCTTAGAAACTTGGACTGGTGAGCCAAGAGGCACAGAATGGAAATAAGGTTTCTAAGGACATTTCACTGGAATGTGAACTCCCCAATAAATCTTCAAATAAATAGATTTTTTCAAGAGGAATTCCTGATATATCACAAAACATACATCCACCAGAAGTGTGAATTTTAGGTCCCTAAAAATCTGTATAATAAATCTCGCAGCTTGCCGTAAACAGACTATACAATATGTGCCCTTCTTTCGCCCATTGCAACCTGCGTGACACCGTTCGGCGTACAGGAAAAACACCTGGTTCATGGATAAAATACGTGAAACCCATGGTGGGGTCTTTTACCCGAGACTGGGCTCAACAATTCCAAGTTCCACTGCATCGGAACCTATCGTAAATATTTATGCGTTCTGCTGAGGAAAATTACACTGATAGCAATTTCGACATCTATTTTCAATGAGAAATAAAATCGCACGCGAGGCGATGGAAAAGCAGCTGATTATCGGATGCACGTGCCTGATGGGAACCTTGATCTATGGCCAATGCCATCCACGCCGAAACCGAAAAGCAAATTGTTCAATTATTTTAATCGTTTTGTACCGCAGTTTGCAAGGATTTTCGTTCTATTAATTTGGTTGCTTTCCGGTCAGTTTTCTTATTGGAAAGGACATCGGGGAATCACTGTAAGGTGGAATCCTGGACCAGTTCAAAAGTCCAACAAGCCAGACTCGTGCATTGGCAATTTCTCAAAATTCACGATCTTATGCGGCCATTTCCATTCGACGCAAAAACTATTTTCGGCTCAATTAATCCTAATGTTACTCATTTATCAGCCATAATAGCATTTTTCTTTGAAAATATCAAATCTTGAATAGAAAGCTAAACTGAATGAATCAATGTATCAACTAAATGCTCGAATAATTCAATGCAACCCAAAAAACCCAAATGTTCCACACAACATGGACTAGAATCGGTATTTCCTAGTCCGTAAGTCGACAGAAGCCTTGAAAATATTTCTGAAAATCGTACTCATCCGAGGTGCGTGAAACCAGAGTGAACCATGAATTCTTGACCATTTCTCTTGCACCAGGCGGCCAGGCGAATGATACCAGTGGCTTTTCACTTATGGGTGATGAAACGAAACAGATGCACCTCGTCTGAGAGAAAAAATAGCCAGCTGTTGCTGGCTGCTTGTGCCACTAGATCCGAACCGCCCCCGGGGTTCATGATTTTCAGACCGTTTTGCGGTGCTCGATTCACGAACAGTTGCAAGACGGAAAAGGCCCAATTAATTAACACGACATACGTTCAATAACCCGCAGAATAATTCCATTCAAAGTGCACAAAGTTACAAGCCTGTAAACCTTCACTTTGTGAGGTCCACGTACCCAAAAAACAAAACACTCGATTTGTGAAAACAAAAACAGCGAGTAGGTATCTATGCAGCTGTTCGCAAAAGCCTTGCCTGCATTTTTCTATAATTAAACAGGTTCGTGGCAACATTTAAGTCAACTGCATAAATAAAAATCGGGTAAGTAACCTCCGAATCGATCGGACTTGGGTATAGGTGACTTTGCCTCGTGGTTTTCAAAAAACATATTTGTTCTCGACGTGTTTAAATTAAACTGAAGCGTGCATCAGCAAAATTATTATTGAAGCCAGTTTAGTCGCATTTTCAGTAAACGGCGAAAGTCTCAAAGTAATGATTCCGTTGCGAAAAACAATTCAATCGGTGCAAAAAATAAACAAAAAACCAAATGGAGATCAATTTAGACAACCAATAATTCGTTTAAGATGTGATCCAGACAACACTCGAAAACGCCACTCAAATCAAAGAACTGATAATTAATAATCAACTAAATGTAAACTTTTCAAAAAGTTACAGGATAATTTAAAAATTAGTGTACCAGTCGCTACTTTAAGCTTTTAATACCCTGCAACCTTGGATTTTATTTTTGCTCGGAAAAATTATGTAACGCTGAAGCTTGCAGTGCAAGGTTTCGATATACTGGTCGTCTCCAAAAAAAATCTGAGCTCTAAAAGCCTGGCCTAAACGCCATTGTTTCCTTGTAATAAACGTTTCATGGGTGGAAAGGCCCAAAATTCAAGGCTAACTAATTGGTAGAGCTTTCGATGGGTATAAACAATAGACCCACTCTTATTTAAACCCACGAACATAAGATGACAATAAATTCATCTCATGTAACTATAAATACTATGTATATAAAGTGTTCGAGTTTTGGCTGTTTCTGATAAAAAAAAGGAGCTAAACTCTTCAATTGTATAGGGTCTGTTCGTATTGTACAATGACATCGTGAGAAGACACGTAGTTTTCCACAGCAATTAATTGAAACACTCCAGCTCCAAAAAAGCTCCAGAGAGTAGGAGTATTGGAATAAAACTGGACAATATCGGGGAATTCTGTTGAAATGTTTAACACTTAAATTGCTGTGATGTCTAAACCACTTGTCCGATTTTAGGCATCTCGGGCTTGTTTAGCAGCAAAATGTAATTAGTTTGAACTACCTGTTGTAACAATAACAGTTTTTTTTTGTTGTTAACGCGGAAACTTAAATCCCTCGATGTAAATGAAGCGTTTAAACACTCTGTATTATTAGCCAGTCAAGGACGAAACTACGACGATCTAACCCATAAACATGAATCAAATAGAGCGTAGTGTTATAATTTAAACAATCAGCAGAACAAAGATTATTAAAAATGTGCAATTCCGAATCCATCAACAGAAAATGGCTTTTTTAATCAAAATTTTAAGCTAATTGTTAACTGTTAAGTTGAATTAATTCCGGGAATATTTGTGCAAGTCAGTTGCGTAAGTGTTTGGAAAATATCATGGAACTTGGAGATAATACAATTATCAATTATGGTTCAATAGCCAAGCAAAAGATGGTGGTGGTGGAGAAGGAGGTGAAAATACATTTAATAATGGCAAATACAGTAATACAATAAGCATCAGCCAATTGCGATCAAGTGGGAAATCAGAAGCTTTGAAGATAAGAAGGCAGAAATTCTTTGTTTACACGTGCGCGTGTTCACAAAGCTGGCATAAGTAAATCGACTTTTTCGTAAATACGTAACAGCAGATTTAACAATAAAATTAAAATTTGAATTAGGTATTTAAAGTGATTTAAATCAAATAACAACAAAAACAGTCTTCGTCGTTCTAAATCTACATTGTTCAAATAAAAATATTGCTAGCAAATAAACAAGATTGTTCATAAATGTGGATTTATGCGAATTCACAATAAAGATTTTCTATGTATTTTGCTCTCTTGATCGTGATCAGATCGCTCACCTTTGGTGAACAAAAAAAAACAAATACGCATCCAAGCTTCAAGCTATTTATGTAAATGATTATATTTGATAAGAATAAGCAAAAAGATCAAAGTCGAAAGCAAATAGTAACAGTTTTTCCATCAAATAGCCCATCACAAAGGTTGTATACCTTGAACATTTATTAAGCTATTTAGAACATTAGGACTTGAGATAAATCAAGTGAATATTCGGAATATTCGCTATTTGGCTTGGTATAGTGCGTCACATATATAACTATGATCACGTCACAATAAGCAAAAAAGATAGAGGCCAACCGTGAGCAGCACAATAATTTTGGCAGTGAGAATCAAAGACCTGCCTGGCAAAGTCCCAAGGTTAATTATTTTGATAATGGTCAAATGCGTATTAATTCATAGATGCAAGTCGTCATCAAACAGGCCGATTTGAGCTCTAACGGCCACACCAGCTACCCGATTTAATCTATATCAAAAACTTACCTGGTGCAATTTTTCCAGTGCTATGATGATTTCGGCGACGTAAACCTTGACTTCGCTTGGAGTAAACCGATCGCGCCGATACAAATGGCTAAAGAGTTCACCACCAGCAACATAATCTGGAATAGAACATACATTTATTTGACTATGTCATCACACGCAGTAATGCGAGGCTTATTTTTCCACAAAAAAATAAGGTGGTTTAATGTAAAAAAACAAGCCGAGCTTCCAACTTGACCCGTTTTACGACCACGAGTAAATTAATTTCGTCTCCTGACATTTGCAGCTAAAGTTTCGCAAAAAGTCCAGCAAAACATGGCACAGATCCATTAAAATTCCTTCCTTCGAATCGAAAATAGCGTTTTGTAATTTTCATTCGAATCGCTCTTAATTGATATTTACCAATAATCTACAGTACACAATAATCTTGAGATTATCTCCGTTTGTATACGAAAGAGTTTCGTTCTGTTTATTTAGGCACAGAGCAAGGGTCGTTGGACATAATCAGGCTAAATTTACTTGTTTTTGTCAATAACAGATTACTGGTAAATTAACCGCATGGGACATCAACAACAAATATTTACCTCTGGAAGATTTCTATAAAGTATTCGACAAACAATTTCGAATTAAGCCAGACCTTTATCCGGTTCAGTTCCACGAAATATGTAATAAAAATAAGGACATTTTCATTTCCAAGGGACAACTATTGCAGTGCAGATGGGTGTGCATCGACTCAACAAACGATTACAAATGAAAAATAACCTTCAATAAATTAATAGACCTTGTTAGAGTAGCTATTGTTACCACGGTGCGACCTTGCTGGTATAGAAAAGTAAGCCGGCTTCAAAATGGTATTAAACAATTTTTGGCGGTCGCGTTTTTCTTTCATATAATTTTTCAAAATTGTTGCTTAATTAGCGATTAATTTAATCTTTTGTTAAAATTTGCACAACATTATTCATGTAAGGATGGGAGTCGTACTATTGCGATTTTAATTTGATGGTATTAGGTAATTTTTTTTAAATGTAATTATAATTACATCTTAAGGAAACGTTTCTCAAATGTAGATGATTAGAGTTTAAACCACTCAAGAGAATGTTTATCTTAAATAACTAATATAATATATATAAAGTAATGAAATAAATATAAAAAAATAGTTTCATAGGGGATGAATAATTGAGAACATGTAAGAATTATACCGGTTGTTAAGGTCGGAATCTCGGTCGGCATAATAAATTACTTAGCTTGCGGAGCTCTAGATTATCGTATAACCGTACGGGGAATTTTCTAATTATTAACGAAATATTTCGCATAGTTTGCGCTGCATTGTGCACTTTTAAACTCACCGGCGTAGTTCAATAATTAAAATTGTGTTAATGGGCCTGAAGAGAAAAATGAAAAACTTAATATCGCTCATGCATTTTCATCCGCGCTGATGCCCAGTTACAAAAACTTCAAATTCTGGTTGAAATATTGCATCATTAAAAAATCACCAATGTTTTACATTTGTGGTTTCGAGCTTTGCACTTGTGAAGGTGAATTCTGCACCAGTGAAAGTGAGACGGCACTTTCATGTACACTTTCTCTTCTCAAGATTTGATTTAATGCCATTAGTGGTTGCCTAAGTGTTATAGTTTTAGATGTTTTTCCAATACATTCTACAAGGGCGAATTAGCAATTCAGTGGTAGCACCAGTGTCTGGACTTTTCATGTAATAGCTGGTTTTATCGCTAATTACACAGAAATAAACGAATATTCAGCTTAAATATGCTGCAAAATAAATAAGACCTTAGATTCCTTAACTTTGGAATCTGAAACATAAAGAATGTGAAAGCTGAAGGTCCAAAACATTGCACTTGCTACAACCCCAATCCCAATAACGGTCACTAGGAAAAACCACTCAATTTATCAGGGTCAGAACTGGCAATAAATCTCTAAAAGAATGGACAAAATCCCTCGTTTCACAGGTATGGCCAAACATAACATTGTTGTCGAATTCGTTGAAGACCTCTCGCAACCAGTGTTTTGTGGCTTGATTTGGAGAATTATCGCATGAAGTTAGCAAGTAAACGAAAAACAAATGGATGTTCTAATAGTTTCAGCATGGTGAAGAAAGCAATCGGTACGCACCAGGCCAAATTGATAATTATTTCATAACGCAAACGACGTTTCTCTTTTTTTTGAGGAACTGAGGTGTATTGTCGGTCTCGTCACGCATTGCAACTCTGCTGCGTTGTATAACGATAAGAATGACCTAAATTTTGAAAAATGTCACTCTCAAAGGCAACCTGACCGGTATATTAACCATGATAATGATGTCCACCACACGAATTCGTAAACAAAATCCGGTATTTCAAGAAAATTAGATATTTTTAACCGAAGTGAAAATTCGAATTCCAGAAAAAGTTTCATTTAGTTTATGGCTCTTCATGCGGAAACAAAATGACCACAAAGAGATGTCTGAGGCTTGCTATTAGCTGGTGTGAGGAGATTTTGACTGATGGGACTTTAATTCAGCTGCTATACATCTCAATTTAAATATCCTAATAGTTTATCTGAGAGTGAATAAATCAATACAAGGCCTTTAAATCGTTTCTCCATTGAACTAAGCATGATTATCATTAAGGCTGCAAGCTCTTTTTTAACAACGGTTAAATGGCATTGACATTTCGTAGCACAATGTAATCTTAATTAATTACAAAAATTTCGGTGGTAAGAGCTGGAAAGTTCATCGTTAAAAATATACATGTACATTAAAGCCCCAACACGTACTTATTTAACTGACCGGTACTTACCTTCCAACTTGTTTGTCTCTAAAACGTTTTAACTTTACTCAAGACTAATTGGAAATTGAAAAAAATTAACTGAAACTAGAAGCCTTGATGAATAAATTATTTAGACAAGTAAAACCAAAAGAACAAAACTAGCAATCAGTGGGATTTTCAATCAGCCGATTGAAACGAGACAGGTTTCCATTGCGAAATCTTCTCCATCGCAACATAAAGCATTTGCGCGATTTTACGCATAATTTTGTTAGTGATTTTCATAAAAATTCAAATATTTTCTTTATTGATAGAAATATTTTTAGAGATGAAATTTTAGATCATATTTTGAAAATAAAAATAACAGTTAATTTTTTAATGCAAAACTGAATCAAGAACACTGAATGAAAAGAATTCACTAATTGAAATCCTAGTAATTTTTGAAGAAACTTATTAATATTTAAAATGTGCACATTATCCCCTCAAATGATGTTATTTAACGAAAAATATAAACAATTTAAGGAAATGAACTATTCGAAAGCAGTTTGCAATATCAAACTATCCATTATAGCGTTAATTGAACATTAAGTCAAGTAGAAAGTCATAGTTAGAAAGAAATGATTTTGTCGATTGAAAATGGATAAGCAATGGAGATATAATGACACATTAAAACCGTGATATGAATGAAGTTTTTCAGCAAATGCCCTTCCAGAATCAACACTTGATATAATTTTCATGGGAAATTAGAAGAATCAGACGTGTCCACACCAGAGCACCCCTAATAGTTTGAATTAAATATTTACAACTAAGAAAGAGATCATTTTCTTCTGTGAACAGATTGCTTCTGCACACCCTTCAATATTCAAGAACCAATTTAATATGCATTAGAAATGCGAAAAATTTGTTTATTTTGATTGACTCCTCACTGTTCTTGATGCACAAAAACTAAAGCAAGTGCAGGCCTCAAATATTGACGATTGACGATGATTCTGATTAAATCAGACGCCAGTTTACTCCTGACACCTTCATCAATTACCCAACGACATTCAGCTTAATTAGTTAACCAATGAATGGCTGAATAGTTAGAATAACTCTTCCCAGTTGCACTCTGCTCGCACACAAAGAAAGATACATATTAAAATGCTTTTCTGATGACTAAGTTCTGCCATTGTGTGACCGTGTGGGCACTTCATCGAATTAACGCCGAACATGGAGTGAAGCGCAAGAATATTCTCTTGGAAGCTCGGCATGTCGAAATGATTTCACATAAATGACTTAAAAAAAGACTTACCTAATATTAGATGCAGTTTGGATTCCGTTTGGAAGGCATAGTGGAGGGTAACCAGAAAAGGGCTGTCGCGAATAGCTTCCAACACTTCGCGCTCGGTCCTCGTATGTTCAGTACTTTTCTTTTTCTGTACGATGGTTGCTTTTTTAAGCACTTTCATCGCATAGAGCTTGCCAGTATCAGAACCACCCTGCTTGCGAACTAGGAAGACTTTCCCATAAGCTGTAAACAATAAAAAAACAATATAAATTTCGCAATAACAAGAATTCGTTTTGTGCAAATGTGCCCAAATATTCCGAAGGTCGGTCCATTGATCAACCATTTAAGCCGGTGCTTAATCACCAAGTTGAAACAATGTGTGTTGTATTTTCCCGATGTTGATACGTTGGCCAAGTTGGAGTAATGACATTGATAAAGAAAACAACATTAAATCAAGGATTTTCGTTAATTATGGCACGCAAGTGGAAAATATGTTTGCCATTTTTGCAGTATCTGTCTTCAGCAATTATCTATCTTATCGCCATCCGGCTAAATAGTACACACAATTTCCAGGAAATTAATAAAATCGGTAAATTACGGTTCGTATCCCAGTCTTACAGAATTATGCAATAATTCTGAAAGATCCTTGAATCAACTCCAAAGTGAGTTTTAATAAACAGCATACCTACTATCAGTTTTAATTTTATAATTCAACCTTGGTTACAACCATCAAGCTGTAGTTTAATTAGCTAAACATTAAATAAGCTAAGGGTGATAATCGAGCAATTATCAAAACCAGCTAATCATATTGCGAAAATCGCAATTAGAAAATGATTTTTGAAAAAAAAACTTGTAACCAGCGAACCATTTGCTGTATGTATTCGCTGATAATAATCGGTTAAATCGACCTTTGGCATTATGCCTTATTGCGCATTGCGAATTTCAAAATTGCTCTAAAACAAAGCGTTTGTATAAATTTTCTTGATTTGGCAAGAAACGTAGGTACACTTCCGCTTCAACAAAGGAAATATGATTTCGAAAACTTATCAATTGTTTGCTCAAACTTTAGTTTATCGGTGTCTAGTCGAGTACGAATGACTTTGGAATTTACTACTTTACCTAAACATGCTGTCCGACATGTATCTAAATGAGATAAAACAATGATTTTAGGTCAAGTTCTCACTGCCAAAGCAGTTGAAGACGTTTTTAGCATCGCGTATGTAATTATATAATGAATAAGTGACATTTGGTAAGCCAATGGGCTGAAACCGCACTATCGCTTCTATCTTTACTACTCGAGGCCCCCATAACGCAACTTTTACTTGGACCATGGTTATATATAGGATAATTAGCATTGCGTTAAAAAAGAAAGTGCCTGCGATACATTAATATATATCGTATATCAATTTTTTAAGTCTTCTGCTGGGCAAATAATAGGCAATTATTGCTAATAACACGCCACCGAAACGAATTTCGCAATTTTACAATAGTAAATAGTTAAAGTATAAATAACATTTAGGTCAATGAAAGAGTCCAATTCACATGACTTTGCTATTAGAAATTTGGTGGAGAGTTTCTATGATAGAAATACGTATACAAAAGTGTCTGAACGGAGCGTCCTTTGGCCCCTTCTAATCCCGTAAAAGGGGGCAAACACCCCGCAAAATTGCGCCTCCGATAACCCAACGGTTTTTGCCAGTCGCGGGCCCCATAGTGAGGATTGAGGTCAAAAATCCCCGTCTTTCGACGTTGCCATCGTGATTCGTTGCTACCAAATTTATATGAAGAAAAATGTAATTAAGTAGGTAGTTAAACCAACAAATCGGTACTTTCACTAACAGGATTAATAAAATATGCGCGTTTCAGTGATCAGCTACAAAAAATGAATGAAAGGCTTACAAAATCAGAATATCGATGTTTCATGTGCAGTTAATATATTTTTTATCTAGACATTTATCAAATAATTCCGGCAGTATTTGCGAACATGGCGCGCCTAAGGTCGAAACAAGTATATGCATAGCACAACTGCGCCTGGTATATACCGTAATAAGTACCATTGAAGGTTAAAAAGCCATGGTTGCAGTCATGTATATATCTTTAAATCAAGGAAGAATTAAAACTGTTAATATTAGTAATTGGCAAATAAGAAATGTTGTAAAAAGGACGCAATGATTGCCAGACTGTAGAGCAAAAGAAGGATGTCGATGCAATTCTTGCCATTCACTAGGTATTTTTCGTTAGCTACTGTTTGAATTTCCGTTAACAAACGATGATGGTTTGCATAAACTAGGTCTATAGGCTAAGTGTTTATGAATAGAATGATGAGCAAAGATAGGACAGTTGAGAGCAAAATTAGGGGCGTAAATAGTTTTGGTAAATAGAGTTTTTGGGCATTTTGAAGCAACATCAGTTAGCTGCGGCTAAAACCCTAACTTTTGTCGATAGAAAATACCAAAGCCTCCGGTTGTTTTGAGCTCAATCAATGTTATCACTTTCAAGTTTCCAAGATTTAAATTTGAAATGTAAAAAGCCAATACGATAAAATTGCAGTATATTGCCTGAATAATGACTCATTTTACTGCCGATCATTTAATAATTAAAATAAAAACATCAAAAAAGGAAACATGATATTCTGCCTATGACTAGTAAGTATCAATTAGAGATATTAGACTAAAATTTTTACTCTAATAACAATAAGCAACGTGACTCATTATGGCTCATTTATTATGGCCTGTGTAATCGATCAAAGACTTTACATCAATTTCATGTTTGCCCTTCTGATTGCAATACGGCAAATAATAAATGAACTTGATCTAAATTGAACCGAACAAGATATGATTTTTTCAGTGTCTAACCGTTCCAATCCAGTTGGATTCCACTCTATTCATCCAAATATTGAGCGTTGCGCCTAATAAACCACCAAAGCTAGATCAATTTCCTTAATAATTGTGCGTGCAAAAGAAATAGGGAAAATACCAATTTAAAATAAAAAATATTTTAAGTGTATCTTTGCCACTTGCCACTTAATCAGGCCCTGAAGGGTATTTCCAAGTAAGTAATTGAAGACATTTGCCTTGGTTTTTCCTAGCATGGTTTATCTACTTTCAACTTCGTTGTCTTGGCCGAGGCATCAATGCGACTTTAGCAATTATTATAACTGTGAACTGATTTCAAGCCATTCGGCTAATATACAAAGCGGTTTGGCTTCATGTATGTGCAACAAAGTTGTTTGCCTAAATAATGTTCAACATTGTAACCGCATAGGGGAGTGTGTTTTTGAAAAAGCAGCGATTTTTCGGTTATCTGCCAGACACCTGGTTCATTACACTTTCTCACAACTGTTATCATGTTTACAAAACCGGAGAAAAATAATATAGAAGTATTTACCCAAAGACATTAGTCTCATTGAAACATTTTAAAAGTATCACTTATGGTGTGGTAGGTGAAAAGTGAACTTACACTGCAAATGATCAAGGTTGAGGCTTGAGGCCACAGTGTTGAACAATAAATATTTAATAATTTACACAGATGCGCAGAAAATGATAACTTACCTCCCGTGCCGAGCACTGTCAGGACGTTGAAGTCGGTCATTCCGACTCTCTCGTATCCCGACAGATTCACTGAAATAAAAAATATATATTTATTACAAATATAGAACAAAATTGAGGAAATAGCACGTTTTAAATAACATAACGCCCATCCTCAAGGGATTAGAATTAGGTGACTTTGATGAGCAAGAAAACGTACACTAATGAGCAGTACCATCCGGTATCACTTCCTGGCACTTCATTTCGACATCGCATAGAATTTCCAGTAGTTTGCTCTCTGAACAATATTTAACTGCAATGTTCTCAAATAAACCATCGTATGTTGCAATTAAACCTTATTGAACTTCGAGCAGTTCAAGTATGAAAGAATGAATTATTCAAAATACTATAACAAATCGAAATGAGCAGCTGAAAGCGCCTAAAGGGGCAACGAACGACCAGATATTGCTTACAACAGCAGACGACCCATAACTGCTGCGCTACGAAAAGAGATACAAGAATGTGGCCTATGCAAAAGGTTTATTATTCTATTTTTAGAAATCATGGGGAAATTTGGGATTATTGATAATTGCATATTAATGACGAATTGAAAATCCACTAGCATTTCCACAAGTCTTACCCATATGTACCTACTGGTCTTAATGTGGAAAGAAGGGTGCAATGCACTTCCGCCTTCGAGGGGGAGCAATGCATTCTAAATATGCCCGTATGAATGACACCCAAACTCGATTTTTCCCATTACCTATTCGAGCACGTATTTAACAAATGCAATCGAATTTATATTAGTTGTGTTGCCTCATTTGCATTTTGCAACTTTGCTTTTATCGATATCTATAATCTGTCAGTTTGCATATTTCGCTTAAAAGTACGCTAATTTCCCGAGCAATTTCCCAGATTAAAATCGGTCTATTACTTCTTTGTTTTTAGTTTAACAAAGAAGTACCCTTGATTGCTAAAACAGAAATATGAATTCATTGAAAACGTACAAAATAGAATAAAAATATGGACGATCTGAAAAGAACTAGTTAATATCACCATCGGGATAGTTACCATTATAAAAGTAAAGAAAACAGGACATGAACATGTAGGATAAGGGACTTTTGCAGTGGGCTCGAAAAGCTCCAATATTGCAATAAGTTCATAACATGGCAATAGCACACAGAGACAAGTGATAACAGGGGATAAGACAAGGGGTAAATTATTACTTGTCTCTGGTAGTACCTACTAGTCGATGAAACTCGACCCACATCACTTAAGTGAAAAGTCATCAGTCTGATTTCCAACAAATATATCTCAATCATGTGCAGATCTCCGCATTTGGATCAACCTGTGGTTAATCTCACCATAAATTAGGGTACCGAATGGGTTAAGTAAGTCACATGAAACTAAAAGTATATAGACCATGCTAAAAGGGTTGGGAAATACGAAAAGTACCTGAAGGTCAAGTCAATTCGTTGTCATGTCTAAACCCATCTCACCCATAAAGGGCTCAAGATCATAAAAGTTTATAGGGTGTGATAAAAGGCAAATAAATCAATCCTGAAACCCACCAGGGAACCTTAAATTGCCAATGTGAAAGCAAAGTGCCGGTCAATTGACCCGATCTAGGATCCACGAACCTACCAGTAAAGTAACTGGGTAACTGTCCTCATAATTGATCTTCCGCGGAAAAGAGCAAGTTTGTTGAACAGTTTCACGGTTTGGTCATCATAACGCAGAGGTCCTTAAACGGCCTTGGAGGGAAGTGCCGCTATGAGGTAACGGCCGCGGCTGGGCCCACAGATTGTGGCTCAATTATTTATTAATCATCGGCGAGAGAACTTTTGGTATGATTGAAAATTAAGCTGCTAAACAGCAAAAAGTTATTAGCTCCGAAGGCGATCTAGGGCTTTTCAAGGAACCAAATTGATAAACCGAGTAGAAAATGAGGAACATTATCAATCTACAAGAAAACGATACCGTGGGCAAACATTTGAACGGGCTGCGGATTTGCATATTTAAACTAACTAAATAAATTCAATTATAGATCGCTACAAGAACTCTACAAATTCAATGCAAAACAGGGAAGACAAAATCAAACTAATTGATTGATATAAGGAATTAAACGCCCAATTTGCAACAATCGCGTTTACGATCGGAGAACCAACATAAAAAATTGGGACACAAGTAGTCAGAAATGTAACATGCAAATCACTAATTTTGATTACAAAAATTTGGTATTAAATCAAGTATAAAAGAATTTTAAAAAAATTCAAACATTGATTAGTACAAGTGTACCTATATGTTGTCGGCTATTCAATTAACGTTTATGCTGCCTTAACTATTTTCTACAGCCAAAAAGCTGCAAAACCAATGTGATATTCTGTGCCATCGTACATAAGAATTTGGTCAACATGGCTTTTTGTTCATGCAAAGAATTTAAAATGCACGAAAAATAGTTCAAATTTGGTCTTTTAGACAAAACACGAAAGAACACAGAATAAATGTTAAAATGTAATGTAAATGTAAAAAGAAAAAGTAACTAATGAGTTCAAAATGAGCAATGGACAAAGTTTCCCTAGGATTTACTGACAAATAATTTGCTACAAACCTAGAGGTGCTAAAGAACAAAAACTCAAAAAACTACAATTATCTAAAATCAATAAACACAACTAACTTACCCCCTGCAAAGCAACAATCAAATCCTATCATCGTTATTATACAATGTATTACAAATGTACACAAAGCGTATCGTAGTATCCAACTAGTCACAGTAACTCAAAGTATCGAACTGATCACAGTAAGACATTTACAAGTCCAAATATCGAGACGAAACTGAATGACCAAATGAAGAAACAGTCCAAGTTGGTCAGATACTGCTCTACTGGAAGGGATGCGACCCGACCACTTATCGCAAAGATGGCAAGTTAGTGCAACCAATACGACCAAGACCATTAAGAATTTGAAAATCCCATTAAAGTCTAATAAACTTTATTGACACGTTACATTCTTATTTAGTAATATTCTTTTAATTTTTTTTAGTGATTTCTATCTGTCTTTTGATTGAACATATTCATGTATTTATAATATTATATACAGGGTGAGTCAGCGAAGCGAAACCCCCCTCTTAGATCGTACAGATATAGCGACTCAAAAAAACGCGTTCATATAAAACTGTTGTGCTTGTCGCCAAACTGTTTGTTCTTGTTACCTTAAAGTATAAAGTAAAGTAAAGTAAAGGCACCTCAAAATAAAGTGATGATAGTCACGTTTATTTTTTTAAATGGAATAGCCGACTTTTTAATCCGGATTCAGATTCTGGATTAATCGAAGTATTTTTTGTATAACATACTACATATGTGACTAAATTCGTAAAGTGAAAAGTAAACTATTATTTTTTTTACTAAAATTAACGATATAATTTGAGACCGGAACAAAACAAAAACAAGAAAACAGAACATTTGTTCTAATAATTCTTAAAAATTATTTTCTAATCTAAGAGGGGGTCTCGTTTCGTTGACTCACCCTGTCTAGGTATTCCATATTATACTGGGTTTTTAGCTATTTCTTGTTATAGCTGTTTCTATCCATACAATTTCCTTTTCGCCTAAAGCTTTTGAAAAAACCAATTTTGTTATCAATGGCAGGTTTAGACATAATCGTCCTATAATAGATCAGTATAAATCAAATTTATAAAAAATAGAAAACGCCTCCTACAATTTTGCTCCTACTACTTCAGCCCTCCCTGGTTCCTTGCCTCTAGGTTTCCCCACCCATTAGGTGGGGGAACCTAGAGGTTTATACTCTCTCTCTCGTTTACTTCTCTCTCACTTCAAAGATCTGATTCTACTTTATCTGTCTTGACTCTGAAAAGGGTTTTCACAAATTATTGTATGCTTTTGTCGATAAGAGACTACTTAATGAGTAATTAAGGGCAGTTTAAAACTAAAAACAAACACTCCAAAATGATAAAATAATTAGATTATAATTGGCAGTTGCCATCGTTAACAGCGTTTTAATTTGGATTTAAATAATATAAAAACTTACTTAAAACTATTAGTAGAAATACCTACTAGTAACTCACACAAATGCCATTTCCAGTAAGGGTACTTGGTATGAGGAATCGCAACAAATTGAAAAATTTTAGGCTAATCAGTGAAACCACCGCGTACTAAAAAGTACTTAAAAAGTTCATTTTTGTTCATGAATATTGCAGTGCTGTTAATTATGCAGGAGATCGAATCAAGATAAAGTCAAAAAGAGTTTTAATCATCGTGCGTTATTACAACAACTCACTTGCAGCATTAACATAACCAAAGTCCATAGTATAAAAACATGAAATTGCGATTTCAATTAAAAATAAATTGCATTAAACCTTTATCTCTGTACTTAGTCGGTTTTTTAAGTTCGTAACCATTAAGCAAATTAATTAGTGATCCAGGAGTTCATACATTATTTAATATTGTGAGCCTCTAGCCAAATAAACTCTATTACTATGGAGAATATCATGGCAATCAATAGACACCCAAGACAGTCCAAAGAGAAAACAAAAACAAGCGTAGTGTTTTTATACAAAAAAAAACAACAAATAGCGTAGTTTCATCGAGCATGACGCAAAATTGAGCGTTTATACATGTGTATGTACTACAATGAAAATATAATCGCATGACGTAAAAGCAGTAGACATATCGCGAAATGACGATAGAAGTGTGCCAATGTTAGGTCATGGGCCGCGACTACAAGGAACAACAGCTTAATTCTTCGGCACACCCACCTTCATTAGACTAATGTGGCCTAGATAAACGTGCATTCAAATTGAAAGTGATTTTTGCCAAAACCTTTGAGTCTTTCAACGCCAGATTGGCCACAAAAATTGAGAGATGCATTGAAATATTACGTCGATAAGTTATACGTATAGAACTTAAATTGAGTGGAACAAGATGATAGACCTAAGGGGAGATAACAGGTTATCAAGCAGCTGATTTTAATTGACCTTCTGCGTCTTAATACGAGAACATAATCTTTGCCCCATTTCCTTCATTAATTGCATTGTTTAGTCAAGTAAAACGATTTATTAATGCGCTTAAAAAATAATCGGACCGAGTTTTGGCATGCTAATTACAACAAAAACCAAACAAAATCACATGGTTGATTTTGGATTTGGATAGCAATCGAAAGCATGCACGTATTGCAATATTCACATACCTATCACTGCAAAATCCAAATGCATTCACGATAATCATATCTACGTAAACTTTGCTCTGCTTGTATAATTAATTAACAAGGGCAAAATATGCACTTTGAAAATAAATAATCCATTTAACCTGCATGAATGGAAAAACTAGAAAGCTCTAGCAGAATGCGAAAATAATAATTGGCCAGATTCTGAATGACCAAGACTTCTCTGCTTAAAATTACTCAGAAAATAACACCCTGTAGTTTGGAGTCCGAAGTCCGAAAGCTTAGAGAAAGTTGCTAAATGTTCAGCAAGAGGGTTTCAAACCTTTTCCACCATTAAAATTTTGTTAGTCCTGTCTGTGCTTTTGTAATTTTTAGATTTGCAAGACATTCTGGATTTAACTATTGTTAAAATTTGTCGAATTTTAAGAGTACAACATTTATTTATGCATAATTTTCAGTTTCAACAAACTTTGATTAAATTGCTAACCCAACCGCTTTCAAAAGCTGAATTCAATCTTGTCTTCCATTTGATTAATTTAAATTATACCTATTTTCCATTAATATATTTACTGCTTTTAAATATGAATTCCGTACTTTTTTTGACCATTCCTAAAATTGATAGCAGAATTCATGAAGAAATGAAAATCCGTTCTTAAAGCATCAATTTATTTCTATCCAAAATCGCTTTTTTCACCAGAAGGAACTGTCCAACAATATACAAATGCAAATCTGAACACTTATCAGACGCTAACTAACCATGCAAAAGTTTAAATTGAAACTCTTTCCGAGCAAAATCAAACCTTTATAGTACTTTACATGGAAAATTCTAGCAAATACATAGAGGCGCTGATTTTTCAGAAGCTCCCAAACTTGGGTCTTTATGAGCCAAATGAAGTATTCTAAAAAAATGCCTCCCAAAAAACTCCCCATCCAACTCAAACAGCATAATGAAACTTTTGCATTAGAAAAACAGTGTAGTGGAGTACTTCTGGTAGATAATCCAAGCAGATACATAAAGACGCTGATTTTTCAGAAGCTCCCAAATCTGAACTCATCAGTCGACTAGAGCGGGTTAAAAAAAATTCTTACTCTCCAGCCATCCAAAAGTTCAAATTGAAACTCTTTTAAATCAAAAACAATGCTTTAAAGTATTTCGCACAGCAAATACCAGCAACGAACTCCCAAACTTGAGTATTTATCAGTTATCTGTAGAACTTGATGAGAGAGCTCAACATGCAAAATATTCATTTTCATGGAAGGCTGTCATGAATTTAAGTAAAAGTTAACAGCAGATGAAATATTTTTGAAATTGTTGAAGACTGGGATTAATAATAATAATAATAATAATAATAGTAATAATAATATTTATTTATTTGATACTTGGTACAAAGACATAACGTCAAGAAAACCGTAACATGCTATAAAATTACATAATTGGTTGCAAACAATCACCACTAATCTAAGAGTAATTCTTCATTTAACCGACACTTTTACATGTATAATCATCTAGGTTATATTTACTCGTCTAAGTTAATTAGTACCATTCTAATGTCTTTTTTGAAAACTTCCCCATCTTATTTGTTAAATAGCTTAAGCCTCTTTTTTAGTTCCTAATCTAAAAATATACAATCCATACGCTGTCAGGATTCAACTGCTTAAATTCCTGCAATTTTGACTAAAGTACCTACATTTTCTTAACAAATCTAAGTCTAATGACAGCAGAAGATAAAACATTTTCGAAATAATCCAGTCTACGGCAATACCCAAGAAATATTATCGACCAAGGTTTAAAATCGAAGCAAGAGGTGCGACATTTTGCATCTTTGTGTTTCCACTAGAAAGATAGGTAGATTTTCGACATTTCTTTGTCTATTTCGATTTAGTTCTAAGGAATGTTTTTACATGGCTTCAACTATTTACTTAAGCTTTATTACACCGTTGACGAGTATCAGAAAGCTGCTAAAATAGAATTGTGTAGAATGACAAATGAACATGTTGGAATTAGTGTATCCAATAAAGTTCGATGCAGACGGCACTTTAGTGCAAGCGTGAAGTAGACATTTATATTGAATGGGTTCCATTTGTGACCATGGTTTAGTGGCTACTTTACCTTCTGAGTACCTGCTATTTTCAGTTTAGGATTATTTGTTACATTACAGAATATGTTCTTTCATTATGGTGTAAAACTGGCACTTGTGCGATGAATGGCTGCGGAATTATAACCGAAAAAATAAGTCTTGAGAAGCGTTAAAATATTTTTTTTTAATTAGTAACTAACTACAATCTGCCTGCTTATTGGCATTAATAAGGTTTGTCTTCAATTTCAATGAATATGGTAGAGCCTGATTCTGATTATTCTGCCTGGTTGTCGGATGCTACTATAGGCCTCGGTAACTCAGTGGATTTTTAGGAGTTGGCGCAGTGCTGCGCAAATGGTTTGCTGCGCCAACCCAACGCAACGGCGCAGCAACTCAGTTCCGTTGCTGGAAAAATGTTGATGACTTTTTAAAAACTTTTTATAGATTTACTTTAGTAATAATATTTTTTAAATGTCTTTAAATTTCGGAATTTTCCAGTTTTAGCCAAGTTATTCTTCCTTCTAAATGCTCTAAAGTTTCACTTAAAAATTCGGACAATCTTAGGGTAGTTTCCGCGAAAAATTATGAAATAAATTTCGAATCCTTCGTCGCTTTGTAAAATGTTTTGAAATCCGTTTCCAGCTTCGAATTTGGAACAAAAATTAAACAATTTTCTATCAAAAATCCAACAGAATAAGCGAAAGTTTATAACAGATTATTTGGAAATCTCGTCACGTCCATTCCTCTGCACTGTATAATTTGTTAAAAAATGTAGTTTTTTAGTTTTCACTGAGTTTTTTTTGCTTTACTTTCTACTCAAAAACGCTCTATTTTGTAGCGTTTCACTTAAAAATACTGACGATCTGGAGGACTTTTACGCTCAAACTCAACAACAAGATAAATTTATAGCTTTGTAAAAAATTTACAAAAACTTTTTTTAGTGTCAAATTCGGGACCAAAACGAAAATAAATCCCTACCGTTTTTTCACGAAAACCATTATGGTTTTCTCCAAAACCGATCACAAAACTAAAAGTTTTTAATCGAAAACGCAAAAAAGCATTATTTTATTATGATTTTGTTCTTTTTTGACAATAATGGGGTGTTTTCAATCAAAAATTACAAAATTAATTTTGCTAGAAAATTCTCCCCATTGATCGGTTTGCAGGGAACCTTAGAAAACTCTTTTCAGCTTCAAATCTGGCACAAAAACCAAATAATTTTATTCAGTTTTTTACTGAAAGTAATTAGCATCTTTAAAAAACGACCAGAAAGCAAAAAATTTCAAAAAATGATTGGGTAAATTCGCCGCCCTCATCGCTCTGAAGATTTCAAAAGTTCCTGTAAATATTCAGGTCTTTCCAGTTTTAACAAAGTTTCTTCAAAAATTCTTCTACGCAAAAACGCATTATTGTTTAGTTTTGCTTAAAATACTGGCAATCTTCAAGTATTTTCTGTGAAAAATTATAAGATACATTTTGGAACACTCGCCTTTTTAACCGCTTTGCAAAAATGTTTGCAAAACTTTTTGCAGCTTCGAATTATGGACAAAACCCCAATAATTATTTCTAGGTGTTTTTATAAAATATTTTCCCGAACTGAAAAAGCGAAAGTTTGTAATCATTTATTTGGGAAACTCTTGAAAACTGGAGTTTCTTCACTTTTAGGTCAGTATTTCTAAACAACACTGTCTCTAAACAGAAAATTCTCATTTTTCCTAACGTTTTACTGTAAAATACTGGAAAACTGAATCTTTTATGCAAAAAAAAAGAGATTTTACAAGAAAACGTCGACTTTCTTTGGACTCAGTTCTGTTGCTGGAAAAATCTAGATTACCTTTTTTAGTTGTTTGAACAAAGTAGTTCGTTACTCAGAAAAAATGTTAATAGCCCTTTTTAAGATGTGAAAATTCTAGTCTCGGGTCTCGTAAAACTTTAACAAATGAATTATAACTCATTAACCGATGAGTTATAAGTCGTTAACTCAGAGAGCGGCAACAACTCAATAGCGCAACTCAACACAGTGTTACCCCGGCCTATGGTGCTAGTTTCTTGAGCATCTTGTCATCTGTCAGTGGATTTGGGTGGCAACCTATTCGCGGGTGATATTTTTCATCGAATCTGTGTATTTCTTGTCCACATGCAGAGTGTCGTTTCTCACGTACAGATGGCGTCACATCAAAGTAGACGACTTATCACAAACAAGGCGACATATCACAAACTTTTTTAATTTTACAATTTAATTAATCTCTATAAATCTTGCTCATCATTGTTCCAAATCTCTCAGCCACTGTTTTCGTTGACCATCCTTCCTCGATTAATGTAATTATTCGAGTTTTTTCAAATACTTTTTTGAATGTGTATTTACGCAATTTTTACGAGTATGTCATTTACGCAAAGGTAGAAAGTCAGATTTACATAACAACTATTTAATCGTCTACTTTTATGTGACGCCAACTTTATGTACGTCATGTATCGTAAGGTTTTTGATTGAAATCTTTGTAATATTTCTGTATGTTGCTGTTGCTAGCTGTTTTATAAATTAGGACTTTATTTTCCAGAATTAACGCGGACTTCCTTCCTAGAAGCCAGTACCTTTTTTGACTCTAAGTCTAATTCTTTTCTTTTTTTATGTTTATGAGTTTTCCAGGTCAGTCGTCGGTCCAGGTGCATGCCCAGGTATTTTGCATGGTCTGTTGTTTTAATTAGGGTGTTGTTGATTGTGATTGGAGGACATTCCCCTCTCTTCATCGTGAACAGGACCTGGACGCACGTGTCCTCGTTTACTCGCCACTTGGTTAGCCATTCTTCCATTTTGTTGATTGCTGTTTGCAGTTTTTGTGATGCGGTAATTGGGTTGTGGTCTGATATTAGTATAGCTGTATCATCAGCGAATGTGGGTGTTATGACATTTTCATCCTGTGCTAGGTCAGCTGTGTATTTCATCAGGATCATTATTTTTAAAGCTTTCCATTGCTTTGGAAAACAGTTGGTTCCGAGAATTGCATTAAATATTGAGTTGATGTAAGTTAGAGTTGTTGCTCCTAACTTTTTCAGTATTTCCGCTGTTATTAAATCGTGTCTTGGTGTCTTTTTGTTTTTTTAGAGAGATAATTATTATTATATAATAAATATCAGCTTGGATGGTTTTATTGGTTTGTTTATCGGTAGTGGGGACAGATCGAAGCGATGTTATTTTAAGGGGTAAGGTTGATATGTATCGGGTACATGGGTAGGGTAAATGGTGGTAATCGTTTCGCGCCTTTGATGGTGTATTTTAGTTGTTTTGATAGCATATTCAGTTAAGCTTTATCTTTAGGTCTTCTTGAGCCATCTATGCCATGCTTTTCTAGCCTTCCGTCTTTCCTTGACTTTGTTAAGGATTTCCATACGGTATAAGTCTTCGTTATTAGATTTTATTAACTCCGAAGTTGCTGTTGACGTTGTTCTGTGGATTTTCATAATAATTTTCATAATAATTTTTCATAATAATTCATCTATTAATAAGTTCTATTGCTTTGTTGATGTCTTTTTGGTTTTTGAATGGTATTTTGAGGTCGATGTTTTGATCCATGTGCTGAGTAAATTATATCCAGTTGGTTTTATGGTTGTAGACCGAGGTTGGCACTTCTTGATTAATATTTTTGAGCTAACAAAAGGTTTTGTTCGTAATATAATGATGGAGTGCTCTTCCCCTGGTCGTTGTTAGTCCGTTTAGCATCATAGTTTCATTCAAGTTAGTCTGTTCAGCATCATTTTGATCCTAGTGTTTTGAAAACGTTATCCAGAATAAAATCCATTAAATTTTTTGAATTAATTTTTCAATTTTCAATAATTTTTTTAATAAATGTTACCTATCCCTTTCTTGCATCAGGGTCTTCAATTGTCCACTTAAAGGCCGAATTAAGTAGAATTTGTATTGTATGTATTGGTACTTAAGGCATGATTTGAATGCTCATGAGGATACCATTTTTAGTTGGAATGTCGACATCACTTTACGGATATTTTTTTGTTCTCGGAGTTCTGTTTAGGGTCAAAAAACCGAAATAGTTGCTTTTAACTGGACGAAGGCAAACTTTTAAGCAAAATAACGGTCATTTTAATCAGACCCAACTGCAATTTAAGAACTACCATAGAAGCAGTGAAAGAACGTGTTGAAAAAAGGCTTTCTAACTAGCCTGAAGAACAGATGTTTTAAAGACTCCCTGTTCAGCAAAGAGAATCACCTTGATGTATGATCTTAGTCTGGTTCATATATTTGTTTCAACATCAACCGCATGTCTAGATGTGTACTCAAGCAACATGTATAAATGAAGCATGCCTAGTGTTTAGCCACCTACCTTCTGCTTCGCGATTTTGGCTCGGTATCAATGAGTCTTCCTGTGAATATTCGACAATGCGTCTGCCATCACCAGAAGTAGTGTACACTTTAGTCCTTTTCAAAGTATTGGTCATTACTTCAGTCTCAGTAGAATCGCCCTCGAAGAAGCCACTTTCTTTAGTTTTCTTATGTCCACGCATTTTTCTTATATTGATACGAAATACTTTTGTAAAATTCAAAGTCAGTCAGACAATCGCATAATGCTTTACGTAATTCGGCGTTGTACTTTCTTTGAGCTCGATAAGGGAAATTGAAATTACATGGGTTTCCCACTTGTGGATAACAGTAAATGGAAAGTAGGTCGTTAAAGAACTGTTAAGATCAACTCAATGCCGTTCGGAATATTTGAACTATGAACACATAATGCAACAGTGACATGTTCGGAACACGGACAAATATTAAAAAGACATTTTTTAATATAATATAATTGGTCACCAAGTCCAATTTAAAGTCAATGTCCAAAGCCTATGAAAACATAGGTTAGGATTGCTTCTTTTAACAGGTTCTATAACTGTACTGCCCGGTTTTGTTTTTTTCGTGAAACATTAGTTTTCTTTAACAGAAAAACAATAAAAAATGTATTCTTTTCAAAAATATCGAAGAATACTTCTACACAGCAACGCGCCGCGCTAAAAACTAACTGCACGATCAAATCACACTAACACAACACAACCCATGTTTCTACAAATCCCCACCACGTGTCTTGGTCGTCTGCTACGTTGCCAATGCGCGAAATTTATCAATTTTAATATAAAATCATACAAAAAATTGGATGTCACATTCAAAATTGGCTACTTGGTCAGAACTGATAGTCTACCAATCTGTTGAGCAACACAAAATAAACAATTTTTCTCTTGTTAAGCAATACATAGAATTAGGTTTTCATTAGAAAAACTCTTTGATTATGTGACATTTAAATGCATTCTTTTTCTGAAGGCAAAACATATTAAAGTTGTGTCTTTAGAAAAACTTTTTTTTTCTTTTTTAGGTCAATTGACGAGAATTAATACGCTGAATTTATGTATAAAACTGTGTATTTATTTTTCTTAAAAGGGAAAATTCATTTTTTCAATCTTCTGATTCTTCTACTTGAAGACAGCTTACTTTTATATTGGCCAAGATTTATTTGACATTTTCGTATTATGAGCTTTTTTAAAGGTTTTCAGCTTTCTCGAGAAGGAAGTTTATTCAAAGCATTTCTTCACCAACAATCCTCATTTGGTACAAATTTACTATTTTGATAAACACACAAACATTTACACATTGAATTGATTCTGGCTAACTTGTTGCTTATTAAAGGTAGCATGACGATCATACGATCTCATGTTATGACTATAATTGTATTACTTCTTTCCTGGGTTTTAGTCAGTGTGAAATAAAAATTTTCTAATTATGAGTTTTCTATGAATTTTAAATCGGATGATGGCGCTGTTGTCTCGCCGAAACGTTATGAAATAAACGATATAAAAGTATGTAAAACTAAAAATATATACTTAAAAATAAAGTTATGACTACCTCCACATGTATTGATCCCACAATCTTGTTGAGTCAATAAATTACCGATTTCTGAAAACTTTCGTGTTCTAGCTGGATTAGTTTCGAACGTTTCCACAATGGGACTGATTGAGGGAATGTGAAATGTGACACTTCTAGTCAAGGGCGCCAAGTGTCTATCGGTCCTTTAAGTAGCTGCTAAGGACGAAAAACCCTTGTTCGCCCGAATAAAAGGCAATCGTAAACGTGACAACAGAGCTAACCAATATCCTACTTTTCCATGTAAAACTGATTGCTCATCATTGGAAAATATTTTCGCGTTGATTTTTGGAATTGGAAGTGACAAAACAACGTTTTGCGTGAGCATATTCGAAATAATCTTTGTAAACCATTAGAATTTACATGTTTTCTTAATTAACTGCCACAAGCTTTGTGAGGTGAAATTTTCATAAATCCTCGTAACGGCCTCAAACGGCCAACATCGGTGATCCGCCAATGTAACCTGGGAAGTAATATTTATCAAAACTTAAATTTTTTTACTTTTGTTAGTTCATATCAGTAAAAGTTGTGATTTTTCGGTGAAAGCCCTCTAGCACGTAAAGCGACCACACAATTCCCACTACGCAGTAGCAACGCTATCGATTAGATGGCAGCACATTTCACAAGGGAACAGTTCGCAAAATGATAGACACTTTATTTAAGATCCAATTTTTTTAATGGAATCATGTTCCAATTAATGGATAAAAAGACAGTAAATATTGGCTTTAAGTCAATTACTAGGTCGTGAGCGATTTAGATAATAGGAAGACGAGACAGGGGACAAAGGTAACATCAATGAGTGAGTATGATTTTGGATCGAACAGGATTTTTTTAAGTCGAACTGCAGGAGTTTTAAGACAAGCTTATTTTTTTATGCAAAAAATAAATTTTTAAAAAGCTTATTTTTTATGCAATTTTTCTGAGAACTCGTCCAGGACTTTAAATCGTTAAAATTAACAAAATAGCAATAATTCTGTTTAAATTGTTTTCCCATGGTTAATCGGTTCTGGCAAAATAATTTTATTACCCAACCAAAAATACAACCTACTTACTTAATGGTAATTTTTTAATATGATTTAAAAATAGTCATTTCTACTAATATCTGGCAACAATTTAGGAAACTTTTAGGCCTCAAGATTGTAAAAAAATGTTATAATTAAGCTGGAAAAGCTCGTTGATTCTCGTTTTGTATAAATCAGACAATTGCAATTCTCTGTTCAACCGGAAACATTTTTTTGGTATTGCAATTCTTTGAAAATGGAAGAGAAAGTAGAATAAAATGAGCGAAAAATACTGACCATCATTTGAATAGGCGCATTTGAAAATTTGAGGTTCTTTTAGGAGGTAAATTTTTTACTTTATTATTAGTTAGAATTTGGCGCTTTTTATGGTTTTGCTAAGCGTAAAGCTGCTCTAGATTCCGAAAGCGCCCCACAAACGTAATTTCGTCATATTGCGAAAACCGCTTGGAATATTTAAATGGAATTTTACGGGCTTCGAGACCTAATAAATTTACATGTTTTGTAGTTTTATATATTTTTAATTTTTTTGAATGGGTGTCAAAAGTAAAGTACCTAGTTTGATTTAAAAAGAAACGCTCAACAAGAAGTAAAAGACAGTAAACAATTTATACAATATAAGCCTACGATTTCTGCTAGTTTTCAACTTAATTGAAACTTGACTGAGCTTTGCAGTAATCGATTTTACTTTTTTTCTCAAAAACGGTGCATCCTAGAAAGAAAATAAGATCCTCGTTTTCCAGATTGATTAGGCAGTTGGAAAAACCAGTAGCCAATCAACGTAGAATAGATTTTTGCACAACTTTTTCTCTGCACGATTTTAAATTTGATTTTTTGGAGCTATCAAAAGAGTTTTTCGAGTTTTTTCGAGCCCGAAAACTCATCAGTTTCTTTTGGAGTTTTTTTTAAGTTCTGTCTCCAAAAAAGCTAAAACGACAAATGGACCGTACGAAAACACATTGGTAAAGAAGAAATATATCTCAACTCAAATGACACTGAAGCTAATCAAAACTACTGATGTCTCGATATAGACATTCACCTTAAGCCATCAAAAGGAGAGTCGACCTAAAAAATTGAGTGAAATTAAGGCAAATGGAAAAAGCCACATAGAGCAGTAAATCGGCGTATCGTGATTTTGTGGAAGTTGGCAATTTGAAATATTTCCGTCCAAACAAAACGTTTAAAAACGTTGTTCAGTTTTATCGTTTGCTATGAGGAATTGGACTCCCATCTAGTCGTTCATGTAACACCTTGTATGAGAACTTGAATTTCAAAACCGAGCAAAATTGAACCAAACTGCAGTTACCGATCATTTACAAATAATATTTCTAAGATAGATGCAGACGCTGCATATTATCGCAATAGTTTCAAATACTTTGGAAAATCAATGATAAAACTGGACATTCATGAAATTACACAAGATATATATGAGATATTAATAATTGTGTTAATTCATGACAAACATGTTTTGTTCAAAATTGGGATAGCATTTGTTAATTACCTGCCATTGGGCTATTTCGGGCTTACAGTTTATTTTGCTGCGCCCAGCTACCAGCCAGTGATAATTATCGCAATAAACTACTTTCATGAACATTTGAGTAACATGTTGGAACCAGGGTTCGAAAAAGAATCAAGAAAGTCGATTCAGTTTTTTCAAATTTCATTTTCCAATTACTTCTCGTAAATGCTTGATCCCAAAGGTTAGGTACTGTAAATTATTCAGCAAATTTCGTAAGCGACAGGCTCTACTTTCGGTTTCAGTCGACTTGAAAAACAACCATCCCACACGCAATTTTTCCATAAAACTTGTTGCACAGTGCACTTACCGTATGTGATTTCGTGGGTCACAGTCTCAGTCAGCGACACGGTAACAGTCTTCGTATAAGAACGTATAGACGGTGATAGGCATGAGGATTTTGAGATTGGTATTGGGGTTTTGCAAAAATAGATATTGTCACTCTTATTCTGTGTAAAGGCCATGGTGAGTTTTTCCGCAAACTTGTATACCAGAGCAAAAACGTGCCGCATAAATTTCCCGGCAATTGGACGGTAATCGATTTTCAGATTTTCCGGCACAGTGACAGTTTTCAAAGGCACACAAACAATTAGCAACTCTCCGTCGTTGGATTATCTAAGATTCGCGTTTTAATTCGTATTTGTTTACACACATTTTCACATATAATTTGCGCTCGACATCAACACACTCACGATTCGGAAATCTTGATCTGAATCGCATGGCACAGTCGCTCACTTCGTTGGTCTGTCGCACTTGGGGCTGTCCTTCTCCAATTCTCCCGGTTCTCCCGTAACTTATTTTTGCCCGTATGTGGTTATGCCTAATGGAAAACCAGCATTCTTTCAAACCGAAAACAGATATTTTATCTAATCGCCTTAGTATTTGTTTCAATTTTTGCGCCGGTTTAGTCGTAGAAACAACCTTGGAAACAATATTGTAATTTGGGTTTGTGCGCTTATTTTTAGATTGACTAGTTCCCGCCTTCACAATGCACGCGTGTAATACACGGAGAAAACATTTCGAATTGTAACTTTTTGCATTTGCACTCAGCTTTAACTTCTGTTTCACTTTCCTTCCATCTCGGTGTTTCAAGAAGAGCATTTTAGATCATCGTGATCTTGATGTCCTGAAATTATTCGGATCAAAACATTCGCCACCACTCTGATGATCTTCTTAATCATACCAATTTATGGTGTTTGGGGCACTTGGAGAATTTTGATTTTGTTCGAAGACATCCACCTCTACTCTTATGAAACTTTCGGCGAAGAAACACAATTTCACATGCCAGGTTTTTGACTGCCTGCGACCTAAGGAGCTTCTTAATTATGCAAATTTACGGTGTTTAGGAAAGTTTATTAGATTATTTTTTTCCGGAAACACCCACCTCCATTCTTATGAAATTTTCGCCAAAAAAATAATAATTTCACATGCGAGTTTTTGACTGCTCTCGACTTAAAGAGCTTCATAATTATACAAATTTACGGTGTTTGGAAAATTTAAAAAAATTTGGAAAAAAATTCCTATTGTGCAAATTTACGATGTATGCAAGTCAAGGAAAGATGGGTTCCTGACATTGTGTGGAGAATGCATCAGAGAAAAGGAGGCAGAACGTGTAGCTCATTGTTGTATATATGGGCGGCTGTATTTTTACGTCCAGATTTGATCCGCAAGGAATGTCTGGCGTCGAAATTGTTCATGAGTACCACCTTATGGGTTTTAATTCGGGCAGTTTTGACCCAGAAAGCAAACATTGAATATTAGACAATTAGGTGCAAGATTATGCCAAAATTTCATGTTTTTCGTCCCGTTTTTGCTCATTTCTCGGAAGGAAAATGTGCACGAACGCTCATTTTTACATCATCGCAGAGAGAAGTAAATGGCCTTTTTAGAAAGTGAACCATCGATAAGGAAATATTGAGGGTTTTCTCAAAAAAACCTTGATTTCAAGAAGTTTTAGATTTACGTGTTTTTCAGTTGCAGAATCGACTTCAATCGCACGCTTCTTTTTTCGAAATTTCTCAAGAACCATTTGAGCCATAGAATTCGTTTTGGCATCGTTGGTTAGAGAATTGAAAATCCGATTCGGTCATCAGAACATGAGTGGGGAAAGTCAAGCAGTTTTAACCCAGAAAGAAAAATTTGAATATCAGACACTTAGGTGCAAGATTATGCCAAAATTTCATGTTTTTCGTCCCGCTATTGCTCATTATTCGAAAGTAAAATGAGCAAGAACGCTCATTTTCACATCATTCTAGAGGGAACCAAATGGCCTTTTTAGAAAGTGAACTATCGATAAGGAAATGTTGGCAGTTTTCTCAAAAAAATCTTGATTTCAGAAAGTTTTTTTTGCGTTTTTTTGAGTTGCAAAATCGACTCAAACATGACGCTGCTTTTGCAAATTTGAAGTCTCTCATGCCCGAATTGAGCCACATAATTCGTATTGGATAGAGAATTGAGAATTCGAGTAGTTTTAACCCAGAAAGCGAAATTTGAATATCATATATTAAGCCTGGACTTTGCCTTGCCACGGATATCCGTGCCAAGTTGTACAAAGAACTACTACACTATTACCAACTATTCTAATAAAACGCTTTAGATATTGAGAGAATATTTTATTTAAGAACAAATAAGGTTTTTTTAAGTGAGTCAAACTGAAAACGCAAATTCGTGCTAGAAACTCAATAAGTTTCCCAAAATACTCCTCCATATTAAAACTTCACCATTATTTCCTCCAGAGGCTTGCGATTTAAGTCCGGTATTAGAGAGTCTTCTGCAGGATATCCAACTGGGAATAGCAAAGTGAGTTTTTCGGACTTTGGACGGCCAAGCAAAGTGCGCAGAGCTGGACCGCAATTTAACGGTGTGGATGTTAAAGCGACTAATCCAGAGTACTAAAAAAAATAATTCTCAAATCTCAATCAATTACTTTTACTTGACTACCTACATGTATCGCAGCTAGCAATATTCCAGCGCTAATAGAGACGCTCTGTTCGTTGTAATAATGCAGCTTTTTGGTACCATCAGGCTTCAAACTGTAGGTTTGCTTGAATACCAGAATCAGATAAGGCGCATCTGTTAGGTACTCTTTGACCCAATTGGTCCTGAGGGGTTGAAGGTCGGTTGTCCACACTTTGCCCATTCGCTTTTTGTAATTAATTTCTTCTTCCTCTTCGATTATCTGACGAACCTGTTGTTTGATTTCGGGGTCTTTTATGACTACATAAGTCCATGGTTCGGTGTGTGCTCCACTGGGAGCCGTACCTAAAGAGAAAACGAGTTAGGTGAATTAATGAATGAAGCCCAACTCTTTTGATTAAAAAAATGATGTTTTTACCTGCAGTTTTAATTATATTATCAATGATAGCTTCTGGGACATTTTCTGAGCTAAATCGGCGCACAGTCCTTCTCATGTTCAGCAGCTGATAAAACTCCTGCGACCTCTTTAGAGATTCTTGTACAGGCCTTTTATTGAAAGGGAGAGGAATGTGTTTTAGATCTTTAGGTAAAGCGGGCGAAATATCTTCGAATTGCTCATCCAGATCACTATCGTCGCTTTCAATTTCTACAGATTCGCTAAATATCGCCCAAGCTTACAGTGGTGGTATTTTTTGCTTACCTTGGTTATCATTTTCTTTAAAGTCCTTCACTTTTTGAATAGTTGATGGTCCATTCGAGGATGATTTCTTGCGAATATTCATGCCCACTTTTGCGGTTAGCCAAAGAGCCAGCCCAGCCACAAAATATTGCCAGTACAATTCGAAAAACATTGCGCGTCTTCCACTCTTCTTGTGTGCTAATCTGTGCCAATTCTTGCGACTACTGGAATGAAAATTAGTAACTGGCAGTATGTCATTGACACACAAAGATTAGACAATTATATCTTCAATCCAAGCACATCGACCTCCGGCGCTGCATGGACAGTTTGTTTATTTAATGGCTTATTTAATGCAATTTGTATTGTAGTCCGATGTATCTCCTTAGGCTACTTACATGGAAAAATTATTATATTTGGTTTTAATTAATCTCTAGTTGGTTGAATGATGACTACTTATACTTGCTTAAAACAGTTTTTTTTTGAGTTACGAAGATCAACTTCTCCTCATTCCACCATCACACTACTGAACAAAGGTGTGGCTTAATGGGCCAAAATTATGTGGAAACGTTTGTGTAATAAAGTAAATTGGAAAACATGGCAGATATATCAAGCTTGCATGTTTTCCTGCAATAAAAGGGTGTGTAAATGTATGAATATTTCATTTCCATTCGTGAATAATAGATATTAGTATAATTAAAAATCAATGGAGCATACCACTAATGTCCACTTTTGTGCCTAGTCCTTTGGTAAGCATGGCGGGATTTGATGGAAATTAGCCAAACTGAGTAAAGTAAAACTTCATTTCCAATCATTTTTATTTCTTCTTTTATACATTCATATACAGTGTGTAAGATTCAACATTTTATGAAGGATTATTTTTATTCCATCAATATACATAAAGGATAAGAACAAGTGTAAATTTTGCAGTTTTAATGTGTTTGTTTTGGCTAATATAAACTGGTTCTTAACGAGATTAAAACGTTGAACAGAGATGAGATTTTTGTTCCATTGACTAACCATACAAAAACAGATACAGGATATTAAAAATATTCTTTCATAAAATATATGACTTGCTTTTTAACTACAACTGAAGCAACATTTTGTTAAGTACCTACTTTCAGTAATAAAATATAACTATAATAATATATTTAGGTAGGTACGAAGGAAGGCATTATATTTCGTTTCGATCACTTCAAAGTGGGGGTAAATATACAGGGCAGCTCTAAAAACAGTGGAAGCCTTTTTAGTAAGTAAATGCATGCAGTCTTTGACGGATATTTATTTTCCTTTGCAGTCTAATGGTCTACGACTATATGCAATGTTAGTTTCCTTGATAGAATTTTCAAAGGGTGCGCCTATCTCTGAAGTCTACCCTGTCTTTTATTATACAATTTTCCATATATTTACGCCATGATTCATTAATATTGTTTGCACTTAAATAGTGGTGGTAATATTAATGAATCGTCCCGCATTTAAGGCGAAACTACCTACTAAGAAAACTTAACTAAATGCCTAAAATTATTATAAATTACACAATCACGCGCAATCTGAAAAACACTGGTCTATGTACATAAAAATAGATGGAAGGCACCTTAATGCAGAGGCTGTTTTATAAATTTGTGACATTTTTTTTCTCAAAACTAAGCCTAAATAAATAAAATTGTAAATGGACAAGGTGGGTGTTTTCGCAACAATACTCTGCTTTATGGTTTTCATTTCAACACTAAATAACTAAGACGAACAAGACTAATTAAAAATAAAACAACTAACTGTACAAAAGGGGAAGGTTTCCTACAGCTCGCAAAATGTGATATTTGATCAGTTGAACAGTTTTAATTTATTTTGTTCGAAAACAAATCAACGTCCTTAAGATAATCATTTATGTCGTGAATTCAGTTGGATCATTTTGGGGTAGAACTAAAAATAATCTAATTCTAATCTAGACTAGAGAAGCCACTATCAAATCGATCGAAAAGGTGAAAGTCAACAAAATACTGACCAAATCTAATAATGTAAAAAAATAAAAATAGCCTACATTTTAAAATTATACAGGTAACTAAAAGTATAATAGCCAGAATTCTTCAAATCCTCTAAACGCGAATTAAACGTTAAAAATCGATTTGGCGACCGCCCAATTTCTTGGAAGAAACATTTTTATAGTATCACTTGATTCAAAAGTCATGTTAACTTGAAAATGCTTAATATGGCCACTATTTTATATTATAGAGCGCACACAGTGCTGATGAAAACAGATTGAAGAAAATAAATATGTATTCTATATATTTCAGTAAAGAGACTTGACTGAGACAACTAAATGTGTGATCTAATAATAGTCTTGTAAAACGTCAGTTTTCCTTGCACATAGATTCTTTAATAAGCTTAAAGTAGGCTTATTTGCTAGGTACAAATTAAAGATTTGATCTCAAACAAAAATCTGCCGTTTTGCTTTCACAGCACTGATCGATTTTTGCCTGGTAATTTGGGGAAGTCTTACCGATATGTACATAAATAACTTACTGTAACAGAATGTCCGGAAAAGTAGCTTACTATTACTTAATAAGAAAATACTTTGGTTCTCAGTTTCCTTTCTTGTCGCGTTGGTAAAGCTGCCCACGATATAGAATGTCGGGAAATATATTTATTTATGTGCGAGCTTTATGTTAATTAGCTGATTTAAGCTGCCACTTCACTGTCCAGCTTGGTTTGCCAATATGGTAAAAACAATCAGCGCTAACGAAGAAGTCAGCGATATACTACTTGAAGTCGACTCTGAAATGTAAAAAAAACTTTATTTTATCGTTTAAATATCGGATTTTTGAAACCGTTTTTCAAAATTAGAATCCTTTAAACTGATAGAGCAAAAATATGTGTCCACACATATATTTAAAAAAATTAAATAATAATACCTCCTAGTGGTGCCTCTTTTTCGCTTGTATGCTGTGCCGGCGTTGAAGAATCTAATTAAAAAATAAGCAAAATTAAAATAATCTCTAATTAAAATTTGCTTAAAATAGGAAAATACAAACATGAGCATGCAATGATTAGTTTACAAAGTTCATCTAAAACATGACTGTTTTACAAGGCTATTTACAATGTACATATACCTGTGGTTCTTTCTTCTTTCGGTTCTTTTTTGCTATGCTTGGATTTTGCATGATGCGAACCATGTTTCGCTAGAATTGTGCAGGAAGCATTAGTACGTGAAAAGGAGCAACAAAAAAGGGTACAATGATTCAAAATGGAAAATATGGATAAAGTACTCAACAAAGGCACATTGAAAACTAGACAACAAAAACAGTCAATTGAAGTTGATCCGAATTAAAGTAAGGTAAAATCTTATTTGGCCTGTTTTTATACTGCTCCTAGAGCGAGAAGAATCTGTGAATTAAAAAACCGATCTTTAACAGTTCTTTAGTTTTTTGGCTGCATTTTTTTTTAATTCCTGAATTTGAAGTCAAGCGCCATCGAATAAAAATATTTCGAGAGTTAAATAAAGAGCAATAAAATTGTAATGTTCCTTGTTTAAAAAAAAGTTGTTCTCGGCTCAATTGTTGTTGCTTTAAGAATCTAGTTTCTTTTTAATGAAACTACTTGTATTGAATTTGAATATTTATATACATCAGCTGAATTTTCAGTTTGGTATTTTGGATTGTTATTAATATTAATTGCCTTATGAAATTACCAAATGCCCTGTTATACAAAGGTGACTTTACATAGAATCATCTGCGTAATTACATTTTATGTGTTTTTAAATATACATTTCCATCATTAAACGGTAAATTAAGCATCAGACTCGACCACCGGAACGGTGGATTAGGGATAAGCATATATTTTGAATCATTGTAGTGCTCAGATATACATACACAAACTCAGTGAATGGCAGTACGAAAAGGACATTGCATTTTTTACATTACGTGTATAAACATTGACTCGAATTGTTAATTTTACATATTCAAATCACTTACCTCCTTGGAATACTGCGATGTCCGAGAAATCGGACCAACCATGCGAATTTAGTGATCTAGCTCTGGTCTCCCAAATGCCTGAACCGAGCTTGAGATCTTCTAACGTGCTCTTAATTAAATAGCTGTCTTTTTCGCCCCCCGTTACATTCACAGGTTGTGATTCCCATTTGGTCTCCTGTTCACATAAATAACATAAATTAATAAACATAAACGACATAAAAGTCGTAGTTTGGGTGTTAAGTTATCCAAAGTTAATTCAATTAATTGCTAACTATTACCAAGGGACTGAGAGTGCTTGCATGTAACATTGCCACGGGCACAAAGAGAGCCTATTTATACCGTAAGTATGTCCTATTCGATGTGAAAAACACTGGATTAAGCGCAAAAAACACTATAAACTTGCAGTTTGTGCTAGTTGCAACTAGATTAAACAATTTTCGATGTGAAAGTTGTGCTGGGTCCTTCGGGCACCACACTGGTTTGTGCGCAAAGACACTGTCGCACCTTTTCTTTGCTAAACTTGTCGTTTGATTAGTTTTTGTCCAAAATCAGTGTCGTGGCCAAAGGGTTCGGCACAACAACTTCTTCAGACAACTTTCGAAGCGAAGTGGTGCTCAGCCCTTCGGCACGACACTAAGCCCAAAAAAACACTACAAACTTGCCGTTTGATCAGTTTAAGACAATAATTCGAATTAAGTGTCTGACTTTTATCGAAAATTAATTTTGATAAAAGTTCTGGTTAAAAGGTTTTGGATTCGGTTACGGATATATAGGGTGTTTCAGCTTCAAGGTCCCGAAAATGTGAACATTTTCGCATCTTTCGCTTTAGAGCTTAGGAATGTCGCATCAAACGAACACTCTCTATCAAAAAGATCCTAATGATTTAAATCGAGTACAGGTTTTAACGACTCGCGTTGCATTTATTTGCATGGACTTTGTCGCTTTGTGAACTCCTGTGGAAAAACGCACGTTCATTTTTTTCTTACCCCTTTTCTTCTATACTGAATCTCGTGCTTGGTTATGGGATTTCTCGACTCGACTTTCCATTGCAGATGTACGTCTTTCGAACTTTCAGTCGATTGCTCCTTGACGAATTTTCCAACCAGAGGCAATTTTACCAACTTGATGTTGCGAGTTTGCTTGCCGTATGTGTTACTCGCCATGCAACTGTACTGGCCAAAGTCACTGTCGGTGAGATCTGCAAGGAATTAAATTGCTTGATAAGTTCTGTGCAAGGTTTTTTCAAAAATGTAGTTAAAAATCTGTCGATTCAAATTTTTAATGAGGACGAATTTGGCGCGACTATAAATTCACGCAGCCTAATAGAATTACTTTTATTCATTGAAGAAGATTCAGCTTTTTGGTGTGCTAATAAAAATCCTTTTTCTACTGTTCAAAGACAACATTAGCAACGAGATTTTTCAGCTTCTACAGAAAAACGCCTTATTCCCGAAATCCAGGAAGCTTCCAGGACCGAATATTCAAGTTCTTCCATAACATGATGCCTACTAACTTTTAATGATTAGGATGTTCCTCTCGTTATTCCTCTCTCGTTTGAAAGTGATTTTCGGTTCATCTGAAATGATGTTTTCATCGTTTCGTTGCCAGACCACGTTGGCATTTGGATAGGCTTTCACATCGCATACCAATTCCGCATCTTCTTCATGGTCCGACTGTACCAAGTACTTTTCCACTGAAACTATCGGTCCATCTGAAACGATTCCTTTCGTTAGCATTTTCAAATATTTTCCAACTATTTGTCTCTTACGGTTAACGAAAATTTCCAGATAATTGTGAGCGGGTCTGCCAATGTTGTTATCCGCCAAACAACGGTAGCTGCCGGCGTTTTTCGGCTTAATATTTTCAACAGTTAAGCTTTCTCCTTCTGTCACCAATTTTTCGTTGCCTTTGTACCAAGAAATTTTCGGTTGCGGGTAGCCATTGGCTTGGCAGGTCAACGTTACAGTATCTCCACTATTCACCTGAAAATCACAAGAAAATAAGTTACCTAGTTTGAATGATGGAGGTTCAATCACTTACCACTTTTTTGCCGTCTTTGACAAATAAGGCTGTTATGTTAGGACTGTATCTGACTAGAACATGATGAACTACTTCTGGTTGGTTGGTTTCAGTTAAAGCTACTTTGCAAGCATAATTTCCGGTATCGTCCTGGCTTTTAATAGTTACTTCCAATGTCCCATTTTCGATCAATTTATAGTTGTCGTCATCGCGAGTGTTAATATTGCCCTGATAGATCAGGCCTGAGTCCTTAGACCAAACCCTTACTAGGTCATCTGAAAACATCCCGGATTAGGCAAGTTTGTTTGAGAAAAACGTATGTTTACCTGTTGAAGTTGTAAGGCAAGGCAAACGAACCACCTCGCCTATATTAGCATCGAAAGTATTCGGTGCTGATATAATTTTAACGTTAGCTCCGTTATTTTCCGTAATATCAGCAAGGCTGTTATCGGGGTCTTCTTCATTGTCGTCGTCGTAATAAACCACTTGGTCCTTTTGAATGTCGTCGTTTTCATCCAAATCACCATAAATGTCTTCCTCATCTTTCGTTTTAACTGAAACAATTCCACTGTTTAGTAAAGCGGTAGATTAAATATTTGCAAAAAATCCAATTTGATTTAAAAAACGTGCAATTTATGAGGATTTTTTTTAGTTTGCATATTATCAACATTGGTATAATGAAGCTAGATAGAAAAAATGAATTGAGGCTAACCACATCATTAACATCACTTACAATGCACATGTACTTAAATAAGTGATATTTGTCGGCAACCACTCGCACTTTCATATACATTGATGTCTATTGCAGAAGAAAAAATGTTTTTTTCAAGCTGACCCACATAGCTGATTGCGCTGAAATATTCACACGGATATTTGGTATTTAAATTAGGACAGCTAAACATCTAAAGGATCGGTTTAGAATTTTGATCATGAATTACGGTATTCATTTAATTTCCAGGTTTGTTTATTTCACAGTTCATTGTACTTGTCTTAACGGTTTCAATGATAAATGGCCTAAACGCCTTAGAAAACCGTTTGGAAAATGGTTCGGAATTTCTGTGGTAGCAGAAGTTTTTCAATGATGCGCCAATTTTTTCGGGCGTGGCTCTTAATGGAATGGTTGGTTTTGTTGAGCTTAATTCACAAATGTTTCCATTCAAATGGAAAACCATTTTTGTTCTAAAAATTTTAATTTTATTTTATTGAATTTGTAATAACCAATCGGGAGAGTTGAAACCTCATTATTTTATGCCGCCGTTTTATATTAAGCGACTGTAATTATATGAAGTTAAGTTTGAGAAAAATACGTTTTTCCCTAAAGTACCTATCAATCAGTGCGCCACTTCAAGCTTCTTTAGATAAAACATTGACGTCATGTACTTATGGTAAGACTGATAAAGTACCTGATTAAATTCATTGATTAGCAATTACTAGATACTATTCCGGCTGATGGTAAGACCATTTTTAATACTAATTACATTATATTATTACATTTAAACAATGTCATCGTCCTGTAAACATTGCCAATAAGTGGCCTCTAACATCAAAATAGTTATTTTAAACATCATAGCAATAGATGTTAATTGTTTGAATTTTCAAATATTTAAATGCACGTTTAACCTTAATCAATGAACGGGCACAACCTTGTTACAGAGTTAAAATATTATCAATATCGAGATTTATCTAAGAAAGATTTTTACGGATTTTTAAGCGGTCATGAAAAATTATTTCCCTAACGTTTCGCAAGCACAAGCTGCTTCACGGGAGGTTGCAGCGCTTAGAAAATTAACCGAAATTCACCCAGTCTAACCCAAACTATCGTACACTGACCTAAACTTATCAAAACTAATCGAAACTAAGCCAAGCTAACTCTATGCCCTACTGAAAAAACCACCAAGGTGCAAGCCTAAATCTGAGAAACTGATCAGTTTAATTAAAAAACGTTTTAAACCAAAGACAATAACATACGGATGATTTTGTTTAAAAACCGATCAGACAATGCGCGATATAAAAAGATATCGGGAATAAAGGAGATCCGGTATATTTTGAATAAATCCATGGCAGATGGTTTTATAATTTCAACTTGCATTCATTAAATGCATTTGGCAATGAGGGTTTTTTCATTTTAGGTCAACTTGGAGTCGTTTTTCTCAGACTCCATTAACACCTTGAGACATATTAACCGAAATGCCGCGAACAAATAAATAAATCATTTGTTTATTTTATGTCGACGAAAATTGACGGTTATGCATGCACTTTTGTTGCTTATTTTACGAGCTTGTTTACCATATTGGTGCATAAAAAGCTGCAATGGCAATGAGAAAATGTGAGTTAACAGCACCGCTTTAATTAATTTTGTTTAGTTTTCGTCATTAAATTCTGAACACATAAACGCTACAAATATTCGGCTTTTTCTTATTGGCTGCCGCATAAATTGCCGTTATTTTTACCAGATCAGTCCATGTGTTTCACACGCGGAAAAAACTAATTTATGCAATTAATAGACGTAATCACCACTCCTAGTCTGGGTTCATAATACAGTCGACCTAATAAATTAGGCTCGAATTTTTAATTTGTCATTTTTACCCCCCGGCGCGTTTTAATCCATTCTCATACTCCCTAAGCACAGACCAGCAATTTATGAATCTTTTTAACCGACCGCCATAATTCAGAAGGAGTTTATTTACTTTTTACACTTTCAGTAGTGAGAGTGGAAAGACTAACACTTTCATTGTGTTCCTACGTGGGTATCTTTAAACGAACAGATGAACCAACAAATATTTTAATTTATTTTATTGCCCACTTACATACAGCGAAAGCCAAATGTTTGGAATGAATTTATTTAAAAAAACCAATAATTTTGGACGGTGGAATTTTTTCGTAATCAATTTAATCTATACATACAAATTTCCGTTTTTGGTTATTTTATGTGGCAATTACAGCGTAATGAATTTGTATGTGCAGAGCAGCACATCGAATTAAAATCTATCGATTTAATAGTATTCCATTATCTCTCATTGTGTAACAGCAACGATCCTCATCTGCAACATCAGAAATTTTTCCAATCCTAATTAATTTGGACTTTTTGCCTCTTTTTACGCTAAATGAGTTCTCGTGCTGCGCCACTGATTTCACACCAAACTTAACACTTGGTTAATTCGAAAAAAAACTGGCTTTTCCTCTTAAGCAAACAAGAACAATAATTATGTGCGATCCATAAATAAAGCAGCAGGGGCTCAGCTTTTTATTTCGGTGGTTTTTTCAGCTGCCCTACCCTTCTGCCTCGAGTATTGCGGAAGGTTAGGCAATAAGGGTGGTTTAACCCTCATTAGAAAAATACCTGGCTGTGGTGAGAAAACAACGTCTCACTCGACTAGCCGAAATGAGCAACATCAGGTTCCAAGCATAGAAAAAGTGTTGTGAATATTATCTCGTGAAAATTTCAAATCACGTTCGTATCACTTTGCCTTCTTAAGCACGGCCGTTGAAACCGCTAAGTCATCAACCTTTTGTAATCGAATGCGAAGTATTTCTACCTACTAGGAATCATCCCTTCATCGCATTCAACAATATAATAGGCTCTTAGGTTTAAGTAACAATGGCCGGGTTTATCCGAGTGTTTTATCAAGAATTTAGAACTCATTGTCTCAAGATCGTGACATTTGGAATAATTGAAGCATATTTAAACAAAAATATGCTTCATAATGGCAAAGCAACAAAACAATTAAGTTAATCAACAACCAGAATCCAACATCAAGTAGGTAAAAGCATTAGTAAAATAGGCGAGTTTAACTGATCGTTGACGTGAGTAAGCTGTTAATGGAGCTTGTGCGACTGGAAAAGAACCCATTGACGACAGACCCGAGATAAAAAACGGTACCAAAAACTGGTCATTTTCAAGAGAACAGTTGTTAAAGGGCTATAAGCGACACCTTTGATTTTTCCTGCTGAACAATTCCCATTGAGCGCAATGTGAAAAATCATGTGCATATTGCGTAGACTATTATATTGGTTATGCGATTATGTGAATTAATTAAGCGATGTTTTTGTGACGTACCTGCAAAAACTGATAATTCTTATCTTTGATGATAAATTAAACTCCTAATTAACAAGCAATAAGAATTATAACGAAAAAACTAGCCAACTAACAATCACAGACGAACACAGATTCCCAACGATTTTGATGTGGAGCCAAAATCATATTTGCTTCCCATTGAACTGCATTCGAAACAAGAAATCAACATGGAAAGTCAGATTTTAGATATATTTGTGTGAGCTCATTATTTTTAAGCAATCTATTTCAGTTAAAGGCAGACAAACACACTTGGAATCATGTGATCGGAACGTTTCTTATCCCACAATAAATTGGGACATGAAGAAACTCGATATTGACTTTTCATATATTGCACATCATAGCAAAGTTCATTGCTCTCTTGGTACTGGATTTTTCAGATAGGAATTTAAGAAATGATGCGAAACCTGAGATTATCAAATCAAATCATCAATCATCGATTTTAGTTTGCATTACTACTAATTTATTTTTACTATTAAACAAACACTTCAGAAAATCAATGAGAGCCTCCCGGAACATTAGAAATGATGAGATTTTCGCACTTAATCCACTAAAATTTGACTAGTTGATTATATTAAAGCTAGTGAGAAGCACGTGAAGTATTGGCTTGATGGCTTCTGATTCATTGGAAAAACAAGTGTTGAGAATGTGTGTGAAAATTAAGCGCTGAATCGAATCGAAGTAATTTCACAGAAGAGAAAGTTCTTATGCTTAATAAACCATTCGCTCCAAATCACAAAAGATTTAAATATGTTCTTAAGCAAATTTCATATTTTTTTCACTGCGAAGCATTACGTTTAGTTAATAGCAATTTATATCCGTAAAATTAACAATGGAAAAAGTTTCCATAGACAATCTAACTTCCTCACTTAGGAAAAATTAGGAAACATCCTGGTCGCTTGCAGCAATTTATTTCAATGACTTCCAAAAGATTTCCATATACATAATGCATATTCGTTGCATTTAATCAATGAATCATTCTTCAACTGCGCTTCTGTATTGCGCCCATGAGGAGTTCAACATTTTCATGAAAGCTTGCTAATTATGCAACTGCTCAAATAAAGTCGGCATTGATTAATGATTGCAACTTTAGCATAATATAATCTGCTTTTCAAGCATTGGCAATATTTCGATTGCATCCTCAGCAGCGTCAAACTAGACCTGGGTTTCTGAAAGATTTCAATTAAGTCAACCGGAACTTAAAATGTTGCACTTTTAGTGTCTTTGGATCCAGATCATCACAATTGCAAAATGAATGAAACAATTGTCTCAACATTCACTGGGGAAAAACTGATTTCGAGCTTTGAAAAAGCTGCCAACAACGCTAAACATGAACGAATTTATTGTTTAGAAGCGATTCCAAAAATATATCAGATTTATGGGACGCATTATGCAATTCAGCATTAAGTGTGCCAAGCCGAAAAGCTTTAAATACGACGGCAGCTGGGCTTCATGCAGGCCAACTCGAACCTATCAAAACCCACCTTGGTAATGCAGGTAAATTTAGGGCTTTCGAAGATCGGAGCGAAGAATGCGAGGAGATTTGCTAAAGACGGCGCTTTGTTGCCGTAGCCAAATTATATTAATCTTCCAAGCCTTGTCGGATGTTGAATTTAGTTTGGGAATGTGTCGGAATATTATTGTTGTTTTGAACTATGGACAAAAATGATAAAGCAAACGGTACTTTTATGAACGGCAGCTGTTGCACAAGCTGAATTATCGGTTCGCTCAGTACGATTGCTTATCGGTATAATTTGGAAATAACAGCTTAGTTATAGCTTTACATCGGGGGCAGCCTTAATATTGAATTTGCGTTAGCGCTTTTAACATTACCTTCATCGTCTAGAGAACTTTCAATGCTCCTACCAACCGGCAAACTTAAGGCTTCTAATACAAGAACACAACTCGCGAAAACACAAAGAACTCGGAGGATTTTCATCGTGAAGAGAAATTGACTTTAAACCTGCTTTTGGTTTGAAACTTTGAATGTCGTCCCGAATGCAGCCAAATACTGAAGCAAACTTTGAAAAGCCAGCATTTTAATAGGTGTTCCTTCTATTTGCATTGTTAACCGCATCCGAGGGATTCCACTATTTGCAAATGACTAACCGTTTCCATATTTGTAAGTGATTGATGTGCTTCTTTGAATTAAATTGAGATTTTACTGATGGTTTTACTGAAAATTACCATGCAGTTTATTTAGTCTGAAAATTGACCGATTATGACAAAGTTTTTATTGAAGAGCGGTTAAGAAGCCAGTTATTTCAAACTAGACGTGGCCTATTCAATTGATTCGGTGAACTTTGATTTTTTAACCTTCAAGTGCTGATAAAGTATAAAAATACTTCAGATTTCCGCCTAGGCGCCACACGTTTTCATATCCAATTTTAAACTGGATTTAGACAAAAATGTCTTGCATAGTGCATCTTCAGTTTCATTTTCTTCAGGGGCGGATTAACCGACTGGCTAGCAGAGGCTGTTGTCCCGGGCGAACCCTGATATTAAAAAATTTTTACATTGTGGGCCCCATATTCATTTCACTCCCGGGCCTCGTGAAGCTTTGATCCGCCCCTGATCTTCTTCACCCAACGTACCATCTTTCTTCACAACTCCTGCTGTTAGCAGTCCAGAACAAGCCAACACAATGCAGGCAAGTATCAAGAACCTCATCTTGCTCAAAATAATCCGAAATATGGCACAAATTCACGTTTCAAACTCACTGATAAAATTACAAACAATAGAAATCACAGTCAAATCACGGCTTTCATTAATTAACAATCACCACACGGTAAATTTCAGAAAAGTTACGGCAATGGAGAGAAATTTTGTCGTTTTCATGCGCGTTTACTCGACTTGAAACCAGCGCTCTAACTGGCGCGACCGAAAGCAGCCGCTTTTTCTCCGCCATCCGCGTCCCCACTGCAGTCGAAAACAAAAAAAAAGAAAATGCAACCTCGTCCTAAGCTTGCAGACTTTAGGTTTAGAATGCCATCATCTGCACTGCCCATATGATTCAAGGTGCAACCAAAAAATTTGCGCGATCAATCAATTTTTCATCATTTTTATCCTCGCCGAAACCTCCTTGGTGTCAAACAGAAATTCACTTCGCCAATTAACAAATTCAAAATCAATTTTTAAGTTCCAACTGCTATTTTTCTCACTTTAAACGGTTCCCCGTCAATGAGTAAATCACCATAAAAAAGAAGCAGATCTAGAGATAAAGCAGCAGACAATCAACGTTTAATTGGTTCGCTGATACTTTAATCTGCAAACTAGCGATTTTTGTTGATGGCTGTTTTGATCCAATAACAATCCAATAACGAAATCGGATGCAAAAATACCGACGTTTTGTCACGAATATCAAACAAATATTGTGTGATTAAAAGTACAGATGCGAAATACAAATACAGGATTCAGGAGTGTTGCTGTCCTGGCTAAACCTAGTTAATAGTTAACCTATACCTGGCCTGGGGGTGCCTGAGGTTAGCACATTTTACTTACCACAGGCACCTTTGACTGCCCGAATAATGCCGAAAGTTTTTCAATATTGAGCCTGCTTTTGTACAAAAAATGTGGATTCTCGTTTTCCTATTTGTACGCTTTGCGGCCAACAAAACCGTAAGAAATAAGAGGTCGTACGCAGGTGCAAAAGTATAATTTTTTACATATATGGACGTAATTTTTACAAATGAATCCAGCAAAAACTTGGCGCTGCCGTTTCGGTCAACGCTTTTAAACTGCAATGCTGTTTTATATTAGTTATTATGGAAGAAATTTGAAGAAAATCCTTTAGTGATTCTATGCTGGCAAAGAGGTCGTTTTAATCTATTTATGGTACCCGCAGCATAGCACAATTTCTTCCAATTAAACAGGCGATGGACAAAAACGATTGCCTCGATGATGTGTGGTTAAATTTAACTCCATCAATGCAATAAATGGCACACTTGTTAACATTCTTTCCATAAAGAGAAAAATTTAATGCCCGTCATGGACAAGGTGTGTCTTGTTCAAATATTTGCTGTTTTTTTAACCACCAGAAAGGCCCTGCCAGATGTTTGTTTTATGGGCGGGGGCGCTCCTTTTATAGCTAACCGACTTTGGGGTGAATTATTTTCGGACTTTTGTTTTTCGTCGACAAATGAGTTTGGTCGAGTTTTTGCTAAATTTCCCTAACAGGCTTCCCGGTTTGAACTATTCAGAATTGTATGCTTTTGATGTCATGCGGAAATATTTGTTTATTGATAAAGTTGTCGACATAAGGGCACATTCAGTTCAATCGAGAGATAAAATGATCGATGTCTGGGTCTAGCTAATAGTTGAATCAAGTAATACAGAAAATACAGTTTAAAAACTTGTAAGAGTAGCAGTTTCCGATTATATTTGTAACAAAGTTTGCGGTGATGATGCGAACTGGGCCGGGTCTGGTGAAAAGCCCCAAAGTCTCTTATCATGTGTTTTGTGCTAAAATTAAACGAAACAAGAAAAATCCTCCGTTATCAGGAAAACAAGCCAGGAACTATTATTGATCTGTTTGTCTTTCAGGGTAGGGCCTGACAACAGAATATTTATATGCTTCAGCCCACAGTAACTTTACTTAAGTAAAGCTGCTGATCATAACTAAATTTAATGGTTGATTAATAAGAAATATTGGCGTTAGGTAACGCGAAAAAGTGTCATTCATTCACATTTAATTATTCCTGTACAAGGCCGCAATGTTAGCATTCAATCACGTCAAAGTAAATATTGAAACATGTTGCCTAATCAATTAGGATGAGCTGATGATTCCATTGACTAAACGATTTATAAATACGACCACAAAACCTCTTCATTATTAGAGTGCGCTTTTGCAGCTTTTGCAGCAAAGCCGGGTGTTAAAGTTGAGGTTCTTTTCCCCATAGCGATTAATATTAGCTAAAGCAACTGGGGTGCACTCACTATGCGATGTTAATCAATTAGCCGCAAACTTCTCGAAACGTTTTTTAATCTCTAGGCTTATTAAGTTAATATTTCTGCTTGCAAAAGCTGAGATGATTTTACAATTTGACGATAGGAACTCTATCAAAACTGATGACTGATAAAAGTTATCATCGCATAGAATTCACATGAAAGAAGCTGCAGGAAGGTTCTTTATTTTCTCAAATGCCAAAGCAAGAGCGCAGAAAATGTCTTATCAGACATGTTACTGTTAGCTAACCCACTACAGGACGATATTCCTGCACTTCCTGCTTGAGGCTGGCAAGTAATTGATGTCGAGTCGTATCTTAAGCTTGTCATGATACCGAGACTGAAACATAATTCTTGAACATTTCTGGGCTCGCAAGCAAGGCAATAAGTTACGTTAGGCATTTCAAACTTTGAAGTTGATTTACGTCGGATCGTTCAAATATTTACTCTTCATTTTATCTAGAACAAAGCTCGCATCTCGTAATAAGAAAAGTAAATTAACGCGGATGCTTTGGACAGGTTCATTATACCCCGGATTGTGTGAGTTGCGAGATTCCCATTATCGTGTTCTGATAGTGAGGAAACTTTTTATTTTACTGGTCGTAAATCTTGGGAGTTTTGTGGATGAAGGAAAACACTGCATGAAGGACCCTTGCTCTTGTCAAACAGATCACAGGCTCTCTCGTCGAACCAGCCGACAAACCACACAAGAATTTGTTGACACCTCACTGTTAAAGGCGGGGTGGAACGATGCCAAAGACAAATAAATCATTTGACAAGGGGATTGGGGATCGTTCTGCCTAAGTGCAGACTGCCGGGTGTATTTAGACTTTAGAGGGTTGTTGACCGATATTTTTATTTACGAGCCGTTTTCCATTAAGCCAGCGAATACATTTTGTATGCTCAGTTCTATTACTTTGTTGCTGTTAGCATGGGATCATAACCATTACAGCTCATAAGCTCTCTTACGGAGATTAAGTTGTTTCAATATTTGCCGGTAATTGCCCAATATACTTTGTATGAAATTTGCTTAGGCACTAAACTTAATGGGTATGCAAAGAAAACACATTAAAAGTCATTAAAAAAACGGTTTTCATCTGAGTCCGACATCAAAATTTGCCAGGGATTTTTACAGTGAAATTAAACTTCTAATATTAAACCTTTTACATTAAACGCTCTAATCATTAAAAACTTGTGCTATAAAAAATGAATTCTTTGAATGAAACAGTAGCAAATTATAAACATTGAAGGCGTAATGTGAATTTCGCCCAGCAATATCGGACCAATTTAGAAAATTACCAGTAAACTTTGGGTTTTATGGGTTTTCTATTCCCCATAGTCGCCTTACATCATTAAATTAAAAATAGTATCGGCGCTTAGCGATTATGAAAATATGGTCACTGATGTTTATTGCATACACCCATTTATTTAACTTGCAAGAAAATGAACTTTTTGCAAGAAAATGAACTTCTTCGCACACTGAACGTAATAATGTCACTGGAAAGCCCCCATTTGCCGTCTAAAAATACCCGGAGACTTGATCCATACGTGTTTATCCGTTTAATTCCTCTGAAAGTCTAATTAAAACTAATGAATACCGAACACAAACTTCGGTTGTGTGTTGGCAAAAGGGCGATCTATCATATCAAATGAGGGTCAGCGTGATGTATTAATGGAAAACTTGGAAAGGTCACATGTAACTAGTTTTCTTTACTTGGCAAAAATGTGCTTAATCAGCAAATAATTTAATTGATGATTATAAAAAACATACACACATTTACATGTATCAATGAATACATGATTTGGCATTCTGGTTTTTTTGGAATACATAGTTGATTTTTTAAATTAAATTTCATCAAAGAGAGAAGTTTTATCTTGAAACTTGGAAAAGCCACATGTAAATAAGTTTTCTTAACTTTGCAGAAACATGCTTAATCGTCAAATAATTTGAAAAATGTTCGTACATTTGCATGTACCAATGAATACGTAATTTAGAACTTTTGCTCATTTTGAATAGTTCCTGATTTTTTAACTAAAAATCACGGCTATGAGTTTCAAATCAAGAAGTTTCATCCTGAAATACCTTCCGAATCAAGCAAATTTCTTACTTGCAATTAAAATCAAACCATTCACAAATTACCTGGATCTAATGACTAAAAAACACATTTCTTCAAAAATGGCCGCAAATGATAGGAACATTCAAGACTACTCCAAATACAATCATGCGTTTTTGTTAGTTTAACGGGCCATTTTTAAATTTGTGTGCAATTTAGCCGGGTAAATTGAGATGGTAAAGACTGGAAACGCTCAAAGTGCCCTCCTGGCCATGCACATTTCAACTGAAATGAGATGACTAACAAAAGGAAATGACTCTATCGCTAGGGGATCGAGATTTAATGATAGTTCCATGTCTTATTTATTGTCCTTCTGGCCAGGGAGGATTTATACACCAGCAGTCCTCCCCAGAATAAGTAAGTGCGACTGAATATATTATTTCCCATTTGTGAGAATTGCTTTAACCAGCCAAAGCCTAATTAGAAACTACACTGATTTTTCAGCTATTTCTAGTCGTGCAAACATTGCTGGAAATCACTTGGGAAAAATGAAAAAGTCGATGTCCCATGCCCAATTATTCACGTTAGAGGCCGAATCATGATCATCATTGAAATAAAACTGCGCCCCCATATCATCGAATCCAATTTTGAAAGTTCAATAACCGTGTCTTTTCGTGTTAGTCATCGAGGTTTTCGATTCAGCCGGTGATTATTTATGTTATTAAAGTGCCGTTTAAGCCGATTTATTATGGTTGCTGCACTGTTTTGTCTCAAAACACCCGGTTTCAACTCTTTAGCCAACTGTGGCGTGCACTGTTTGATCACTCCCTGGATTAGCCCTGGTTTCTTGACTCTTTAACCGCATTTAGTTGCTCCACAAATCAGCATTGTCGGATTGCTCGGAAAATCTTTCGCAAAATTTGTGAAATGCACCACTTCAATTGAACGTTTCTCTTAGTCATGCTGATTGAGTATCCAGCGAATAGAATTTTTGCAACACGCAGTTATTTTTAAGTTTAATCGACCATTAATCAAAAAGATTTAACATCGTTCAGCCTGCCAAAACACACATTGCCCATGCATTGATTTATGCCGGCAGTAAAGAATTATTGGGAATGGTTTATGTTTGCCAGGGAAGAGCCTGATTCCACAATTGTCCATAACAATTAATAGTAGAATAAGGTTTGGTAATAAAAATAAAAAGCCAGGGCTTTAAATCAGTTTAAAAATGTCTCTAAAAATTAAATTATCACATCATATACAAAAAAACTGTTCTTCTTTTGCAATTGCTCTAAGCACAGAAAATTGATTATTTGTTGCTTATTTTCAATGACTGGCGAACTGCATTAAAAAGTCAAATTTGCGAGAAATCAGAGATAAGAAAAGGAGCCGATGCATTTTTGTTTAGTTGTTTAGGAGTGAGAAACCATCGCAGTTCAAATTCAAAAAATGGATTTAAGTGATCAATTTAAATACGATTTTTGGACTGCATTTGCAGGCAGTAAGAAAAGGAGTGTCATTCCAACAAAGTTAATATAATCAATATTCAATTGTTGGCTTAAAACTGACGAAATCAAGCCTCAGATCCGAGTCTGTTTGCCAGAACATTACCCTATTTATGATAAAAGTGTCTCGTTCATATCTGGTCGATTTGAACATTAAATTCTCAATTGACCATTGTTTGCCAACGTTTGGCTTGGATCTCTTTGTTTGAATTTTCCTTAAGGGGCTTATATTTTTGATCGCCAAATGTCAACGTTCGTTTAACTACAATTACTGTGGGCCTGCACGTTATTGATTGAAATCAATTGCTTTCAATTGATTTATTAGACAGTGGCCGGGTTTCTCGTTCTTCCACTGATCCACACAAAGGGTTCGACATTTTTGGGGCTTTATCAAGCAACCATTACCTCTCGCAATGCTCGTTATTGCAACTCTTTTTACCCACAAAAGCGTCACACTACCGGTTTGGTGAGTATGCTTCCCATTTGCATTGCCACACGTTTCCACCATCTCGAACCGGAGGAATTCTGCAGTAGAACACGTTTTCAAGATCACTTGACCGATAACGGCAAATCCTCTTGCCTTATTCGCTATAAACTTCTCGATTTTATGAATGGAGCTACATCTTCAATAAAAAGCTCTTTGTTTCATTGGCCAGCGGGCCAAGAATCACACCAGGATGGTCTTGATTTATATAAGAATAGTTTTAAAAAAGCAAATAAACTGCGCTCCAAATGTTACGTCTAAATCTAAAAAGTTCTCCAAGTTTTGATTGGGAATATTTTCTTAACCTCATGTTTTTTGAGTAAGTTCGATATTTAACCGTCTGTTAATCTTGAGCCAGTCGAAAGATATTCACTATTTCCGGTCACATTTTCCGCAGGAAATTAAAAACAAGTTTAGGCAAATTTTGCGCGGAAAATATGACCGGCCATAAAAAATTAAAATCTTTCTACTGGCAGAAGATAAACGGATGATTAAAAATTCAAATTACTCAAAAGACATCAGGTTATAAACACTGTATTTTTTTTCGGTATGAGCTACTCGATATTGCCCGCAGGCGAAATTAAACTTTGACCAAGAAAAGATGGCAGTAGTTAAACACCCTGTACCATACGTTCATTTGATTTTTTTGCTCATTTTGCGATTTAAATTTTGTCCCAGAAGATAGCAATGAATGAAAAAATATATTCAAATCGCATCACACACAGTCAAGATTCAAAAGTTAGTATTTACAGTGCCTATTTGGTGATTGATGTGGATATTAAGAATAATTTTCACTAAATCTTCACTCTGCTCAATTGCGGCCCCAACACTGGCTCATTTGCCATTTGAACCAAAAGTTTCTTTATTTCCTGGTAAAAGTGGAAACTACTTCCTTGCATTCATTTCTAATAGGTTGAGAAGAATTGTCCACTTGAGTACTTTACCGACCCAAACCGTGAAAATCCGAGGACAAAGAATGTGTATTATCTTGTTTTAAACTAGTTAAATTTAGAGTCGAACGGACGGGGCGTGTAAGATCAGTCGTAGGACTTTGGACCGAAAATGATGAAAGTGCAAAATTTGCCGCTCTGTCTTTGACTAAATTTTGTAAATTATGTTCTTCCATGCCTAGTAGGAGGAACTAAGAAAGTGAAAAATTCCTCACTTCCAAACTGATTAGCACAACGCCTTCGAGCTAAGATTTTCAATTCCTTGCTAGGTGTTGCGTACAAGTATTTCCACTCGATCACATCTTCAATTGCAAACGAATAGGCGTAAACATATTGAAACAAATAAGGAAATTAACATGCCTACACCTTTAAATTTCATAACGTTTCACTAAGTACACACATTTTTCATGTTCTGTGAGGTAAGGATTAATGTCGCAAGTCGACGGCTACCTACAAAGCCCACTGGCTATAACTCTTACGCATTATTGTTAAAATTAATAGCCACTTTAATAGGGGACTTAGAAGATGGTAATTTTTAAATAATTGGCCACGAAGTCGTCGAGTCTAAGCTATTACCGATCTTTTTAACGTGATCACTGATCAGACAGTATGTCGCTGATGGTTGACCATGCAACCTAGTTCAAGCCTGGTCACTTTCACATTGAAATTAATCTTCTGAGAAGTGAACGGCCGGCGATCATCTTTTGATTCGACATTTATTCAGTAACAATGAGTTCGAATGGACAATATAAAATGCAGGTGCACTAAGCAGAAGGTGCTTAGAGCGATCAAAGTACTAGTCGTTGGAATGTAGAAATAAAATATTCTCCATTGAAATGTATCATAAAGAACTGGTAGGTGTGCGGGCACCAATGCATATCTGCACGCATGATAATTTATTGTCGATTCAAGAAACGTGCTGGGTTGTTTTCTAGAAAAACCATTAGGTGTGACAGTATGGGAAGTGGAAAATATGGATAAATTTGAATAGTCGAAGAAATTGCCAATTTGATTTGTAAATGGGATGTTTGACTAATGACTGAAAATACGACTCCGAAAAACTGTACTTTATGTAGCCCATGTATTTTGCATTTGTCGATGTAAAAGGAAAATGTTGTTTAAGAAAAATCCGCTCCATTGATAACACGCTAGATTTAGCAACATGTTTACAAAGATTACCATCAACTAACAGACCATCCTTATCTTCAGCACATATTGTATAGCCCTTCTCTGAACCTGGAACGAGTAACGGTTATTTATTTGTACAAACTTTATATGCTGTGACACACGCAGACGAATAAATACCAAGTAAAAGGGAATCCCTGCTTATGAAGTCCATCCTCCCACCATCCTTAGGGAATCCCTGCCATGTAAGAACGAAGTATTTACATTCACGTAGAAAACTTAGGCAGGTGTACCCAAATCGACTCCCTAATGTCTAGCAGCTCCAAGGTTTTTAATAAGAGCGACTGCTTTGAGTTTCAAGAGTTGTTCAAATTGCAAGAGAGCTGAATTTTGAGCTTATTTTAAGAGACGGTTTATTTTGCCCATATAAAATGCCTTGTCCTCAAATAGATTGTCCTCAAATAGGGACCAAAAGGTCATAATCCTAAGCGCCACAAGTACCTCACCGTTACTCTAAACTGCATTAATTCCGTCAATGTCCAACAATATCCCAAAAGTACTAACCAGATTGTTATCGTCGAATTGCTTTAGGTGTGCGCCGTATATGATTACAGTCTTTATTAGGTTATCTTGCTTACTATCTTAATTGCGTGCATTATATTAATGCACCAAGAGCGCTATAAGTAATGTGTGACACACTTAGCATATGATCTAAGAGCAGCTTGTTGAAGGAAGTCGCAATTTATAGCGTTCTGAGGTTGGGTATTCACAGGTCATTGGCAGTATATTAGATTTAAACTATCTGGTTTTAGGCCAATAAGATACATAAGAGAAGATACGTTCCATATGGTTGAGGCAGATGCATGCCTTCAATACCATTTTTCCTGGGTATTTTGCCTCTTAAAATGACATAGTTTTCCTTTAAGAAAACGTGATTTTATTTCACAATAAAGAACGAATTCTTGATCAAGAGGTAAGCGAGGGCCATCACTTAAAGGGACGACAAAGTTAAGCTGTAAGAGAAAAATCGTTAAATATTAACACATATATGTGTAAGTCGACTTATTTTCAAAATAATCAAAAGTCACCTTTTTTCAATATATTTATGCGAAATGTATATAGAAAACCTACTCATGCAAATAAATATTTGAATTTTAACTCAAATCACCCGATAATGAAAAAAGAGCATTTTTAAAAGTTCATATGAAAACGCAAAAATAATTTGTAATGAATCTAATTTTGCAAAAGAAAAACAATTAATAAAAGAAGTTTTAAGTCTCAGCAATTATCCAGATTCATTTATGGACAAATGTTTTAATGACGCTGAAAATCCTAAATTTTAATAAAACCAAATTGAACCCTTTGCAAACCTGTAAAAATTCAATACTAGAACTATCTTCAAAACCGAAAATACAATCCGAAGCAAAGTTTCAAAAACAAAACCGCATGAAAACATTAAAAATACACGAGAACACCAATCATACATAAAAAACAATTAATTTTATAGATCACATATTTGCGAACATGCATTTTAGCAAAGGAACCAACAACAGAACTCATTTCACTAAAACAAGATTTGTGTTTTGTAAACAAATTTGTTGCTCTCATTTTAAAGTAATTTGAGTCATCTGAACTAAACCAAAGAAGCATACTTGTACATCTAAACCAGACTTCAACCAAATTCCTTGTTTCAATCCATGAGATTTAAGTGAAAATAAAAAATGACAATTTGCGAGAAACCGAAAACTCAGAGCGATTTTTTAAACATTTGTGGTCAGGTTTTGGTAGTTTTTGAGTACGGTAGCAGATTTGCTATCGAAACGTCAAGGTAACTATCCTAAATTAATTAGTTTAGTAATTGGAATTTTTCGCTTACAGCTTAAGCCTAAGTTTGTCTACCCTGTAGCTCATGTTTACCTTCTAATAAACAATTCTTTATTGCGAAATAAAAGCACTTTTTATCAATATGGAATAGAAAAAGCGAACAATTTCTGATTTTTTTAATTAAAAAATTTTGAGGCAACAGACCCAAGAAAAATACTTTAAAAGCTCTATAGAAGTTAGATGAGGTTTCTCAATTAATTCCTTAATTCAAAATCATCACCTAAATTTACGCATAGTTTGAACTGTTTCAACTGATGGAAGTCGGTACCTATACATATTTGTATCGGGTGGTTCGTCCCCATCCAATGCTAGATACACATCTAGATTAAACAGCCTCACAAGAGTAAAATGATCAAAACCTGTTCAGACCATCGAAACGAAGAAAAAATAAAGTTGTAATGGAAGAGGCGGCAGGATTTAAAAGCCGCTTATACACGACTGGTACACGGGCGATAAAGATGCATGGTTCAATTCCCCTGATTCACTTAATCCGAAAAATGTTGTTTGAACATTGAAAAGGGTATTTGTTGAGTAGGCTGGCGTTGATTTCTTCGGTAAGAAGTCTCAGAACAGTCCGGCTCTGAAATCGTTTTAGGCGCCGCTTATCCTAGTTGACTAGAAATGAGGGCGGCTACTGGATGTTAGACGGAAAAATCGATCTTGCTCAGCGTTATTATTCTCGTAAAGGTCGAGAAACAGTTCTGATAGTTCCAAACAAGGAAATAATTGAAATGCCTGACCCGCTAGCCGATATTCGACTGATAAGAGAAACTACTCATGCAGCTAAGAGGTCATAGTGGAATTGTTTGATGTTGATAACATGCATTTTCGTGTGTATTGTGGCCGAGCCACATAACACACTGTTAGGTTTATTTCATGGTGCATCATTCATTATTCAAGAAGTAAAGCCATTTGTTTAAAATTCCACTCGAAAGATGCCCGTCATATCACGAAGTCCTTTTCCTGTGGTCTTTCGCAAAGTCCCAGTACCGGAGAGCTTTAAATTCACAGAAAAATCGAACCAACATGTTGAATACTAATTGGGAATATCTAGTCCTTTAAAGTGTTTTCATTAATGTTGTTAGATTCTTATTGGACTTTTTGGTTTTGGAAATATTTTCGTTGCAATGCATATATCATCAACTGCACTTCACTTGTTCAAACTTGACGCAGCTTCAGAACGGGGGTAAAGTTCAATGAACGTCGCAATTTAAATTCTATTTATTTTTAAATTGAAATGTAAATTAAATATGTAAATTGAATACGCCTTTTGTACATCTACCGGGAAGTTTTTCTAAGCATCCGCAAGCATTTCCTATTCTGGCCAGAAATCATCCCAAATGAAAAAAAGTGAAATCCTCTAGTCGATTTCGTTCTCATGACTAGTAAAGGTATAAAGTACCAAGAACACCATGTTCAAGCAAACGTGGGTGGTAAACATGCACCATCATCGAGCAAACTAACCAGCAAATAAAGTATATCCAAACTTGACATTTAAAAGGAAGCGATACATATTGAGCATTATTTAAAACTCTCTCTTTGAGCGTGTATAGTTTCAAGGTGTGAGCGGATCGCCAGGTATTGGACGCAACCTACAAGGTTCATGAGTTATCGTCTTGTAATCTTTTTAATAATGATTGTCGTTTTTCACGGCTATGTCTCCGTCATGTTGCTAATTAAAGATAAAGTGATAGTAAATTAAGTAATTAGAAGGTCGTTAATGAAAATGAAATTTTCTAAAACATTGCAGTAAAACAAGTTGATGTGGATTAGATAAGAATTGTCTAATACGCGAGCTTTTATTACTACTTAACCGGGATCATGCACTATAAACAATATTTTTAATAAAACTTTTTTCACTTTTTAGTGTTGTTGATAGGAATTCGATTTCGACGTTTTGCTAGCTCGCATGACTTAGAGGTATAGAAGTGCGTCCGCTTCTGGAGCAAATCATCCAAATTCGCCCTAAGAAATTTGCGCAAATCGGTGATTTTCTTCTAAAACAACGGCAAAAATATCCTGAAGAAATCAATGAAACCGCCGACCTACAAATCCGGCTTCTTTATTGTTAGGAGGACAATGAGTTCTTATTGTTAGCAGCTTATCTTCAAATCGATATCTGTTACCGTTTTCGAGATATTTCACATTTAAACCTCTAGGGATTTTTTGACCTAACTTAAATTGGATCCCTAATATTGTCGTCAGTTTATATTTTCAAAGTGGACTATGTAAAAAATGTGTTTTTCTGTCAATTTTGTACCAGTTTAGTGCTAAAAGAAATATTTTTCCTTGTATTATTACATTGAAATTATTGAAAGTGCTCCGACAGAGCTTATTTTCCAATGAAGAAATGCCCAATATGATTTGTGTTTTTGCCTAAGAAAAAATTCAATACTGCAGAAAACTCCCGAAACCACAAACAATTTTTCCAAGACAACAAACAATTTTTGAAAAGGTTAATAAATGTATTGAAGTCACAGCAGTTCATGTTCAGGAACAAATCATTATAAAACAATAATTTTCGAAAACTTTACCGAGGCTGAAAAGTAATTTACAGTAGTTTTTAACTACTTGCTTTGTAGATTCAATGGCAATTTACGAATTATTGTGAGGGCTCGGGTCAAAAAGGTTTATAGGGATAAAAACGCGTTATTTAGAAAATCCGTTACTTTGTCTAGGTACTCCATAACCACTGGAAATGACCAATCAGCGCTCCAAAATAGATTTATTAAACTTTATTTAAACGCCCGCTGTTGTATATAAACATATTATAGTGCAACACTCTGTATATACAATACCTATTCTTCTCTGTGCAATGATCTGTTTCAAATCCCAAATACTGTTGCCCACATAATTTGAATACATTACGAGGCCCACCACAACCATTAATCTTTTTATGCAGATGAGGATATCAAGTTTGAAGGGAACTTTTGGAGACTGCATATTATCATGCTGAAGATGCCTTAACTGATGCGGCGAGCTGCTCTATTTACATATTTTTACTGTCTTATGTATCCAGGATGGAACCAGAGGCACATTTGATTAAAAACGAGAAAAAACAAGTTTTTCCACGTAAGTTTCAAATATATTGAAAGTTTACCTGATTGGAAGCATTAATAATAGATCGAAAGAGAATGCAGAAGTTTAAAATAACGCAATACTTTTGCTGACACTGCAGTACAGGACATTTCAGCGGAAAAACGCCAGCTCCCATAATCTTTGCAGCGTAATTAGAATACCTACTTAAACACCTTTTTCCACAGCATGCACATCCATTAGCAAGTCTCACGTTTCGCTTACCTGTATCCATATCGATGTTTTATCGCATATCCCCTACGTAAACTATACGACTAAGTAGCTTTGTCTACCTTTAAAACGAATCTCGTAACGCAAGAAAGGAATTACAGTATAATATTTCATACAGAGTGCATTTTTCCGAGACCTGGTCCCGGCTCTCCAACAGACGAAAAAAACGAAACATGTCGCGTCCTTGAATGTGTTATTTGTGAGCTGAGCGCCAGATGAAGTTCAGACTGTTAGAGATCGGATGCTGCAGAAATAACCTGAGCTTTTCCATATGACAATCGCAGCTTTAAGCGATACATTTATGAAGATCTGAGACGCTGCGAAATTTTCCCATATAAAGGATTATCATTCCCAACCGGAGCGAATGAGTTGAACTGTTTATTTTTTTTCACTTAGCCAGTTCGTGCAGATGTTGGTACTCGAGCGGTTTTTTATGTCCGCCCCAAGGTGTCAAATCGGTAACAATAATTGGCACTTAGATTGAAATGGGTTTCCGTAATTCGTTTGCAACAATTTTAGTTCTCTACAATAAGGCTGAGAAACTACTGGTTTCCAAGATAGGCAGCTTTAAATTCTAAGCAAACCCCTGCAAGTGGCTGCGCCAATAACGCGCAATGTTTATTCGAACATGTATGCATTTCTGTTTGTCCTCATGAATCAGTCCTGAAGATTATCTTTCGAGTTTCAAATCTGAGATGTACAGAATTCAGTCAATAAATAATACTAAGGTTGCCAATGGTCGGTGAAAAATCCCCATAAATGACGTTAGAAAGTGTGATTGATGCAAACTGCTGCAATAAATGCGTATAAGAATCGCTTTATTACATACAAGCCAACTGCACAGGTGTTCATTAACTTTTCCTTAACCAGACCAGTTTTAATTACAATAAGCATATTTGTATGGACAGGTTGACTTTGTAAAGGGCGGCACGGTTTTCTTTCGCAGCAATTATGCGACTTGTTTGCTCTGTTGAATCTTCATTGAATATTTTTATCGAAAGCCGCACTAATTAGCCTTCAAAGTGCCTCGTTTGAGGTCACTTAGTGCAAACAGTTTATTTTCGGCGATAACCACTTGGCGAGGACGGCTTCCTTCCTCAATACTTAAAATTATACACGCCAAGCTGGAAAACCTAAATATTTGGAAAAACTGGAGAAATTCGTTTGCCAGTCTGAATTAAAAGTGTGGCTAATTTATTTTGGTCAAGGCCAATTAACAGACCATCCAGAACTAGTGACTAGGCGTTTTAACTGAAACTAACTAAATGTACTGGAAACATGAGCGAATTTTCCATTTTAAGGCCAGCTGATGATTAATGTGTTTTGTATGATTTGCTAGCAAATTTCCATAAATAAATTTTAGACATTGAATTAACTTTGCTCCAATTAAAATATCCCTAAGACAAAAGTATCGGAAAATCGTATGAAGTAAACGAGAGGCAAAGGAGTTGAGAACGCGACTTTTGACTGAATGTTTTATCACTCGGTGCTCCGATTTGAACAATCCATCTAAGTTTTGTCCTCCAATAGAGTTATGATCCAATCAAAAAATTACTTAAAAGTTAAGGAATATTTAAGCTGTGCGTTAAATTTGAGGCGCAGCGCAATATACATATTCCAATTTACCCAACCGCAATAATTTAGTATTATTTAGAATTTAGAACACCAGTCGTTGAATTATATGAGTCATTAGCTGATGCAAATGAGGTCGCAAAAAACTCCCGTTTCTATCCATACTTTCCGCCTAATTTGAGCCATTTTTGGCTAGGGCGATTAGTCACTACTCCGTGTAGTCTGTCAACATTCTACGAATTTACGACATCCTTTTAATCGCAAATCTCGACAAGGAACCGTAGTGTTCAACATTTGCATGTGCTATTTTGGGAGCCGAAATTAACCAGAGTTATTACAACGCATTGTCATTGATTGGCACGTTTTCTATGACATAAATATTTGATTATTGAGCCGGAGCAGATTGAATTTAACTATTCAAGTCGCATAAAAGCTGATCAGTATGCATAAAGTACTGGACGTGGACATGGTGGTGATGTAAGTTGCTGACTAAATTATTCTCCACAGTTCTTCGTCATGGTTCTAATATGGAGTTCCGATATGTTTTTAATGGCCTTTACCTTGATAATATTAAAATATGTACAGGCCTTCAACAGCACAGTTCAAAGTTCCGTAAATTCAGTCGTTTTGTTACCCTGAGGACTTTCTGGCATCCAACACATCACACTGTGAAGTTTTAATGTCGCTGTCCAACTTGACCGCTTTTTGTTCTAAAGATCGCAAAGATTTCGGTTAACGATCTTATTTGCTTATTCTGTACGTTGCATCAACGTCTCACAGCGCTAGAAGTGTGGGTGTTTGATATATTTTCAAATCCATGAGGAAACAAACTGATTTTCGAAAATTCTGTATTACTGGCTCACTGATATTTTTAAACCCCTTTTTAATAGCGCAGATCTAAACAGCAATATTTCCTACATAGAATTTCCCGGAGGTATTTCAGGTTCAGTTGCAAGAACACCGATTTCGTTTGTGACTTGAAAAAAGTTTGCAAGCTTTGAGAGTCGAGCAGTTTTCGAAAGTGGTATGGGACGTAGAGTGATTAAAGGAATCGAGGTCATAACAGACAGCAGACGCGAAATGTTTTAACAAGCAGTTTACAACCGATCAGAACCTATCAGACCTTATTTGCATGTTTATTGCCATATTTGTTTGTTTGCTCGCATTTCCATGAATCTTTAAATTGTCTATGGATTTTTCCTGGTTGAGCCTCCAAAATTTACGTATTTTTTCTTTAAATGCCTCGGGCCTTCGGTAGTGCATTTCCGTTTTTTCGTCCTATTTTCACATTCCAATACCCGATTTTAACTGTTACTAGCATTTTCATTGCTTTTAACCAAATTTTACTTTCATTCGATTTTACATACTTTAGATGTTCATATTAAGCCTTTATTTCTTGTCTGGCAAGTGAACATAAACGCACTATACCGAACGAATGATGTGTTTTTGGCAAATATCCATCGGCTTTATGCAATTTTAACCGGCATGCTCTGGATAACATTACATTAAATCCAGGAGAAATTTTGGTACGAGGGACGCCGGGAAAGATAGCGGATTTGCCTCTGTTAGGTCTGTTTTGGTAGTAAGAGGATACAGTCATTTTGGATTAAAAATAAGCTTCTGTATCCCAAACATTTAAAATACTGGGACTATTTTATATTATTTACAACGGGTCAATGAAAACCCAATAACTTTTTCAATTTGCGTCACTTTCTTTTCGTAAATATTTTAACAAAATTAGCCTTGTATGTCAGCCTGATTAATTTCAAAAGTTGAACCAAACAGCTCTAAAAGCTTTCATTTGAAGTAGATGTTAATCTGTTTATGTTCTAATAGTAAATTATAGCATACTTGATTGGCAATGCCCTTCACTTTCATTTGTCTGGATTATCTATCAACTTTTTGATGGTTTATTGATTTTTTCATTTCAGCATTTACGAAAAACATCAATAAGAAGTTTTAAATTCGCTCGCATATCAACAATGTAAATAAATTCGAGTTTCATCATCAAAAGCAATACGGTCTTCTGACCATGTAAAATCACACTTCCGGGTCAAATATGTCAGGTTGGCAGTTAAATTATTTATAAACCAGGAAGATAAACTGGTGTTGAGGCTATTCCGATATAATGCACATAATTGCATTGCGACATTGCCTTTCCCTGAGTCAGTTGGTTTGTTTTCTTTCGTCAAAATGGTGTTTTTTCAGTGACTTTTCCAGTTTTAGTGCTCTTCTATTTCGGCTAACTTATGCAATTATTGCTTGAAACAATTTTCTTAAACTATTTACGCATATGATGATTTATTTGTGGCCCCATTTGATGCCCTAATGGCAAAATAAAGTAATAAAAATCAGATTTTTCCCGTTTAATCTGGGAATGTGACAAGCCCATGTTCTACTACAAGCCTATAAAACATTAATGATGCCCTCAAACATGCTTTTATGAGCTTGACTAAAAGGAGCGGATTGTTTGATGGGTCGTCCATTAATGTTAATTATGTTTATTGCAATGCATGCTTCAAATACATGGAAAATCGAATTGTGCCTGTTCAAAATCGATAAAAATATTGCAGATCCACACAAGTAAGCTTTTAAAGATTGGCAGTGTTTAGTGTTCATCAATCATATTTTTCGCCTAAAATTAACAGTGGTGTTCTTTGATCTTCATCATCAAAGGAGGATTAAATTCGCTCTAAAATTTTACAAGTTGCAGCTGCAAGATTTAACTATTTAGATACAACAGATACAGTTCATGTAGCTTAGCATAGAATTTTTACATGCATTAGTTCCATTGGTCCTTCCAAACTGTTGATAGTAGTTTGGAGGATTTATGGGAAAATCCGAAGTTTATAGTCCATATTCCATCAGTTGCCTTGCTTAACAGCGAAAATATCTTAATTGGAGTACTTTGGAGCGACTAATTAATGTTGTAAAAACCGTCCAAGTTCTGCTCTGTTGTGCATAGTTTTATTGGGGTCAGCTTGCCAATAGGCGGCAATTTCCCAAAATATTACATTACAATTGGATGCATTTTTTCATGCTAATTTCTCATAAAGCAATTGCTTTATAGAGCAGTAACTGTTACAATCAGTTTTTTGCTCATATTGAGAAAAATCTGGTGTCGAAAGAGTCGAATAGGTAAGTGTAATTGAAGCCATTTGTGATTGGCAACTCATTTTTTTTCGACAGACGAGCGGAAAATTTAATGTTCAGGGAATTTTGTGTTATTATAGAATAGATGGAGGATAATCCATCAAAACAGTTAAACTATAATGACTTATTTGGTATAAAATCATATTGTCTTGGTTATCGGGTATTATAAATGAATTACTTTTCTAAACGATGGCTTAGAGCTCGATAGTTTTTGTCATCGGCATTTTTGATGTCATTAAAGATAAAGTGAAAAAAAAAGAGGAGCATCGATTTTCCGGAAAATTTTGCAGGTTTCCAAGTGCTTTTGCGACAACATTTGAAACACTCCTTAATGATTTCTGCGCGTTTGACAACTGTATTCAACCATTTACCGCGACTTTACTCATGCGTTTGACAATGCTGACCAAGTTTAAATAATTTTTGCAGTATACATTTTTTAGACAAAAACCATCTGACTTCTGTTCGCTCTAAGAATGCTTCTATGGGTTTGGAACCGGTTTCATAGAAACAGTATGGAGCAACTGATAGTTAAACTTTAATCTAGAAAGGCTAGCTAAATTACCAGGTGCGTTTAACGATTAGTTTCCATGTTTAAATCAATTAGTGAACTACTTGAGAAGCTTCGGGTGCTGTCTATCCAATTCCATGGTCACGATTATTTATGTTGGTGAAAGTATGAACGTTTTAAGAAAAATTGCGATCTCGTCGAGTTCCAATAACAACAAACACCGTTTGGAAGTACAAGCGGGATTAGTCGACGATAAAAGCTGGGTCTGCATGCAAAATGACAATAGAAAACTAGGGGGAGATTACAGTGCTTTAAAGTACCCCTACGTAGGTGTTCCGGACAGCTGATTTTCGTCAAATGACCGGTAGGCATGCGAATACCCATTTGAAACACGTCCATATGGTTGCCTTGCACACCTTTAGGGTATTGAAGAATCAGTGGCAGCTCGTGCTCAAATCGATCAATCAATTGCGGAACGGAATACCATCATGTAAAAGCAAGTTCCTAATGTTTGTTCAGTAGTAATCGTTTACCAAAATTTAATTCAATTTAATCGGCTTCTGAAGCCAGTTGAATTCGGGGCACGTTCATTGAACAATTTAACTGGGAGGCGGTCCTTTCGATGGCCGGCAGTTTAAATTATATTTAAATTCGTATACAGAGTCATTAAGAGAAAAGTTGGAACAGTGTTTGTTGACCCCAACAGTTTAATTGAGCGTAAAATTAAACTTGTCTCGTCCGCCTTTGAGAGCGGAGATGACATTCTGCCACGGCCGCTCGCTAATTAATCGGCAAATATCAATTTAGATAAACAAATATATACTAGAATAAATCGAATGAGTTTCTGCGTTTTTAAGCTGTGATGGAAAATAATTTATGCAGACGTTTTGCAAGCACGCGTGGCTTGCATCTTCAGAGGTGGTTTGCTACTTGTGCTTGCCAAAAATTAACATTATTCATGTTTTTTTAATTTGTGTTATCCAAAAGTCGACGGTTTTCAAATACTGTTATCTACGAAATCTT
>NW_026019016.1:3296661-3313716 GCF_020466585.1 Dendroctonus ponderosae | reverse complement strand
TCAATCTGTAATAAAAGACGTGAGGAAATTCTGTCTTTTTTAAAGACAAAAATTTTTGAGGCGAAATACCCAAAAAGAAGTTTGTAAAAAATATAGTTGAATGCTTCGTTTTTTTCAAAATAAAAAAAATCAAATTTTTATGGTAGTTTTTTCTTACCGGAGTTTGACACTTTTTTCCTCAAAAATCAGTAAAATTAGAAGGTTTTGTTTGCAAGCATTTAGAAGATCAAAGTCTGTTCTATAAATGGAAAATGTTTCGATTTTCAATCATCATCAAGCAAATTTTAAGATATTTTTAAACGCGCGTTGGATTTTTGTGGTCGTTTTTGCAGGCCAGAGTTTATTTACCATTTATTTCCTCTATAACTGGTAAATTGGGAAAGTCAGTTTTTTATGACTTTTGAAGAACAAAGTCCCTTCTCTTAATGGACAAAGCTTCGATTTTTATCAATTATCAGCAATTTTTTTAATTTTTCTAAGCTGCGATTATTTTAAGGTTGTTTGTGCAGGCCTCAAAAACCTCAGAACTAAGAAAAACGCTTTTCTATGTATTTTGTAGGGCGAAGACAGCGTTATAACTCGCAAAAATTTCGACTTCCCGTCATCATCAGGCAATTTCCAAGAATACTTCAAAACCGCGTCTGATTTTTGTAATAGTTTTTACAGGCCGGGGTTTCGCATTTATTTCCACTGTAACTTCTGTTGCAAGGAAGTCCATTTTAGGTGCAAGTTTAAATCTAGTACCTTATTAAGCGATCGCAATTTTTATGGAAACTACGTATTCTGAGGCATTTATAGTTTTGACCCACTGGTATCGGTGAGCTTAATTGGCATCTATCAAAGGCGTTTAACACTGTTTACACTTGCATTTCAATTAGGCAATTGCTCGTTTTAAAACTCTTGCTCTGCATGGATGGTATACAAAGGATGAACCTTTCAGCAGCCTCAGTCAAATGCGGAAGTAGTTAAAAGTTTAAACAGCTATTTGGATTTTATTGGGCGCATTCTACTGGCATTGCAGTTATGCATGGAATGTGTATATTTGTTCTTTGCAGTTGCAGTAAATGGAATTTTCGTATGGTACCTACTCGTACGAAGCAATTAGAAATAAATTAAATTTATTTGTTACGGGCGCTCCTTGATGGAAAAACTCATCAATTCGAGTTCTTTTGCGCCTCGAACTTTTGATTACACCATTGTTCGGTAATGCTTAGCTGCGATTGAACGTTGAATGGTAATCTAATGATAATGGCGCACGAAGAGTCGCTTTTTATTCGTCTTGCATTCCGCATTAAGTGAACAAGTGTTCGAGAGATGTTTCTGAAACAATGCACGTTGTGGGTGATCCTTTACAATGAGAAAATGTCTTAATCATTGCATTCAACCGGGCGAAAATCGAGGCTCTTCACAATTTTAACCATCTTAACTCTAAGCTCAGGGTTTCGCTCAATAATAAAACTGTAAACCGGTAGTACTGCAGGCTACTAGTGCAGTGTTGTGTGGTAAAGCCATCAGGGTACCAGACTGTCCATCAATCTTAATTCCAAACACGAAATCTTAATACGAAAGTACCACTTTCAAGTGGCCGCCCATCCAGGCAGATGAAAGTTTGAGTTTATAATTATGACTTCTTTGATAATAAGCTGGTTTAAAAGGTCCATCATCAGGGGGGCGGTTGAACGAACGACTGTTTTTTTTATATTTTTAGTTGCAGTACGCATGCATCATCCTAATAGGTATGAGTACAGGACTGGACCTTATTGCCGATGAGCGTTTTTTAATATATTTTTCTCCAGAGGTGCTATAAAAGAGAGTTAAGAAATTGATAGAAAGCAACGCCTTTGAACTGATATTTCACTATCACGGTTGGAGTCAGAATTTCAAAAATTCTAGTCGGTATTAGCTGGCGCCTGAAGCCTCCGAAATCTGATCCGCATTTAAACGAGTTTATAAACAAACCTGTCTACTTGATTGGTATTCATAAGAAATGCCTTTAAAAATCAGTCATATGCATAATAGGGTAGAACATTAAGTGAGTGAAGATACAGCGAGTTGAAGTCTGTTTAGTGCGTAAAGCACCATCATCATCATTATGAAACAGTCCACAATCGTCTAGAGAATTTAATGAGTCTTTAGACAAGATCACGGTTTTACTTTTTTCCGGTCGTTTGCGAACATATTCTTTGGTTCGACCCTGTAGACTATACTAAAAATACGAGTATACTGTAGCTGATAGTGCCTTTATTCTCAAGCATCCGCCACCCTGTTATATGAGTGCTAGGTATCGGTAAACACATGTATTTAAGTTGTAAACAGTTTTTTTTACTTTAAATATGTCATAATGCCTCCCAGATGGGCTTTTTATTGTTGGCTTTGTTTGGGATGGTAAAGTAGTCAGTTCTACAGGTAGCTAAAGTCGATGCAACTAATAATAGATTAAAAATTGGTTGATAGAATCCGAAACTATTCCATCCGGGAATTTGCTAATTAATTTCAGTTTCTTCACCTACTGCAGTCATAGTGTTATTGCACCAGCCACCTTTCATTTCATTCGAATAATGCATGATTCCAACATAGGAAAAATCGAAATTCCAAAGCATGCAGTCATGCTGGAATAATAATAACTGTTTCATAGCACCTTTGGCTTCACACCACACATTGCAAAGAAACAGCAACAAATTCAAGTCAGATAATGCTTAGTTCCGAGTGTTCCAACCGTAAAGCCACTTGAGTCATAGATGAGCTAAAGTTTAAACTTTGGGATTAACTGTTTTCAAAATTTGGCCATTTTGAAAGTGAAACAGTGTCGAATGGCAAAACGACCTTTGTTTCAAGGCAAAAAATATCTAATGATCATGAGCCATAAGTAGAATGGTAAATGAGCCAGCCATTTTTTTTATTTATAGATTAAGCAACATCTGTGAGGAATTTCTTCACGTTCCCTATGAAACCGCATCTCTGAAGGCCTTCGTTTATTTAAACTTCGCATGTGGCTTCCTTAAACATATTTACTATAAAAATATAGTAAACAATTCAGGTGCCTATCGAGCTCGTCCAAAACAGGTAACCTACATTTTAAATTTAGCTTTTGCAGTTTGGATTTTTCACAACTCGATTTATTTATTGTTGAGTAATTTTAGGTCGTCAGTCCGTACTTAGACAAGGTCGATGACCAAATGTTGGTTGGAGTTTTGCCAAAAATGCAGTTCTTCTATTAGATCGAGTTTGCACTAAAAGTACCTGCCTTGCACGTTTCTTACATTGAAAGGATTTGACTTGGTTTGTACACGCCTGACGAAAGTTCAATTTTGCGTTTATTTTTCCGTCCGGCATTAAATGTAAATCAATTCGAGTTGAATGAATAAACTTTCGAGGAAACTGACTTGACACATATGTCTGCAAACTACATGTGGACTCGGTATTTCTTCATGCTTGTGCATACTAACAATCTGCCCACAGTGTGCCGATGATGTCATCCGTTCAAAATACCTTCCATGACTTCGTATTATTTTCGTCTTAATTCTTTTTAATATTCACCGCAACTAATCGCAACCAGGGAATTTATCTTTAGATTTTCCGAGTTTATGTTCCATAAAAACATTACTTGTGTTTACTCGGATGCCGCCCATCCAGATAAATCAAATCGATTCATAATTTTATAAATAGTTTTAAAAATAGCCACTAGACTTGAAGTAAAATCAATCAAAAATAATGTGCTAATGGAAAATCTTCTTTGTCGGGCACAATTTACGTTGGACTGGATGTATTGACTTTCGTTTATTTAAATGGAAATGTATTTTTGAAAATATGTTTTATATACAATTGTGTGTATGGGCAAACTATTAGTTTAGCATAAACAACTGAGAATTTCACTGATTAATTAAAAACAAAAACAAGATGGTTGTAAAAATCTATTGGATTTAAGTCAGGAGAATAAGGGGGAACAAGCCATTTTCAATTCAAATATATTAACTTTTTGGTAGAGATATCGCATTTCCGACAAATTTTCTGATCACTTACTACCGGACCACTTACATCCATACGCGTTGTATAACGACTCTATCAAGCAAAGCTCTTATTTTGCTGTTTGCATTCAAAAAAGAACTCAATTTCCGCTTTAATATTCCAAATCTGAACGCAACTAGGTTCCTGCTTTTAGTAACATAATTTTATTTTGCTGTCAGGTCGTTGCCCAGACGTTTCGTTATTATTAGTTCATGTGGTGTCAGAGATTCACTGTTTAATTCCCGAGTGTTTTGGAACACAAATATTGTGCTTTATATCCGTTGTCTGCAGCTCGAGCGCTCCGCTTTGTACCATAGTCATCCTAGATCTGAATCGCTCTATTGCAATGAAAGATTTGTTTGTTTCATGCTTCAAGCAACAGGGCAAAACCGATTGAATTGTGTGAATTGTCGTGGACCATGTTTTTTTCTAAATATAACGAACAAGGAAGTCTACAGTTTTGGTAATTTTTAAAGCAGACGCTTGGCCTGAAGGTTACATTGGAAGGTGCTTTACTTGCGGCCAAAATAACTTTTCTCAGTCTTGTTGGAAAGTAGGGGATTTTACTTTTTTTCACGCATCAGACCTGAAACCGACAAATTGCCATTAGTTGGGTGACACATTTTGGAAATCTGAGAAGCATGTTAAGGATAAATTAGTAGGCCTAAAGTTGCATTTTTTCAAAGATTGTGGGGGCAAGTGCTAATAATATTTCATCGATTTACAAGGAAATTAATTACAATTCCAGCAAAACATTATTTACTTGATCACTGCACATCCTGAGATCATGGCAACAATTATTAATTTACTAGAATTGCATTTTTTGAATGCAACTTTGGACTTAAAGGCTTTCTACTGATATAAAGTACCATTGAGTAATGCCCTTCATATGCTGATAGCTTAGGCAAACTTACGCAAAGCAGATCAATGCTTGGTTATTGATAACAGTTGTAAAAATGCAGATATTTATTTAGCTTTTCACTATCTACTAGAGCATTAGTTTTTGATATTTGCAATCGATTCAACGCACCCAAGATGAGTGACAAGGTATCGCGATATGCGCGGCCAAATCAAAAGTCGAGCTGATGTCGGATTTTGGTTTTGAGTTTATTGCGATAAAAACGATTTTTTGAAACCCTATCGTAGGACCGATGCAAACACACAAAAATATAGAGCGTAACTTAATACCTCTTTCATAATAAGCAAATGTAATTCCCATTATTTTACAGCCCGACTAACAAGCATTTAACCTTCGGATTTCATGGATTCCATCAAGCTGCTTCTTGTAATTTTAACGTATCTCACATTCTGAGAAAGAGCTGGGTTCTTTGGTTCCCAAGTGCATATTTTCAGGCGATCGGAATTTACTATTTAAATGCTACAATGTACAATCTGAGTTTTGAAACTGAAATAAGGCAGGCAACATACAAACAAATGCTGATTTAGAGCTACTTGCATTGAATCCATCATCAAGGAAATGCGTTTTTATTAAAGTATTACACAGTGAAAGATAGGAGCTTTGCGTAAATAAAAACGACGAATTCGTAAATAAAAAACTTCAACAGAAGCAATTAAACGAAATAATTATCATTGCAGGGTGATGAATTACATCATCAGTTTATTAAAAGCCGTTCTAAATGATGGTTTTAATGCATCCAAAGCAATTGCCCTGATTATGTCCCATTAAATAAGAACAGTCATCATAAAGCGAATAAATAACTGTGTTTGTTATAAGCAATGACGATTTTCGTAATTTTAATTTTCATACTGGAGGTATACTCATTTTCCAATTGTGTGCCATATTTTGCTTCTACGTTAACTGAGTCGTTATCAAAGCTATAAAAAATTATTTTGCATGTTAATATATTGGTCTTTATGTTTTCACAACGCCCCAATAGGTTTACAGGAAATGTTTAATACTCTTCTTCATTCGACATTCTGGCTCTAAAAAATGTATGAAATTTATGTTCCATCGTAAACGCCTTTTTATGTACAATGGAGCCAGTTCCTTCACTTTGTTTATGGATCCCATAAAATGTACAAACACCGCCTTAACATACATTGTGAAAGAATTTATAATATTTGTTTGAAGCACATGTGAATTTTCAAACGGTAGTTATCTAATAAATCTGATAAAAATCCAAGAGAAAAGGGGATTTTTCCTAATTTGTTGCAACTGAAACAACGGAGTTTGTTAACTGTTCCATTCAGCGCTTTAAACCATTTTTTCTAACTAGTGTTGAAAAAGTCAGAATAGTTGCGGTTTAATTTCCGCAAGTTATGTCCTTAATGCTCTCACATTACGTGCATGATGGGCATTAGCTCGTTTTCCCAGTAAGTACCTACGAAGCTTGAGCGGCATTATAAACTCATTTTGCTTGAGAAACTTTTTTCTGAAAATAGTAGTTCTGCTTGCATTAAGCGGGTTTGCAGCAGTCACTTTAATCCCGAGGATTTATATTCAGCAATATTTCTAGACACATTTTCTATTCCGGCAAAATGCCTTCTAGCTCATATACTGGCCTGGCAATTCCGAAATTACCATGTTAGCTTTTTAAAATATGCCGTTTGACCTAAAAATAACCGCAAGTGGATCTCGACAAAATATGGGTCATTGCTTTTTGTTTTATGGACCGAAACCCTTCCCAATGCGTTCTTGTTTATGTTGTTAACATGGGTGGCATTTCCAAAGGCCCCAATTACGTAAAATCACTGTCACAACTATCCCGCAGCAATTTGTTGGATGGGAAAACATATCAAATGTCATCCAGTTTGTGAAGCTTTTATATGTTTTGTACAATCTGAAAATAGACCCGGTTGGCCGGTTTCAGTATGAGGGATAAGGTCGTAGAGAGAAGAGTGAAAAATTGCACGAACACTGCGAACTATTATCAGAAATATGTGGTATTTGGCCAAGTAAATAGAAATCGACTCCAAGTTATTGAATTTCGTTGAAAGTTATCGATGTTGCAATTGTCGCATGCATGTCGAAGGGTCAATTTGAATTAAAGATAGCGAGAACCGATATTTACCAGAAATGATTTATTGCAGTGTTTGCGTAGACATTTTAACGATTTCTGGAAATAGTTGCGAAAATATCCAAATTTTAAGAGGATATAAACAACTACTTAAACAAAATCAAGTACATTAATCTAAGGTGGTAGCCGGAAATGTCCCATTTCCATTCACAATTGTGAATATTAATGATTAAATCTTATCAATCTGGAGTGGAATGATTACAATTTTACTACATCGCTTTTTGATAAATTTTGAAGTTAAAAAAGTAGCTTCCAATTTTGTCTTTATTATTACTTAGAACCGTTTTAGCCATAGTAAATCAAATTCAGCTTTTAATTATTTTGTAAATAGTCAGTCCAGTAAGGAGTAAAGTTTTAAACTTGCTGTAGGAGTTGAGAAGTTCACATTTTTATTATAATACTTAGAAATGTTCCTTGTTAGTTTTCTACAAACACTAATTTTCTAGCGCATTTTGCAATAATCCAGAAGTAACCGTCTTCCTAATTGCCTTAACTCCTTAATCCTTTTTGGGAAATGTGCTTATTTAACTTTTATTCTCTTTTTTACTCAATTGAGCACCCAAGATTTCCTGACAATAACAATTAAGTGTTAGAATAAACTACTCTGCGTACTTATCCAAACGCAGTAAATACGTTCACCTTTGGGACTAGGCCTAGGTAACACTGTATTGAGTTGCTCTATTGAGTTGATGCCGCTCTGTGAGTTGGTCAGTTAGAGCTCATCGCGCCTCATTGCAACGCCCCTGGAAATGCTTTTGCGGTGGAATAATTCTTGAGATCAGATCTTTTAAAGGACATTTTTAATTAGTTGAAATTTTGTTCGTTTCTATCATCACTCAGAAATTGAGCAACAGTTTCATTTTCAAGTGATTTCTTTGCGTTTTTTTTTGTTTAGTCCATATTTTTAGGAAAATAAAATTAATTCGGTTGTTGTTTTAGTTTTGGCGTTGTGTATTAATCACTGCAGCTGAATGAAATGCAGACAAACATAAATGACTTAAATTTTTTATTTAAATTAGGGAAGTTCGGCTCTTGGAGCGTTTTTTGTTTAGTTGCTGTTAACTTTCGTTAAGTTGGAACGTGAAATTTGCATTTGGAAACATTGCAATGCGAACCGGCACTTTCTACAAAAATGTCAACAATAAACAAACTGAAATCGAACTGCCAAGCAAGAGCAGTGCAACGAATGTAATCATGTGTATTCTGTACTTCGGTGTCATTTTTTTAAGTGTAGGCATGAATATTCAGTTTGCCATGGATAGTGTCTTCAAAACACTGTCTCTTAATCGTTAATGTAATCGCGTTCTTCCATAAGAAATATAGAATTATTGTGGCCCTTATGGTAAGTGCGGTAGTTGGCAGTACGGCAAATGGGTAGAAAATGTAGGATGGCGCCCCAGCTTGCAGAAAGCTGATAAGATATCTAATCTATAAATCTTTTAGCTTGAACTGAGTTTAGTTTTCCGGCAAGCAACTGAAGTTTTATGGATTCTTTATATTTATCTCTTTTTGCTTTGCTGCTCAAATAAGTTAAAAAAAAAAGATTTCCTGCTATGTTAAAACACATTTTCTACTTTCTTTCCACGTGGCACTTTCTCTTCTTTTTTCCAGGTGTGTTACCGTGCGTTAGGTTGGCGCACCAAGCCATTTTCGCCTCACTGCGCCAAATCTTGAAAATTATCTGAGTTTTTGCCTATTTAGGACAGATTCCCGATTCAGCTAAATTTTCAATAACGGGAGCGTGATTATCATGGTAATTGTTCTTACTTTGTTGAATTCCTTCTTTCACCAGTTTCCTGTGTTTCTCCACTCTGGCCTCCTTTGTATTATCTAGTTTGACAGCTCGTTCATATTTGGATGGATTTTTAATTTTTATTTCGATTTTTCTATCGAATCTTTTAGGATGCCGTTCAGATTTTACTCCAAGCTTTTCCGAAGCCACTGATTTATCAGTTCTGGTTGATAGCTTTGTCCTCGATTGTCTTGTTCTCTGCCTTTTATTTGCTCTCTACTTTCATTATTTTTGCTTTTCTTTCAGTCTTTTGTGTTATTCGCTTTTTGCTGGAGTCAAATACTACAATTGGCTAATTTATCTGTGACTGATCTCTTCACCCTGCTTTGAGGGCGGGTAACTTTCGCATATTCTCCCACTAAATTATTTGCCTTTTAAAACGTCTTAATTTTCGTCAACCGAGTCTTTTTCGGAAAATAAATCCGAATGAGCATCCAGCGCAAGGCATCATCTTGAAGAAGAATGTCTTCATTTAAGGGTTCAACTTCCATCAACTCTTTCACGACTTTAGACTTTTTCGTCGTGATCACATGCTCTACTACTGGTTCCTGGGTGGAACAGGATCTAGTGGCTTTACATTTTTTTGAGGACTAAGTGACAAAATCAATATAAATAAAATATAAGTACTTTCTCGGTCTAGCAGAAAATTATTTTTTCATCTGTAGCAACAATAGCTATGGAAAAGTGCAAGCCAAAGCCACCACTGTAAAAACTAGTATTTGAACACAGTCAATTTGCCTCAACCAATGAAACGTTAATAACGTTAGTAATAACACAAATCTATTTTTTAAATCGGAAACTTACTTCAAATTATTTCATCGTAACTCATCATTACTCAATCGTAAATAGTAACTTAAATTAGCACTGAAATGAAACATTTTGATAGATAGTGATTGTGATGAAACAGTGATTAGAAAGTGAGATTGCTAAAAATAAACATCGTTTCCAGCTACGAAGTGTCTGAAAATAAATGGCCTTGTTAATAGACAAAGCTCTGATAATCGTTGGATGAAAAGCTAAGATAAATGTGCGAACATTTCACTCAGATGTCCCTAATGTTTCATGTGCGAACTGATATTGCTGATTGCTTAATAAATAATTCACGGCCGGCTACTAAAACTGACAACAACATTTTCAAAAGCTTCCATTGCTGCTGATGGTCAAGTGTTGAAAATTCTTGATTTCATCTTTATTGGCCAACATGTCTTGGCCGTTTTCAAACAAAACGTACAATTGAAAAATAATGAGGCTACTTTTCGTGGAAAAGCCATGTACAATTTCGTGACCAGCCGAATATCGTGCACAATAACCACTTCCCTCAAGCAAAATACTGCATTTTGTGAGCACAAATTATTCATGATTTTAATCTGAATAAACGTTGTCGCGTGGCAAACACGGTTTTTTCACGGTGCTGTAGACAAAACGCCTCGCCCTCAATTTGGCCTAATGATATGCACATCAGTCTCACATACTATCCAACGGAAGTGGATTAACAATAGCTGAAAAATAATTTATGCACAATTTACCGTTAGTCCGGAAAAAATGGTCTAGCCCGTTTTCACTGGCCCTACTTGTGGCGGAAAAGGGAAATGGCCGGTGACGAGTTAAATGAGTTATTGACATAGGGAACTTACAGGATTCGAGCGAACTTCCGCTAAGCAAGCTTCGCTATTAATCTAGACATTTTACACACGAAAAATAAACCATTCCTAACCAAGCGTAGAAATCGTGAGTTTATTCTAGTTCCTAAATGAAATTAGTCGCTGTCCTACAAACGTCTAAAGTGGATGATTGATTGGACATCGAATTCGTCACGCATCTAATGAAATGTTGATGTCCGGCATAAAAATTGCAAACCTAATTTGGACGTCATGAACTTTTCGAAACTTTCAGCTGCGGCTTGACGCGGCAAATTATTATTTTCATTTTAGTAGCATCAATTAACAAAATCAAACATCGGCGGATAATCATAATAATAATAATAGCCTCACTTTAATCTGTAGTAAATATTTACTTTTATTTGTTTTTGTTTTCCTAAAATTACCTAGCCACATTGTCCTGGGTCAACATTGCTGTTGACTCAACGACCTACACGAATATAAACTGCTAAATCTACAATTTTACCACCCGGGTTCCGGACACTCTCTATACTATCAAAATAGCTCTTTTCTTCAACGAAGAATTTTGAAATTGATTATACTGTAATGAAGCTCAATGCATGAAAATCGACAAGCATCGTAACATAAAAAGTGTGCAGTGAACTTTGAAACACCGTGGTTGAGTAAATGCATGTGAAAGACCGATTTCAACAACACAACGATTGTAATTCGGCGTTAAATGATGAGGGTACTAAATTCCCATTAAAGTAATTGCTGGTAAGTGGAGTATGACAAGAAGTGAATTTACATAGCACCCAAATTGTATTTGTCAATCGACAAAGGAATTTCGTCCACGCCTTCCAGAAGGGTTTGCATCAATTTTCCCATTATTTCGAAATTTTTCTCGGCACAATGCTGTTTTTAATTCGATTCATTCATTCATTCGAATTGAAAAGGCGGTCACGGACACAAAAATAACCACATTTATCTTATGGCATCGCGGTTACTCATCAATTGCGTCACCTTTGAATAAATAACAATTAAAAAATTAATGGGACGTTACTTAATTGTTTTGCTTTATAAGTTTACAACTTCATCCGCCTTTGTTCGTAAATTCGTTCTGTTTTTTTCTACAACTTGCAAATGTTGGAAATTGGGTTAAAATGTCCGGATGTACTTAAATTAATCTACTGGAAAGGGCCATTCAGTTTTTTAAACAAACTGCTGAAAAGGTTGACGGATCTACAGAGTGAACAATACACAACTACAGAACAATCTACAGAGTGAACGTAAAATATGGAAGACGTTAAGTAAAAGCAATGCATACAAATGAAAGAAAATAACTGATTGGACACGAGAGTGCAACTTAATTTTTAATGTGCTCTTTTTGACATAAAAGTACTGTTCAGGGAGTGATTTGATACTTAGTCATACTTTTATACACGGACATTTGAAAAATCGAGTAATTCTACATAAAGGACGATTTGGTTGAATTGTTTTTAAATGATAATTTGCTTGACTTTTTTTATGTTTTTTTTTAATTCAGAGATCGATGAGGTTTTGAAGCGAAGTAAACGCAAAAAGACACCAGAAAATGTCCTTTTGAAATATAGACTTTGGTGGTTTCTTAATATTATTGCCCACACATTCATTTTCCTAGCACTCTAAACTCTTGAACAATATGTGGATTAATATTCGATTACTATCGTACATTTTGTCTGTTAAGAGTTCCTTGTTCGGTCAAAGTTTTGAAAAGTCTTCAAATGGGTCGAAATCTATTTCTCAGCCAATCAGCACGGTGCATGCACGAGGCAAATGAATTTTGCGACTGCTTGATATAGAATTGTATCCCACAATTGACAACAATACAATTAATAATTTTTCAACTCCGACTAAACTAATTCAGATCGCCGCTCTAATTGCTAAGCTGTAAACAAACCAATTAGTTCATGGCAGAGAACTCAATTAATTCCCGTTTTATTATAATTTTTTTATCTTTGTTGAAATTTTAATCTTCCTATTTCTCCGACTACAAATGGTCTGTGTTATTAGCAAAAAGAACCACATATGACTCCGACAAACAAAACGACCTTTACGCGCTTAACTTTGACATTAAAAACATATTACCCGTGAACAATTACTCCGCAATGTATTTATTGCAAATAAGGCGGTTTGCCATTACTTTTGATTGAAAGGAATTTATTATTCGACGTGTTTGGTGCAATTGGAAAATGGGTTTTGTAAATAATAAGCAATCTTTTGTTTGTAGATTGCACATTTATCTGAAAGATTTAATATTTGTTTTGCAAACCGATCGATTATATTGCATTTGTACTGGCGAAGCTTCTGTGTGAAGCTACCAAATCCCATTCATTTTCCAGTCTAAGTGCGTTGTGAATATTTTTTCCACAACCGGAAATTTTATATGATAAAAACTCACTTTGCTGGAGAAGATCAATTGAATGCTTATATTTACCAGCAGCAGAGCTGAAGTTCGAAAAATCCTCTCGATTCTTTGAATCGCTTATACCCTTAGTCTTTAAAATCTGTTTTCGATTAAAAATGTTTTTTCCTAAAAGTACGTTTAACACAGAACGGTAGCAGCAGTAGTGTGGAAGAAAGAACCCCCCAATATCGCTCAAGAAATGCGGTTTCTACACAAAACAACTCGCTAATCTTGTGTGTTTTGAATATTTTCCATAATCCTATATTTTATTGATGGAAACTCTCGTTGCTGAAGATAATCAATCAAATACATACACATGCCATTAGCTGAACAAAACATTTCAAAACCGCACGAAATTAGTCATGGAATGGTTCGAAGAATCCTCTCGGTTCTTCGAATGTCTCATTGCCTTAATCTTCAAAGGCTGTTCTCGATGAAAAATGCGTTTCTTTAAAGGTACCCATAAACAAAGCACTGTAGCAGCAGCATTAAAGAAGACAGAGCCGCCAAGTATCACTCAAGAAATTCGGTTTCTTGAGTGATAAAACGACTAGATAATCTTGTGTTTACTGTAAGATGACTCAGAAATGGAACATTACATTGTGTCCTCACCTATCATGATAACTTATGAGATTTTCAGATTATCAGCACAATTTGCAGCAAAATTGGCCAGTTTATTTGCTAAACTTTATCAAACACACTAATTTTTATTAGATAATTGCTCCTTCTGCTCCATTATACAATATTCCACATTGTTAAATTACTGACAAACCTTCATTAATCTTAACTAAAGTTCATTTCCCACTATGCAGTAAATTAATTACACTAATTAGCGAAATGTAGCTCGACATCGTCCATTAAAGGCTTCTATCAATTAAACAATTAAACCTCTCAATTATTGATTTCTTGTGGGTGTGTGAAGACACTGAGTTGATTATTTTCATAATGGATCCTGTGTCTTGACCTGCAGGCGCAATAGATAAGCAATTGATTGATTCAGTGGTGGCTCACTTTCAACCGGGAGCTTTTTCAGTCACTGTTTCCCTTTTAGTATTTTTTTTGATTTATCACAATTCGTAGTTTTTTCACACTCTTAGTAGGTAAATCTAAACAATATTGAGCTCAAAGTGATCAGAATGGAGTAGTTAATAGCTCTGGATTCTTTGGCGGCCGAAACCCTGAAGTCCAACGGGATGGCGTTGTTATCGGCAGCAATTTGCACTGTAGCTATCATGTCTTCATTTAGTTCTGGGAATAATATAAAGTTTTTCTTCGTAAAGAATCAGGAAAAACGTTGATCTCATACCTGCTCCAGCTGTAGGAAATCTTAAAATAGGCGACGGTTTGGACCAGCCGTATCTATTCCTTGACACCAAAAGCACCTCATAAACCGTTTTCTCCTTCAGTCCTCTCAACGTATAACTTTTGGAATACACTGGACCCGAACTGTATTCCGCAGGGATCGTCAACTTGGTCCATTGAGGTCGAAACAACCCTTTTCCCGTTTTATACGGTCTGAACCACAAGGAGTATTCAATGATCAGAGTGTAGCTGTCCACCTCCCAAATTAACGTGTAGCTGTCTTTCTGAGGAATTATGTCGTTTTCCTGGGTTTTCTTGAAAACACCTGGATTTGGAACTCCTGAAAATTCAATAAGAAATGGTTCGAAGTTGAGTTGGGAAGAAACCCTACCGGACAGCTGAATTTGAATTTCGCCCTGGCCCAATTCGTTGATCGCTCGACAAGTGTAGATTCCAAAATCGCTTCTTTGCACTTTGCGAATTATCAATGTATGCTTGTCTCCGTCCACAATTGAGACCACTCGGGTCATGTCGATTGGAACCACAATTTCCCCTTTCAGCCACGCCACGGTTGCCTGCAATATTATGAAAATTTGGTGTATTTCGTACAAAATTCTTGAAAACTCCCCGAGACTCCAAACTAACCCAAACTAAAAGCCCAAAGAACTAAAAAATCACAAAAAAGCAAGAAAATGACCCATTTTAAAGAATAAAGGAGGAACATTCATAGATAATCTAAACTTTCGTGGGTTTCACTTAGGATCTTCTTTGTCTAACTATTAAATTGATATCCTACATGTGGATCTGCCGATACACGACATTCCAACTGTGCTCGATGTTCCGGAGCTGTGTGTATCCATGAACGAGATGTCATGATTTCAGGAGGATCTGCAAAAAGTCTCAATCCTTAACCGATCAATTCTCTAGTGAAAATATAAAACTTACAAATTATGCTCAGTTCAATTTGTGCCTTCGCCGGCTCTCCAACACCATTCGCCGCTCTGCATTCGTATACCCCAGCCAGGTAGCGATCAGAAGCTGTAAACACCAGAAGATCGCGATGGTCCAACAATTTCAATTCCTCACCCTGTAAAACATGCTGTATTTACCCACAAATTAACCAAACTAACACGAGTACCTTGCTAATCCAGGTGATTATTGGATATGGAACCCCGCTGCCTTTGCAGGAGATTCGCACTTCTTCTCCGAGTTTCACCTGAAGGAAGCCGGTGAGTGGAAAAGGTTCCACAGAAGGCGGATCTGGAAAATTTTTATTGAAGTTTTCCTGCTGTTATCATACTCGGTGCTTACGTAAAACTTCAATTGCATGCTTCTGCCGAACCACTCCCCAAGGTTCCGGTCGAGATATTTCGCAAATGTAATGTCCAGTGTCTTCGGGCTGCACGTGGAGAATTTCCAAAGAACCATTCTGCCATAAAGTGTGACGGGAGGGTAGAGCTACGGATTCATTTGCGCTGTCTCCCAAAAGATCGTCATTTTTAAACCACTTCACTGATGTAGCATAAGCACCATCTGGAACAGTGTTAGAAAAAAGTGAAAACCACTGAAAGTTTCTTCGCAAATTTCTCATTTTCTTCTTCGCCCAGTTGGGGGTGTAAAAATACCCTCAAACACTAACTTTGTTCTTCGAACTTACCATTTGACACAGTATTTAAGTAGCACGGTAACAGCACTGTATTGTTTTCCCTCGCTTTCACGGTAGTTGGAGGGCTGAGAAACTCATTACTTGTTACACTCCAAACACTAAATGCCAATCCCCACCACACTATTGGAGTGTTTCTTCTTAATTTTGAGCACATTTTGAAAATTTACGCCAACTACACCTACAAATCCTTGCCCATGATTTGCCTTCTTTAAAGTTTATTAATTGGCTTCACTATAGACTATCGACTTTCTTCATTATCAGCAAATCTTCCCAAGATAATAACCGGCCATTCCAGAGAATGGGCTCAACACTAGAACGCACCTAAGACAGATTTCAAATGATTAAGTTTCATTATCAAATCGGCGGACGTTCACAGTTAATTGTGAAAAGGCACAGAGGCAATTTAACGTTGAAAAGTGACTGCAGCAGAGCTTAAAGTAACTAAGCTGTTGTGTCTCAATTAAGACCCCATTGACCGCACGTATTATTTGATTACTCGATTTATGTAACACTGCGGCCCCTATTGTACTTTGGTTTTGTAGTGGACATTAGGAAAAATCGGGTTTATTAGATTAATTGGGATTTTTTTTCTTGCGAAGAACCACAGGATAAATTCATGTGCTATTCGAAATGATCACCCGATAGATAATGAAGCATTGTTAATGTTTTGAAGACTAGTTCCATAAATATATACATCGTTGGTTATAAAAAAGTTTTTCATATATCCAACAAGGGCGGATCCAGGGGGGAGGGGGTCATAGGGGTCATAGGGGTCATGACCCCCCCCCATTCAATTCTCTATCCAACGATGCCAAAACGAATTATCTGGCTCGAATGGTTTTTGAGAATCTTCGAAAAAAGCAGCGTCATGTTCAAGTGGATTTTGAAAGTCAAAGAAAAACTGCTAACATTTTCCCATCCATGGTTCACTTTCTGAAAAGGCCATTTATCTCTGTCTAGAATGATGTACAAATGAGCGTTCTTGCTCATTTTGCCTCCGAGAAATGAGCAAAAATGGAACGGAAAACATGGAATTTTGGCATAATCTTGCACCGAAGTGTCTGATATTCAAATTTCGCTTTCTGTGTCAAAACTACTCGAACTTCCTCACTTACGTTGTTACGACTGAATCGACTTTTCAATTCTCTATCCAACGATGCCAAAACGAATTATGTGGCTCAAATGGTTCTTGAGAAACTTCGAAAAAA
>NW_026019016.1:3259760-3296522 GCF_020466585.1 Dendroctonus ponderosae | reverse complement strand
AAAACGAGCGTTCTTGCTCATTTTGCTTCCGAGAAACATGCAAAACGGGACGGAAAACATGAAATTTTGCAATAATCTTGCGCCACCCTTGCACCAAACGACAATCATTTTTCTAATTTCATAAACAACAGAAGACTGTATTTTTTCTACATAACCCCCCCCCTGACTTTAAAGCTGGATCCGCCCCTGATGTCCAACTCAAGTAGACACACTGTATATATGTATAGATAATTTTTATTTAAGTAGAAATGCACTAATCCACAATAAAACCAACTTTCATACATTTTTTAAACCGCTTTAATTCAACTTTGAAACATTGTCTAACATAAAACCTAGCGTTTGTTCACTGAATGTCACAAAGCAAAGCAGCGCCCCGAAGACACCAATGCTCTGGAGGCTTCGCTGTCTGCATCCAAAGAACGGTGATAAAATTCAAGCCAGTTCTTCGGGCTTTTTTGTAAACAGGGCACTGAAAAATCACGATGTTAAATGCAGTTTCAAATAAGGCCCTTCTTCTAAGGTCGTACCGTATAGAGAGTAGGGGGTTTGGGATCGGTTGAATTGATTGCATACACATGCACTACAGGAATCACCGTGTAGAGCACTTTGTTGGTCGACTCCATTAGTCTGCTATGTCTTCTGTCCCATCCGGCTCCATCCAGGAACAGCCCGTAGATCAAAACGCCTTCCTTCAATTCCAAAATTGCAGACTTCGAATTAATTTTCTAATGCTTCCCTTACCGGAGGTGCATTGTTTATTTCCTCCTTCATGCTCTTGGTGACGTCGTTTAGAATACTGACTTGGTCCAAAGCCCAGCCTTTATGCGCTCGAGCCACTTCTTGCTTCATGGCGGTCAAAAAGCCTTGGGGATTGAAGAAACCGGCCAACCAAAAGCAGAGTGGGCGACCTAAAACCATTAAACCCTGCTAAATATTGTGGTCGTCTTCCAATGCGTTACTCACCTCCGAAGCACCAGGTTCTAAACTGAGTATCACGCTCGATGAGTTCGGTGAACCAAAAGCCCAAAGTGTTCGCTTCCCAAGAACCCCGGATCCAGATGCCAGGCACTTTTGCATCGTAGATGCTATCCAGAGCATCTCCTAGGGCCTTATGGAATACAATAAACTCATTTAGATGGCTAATTGGAAGGTATTGAAACGATCTACTTCGCTCATTATGATGGTTCCTTCGATGGCCAGCAGAAGATCACTCAACGTCGATCTTACCAAGCTGATAACGCGTTGCATTCGGTCGATTTCTTGTCGTAGAAAGATGTTTAACGGGTTCAGCAAGTTCATTGCTTTTAATCTGAAATAGGTTTTCAAGTTACTCTGTAATTATCTGTTAAACTGTCTGCATTAAAGACCTTTCTTTCACTTCAAATGGATCATAATTCTTCGGCAATTTGGACAACATATCCGAGGCTTGCCGGCCGACTGCGGTTTCTCTTGATTCACCACCGCCACCTCCAGATTCTTTGGGCTGAATTGCCAACATTGTATCAAACATTTGAATAGTTGTATTGGTTTGATATCTACAAATGGAAAAAGTTGGCGAAAATTTTGCCCGATTGCCTGTTCCTTATTACTAACGTAATGTCCGCGTTAGAGTGCAGCCCATACGCCTGAGGAGGATCAGTGGTGGGAAACCCATCAATATAGGCCAAATAGTCGGCCACGTTCTTGAACCTGACTATCTTGTATCCTTTGTAGAACATAAAGTCGTCTTTAAACACATCGTCGCTAAACCACACTCGACAGAATGTATTCAGCAGCTTTTTATCAAAGTCGTCCGTCACTCTGCCGCCGTAGTGAACCTCCCCCAACATGTACCTGGTAGGACAAAATTTCACTCCCTGAACATGGAGTTTTGAGGAAATCTACCGTAAAGTTTGCCAGCTGATTCCCCTTTTTGGATCCAGGTCATCCAGGTGGTTTTGCAGGAACAAGCAGCTGGAGAGCCAATCGGCCGAATTGAATTCGTAGGGAATGTTCCAGCCGAGAGGGCCGAACTTGCGACGCTCCTGAACGACGGTGTGTAAAAATGATATGGCATAAACCAGAGGAATGTATTGCCAAGCATCCGAGTAATCAAGCATATCTTGGTTCATCGATGTGTACGTTCTTAGCAAACCTGCAGTGAAACTGCATAGAAACCCAAGCAATGTTGGCTGAAAGAGACAAAACCTGCACGAATCCCAGACGGAGCCTCATTAGTAAACTTGATGCAAATCTGCAACAAACTAATGGGGAACTTCGGATGCACCTCAGTAGTGATCCACAGCCGGAAGTCCGGATGAACCGAACCAATGCCTTTTTCCAGATCCAGAAACTGAAAAAGGACCTCGTTCATGTAGTCGAGCGACAGATGGCAGTTTTGCAGTAATGCCCAGAAACCCTGCAAAAGGTCCAATTGCAGACGACATCGTCACCAACAGTGTTCTTCACCTCTTGCATAGCACTGTTGAGCATCTTCCGAGCATGCACCTCCTGTCCCTGACCCATGGAAATGCTTTTGCTTTTCAATTCCAAACGTTTGGCCAGTGTTTCAATGTAAGGCGTCGGATCGGAGCCCATGCTCAAGAAGCAAACTAACGGCGTTAGTGGCCGCGATTCTTCGTGCATTATTTCAAAGTTTAAAATCACCGGTTCGGCGAACCTTTGTCCAAGAGAACTGGCTATGTACTTTCTGCTTTGCGTTATTGTCCTATCAGGGCACCAGGCTCTAGAAAGTTCTTGAAAATTGTACAATACATAAAATACTCCTTGGTATCCCGTTCACTCATCGAAATTCATTCCTGATTCAGACTTGATCAACATAATTTAAACCACCAAAAAAACTACTCACCTGATAATCAACAGCCGCCTGAAAGTATCCAAGCTATTATACCCATCTGGTATAACAGCTTCTTCTGGTGCGTCCTTATCAAACCACACCTTCCACTGCTTGTCATTGGCTGAAACTTGTTGCACAATGTATTGAAAGTGTCTCAGTTTGGTCAGTTCAACCAAATTCAACCACGTCAAATCGTTGATCCACTTTGCAGGCTTTGGAGGACAATCGTTCAAATCCAGAGCGGCGCCGCCCTTAATAAAATTTTGAAACTCTTCATGCGTAATGTGCTCCCGGTCCAGATCAATATTAAGGCACATGAGCAGAACGAACATGTACTTGTTGCATTCGTACAGTCCTCTGGACTTGTACTTGAAGATTTCATAGGTGAGGTACTCGATGATGAATTGGATGCGTTTTTGGATCAGTGGAGTTTTTTCCGAGTCAATCATCGAGATGTCGAAGCGTTCCAAAAATTGCACCAAAGAGGTTTGATACATGCAATTGACCATTGACATGCTCACCACCAGGAAGTAGAGAATGCTGCCTCTGGTGGCAATAGGACGGAACTCTTCTCTGGCTATGTTGATTTTTATCTCAGTTTCCTTGGCGATTTGCAGCTTTTCCCTTACTTCCGCCGCAGTGTTTTTGGTCACATTTAGCACGTCAATCACTGTATCATCATCGAGCAAAGACCCTTTGGTCGTGGTCAATTTATACAGCAAGTTTTGTTCAAGCTCCTGCATTTTTCGCCGATTAGCCGTCACGTCTTTGATCAGGTTGGTCCTTTCGGTTTCCAGCTCCTTTTTCTCTGTTAGGATAACCCGCCCCAGTAGCTGATCCTCCAGGCCCTTCATTGTAACGGTGAAATCTATGACGGCAGTTCTAGCAAATATCTCGGGCGTATAATTTGGGTTCGCCAGTTTCGTCGTAATGTAAATCCTGAAGCTGTCATTAACGTCCACCTCCTTATCTCCCACTTTCACTTTATAAGTGGTACCGATCTTTATGTGGTTCTTCTCCAAAACGTTATCCAGTACTGGATCGAGTTCTTCCCCGATATCTTCGATAATCATCGGGTACCCCAATGAGACTGCATCTTCAATGTGATTTCTGCAGCAAAAACAGTTCAAGCATCAGCTGCAACCGGAAGAAACGAGGAAATTACCGAAAGTATTTATCGTTCAGAGAAGTGACGATTAGCTGGTTGTTCTTCTCTTTGTCCTTCACCCAGGATTTTCCCTGGTTCTGCGGATCAATCAGTAACGGGTATCTGGATGCGGTGGTTACAATAATGCCGTTTTGAATCGACAAATCGTCGGTTGGTAAGCCTTGAATGTTCCATTCTCCAATCTACATTAAGGGAGAAATGGAAAAAGATTTCACAGACTGAAACAGTGGCAAAACCCAAAGCTCCAAAATGAAGATTTACCGTTGCAATATCGGTTAAACTCTCAATAATGTTCAGGCTGACTGTTACAGGGATTTTGCGTCTTGTTAGAGAGTCGAGCCACGTTTGCTGCATCGTACACCTGAATTCCTGATTAAATGGTCCCGTATAACCGAGAAACCCGGTCAGCAATACAACATCTCCAATAAGACGTTCGGTTTCAGCTTTAAACTGAGCCAGCTGATCGGTCCAGCGAATTCTTTCACCAGCCAGACCATCTATTAGGGCAGTGGCTGCGTCCATCTTGTTCTTTACCTTCATCGCTGCATCAAAAATTTCCTAGAACCCAATATTAAATCCAGATTTTTCCAAACCATCTGTAAAAACCGCATCCAACCAAGCCGAACCAAAAAGTTCAAAATACCTGTTTCTTTGCCATTGCTTCTTCATAAACGCTTTGACACTGGCGAACTTCTGCCTCTTTTTCCGCCAGCAAACTCATAGCGGCTTGAAGTTCTTCTTGGGCTCTGGTTAATTTAACTTGTTGGATGGCTAAATTTGCCTAAAATATTGTCAGACGTAAAAAACGGTCACATTTCATGAAAAACCGTACTTTTAAGGGCAAAACTTCCCGATTTACTTCGTAAAACGACGCCATTGCAATGGTCCATGCGATCAGACCTGCAACATTTCCGCAGGCGGTTTTTGCTGATTCATACGTATATAAGGGATGGCTTAAATACGGTTGCAGCAAATCTATTACTTCCCCGTTTATTGTGTCTTTTGGATACTCCTGCAGACGTCGTAGGAAGGTTGTATCGGCCATCACCTAAAAGTCGTTTTATTGCAGAATTACAGAACTTTGCTCCTTTGTGAAAGAACCTTCAAAGACTCGCTCCATGATGGAGTCAAGAAGGCCTTTTCGGGGTCTGGCTTTATGGGGTCGATTTTTCTTTTGAAATAGATCAGCACCGCGTCCATGATGAGCAGAATTAAGTAGGGAGGTTTGCCCAGTTTTCTCACCGTTGCTATATCGGAAGCTTTGATAGTCTGCAGAGTTTCTACATTGGAAAAGCTGTTTCTTGATAACGGCGGTTGCATACCTGTAGGGCTGCTTCGGCCGCATCCAGGGCAGGCTTTGCCGCCAGCAGCTTAGCTTCAGCTTCCTTCTGGTCGACACTAATGAGAGCCACCAAGTTTTCAGCTCTCTCCTTCACTATCGTTGCTTCTTCCTTGATTTGCGTTGCTACTTTGCTGGCCGCCAGCACCTCAGCTAGTACCTGATATTAAGCAGATTCAGGGAACTGATTATTAAGGCGAAATTGCTGCTACTAAACCTTTTCAGCCGCTTCAGTAGCCACCAGCATCTCCTTCTCCTTTACAGCCAATTCAGTCCTGAGCACATCCACGCTGACCTGAGCTTCCACCAGCTTGGATAAGCCAGTTTTCATTCTAATTGCCAACACTTCGATATCCTCAACTTTCTTCCTGTACAGCCCCTTATATGCGGCTAGGAACGTAATGAAGGTCTTAGGTGTTACATAGGTGCGCCTTCGGAATCTGCAATAGCGTGTTAGAGAAAAAGTTGCGGCTCAATTCATGGTCTGACTTTTCGTAGTATTTGTCGCAAACATCAGAGACTCCATCGTGGACCTCGGCCATAATAAAGATGAGCTCTTGCTTCACTTCCGGAGTGGACACAACTTCGTAGTTTCCTAGGAAATGTTGAGAGACTTCCTCTAGCGCGTCTTGTGGCCACTTTTGGAACCAGTTGATGGTGCATCCGGAAATCAGTCCGGGGAACTTCAGGGCTCTGCTTCGGAACTTTTCGCCCACCTTCAAATTATTGGTGTTATTTATTGGTCTTTTGGAATACTGGAAGATCCTTGCCGGTGAAAAGCACAGAACAACATGCAAGTTCTGTCTGGCTCGAGTGAGGAAAAAGTCGTACAAGTTATCTCCAGTAGGTGGACGTTTCGGTTGCACTTTCTTCATAACTGGAATCAGGTTGGACTGGATTTCATCCAATTCGTCTTTGGCAAACAGATTCGCAATTTCCCCAGAACTCAAAATGTTGTTGATGCTCTCCAGGAAAGTCTCTTCCTTGATCTCATTATCCGTGAAGACAAAGGTCATTCCGTTGCCTTCTTCCCCAGCCACTCGATACAGATACTTCATGTCTTCCATCAAGTTGCTGACATTATAGGAGCTATTAAACACCACAGATGCTGTTGGCTTTTAAATTGAAAAGCTTGCATATTTATTACCGCGTTAGTTGGATCTGGAAACTCTTATAGTTGGCAATAAACGAGGAAAGTCGGGTCAAACTTTGCTTGCCAGACCCTCCTACGCCCACCAACAAGGCGTTTCCTTTGGGGGTTCGTACCACTCTTGAAATGATCATCAAATTTACCATGGCGTCGTGGAAAAAGACCAAATCCATTGGACTACCACGAACAGCGTCGTTGTATTCGGCCATAAATGCTACAGTTTCAAAATGTGTGCACTGAATCAGTTGGAAATATAAAAACCTTCCAGAAGGATGCATGGTTTGCATCACACATACTCTACGGGTCCCAAACCACTTTTATTTCAACAAATCTTACCAAATAATTTCTCCTTCAAAAAGTCCCAACTTGGAATTTCCTCGTATATTTTTGGGGCGCTAAAATCAAAGTCATCAGGTTCATCCCCAGTTGCATCTGGAGGTTCTCTGAGGAAGTCCACCCAATACGTTTCTCCCTCCGTGTAAAACTCAAAATCGTCTCCCAATTCTTCGTTGGCTTGCGCTTTCAAAGCCTCCTCGAACCATACCTTGTCCGGGATTACCGTAAATCTACAATAGCTGGTAAGTCAGACAGAGCGAAAGGGATTTTTGTGAATAAACTGGCCTGTCTGAGATCACCCTCTGACACTCGTGCCTCCATAACTTCAACAGTTGGGTCTTCGTCTGGCACTCTAGTCCTTGAACGGTTAGAATGCCTTGCCAGATGCGCGATAAATCTCGCAAATTGAAGACGTAGTGAAACTTTGCGGGAGTTGGCAGCATTTTCTGCTTGGTTTTCTGCCAGACATGACGAGTTAGGGGAATAAGTTTGGGCAGAAACTCCACTATTTCCTCCGTGAAGCGCTCGATGCAGAAATAACCGCAGCCGATTTGGCCTTAAGACAAATGCATCGTCAATAGAAGAATTGCTGGTTTAAAGTGGCTTACTGAAAATCAGGTCCATGGACGTGGTACTGGGCAGGGTGCAGTTGAAAATGCAAAATTGCCTCTTCAAACGATGAGGGATGTCATTCCTGCCTCCTCCTGGATGAATCATGGCAGCCACCAGCATAACATCGACGATATAGGAGAAATCCCCCGGCCTGTCCAAGCTGTAAAACCCTCCTAACAATCCCAAGTAAATCCATTGCAAGTTTTTACTAAGCAATCGAACCATTTTCCATCAGCTGGCGCACAATTTCATTGGTTATCTGATCGCCCCAGTCATTAATAACCGGCATATTGATGTCATCAATGAAAACGGTCAACGTTTTGCCTGCAGGCGGTCCATAAGTCGTCCCAACTCGCTTGTCCACATAACTTTCGATAATTCTCTAAATGGAAGCCACGAATTAATGGAGGCAGCACACTGGTTGCTGCCGCACATACTTGAACCATGTTCGGAGTAGTAGCAGAGGAAAAATTAAAGGACTTGCTCAGTTTGAAGTCGGGATCAAAGGTGGACAAGTTGCCTTTAATCATCACTGTTTTGGCCGTTCCAGGTTCACCTAGAAATTTACCGGAATGAGCCCGATGGTAAATGGTTAACGAACAACCAAGCCACGAAGTCCAATAATGCTGAAGAAGACTAGTGTTGAAGAATCTAATGCGGACGGACTCAAGAATTTGAAGATTTTTTTAAATATTCGGAGGAACTGTATCCTGAGACCACTAGATTTGACTCCTCCGGATTTTTTTGGGAATGTTAAACGAGTAGTCTGTTACACAGTATATACACAATTTTCTCTGTACTTCCTAAATCATCCAAGAAGATCTTTCAGAATATGACTTATACTATAAAACAATAGAACTCACCGCAAGGCAATAGAAACTTACCAATCAAAAGCACAGCTTTATTCTGCTTGGCAGTGTTGTGAATCAAGAACGCTGTTCGTACGTTGTCCACGTTTGGTACCAAAATATTGGTAAACTCCAAGACAGCGTCCGTGGGATACAAGAATTCCTCCACTCTCTCATTCCAGTGTTCCCATTTGCCAGTGTCGGCATTGACCACATACTCGAAGATAGTTTCGTTCTCCTTGCACTTCGGCCAGTCAAGCTTGGAGGGATGAGAAAGCGCATATTCTTCCAATTTGACTCTATCGTCCAGCTCCAGAAGAGCCCCCAATGACCACATAACGGCGAAGATGAACAGGCGCTCTAACTGCTTGTCCGTCCATTGCTCTGCATTGAAGAAGCCAATAAGCAATGAAACCACCGTGAATCGCCATCCATACTGGGCTCTTCTGAGATATCCAAAATGCCTTGAAGAACATCGTAGCATTGTCTGATGTACAACGCCTCGCGGACAAACATTTTGGGTTTCAACTTTGTCTGAACAAATGTGTGCAAGTCGCCAAAGCACTTGGCAAAAATGCCTCGTAAAACATCGGCTTCCTGCTGCTGTCTGGTTTTCAGCCAGGAATCCAGAATGGGCGCCCACGGAAGGACTGAAGAGCTCATAAACACCATCCCTGGAAGCTCTTTACGTATTAGCCCGGAAATACGCCGAAACCGGGAAAATTCTACCCATTCTGGATACAGTAGCTGGGCTGGCATTGTCCACATTATCCGGTTCAAACACCAGCTTGCAATTGGCTGCCATCACAATGCGATCTCCATTAGCCAGAGTTAACGTTTTGTTATCATCCAAAACCGAATTGAGATTCTCTATCCAAACCGCATCCACTGGACCATCCAAAACCAACCTAATGACCACAAAAATTACACTATTTTATGGGAGTATATTTTGAAGCCCTTTACCAGCAGTAGTCACTTTTCTTGAACTTCAAAGTCCGTCTCCAAAGAGTGGAAAATATACCATCGGTCCAATCGTTGGTGGCCACATCGAGTCTTCCAAACATTTGAGGAGCCGTTATGGCCTAAAATGAAAATTTGTCGATATTTGATCTAGACAGGTTTTGTGAAGAACCTTGGGGTTCATTCGCAGCTCTCTATGAGGAAGTCCAGTTTCTGTCATCGCTTTCATTAGAGTGTACATACATCTGGTTTTTCCTGCTCCGGTTGGACCTACGAATATTCGATTAGACGATTTAGATGCTGATGTCTATTTATGCAAAAGTTACTCTTGCAGACGCATGTATTCAAATAGCGAACAATGTTTTTTATGCTTAATGTTTAGTTACCTAAAACCATGAGTCCATGTCGCACCAGAGACGTCTCGTACAGCTGAATCACCTTCAGATTCCATGAAGGATAGTTGACTAATCCAGTTTCGGAGCAAACGTAACCGATAGCTTTCTGAAGGTCCTTCCAGGAATGGACGGATAGTTTGATTCCGGGAAACATGTCCTCGATGAGGGACAAGAACAGCGGCTCATCTTCGTCGATTAGTTTACTGAGGTTCATGTCCCTAAAGTCGAAATTTCCACACGACTGTCCCCCTTTGGTAACTTAATAGTGCAGATCTTACCGTAAAACCCTCATCACTATTGTTTCTTCTGTATCAGTCGGATGGCTCCGCTTTTGAGCTCCAAGAGTCCGCAGAACTGATAGAATATTCCGCAAACCGAAGTCGTAATGCACCTTAACAAAATGTTTGTTATTTTTCCAAAACCTTGGGGAAAAATAGCAGTACCTGCTTGGACAGCTGCTCTTCGCATAGCTGATAGAGCGTGTAAAACTTCCTGGATAGAATCACATTGTCTTTGAAGCCGCAAGAGGCCATTTTGACTCGAATGATGATTTGGCGATCTGGAACCATCATTGCCACGCTTCTAAACATAATTTTCAGATTTTCTGGAAGCTCCTGCCGTCCGGCGTAGCCGGGATTCATTGTTAAGAAAATCCCGAATTCTATATTCATTGTAACATTATCCCCATCCCTAAATACAGAATCTCGCATCTGGCAAAAGTTTAGATCAACGTAGGCAAATTTACATGAAAACAAACACGGGTTTTCTCTCCTTTCTCGCTTGTAAAACAATGTAGATTTGTTGGGCGGCTACAGAAAGTACTGGCAGCTCGATTCGATTGAATTCGTCGAAGCACCCCCAAGTCCCAGATTGTGCCAAACCCTGTGAAAGCACAGATTTGCACCTCGGAAACATGCACTAATAAAACTCCCCAATATGAACCTTAAAAATTCGGCCCAATCCTCTAAAGTCCATTTGATCGGAGCAGTTAAACACAACGACAAACTTTCCTAATGTTCTCCCCATGTCTTTGGTTGTCTCGGTTTTTCCGGTACCTGCTGGACCTGCTGGCGCTCCGCCCATGTTAATCCCTAATAAATACGTCTTTAACGTCTTTGTGGCCCAAAATATTGTTTAAGGCTTACAAATAGCTTGAGCCAGGGTAATGTAGCATCTATCCGTTAAAGGAGTGATGGCCAGCCGCTCGGTAATGCCTAAATACTCATTCTGGTAAAGGAAGATCACATCTGTTATCTTGACCAAGACATCGTCGTTTTCATCGTTGTAGTAAAATCTGCACTGAGCCTGCCATTCAAAGTCCAGAATGTTCCTAACTCTCAGTTTGCAGATGTTATCAAAAATGTCCCTAAAACCGCAGCCAAATGAGTGAAAATCCTCAATCACTTTCCAACTCTTGCCGTTGATGGACATGAATTGTGACCATAGTTTCGTAATGAGTCCGCTGCATTTTGGTCAAATCCTTGGAAGTGAGATCGATGAGACTGTTTAAAAGGTCCAGGAATCGTTGATTGGTAAGCTTCATGATAAGTTTGTCAACTCTGGCTCGTCGAATGGCCACCTCGGCCTCCTTAGTCCAAAGGGTCTGGATTCCAACCAGTCCAGCCTGAATAAGAAAATATTTTTAAAGTTTTCTCTTGGTGGCACGATTAGCAACGGCAACCAACACCTCTATTCCATTGGTTATTACCTGACCGCAAAACGTGACAAATCCGGCAATGAAGTCATAGTCTGGATCCACAAAACATTGCGCCTGAGCCGCAATAACTCCTTTGACAGTATCTCGCACTGTGGCTAGAAGATTGTTTAACCAAAACTCCACCCCACCTGTGCAAACCACCGATTTTTCAAAGAGAACTTTTTCTCCCAAGCTGGAGTTCATCGCAGTGATGGCATCAGTTTGCTTCTCATCAAAGTCCACCTGGAAGCAACTTTAAACTGTTGAACTTTTTCGCATATTGCGGAATAGTAATGAGATTAGCATGACCAAACCAAGACTTCCATGGTTTTCGTTGCCTTTTTTGCAAGACAAAAACCAGTCTTTCTCATCCACATTGCCGAACTTACGGTGAAAACCGCATCGAATAAACTTGGCAAATGGGCCTGGATGGAAGTGGGATCAGAGCTCTGTCCCAGAATTTCAAGCAGCACTGGATCGGATATGAAGAAGAACCGGGGAAAGCACAGTCGTTTGGATTCTGGAAAAGTAAAAAATTGGTTCCTAGATAAAAAATAGGTTCCCTCAGACCCCGCATTTTCTACTCATTAGAAATGTTACCTAAATACCCAGTCAAACTCTTCTGGCAAGTTTCCAGTTGTTCCAATAAATGTGGCAAAAGCTGCCCCATTGTTTCGTCTCCAGTGCAACATTCTACAGCGTTGGGAATTTCATGTGCTCTCATCATTATTTTGATCCAGGATTTGTCGATGTTCTGAAAAAAGATTTGGGAACTTAATAGAAAGCAAGATTAAGGTTGAATTACAGTGAATCTCTTGGCTTCTTGCGGCAATTGCTTGGCGATATCGCCGCCTACGAAAACGGCTTCTAGATAGACCCAGAGATTTTGCACAATCAGCCACTTTTCCAGAATTTCCGAGGTGGTCACCAGCTTGTGCACCCACAATTGGATGTCTTTTTTGAAGGGCGCATTATACCTAGGAGACGTCGAAAATTGAATGGCAAACTTAAAAACATCCCGCATGCCTACCTGTTGCTCAACAGCGAATTCATCACCATCAAGCTGTCCTCCAAAGTGGTGATAATTTCTCCAGTCTCTGTTCCTTTGAGCAGCAACTCTCCTCGGGTCTTGAAGTTGCCAAAGGACAGTTCCACTATGGCCCAATCGGCGATCACCTGCTTCAGCTTCGCTTCAATGTCCTTTTCTTCAATGGAATACACCGTTAAAGGCTGCGTTGCTAGTCTCAATGATTAATAGGAAACCTTTGACTGCACTGATGCAAATATCCTCAACATCGTCCTTGTATTTGAGCAGCGGCGCCTCCATGACGCTCCTCAAAGTGAACGTGGGGCTTTCAACATCGAAAAGGTAGCCGGTCAAATTGGCCATCCGCTTCCAGTGTCTGTCTTTCATTGCCTGCAATTTGACTGTTTGAATTTTGCCCTTTTGCCCGCTGTTCCTCATTCGCCACCTTATTGGCCATCATTTCCAGCAATGGACACGTTTCGCTGAAGTCGTCAATTTTCTTCTTCAAGTCGATGAAGGCCGGCCAGTCTTTCATGGCTTTAGGCAGCTTGCGGCACCTAAAAACGTGGGAGACAATTTTTGATAATTTCACAATTCTTCGGGGTTCATTGCCTGTTCTGGAACTCCTGGAGCTCGGCAAATATGACTTCGGTATCGACGTCGCTCCACAGGATATCGAAGTAGCCGTCGATGCTATGATTGACGGCCAAGTAGAGTCCATATAGTTTATTTAGCAGAGTAAATTCCTTCTTTCTTTGATGCAGAATTGGGTAGTCGTTTACTTCCAGCCTGTTACGAGTAGAAAAGATCACACAAAAATAGGGACGTCGTCTCGTTTCTGACGGAGCAAAGCCCTAAATATTTGGTTTGCTTCAAACACACCCAAACAATTTCTCGCCACTGCTGTACATCTCAAACTTCCTCCACAACTCATCAAAACGATCCTGGAAAAGCAGCACTCGATCACTGGCCTCTCTGGCACTCAAACCGGGAACCATCGGGCCTTTCTCTTCAAAGTCCTTGTCAAAGGCCTCCACTTCTTCTTTAAAGTTGGCTACGCCAGCAGTAAGTTCTTCCAATAAGGGCCCTTGAACCGTACAGATGTCTTCCTGAACAGCCTTGGACTGACATGGAAGAGAAAATGGCAAATTGAGCGAATGTTGTTGCATTGACGAAGCCATCACCCACGTGATTGACCATGCTTTGGAAGTTGAATCGCAGACTTTCCACGCGCTCAATATCCTCTTTTGGTGTGTCGATTTTGAACTTGCCGAACGTGCTGTAGGCTTCTTCCATTAGGCTCAAGTCCAGGTCCATTTCGATAAAGTTTTCGCGGATTATTTCCAGGCAGTTCATGGCATTTCTGTGGATAAGGAACCGATCAAGGGCTTTGAGATAGATTTGAAGAGCCGAGTCCCACCTGCAATCATCTAAGTCTTTGATGGGCTTGTTGAGGATCTTTTCCTGCGTTTTGATAAACTCCACCATGTTGGTGAGCTTTTTCTTGTAGCGTTCGCTAAGGTTTTTGCCCATGATGTGCTTCCATGCTTCCGATTCAATTAGAAAGGCTAGCTTAATGTCAGCTGGAAGAGATCGTTTAGGAAGCTCAAAAATGAGCTAAAATTCCCAGTTAAATACCCAAAGTGATTCTTATTGCGCCAACATCATGTCTTTCGGGAAGTTGCCGGATCGCCTCCGCTCGGGCATCGTATTCGGAGAATCTTTCAGCAATCTCCACAATAAGAGGATCTTTCTCGCAGAATTCATCAATTATCTTATCTCTGTCCTCGACCCATAAGTATTTCCATTCCAGGTATGTCTGTAATCGGAATTCGACTTTAAAAATATTCCAAAGATCCGGAAGCCCTCACATCCAGTAAACTGGTCACATCGGGGCTCAAAAGGTACATTACTCCTTGAAGGCTCATATACACTCTAACAATTTCCTTATTTTCACTCACTGACTTGTAGTAGTTTTGATTTTGAATCCGCAGAACTTCCTCTGAAATTTTTTAAAGTGTAAAACTGCAGTTCCCTCAAACATCTTCTGGAGTTTTACCTCCTTTCAGAGCAGTTTTTATCTCCCGCTGGCCCCACAACGGTATGTACTTGTTGATATCGAGAATATTTTGCAAAACCTGCGAAAAATGGTTCTGAATATCGTCCAGATTCGGACTGATTGTGGCCAGCGGGATTTGCAGAATCATTGAGGTGCACATCAACGGTATTTCCTCTCCAATACTAAAACCATCGCGTTCAACTGGCAATTGCTTCAACTGGAATCTTACCTGGTGGCTCGAAGTTTCACTTTTTCCAAGGAAAACTTCGTGGCTTTGATCAGCGCATCGGTAAGCTTCATATTGAAGTAAGCGAACATTTCGATGCAGTCGTTGTGTATGTTTGTGAGATCCAGAGGGAAATTCCTGTCAATTTCCTTGAACGCTTTGGAAAGCAAGATTAAAACGGAGTTTTTTCGGAAAAGTCCCACGCTTACCTGCATCAGCTGAGGTAAGCAACCGCGAAGTGGATCCGATAGGTTTCACCGCCCTTACAGGATCCAGCCAATTATATTTGTTTTCCTGCAACTCTGGCTGCTCTATGACGCTCAAGAATTTGTCAATGAGCTCCTTAACACATCTCTCGATTGTTATGGATTTGAGTTTCAGCTCTTTTACTGGAAATAATTGAATTTAGTACTGGAAGTAAATGAAAGCTTGTGAGAGCAGCCCTTACTAATTTCCTGTCCATATTTGATGTTTTCCTGCAAAAACTCACTGGGAGCGATCGGTTCGTTAGGCAGGAAGACCAAACAAGTCATTGCTATCGTTTCTAAAACCTCGTCAATTCTTGCCTCTTTCATATCTCTCACCTGTTTGCAATAAAGTGCTCAACAAAATGATCGTTACGCTCCAAATTTGCCCTAACTTTGCTAACTTGCTTTTTGCTAGTGAAAAATTCATAAAGTTGATTTCAAATTTTACAATTTTGCGCATTTCAAAACCATTGCCAATTATGTGCTCAATAGTATTATCTATTTAAAGTTTATTGTTAGATTGAAAGAGAAAGTGATTGTGACTGTTGAGGCTGCACAAAATGCTCTTCAAAGGGTGTAAAGTTGATTGAAATATTCACCCAGATTTGGCTTCCAAAAGTTAAAAAATTTAGGTAATGACGATTTATCAATTTCCAGAATACTTCCCGGCTTTTAAAAGTGTTTTTGCGCTCTCTTATTTAAAAATTCGTCACTTATAAACTGAGGTTAGTAGAAATTTGAAATTTTCGCTATTTTTAGAAGACACTTGGCTTTAAACATCTTGAAAGTTTCCTAGAAATTTCACGGAATCATGAACGTTTTTACTCGAGGTTATTCCCTTAGAAAATTCGTACCTTCCAAACTAATGCAAGCAGCACTTTAAAATTTCCACAATCTTTAAAGCAAATGTGGCTCTAATGATTGCCGAAGTTTCATAAAAATCGCCCTGAATCCTGATTTTTACCAGCTTGGTATTTACCACGCTTAAAATAAAATGGATGTTATTACGAAACTGTGCCCTTTCCTTTAAAAATTTGAATCATCCAAACTAAAACCGCTGGAAATTTCAAATTTTTATAATCTTTCAAAGACACTTCGCTCTAACAATCCTCAAAGTTTTCGAAAAATCACCGGGAATACTAATTTTTGTCAGCTTGATAAATACCAGCCTCAAATTGTATGTTTTATTCAGCAGGGCACTACCTTTTTGGAAATTCGCATTTTTCAAACTAATGCCAGAAGAAATTTCAAAATTTGACCATCGCCATCTTTAAAAGACACTTGACCTTCAACATTTCGAAAGTTTCATGAAAATCATCTAGAATCCTGAATTTTTCCAGCTTGGTAAATACAAGTTTCAAACATGGATTTAACTCAACTGCGCCATTTACTTTAAAAATTCGCACCTGCCATACCAAAGCCAGTAGGAACTTTAAATTTTCAACATCTTTAAACGACACTTCACTCTAAAGATCCTGAATGGTTTATAAAAATCGTTCAGATTTCTAATTTTTTTAAGCCTGGTTAATAGCAGTCTCAAAGCGGGTGTTTCTACTCAACTGCGCCCTCATCTTGAAAAATTCGTATTTTGCAAACTAAAGACAGTAGCAATTTTCAGCATCTTTAAAAGAAGCTCAAGTTTAACGATTCCAGTAGTTTCAGCGAAATCGCAGTAAATTCCGATTTTTGCCAGCTTGGTTAATACCAGTTTCAAGATAAATGTTTTAATTCAACTGCGCCTCTCCTTAAAAAATCGTATCTTTCGAACTAAAGCCAGTAGCAACTTGAAATATTCAATATCTTTAAACAACACTTCAATCTAAGGATCCTGGGTAGTCTATAGAAATCGTTCAGATTTCTAATTTGTTCGAGCCTGGTTAATCCCAGTCTCAAAGTGCATGTTTTTACTCAACACTCTCACTCCTTTAAAAATGCATATCGCTCAAACTAAAGCGAGTAGCAATTTGAAATTTTTAGCATATTTAGAAGACATTTGTCTCTGGAAATTCGAGAAGTTTCAGGAAAATCTCACTAAAGGCTGATTTTTTCTAGGTTGGTTAATACCAGTCTCAAAATGGATGTTTTTCCTAAAGTGCGCCCTCTCCTTTAAAAATTCGGATATTCCAAAGCAAGCTAAAGATACTAGCAACTTGAAAATTTGAACAGCTTTAAACGACACATTACCCTAAAGATCCTGACGGTTTCATCAAAATCGTTAAGAATTGCGATTTTTTCCAGTCCAAGGTAATACCACTAACCCAAACTAACCCAAACTAGATGCTTTGGCTCAACTGCGCCCTCTTCTTTAAAAATTGGTATCTTTCAAGTTAAAGCTCGAATCAATTTTAAATTTTCCTCGCCTCGAAAGATTCTGAAAGTTTTATTAAAATAGCCTTAAATTCTGATTTTTGTCACCTTAGTAAAAACTACTATTAAAATTGATGCTTTTACTCAACTACGCCCTATGCTTTAATAATTCGTATCTTCCAAACCTAGTGGCAATTCGAAAACGTCACCATCTTTAAAATAAACTGGGCTCTAAATATGTGAAAAATTGCTGAAAAATCGCCTTGGATCCTGATTTTTGCCCGCTGGATAAATCTGACTCAAAATAAATGTTTTACTTAACTGGGTAATTCTTTAAACATTCGTATTTTTCGATCTAAAGTCAGTAGCAATTTGAAATTATCACCCTCTTTAAAAGATACTCGACTCTAAATAACCTGACAGTTTCAGAAAAAGCGACAAACAATGCTGAATGACTCAAACTTACTTCTTTCACAAACATTTCAATATAGTCGAGTACTTCAGTAACATCCTTGCAGAACTCGGGAATTTTCGTCGAGGTCCACGTAACAGTGGAAAAACCTGGCATGAAAATGTTTTCCATTTTCAGCAGCTGTACCCGCATCATGGGCAGGAACAGTTGAGGAATTGTGGATCGTGTTCTGTCGTTGCGTTGGATTAGCGCCTTAACTATTTCGCAGGAGTTTAGAAGCTTGTCTTTGCAAAACACTAGAACCTGGCCCACATCTGGAACCTCTATGGAACCAATACAGGAGTTATATCGAGAGTTGAAAATTAGCCCTAGCTATTACCTAAGTCAAGTTTGTACATGTACTCGGCTTCGCGGATAACTTCGGAAATGTATGGATGGAAGTTGACAAGATACCGCCTGGTTTTCTCATCCTTGGTCATAATTGGCTTGATTAAGCAAATCTTGACCTGAGGAGTAAGTCTCAGTTAGTTGCAATATTTTTAGGTAACAGGCCCTTACTTGTCCGGCATAATCAAACCAAGCGTCATGATAAATATTCTCATAGTGCACGAAGCACAAGGACATGGCGTTGAACAGCTGAATGCACTTTTGCACTTTTCTATGCTGCATTACCTTGAAAAAATGGAAGCCAAGAATACAGCCTTTGTTGGCAAAACTAACTAACTTTTGTTTTGGTTTTAAAAACCTCCATCGGTTCGGTTATGCGGGAATAGTACTGACGAATCCAGCAAATTCTTCCACTGACTGGTGGCATATTGCGGGGAACCACCGGCGATTGCCGACCTTCATTATACCTGTCTCTCAGCTTTTCTATTTCATATTGGAACAACATCATCGCTTCCAGGTATCTTTCCTCCAAATGCAGACACTCCAAGTTGAGCTTCTCAAATCTGAACATTTCCAATGGAAACTCATCTAAGGAAATTCAGTGAGACACCATCTACCTCTTAAGGAGTCGTAGAATGTTGTCAACATCGGTCATTTTTTCAAGCAAAGCCCCCACAAACTCCTCCAACTCCCATTCGGTGTCGACAACGTTCTGCTTGAACTGATTATAGTCCTTCTCAAAGTACGGCAACCGATGATTCAAAGCGTCGTATTTTTGCGACGAAATGTTCTTGTAAAAGTCCACGAATTTCTTCGCGTACACATCAATGTCCTCGATGGTGCTGGCTTGTAAAATCGAGTATTTTGTGGTAGTTTGCAATACGTAAACTATCTGGAAAATTATTTTTTTGATTATTCAATTTGCAAAACATTGTCAGTTTTTCGAAAACGTTCCAATCTCGACAATGCAGTTCATACATTGCCACTTTGGCCTTACCTGTTCGCATCGTTTTTTGAACGTTTCAAATTTCCCAAAAATGAAACTCTCCGAACACTCAAAAGGTTTTTCACCCTCATCCTCCATCTGCTTCTTGGTGCGTCTAAAGCACTGGTAGTACTTCAGGTACACGTCCAGACATGTCTGCAAAGTGCCCAACATACGTTGATTTATCAGGATCGAAAACGCTCAAATCAGTTTACTTTGATCTTGTCCAGGACCACAGCTTTCGGTTGGTTCCACACCGTTCTGGTGCCTTCACAATCCAAATAATCCCGACACTTTTTGATGATCTGATTGGAGACTTTCACTAAAATCGCTGTAACGTTGCCGGTACTATTGTAGTACCGTGACGTGGTGAAGACCATTCGAATAGCGTGAAGCAAAGGAGGAATGTGTGTAACCAGTTGAGGAGGCTCCAACCGATAGAAAGGCTCCCAGTACTTCTCCATGGAGTAGAGGTACTTTAGGTTGTCGGAACATTCATTGCGAGTATCGTAGACTGAATCCACGTGTTTTTTCCATATCTGGGAATTGGGGTTTAGGAAATAAGGCGTGGCAAAGCCAGACGGGCACCTTCAAAATCACTGATCGCGAGCAGGAGCCGAGGAACGTTATAAATAAGTTGCTGTCGTCTTTTTCCAAAAAATCCACTATGCTAGTGAATCGAGCCAGTTGTCTTCGCCAGTACTCCACTTCAACGTTGGGCCCGACAAACTCATTTTCTCTTCGGATTTGATTGTACTGCACCAAACACTGAAGAACAGCGAAATTAAAAATTTAGGTTGAGATTGAGAATCTCTTGTACCCGTTCAATTAGCTTGTGCCAAACGCGAACTTGGCTTTCGATTTTTTGGATCATTTGTGCGTTGAAGTACAGTTTAGACCGTCGGTCTTCGTCGGATAGTACTTCGAGCAGATCAGGGTCCATGTTGAAGATCACGATTCCTTCCAAGTCCAGTTTGGTTTCTGAAATTCACTCTAATCTTCGAAAGGGCCGTTGTATAGAAATCGTTTGAATAGAAGAAGAGTTAAAATTCTGTTTTTTGAAGTATTAGTAACTACTCGGGTGGCTTACTGTTGAGAAACTCGACAAAGGCCGCCCAATCTCCCATAAAGTTCAATTTTTGCATCATGCCCATTGCGGTTTTGGGAAGATCGCCCCATTCTTTCGAGAGCTCTAAGGGCGATTTGATCAGTTGGGAGAAAATATCGAATGCTATTGAGGCCACATTTCCCTTGCCTTGCTCCATGTCGATTTGAACAAAGCAGATTTCCTAAATAATGAAAATTATAACGCCAGTTGTACGGTGTTTGAAAAACCCACATCGTTGATGTTCCGCAATTCCAAGGCAATATTTTTCGTTTTGAACACCGCAACGGCCCGCTCAACCAGAGCCGGCCGAACTCCTTTTGTGACAAAGATGCGCTTAATCGGCGCTTTTAGAGCTGGATTAAATCGCCCAGTTTCTACGAAACAAATTCTAATTTTTCCCAGTTCTACTGAGTTTTTCATTTTTATGTACCCAATGCGTAAATGCCTCCGTCTTGATAGAAAAATAGCAGGCTCTTGGTGCCGCCTTTTTCCAACAAGGAGTTAAGCAACTGAATGAAACTGTCTTCATCGGCCGCACCTTCTAAAACATCATTGGCCTCAATGCCTAAATAATTAGCCACCATGTCGCAGATATGTCTTTGAGGGAGCTGCAATTCTTGAAATCTTGCATATCGCTGTTCTTTGAATCTTGCCTAAAACCAATTTCAGCCCAATCAGGTTCAATTTCGAGTCACAAAAGCGCTTCTTCAAGTGGAATGCTGATGGGTTCTGAGCATATACCTGTTTATCCCTGAGACTCTCTTGCATGGCCAGAAGCGTGGTGCTGGTTCTAGGTTTTCCTCTAGATACCGCTTTGGAAATATTCAACAAGTTGCTAACGTCTTCCTTAGTCACGGACGTGCGCGGTGATGATGGTTCTCCCATTTCTACAGTTATTTTTTCTATATCTTTTGCAGTCTATCTAATTTTACTTTTTAGTGCTCTTGCTTAAGAAGCGAAATTAGAAGATGACAAAATTGACATCTACTAGTGGCCACTTCGCATTTGCTCAGGTAAAATTAATGTTTTACAAAATGGTTCAGAAGAACCCTCCTTTATATTGAGGGTTTGTGGTCACGAGAAATGTTGTAAATGGAGAAATCCAAACTTTTTTATTTTTATGAAAAAATGTACGTTATTTTCTTGAAAATTTCGGATAAACTGTAGAACGACGTATTTCCGGAAGAAGGTAAATTTTCAGTTTGTAAATAACAATTCCGTTATACAGGGTGTCCCGTAAGCACATGATCAAAAAGGTACTCCGATATTCTTTGGATTAAAAGAAGACCATCTGACCAAACTCTGCTATTGATGGTCAAAGTTCTTCAAAATTTTATCTTTTTTGGAATATCGGGAGAATGGTACGATGTATTTTCGTGAAACTGGTTGTGAATTTGTTCTTATGTAAGACTCATATTTTGATGAAACAATCGAGTTTTTCCGTTTTGGACAAGTGGTGAATTCTTGAGTGTCGTGGTACAAAAACTACCAGAACTTTTTATTTGGTGGATGTAAGCTTGGGTAAGTCAGTGAATTTTCAGGGGTTGGCGCAGTGCTGGGCAAATGGCTTGGTGCGCCAATCCAACGCACCGGCGCAGTAACTCAGTTTCGTGGACTTTTTTTTACTTTTCTTAGATTTATTTTAAAGGCCATTTATTAATAATATTTTTAAAATGTTTTCAAATTTTCCAGTTTTAGTCAAGTTACTCTTTCTTCTGAATGTTCAATTTTTTAAAGTTTCACTTAAAAATGCTGACAATCTTAAGGTAGTTTCCGCGAAAAATTATTAAATAAATTTCGAATCCTTCGTGGCTTTGTAACAGTTTTGAAATCCCTCTCCAGCTTCGAATTTGGAACAAACATCAAACAAATTATTTGGAAATCTCGTCACCTCCATTCCTCTGAAGACTAGAATTTGTTAATTTTTTTTTTTTTAAGTTTTGACTGAATTTTTTTTCCTTTACTTTCTATTCAAAAACGCTCTATTTCGTAGAGTTTCACTTAAAAATACTGACGATCTGGATGACTTTTATGCCAAAAATAACAAGATAAATTTATAGCTAATAATTGTTAAGTGGCAAGAAAATAGAAGTATTTTTTTTCGCAAAATCTATGAATGATACATGATTTTACAAAGATCACAACATTGTGAATAAATTATTAGTGCATCAACCAAAAAAAAATGAGATGATTTCATCCACCAAATAAAAAACTCTGATCGTTTTTATACCACGACACTCACGAATGTCCAAAACGGATAAACTCGATTGTTTTATCAAAATATTAGTCTTACATAAGAGCAAATTCACAGCGAGTTTCACTAAAATAAATCGAACTATTCTCCCGATATAATCAAAAAAGACAATTTTTCTGAAGAACTTTGACCATCAATAGCATAGGAGCGAGACATTTTTTGTTAATAAAAGTTAGGTCAGATCATCTTTTTTTGATGCAAAGAATATCGCAGTATCATTTTCATAATATGCTTACGGGACACACACACACCCTGTACACCGTAATGTATAATTCATAAAAAAAATATTCTTCGTTTACAAGTAGTGTTGATAAAATGGTTGTTTTTGTGCAAGAAATCAAGACGAATTGTAAAGGTTGAAGTGAAATTTCAGAGTCACCAGTTAGTTTTTTTTTTGCCGGAAAATTAATATTTTATTAAAAAGCGGGTCCAGATCGGTTAAGGCTGGACTAAGGCGACTAGAACCATTTGGTTCAACAGTTTCTGATGATGAGTTTCCAAAAACTGCCGCCATGAATTAATGAAAATGTGCGTTTCTATTCAGTTTAAAGATTTTTTCGTTTAAAATCCAACTTTTCCCGTAGAACGTCTTTCTAAAATAAGTGGAGAAAACACGCCAAACAATGCCTCTGAATAAGAAGCAAAAAATAAATAACTCAAAGGAAAATCTTTGTAGCAAGCTAAAAGCATTGTAATAATCAGACAATAATTTTAAAATAACTCTTTAAATAAGCTCAGGAAAAAATGTGAATAATTTGATCAAATTTCGGTTCTTTCAATATTTTTTGCTCGCCATTTTCTCAAGAATTAAATTGAGCAAATTTTGCCGAATTGTTTAAGATTTATAAAGTCGAGTGAATCCATTTTATGGCAGATTGAAGTTTACCGTTGAAAAATAGAATATACAAACCACGGCGCCATTTGTATATAATTCCTATTTTAATTTAAATCCCCCATTCAGAACTTCAGAAAAAAAATTCTGAAATTTCATGAGTCTGCTTTCATGCTTTCCTGTGTATAAAAATACGATCCGAAATCAAACGCATTTTGAACAACACAATAAAGCGAATTTATTTGCAAAGAAAAATTAGATATTCATGTGATTATCAATTTGGCTCCGTAGTAGTAACAAAGGGCTGATAGGGCTGCTGGCTGGCCGCAGTCTGTTGATCGGACTGGGACTTGTTGCCATGCCAGTTACAAGTGATGAAATTCAAGAGCAGCTGCACAATACTGTTCAGAATACCTGAAAATATTAATTAGTTCACATACAGCCTTTCCTACAATGCCAACACCGCGTATACCTGAGCAAACATAAACTCCGCCCACAATGGAGCAGAGCCTGGCTAGGAACATGCCCAGATGATCCCGTTCTTGACTCACAGTCACTCTCAGCGCCGACATGTCGTATTTAAAGTAGATAGCAGGCGTTCCATGACTGCCTTTATTATGGTCAATCGGCCGGGTCAGCTCTTTTACACTATACTGATAAGTACTGATGGTATACATGAAGGTATTCACTGTCGTAGGCACAATTTCAATGAAGTAGTTCACTACGGTCATTGGGTCCGGCAGTATTAATTCGTCACCTGAAAATAATGATTATATAGTGGCAATGTTTATATAGTGTGGCTTTCCGGATCATTACCTTCTAAAGGATGTACAATGCCAGGGCTGGAATGTCCAAAGCTAAACCTATTAATGCGATGAGTAAAGTTGTACTCTCCCTCGGAAATAAGGGTTCTGAACTGCTGATATCCAAGTCCGAACATGTAACGTTTTGCTCCAGAAATAAGGAAATTCCCTGCCACTTTATTCAAACCTAAAGTTCCATAGATTCGGCAAGCGTCATGAGGGCGGCTCGGAGTATGGTCTCGAGGCGGTAGATCGCCGAACTGAGTGGAAAAACTGTTTTTCCACAGCAAATCCTGCCAAATGATCGGCTATAAAATTGCCACGTCTGAACATTGAACAATTGCACCTTTATCGCATGATACTCCTCTCTGAGGTACGAATTAAAGTGCTTCTTGTGCTCAAAGTGCACCTTTTGGTTGTCTGAGAGTTCGAACCATGTGTCGTCCTGCTTAAGAGTGCCGAATTTGTAGGTGTTCTGATTTGTTGAGTCCAACACATCAGTCCCAAGTTCTAAAGGGGAATAAATCGCAGGTACATACACAGGCCAAATGTTTGAGTCTTACTTGAGCAAGGCATTGCAACTGTTATGTCTATGTTCATGTCGAGTTTGTCCTCTAATTGCACGTCCGGGGAGAATTTGAACACGAATTTGCTATTCAGATAGTAGCTGATCTCTGAGTACACTAACCAGCCAATTATCAAAAAGCTGATGATAGAAACTGTGAATAAAAGACTGGTTGAAGTAGTAAAAGACGTCCAGGAGAATGTGGTCTAATAAGTATTTAATTTTTTCATATTCTAGGATTAGCTATACATATGAATGAAGGTGAAGTCTTACATGTGCCGCCAACCGAAGAAGTCATTTTATAGGGGTCTTCCACTTTAGGGAAAATGTCCATTTTCTTCACCCTGTTTAGTCGAGAGCCCCTGAACCTGGGAATTGATACTACCTCTTTTTCCATTTTTCCAGCTTTTTTTAGTTTTATCTAGTAAGAAATCGTATGTTGATACTAAATAAAAATTTTAATATTTTGATATGAATTAGGCCACAATTATTATTAATGTCGTTTAAATGTCCTGTATCTTGTTTTTGAACGAGAAAAATTGTAATATAAATTGCAATTACAACAGGTAAAACAACAACAACACGAAGCTGACATAACCCTAATTCAATAACTTTTTGACGTCTTTGAAGGGGTTGAAAAAGACGGGATCTTAGACAAGGAAAGAGCTGGTCTATTGTAAGAGGAAGAGAACAAGTACCTATTCGTTCATAAACAAAGTGACAACTACGGATAAGTATGTTCGGCGCCACCTAACGATTTATAAACCACTACAGAAAAAGAGGTCCGAGACACAAAATATCCCCCCTGGAGTATGTTCTGTGGTCCGAGAAGGATATAAAGCTAGTATGGGCAACTGTTGAACAAATTTAATCTTACTGGTAACTGTAACATGAATTAAGGTTAATTGCTATCTTATGGCTCAGTCACTTTTTCGATATTTGTCAATTTTTATTTTTTAAAACAGTGAAACTCCTCAATGCATTTTCATTTGTATTGATTAAAAAAGTAAAACTAATACATTTTATCTCTATTTTTATGTTCGTCTCTCTTTGTGAGACTCTCTCAACTCTTTGACGCAAGTGACAACAGCCATAAAATATCCCCCTTAGAATGGTAACTAAATAGGGCTAAGTTGATATGATCCCTGGACGCGGGGCGCCGCTTGATGGGGCGATATGTTGTATCTGTCCCAGTAAAGGCGAACACTGTAGTATACATAATAGGAACAAATATATATTTTTTTTTTTAAGAACATAGCAGTAGGAAGTTTGTAAACTTAGCTGATAATAAATATGTTCACATTTTTAAGAAGAGCAAAAGTCGCAAAAAATATGACAGTAACTGAAATACTAACGTATTTATTAGAATATTATCATAAGTTCGCCTTTATTGACCGAAAATATATACTTGCTAGGTTGATAACTGTAAGTAACTTACCAGGTTGATAACTGATAAATTTTGGTGAATGCAATCAGAAATAAAATATCAGATAAATGACTCATATTCTAACAGTTTCTCGCGCGTCACCGTCAGGGCCGCTAAACGTATATTCAAAATTTATCAATTCAGTTTCAATTCTAAGGGGGATGTTCTGTGACAACATCTATTTAGGTTAGGTTAATAAGAATCGTAAACATTCCATACACATACCCTAACGGAAAAACCTGTTTAAAAAACGAAATATGTATGAAATGTGGCTCAGAAATTAGTTCAAGTCAAAGTGAAAAGGCTTGTGTGTGTGTCCTTACTTTGGTAAGGACACGATTATTTAAGTACCTAGCATAACAAGCATATTCAATAATGGATAAAAGTCTAGATAAGAGTTCAGTTTCCCAAAAGATTTTTGAAACTACACGAGATACAGAACGACTGAAACAAGAACTACAGTCCTTAATAGCTGCAGGCCTACGGGGTCGAACTTCCCCACCTCTTGCAACTTCCTACCAGAATGAACCTTTAGAAAGTACAAACAAGGTCCAGATTTTAAAGAGTTTCGACCCCAAACACTCTCAGCATGTTAAAAAGGCAGTGGAAAAACCAAGTCCCCGTTTTAAACCTTCTAGTGCTCTTCCAAATAGTTCCCCGAAAAAGCAAAGAACCTACAATGTGGATGAAGCAAGGGAATATCTACATAATCAAAGAAAAAAACGAGCTGAAGAGTTGAGAAGTCAAAAAGCCGGTTCTAAAGTGTCCATTGACTTAAAAAAGGAAAAACTTAAACAACTCCAAGAAAAAGCCAATGAATTAGTTAGGAAAAACGTCCAAGCTAAGCGGTCGAGATCCAAGTCCAGAGAACCTGCTATAGCGAGATCCAGATCGGCAACTGTGCAACAGCCTTCTGCCAAATCGAAAAAACCCCTGGAGGAAAGTGTTATCTTAGGGTTTAATTGTGGTGCAAGTTCCGTTAGTGTGCGACCGGCAACTCATTTAGGCTTCCCGAAGAGCAATTCGATCAGAAATGCGATTTCTCTCAGCAACATCAACAGTGAAACAAGACACTTGGGAACTGTTCAAAGCCCACATTTGCAAACTCCGGCTGAAGTAAACTATGGAACATCTACAACATTCAACCACAATTTAACATGTGAGTTACCTGTTTACTTAAAGCCACATTTTATTTTAAAATTAACAAAAAAATGGTAATTTAACATACATTCTTCGGCTTTAGTTTTCTGCTATTAAGTCCGCAACAAACGCATCCCCAATACTTTGCAAATAATCATTAATCCTGAGTTCCATTTGATTTATTTAATTTAAAATAAACTTACCCAACATTAGCTGATAAAACGTATTTGCCAAAACTATAGGCTTTTAGAAAGAAATCCTTATTATTCCAGCAAACTTTCAAAGCCAAGCTTCAAAATCAGCAGGACGACCGCTTGAAACAGTGCAATCTTTGAGCGGAAACTCAGAAATACCGTTATCTTCAAAGAGAAAAAATCAGGAGAAAATGGTACTAAATCCTACAGAAAAAATACCCAAATTAAGAGAGCCAGAAAAGGTGACTTCTCCCTGGCTAAAAGTACCCGATTCCGCTTTCTCCAAACTCATTAGTTCTTATGCAAACTCAACAGGAGGCTCATTTCCTTCAAACAAAGTACTGACTGAGGAAAAAACCGCAGATGAAATTCATCCGCAACAAAGAGAGCCAGCAATGAGCAAGGTAACCCCTCACTGGCTAAAGGAACAACCTGATGGGGATCCTTACAACTTGATTAATACTATTAAGAGGCGTTGTCAATTGGATTACGGGGTAACTACAGCGAATAAACCGTCTGTAGTCGATGTGGGAGTTCAAAGCAACATCGATGCAGCTCAGAACACGAACAGCACAAGCAGCAAATCTGAACTAAACTCTTTCAAGTCCCACCAGCATCTCAACTTGGCTCGGAAAACTACCAGCCATTTGGAACTACCTGCGTTCAAAGATGGTCCCACCCTGACAAAACCTTCGCATTATTCTTCAGAAAACGAGTCTGATACTTCGAGAAACATTCCGAGCATTTCCAGTGAAAGCGCTTTGTCATTGCCGCGTAACATTAACATAAGACAATCTTACGCCATTTGCCACCTTAAACCTCTAGAGGAGGCACCGCCTAATTTAGACCCGGAGAAAATCGAAGACATCAAGCTGAAAGTTTCCAAAGAAGTATCTTCAAGCTACTCAGATGTTTTCGATTCGAGCAGAGGCAGCAGGAGTTCCATTATATCCTTCAATAAATCTAAACGATCGCCCAATTCCATGAATATACGGCCATCGAACTCGAAGGAGAGGAAACCTCGAAAAATTTTTCAGCCAACACCAGAAGATCCCGTTGAGAAACCACTATTGTCGACAAGTTCAGAAGCAGTTGCTACAGGTACTGGAAGGCTGAACCTAATTTCTCGCTTTAATGTTGTAGTTTCTAGATGAAGAAACTCAAAGGAATAGATGGGTTCAACAAGGAGCGATGCCAAAGTCGAGTAGCTCCACAAGGTCCAAGTCGAGCTCAGTGAAGATCAGTTCGAAAAATCACAGCGGTGAAGGTTTGAACTGGAAAGGCGATACAATTTTGGTGTTTCATTACGTTAATTTTTTCAGATGTTGAGTCGAAGTCGATACCAGAAGCCATCTGTACAGTAACTTCAACTGATTGTTACCGACCTTCAGCTATAAGCGGTAAGAAGATTAATCGACACTATTTATATTTTATTAACGATTGTTGTTAATTTCCAGAGTCCAAAGACCCTTTGGAACCCAATTCTTCGATGGTCGGTTTGAAGTCGGATCCCCACATACCAAACAGCGAGCCCGCATCTGAGAAGCCCAACAGTCGGCTGTTAATGCAAAATATCACCTTACGATCAAGTAAAGCTGGTAACCGCGGTTCGGTAATATCACCGCAACTTGCTTATTTAATTTGCTAATTATTGATCAATTTAGGACGACAATGTACTGCACTTGAAGTTTGAAGCTGAAATTCATCTACTAACAGACTTCAACCAGACTATCCAACGCTTTTCGGAGATTGAGCGAACCTTTGAATCGCTGCGAGGTGATAATTGTTCACTCGTGGAGAAAACAGCGAGGAAACCAAATGTGCCTTTTGATATTCCGGCTATTATCGTTACCAGTACTGTTCCTTCAGACACCACCGAAGTTGAAACCAGCCTGGACAGGCCGAAAGAAATGTCCCAAAGTCAGGTTTCGAAAGTGAGCTCAACTACTGCGGATCAGACTGAAGCTTCCTACTTCAACACCGCTTTAATCGATCAGGAGAGTTGTTTGGATGGATCCATTGAGAAAAGTGAAACGTCTCTCTTTCAGCCGTCTGTCTTGGATTCCAACGAGTCATTGAATGGTACCTGGATCGGCGACGAGAACTTTGTTTTTAAAAACGTTGTCGGCATGTCAGTAAAAGTGGTAAGTTTTTCACAAAAAATTGTGAAATGTGATGAAAATTAAATGTTTTTTCCTAGTTTGATCAGTTGATAAAGGATGAAGACGCGCGCATTGAAAATTGGAGGAAAATGTTGAAAATCCGCGAGCAATTCCTTCTGGAGAGGACACGAGGCGAACTGCAATTTCTGGAAATGCAAAGAAAGTAAGTTGGATTTTAGATCGATTTGGAAAATAAAACTATGTACATTTTGCGCGTTTTAGGCAACTGATCGAAACCGGAAAGCTGGCCGAGGCGTCGTTGATCAAGAAGAAGCAAAGGGGCATTCTCCTGAAGCACCAAGAGGAGAGACACGAGATGCAAAGGTAAATTGTTCTGAATTGTCTATTAAAACACAATCTTATGGCGAACACAAGTCCATACATCCGAGTCGCTTTCTCAATTCTAATTAAAATACTTCGAACATTCCATACTAAAGTCTTATCTATGTCCCTGGTATTATCACCTGATTGTTTATATGAATATCGCGCTTCTTTGTTCAGTTTCGTGTGGAAACAAGCGGTCAAACTAAGCAAGTCCATATATTCGTTTGATAATCCGTAATGTTCCTCTTAATGAGCCCTAATAGGCTGCCACAAAACACCTTTTTAATTTCCAATGTAAGCTTTCACTATTCTTGCATTTTGCCAATTATTTCACTGTTTTTGTGCTTGAACTGAAAGGTGGAGACGTGCTTTATTGCGTTAAATAGTGATAATTTGTGAAAATCATCGAATCATAGTCTCGTTTATTGCGACGTGATTCGTCTCGGAACTGTTTGCTTTTAGTGAATGTTTCCTTAGGTACTACTCACAGTGTACGCTGTAGTATTTCAACATTTATTAATAACATGACTTCAAATGTAATTTATTATTATCATTGCTTTATATGCACGCTGAATTAGTATAAATCCCGTCAGAATTACGTAGTCGAAAAACATGTCAATTACAAATCTAAGCTTCGTTGAATTTTATTTAATTTAAATTTTATTTAAAAACAGACACCAGATACATTCTTGAAAGCATGTCGTTACGCGATGTCGCACCAAAGCAAATAAAAAATCTACTCAAGCTTATATTGATCAAATTTTATTCAGTACTTAACAGATAGTACGCGTCTTCCTCTGACGCGCTATTCCAACACTAATCATATCTACAATCAGCTTAAACCATACCGTTGAAATGTTTATAACATAATCTTAGATAACGAGTAATTTCCGTTGCTGTAGTTGGGTTGGCACGCGCCGTTATACAATTGTTCAATGCTGTTTCAGGTTGAAGCAAATGCAAAAGGAGGAATCTCAGAAGCGTAAAACTGTGCTCAGAAATGAGCGCAACTCGTTCAAGAAGGAGCTGCTGTCCACCAAGATGCTGGCCAAGCTGAAGCTGAGCGGTCGAGATCGAAAAGAGAGGACGTTTTCTGGACCCTTTAAAGTTATTCAAGTCACCACTTCTTCAGGCACTGATCAAGAGGTTTGGCTACGTTCAATTAAGCCTGGAAAGTACTTCATTGAAAGATCTTTTCAGATCAAAAGCATAACTCCTAGAACATCCAGAAGCCAATCTATAATCAACGAGGGTAATGAAGAATCGGATAATTTGAACACCGATTTGGAGGCTTTCGATTGGAATGCAAAACGGAAAGCAAACATGACTGCCGATGTTGTCTCTCGAATGCAAAAGTAAGTCAATGTTGTCCACTATTGTCTAAAGTTAGTCAAATAAATCGCGGATGGCTATAAAGGACCGCATTATCAGCAAACAGGATTCATGCACAAAGTTTAAACTGCAACTAATAAAGCTTAATTGCCTGAATTAATCGGGTTAGTCACTCTTGGAATTGAGCGATGTAATGAAATGGAACATTTTGCTGCTTTCATTAGTGTTGGGTCGCTGCTTGTATGGTCATTTGCCATTTTTTTTTAAACAAAACATTATCTAGTGGCTTTAGCTGTGTGTTTAAAACTTCAAAGCAACAGTTAAAGATGTTGAAAACTATTTTAATTGGTAGTGTTTGCTGGTTCTGCAGTAGCCAAACAGGTAGGTTTATTTGATTTTTATTAAGTTGAATATTTTACAATTAAATGCAAATTGTCGCTGTCGCAAGGCACTCAACCTTAAGTCGCCGCTTTGAGAATTGAGAACTTCCTCCTGCTTCCCAGTCCAGTGTTATGAAAATACCATCATTATCGACAGGAACTGCGGCGCTCTCCTAAAATAGATTCTGTCTGAAAATTATTCTTAGGCAAAATTAACCGTTCGATTTATGGAAAATCGCGGTCGATTGCCTCCACTCGCTTTGTTGGTATATACAGCACGAGTGTCTAAAATTGAACTGAATTGAATTTTGGATGCATTGCTTTGGATTAAGACTTATCTTGAGAACATTCTATTAGTGAAGAAGAACCATTGGTTTGCAGGGTATTTTAAAAGTAAATTTGAATTAAAAAAACACAAGCTAACTGTTTTGTCTGGGAAGCGTAGCCGAACTTACACAATACTATTCTTAGAGGTGGGTATGCGAAAAGTTGTTAAAACCGGGAGAGTTCTATCATATCGTTAACATTCTAGAGTTTGCATCATTAAATTTCACATCAAAGTGCTAATTTTAAGTCGGGGTCAAAAATGATTTGATGTGCGCGTTATTTTTAACGGTTTGTGACTCATTAACAATTGAGTCATTGAGACGTTGTAGTCGAAACTCCCAAACTTATTACAGATTATATGTGTATTTTATTTTCGCTCAAGTTTTCTCAATAATCAGCTTGGAAATGGAACAATTGGAGCAAAAACATTATAGACCGAGCGGCATTATTATCGTTCTTGATGTAAATTGTATATTGTTTATTTTTATAGAAATTTAAATCGGCCATTTGTTTTGCGGCAAATTTTACCTTCAAGGCGCAGTTAAATGGATTCGCTCACTAAACCTAGAGGCCCGTAACAATTGACAGTTTTAAGCATGTTTTTCGAAACCTGTTATAGTCTATACGGTCTAACTTGGACCAGCATGAAAACTAAATCTGGGTAACAATATGACCAATCAAATTCGACTATGAAGTACAGCGACCAATGAAATTGTAATACGGCAACATCCGCTCAGTTCTTGAACCGGTCGCATAAAAATTGCTTTATGCAGTAATCTGAACACACCCCAATTTTTACGTTTGGCCAGGTAACTTCGTAAAGACTATACCTGATTCTATATGGAATTAGCTCCCTAATAGAGCCGCTCACTGTGTAACACGTCATGACGCCCATCTAAGTTATGAATGCGTTTTTTCCGAACGTTTTGTACGTGGACTACACCCTTAAATGATCCCCGACTAAAACTAAGGTAATTTCATCGAGTAATGACGAGAAAAAACAACACACACCAAAAGGCGGCTACCCGATTTGGCTAATAATAGATATCCTGTTGGCGCGAAGCCAGGCTTCTGTTTTTCTCGGGACTCCTTAATTTTCACATTAGTCAGCCCGAAAACCCATTCAGGCAGCTTGGGCTACAACTCGAGTTTGTCGTTGCATGTAAACATGCGTTTTGCCATTTATATTGTCCGTGTGTCACATCGAAACATCGCTCGGTCCTAAGTCTGGCGCGCAATCCGTCCAAATAAATTGAATGTCTTTAGTTGATGCGTGTTTTTCGTAATTGCGTGGCCAACGGCTAATTTGATGTGTTGACGCTGACCGTTCTGTTGCAGAAATCTCTTGATGCGAGAACACGCTCTGGCCCAGCGGAGAAAAACCGTGGAAGAGTTGTTGAAATGGCATCAACGGCTGTTGCACGAAGAAAAATCAATCGAACATTTGGAGAGCAGGGTGGACAAAATTATCAAGAAGAACCCCATCCAGGGCAATGAAGAAGCGTCCTATAAGGATAGAGTTTCCGGCGAGGAAACCAGCGCCTCCTCGATGTCTCAGGTGGCTTTGGAGCCTGCAGTTGCCGATCAAGAAGTCATCCATTCCAGAGTGGCATCGTCCACCAACTATACCGCTGACTTTGAGGTTGAATCGACTTCCCATAAATCAGACGATCAAAGCAGCGTGTCTTCCCTCACTCACTTAATTGAAGATCTCAGCAAAATAAAGGATAACATTCTAAACTCAAGCTTGATTCAAACACATTCTTCCGGCCTACATGAACCGACTGAGCGACATTCTCAAATCAGCCATGAAAATGCAGCAGTCGGCCACAGTCCAAAGGAATCACTCTTCAACAGCGAAGCGGAAGAAGAAAGCATCCAGGAGGATGTGGAGTTGACCAGCAGTGAAAGTGATCAGATTCTTATCTCTTTAGCTAGTGTAAAAGAAAGAACGCCTCTAAGTAAACCCGCTATAGACCTGCAGGCGTCAGCACAATCTACCAATGACGATCCGATAACCGTCAGCGAAGAACAGGCCAGTGTTTTGGAAACCTCAAAAGATCACATAGAAGAAGAAGTAGAACCTGAGCCTGCTGCTCTGGAAGTAGAAGCAGTGGAAGCCTCCATTATTCTGCCTGAAATACCCAGTACTTCCAGCCCCTTGCTTCTAGAAGAAGGCATTGCAATTCCTACAATCCCCGGGGCTGAAAGTGCATCGCCCCTCGAACCACAAGAAGAAATTTCCACATCAGGAGAAGACATCTCAACATCGAAGCAGTGCGAGGAGATTGAAGACTTGGATTGCAACCAGCCATCGACATCTCACCAGGAGAACTTTGCTTTGCCTCTGGACTCCAACGGAAAACTTTCCGAGGATTCTGAAGAATCTCACTCCTCTGCATCTTCAATAGTCAGTGACCTTCCAAGCGAACTACCCACTCAAGAGGACAGGCAACTGTTTGAGAACAAAACTGATGAAGAAAAGGCTGCTTCTTTGAGTGGGAAGTCTTCAGGATCCAGCAAAGCTAAAGTGAAAACCGCTTCCCCCGAAGAGGCCAGCACAAGTACGCGGGAAGAGCAGCAGTTGTCCACAGATGATGCAGAATCTGGAAACAGTCTGGGAATCAAGGGTAGATTTTCCATTGCAAGTGATGCGATAGCCAAACTGGTTGAAAAACCGTTGGAAAGTGCAACGTCAAGTGTGGAAACGGCAACGGAAAAAGACACAGATAGTCCGCAGCGAAGCAAGACTGATGAAGCTTCCACTAGTGCGGAAAATTTATCATTGGTGGTCAGTGAAGCCTTATCTGAGCAGTCTCAAAGCCCAGGTAGTGGTTGATTTATTTCAGAATCTCCTTTGAGCCTGTAGTTAATTCTTTTATTTCCATGTAGATTCATCTGCAGCGGATAAAAAGCCGCTTTCATTGGGAACAGAGGCCGAAGAGCTGCATAAGAAGCAATTGGCAATTGAACAAGAAGTACTAACTGTTTGATTAATTAATGCTAGAAAAAATAACACAACTCTGATGTTGAATTGCAGATTAAGCTGCTCAAGGAGCAGCAGCAAAAAGAGGTAGCTTCTCCATTTTATATCAGAGAAATCCCCAACAAACCACCTCCTCCTTACACGCCGCCTTCAAAAGCCAAAGTTCCCAGACCGCCCTCAGTGATGCCAGGAAATAAGGACGAAGTGGAGCAAATCACTGAATATTCAGCCAAGATTATTCACAAAGCCTATCTGTCGAACAATCTGGATAATATTACTATTTCAGATAACACGCTGAATCTCATTGCGAAAAACATCGATAAAGGGTAAGTGCTTGATGTTCAGGATTATGAGTGATAGTTTCATTTCAATAAACACTCGAAAATTTTTATGCCAAATACTTTCATAGTTATGTAATAATAATTAAATAATATGATCAATAGTGTTTTCTGCTTTTTTAGCTGTTACAAGTACGTTTTTGACCTTTGCAAAGAAATTGCGATTGATCACTATGGGATTTTTCTGGCGGAAACGGGACCATCCTGGTTGCATCCAGAAAAGAAGCCATTTCTATCTTCTACCCGACCACTGGATGTTAACGGTCTCAAAGAACTCATGAACAAGAAACTTCTGGAAATGTTCGGCTTTCAGACTAAGCAAGGCAGAAGGGAGAATGCCATTATGAAGTGGTCGAGGAAGAAACGGGACTATGTGGATGAGGCATTGGTTCAGGTATATTTGAAAATGTTCGCAGTAATTGGAGTCATTTTAAAGTAAAAGAAAAGCACATTCTGTTCATGTAGTTGCATCGATCTATGGTGAAATATCATGTTTTCTAATGTTTTCGAAAAGTACTTAGCTAAATACTGTTTTATTTTTATTTTAAAGAATATGCATTCGGAAGAATCAACCTGGACCAATTTCGACAAAAACGAAGCTTTAGTCAAAGATCAATTAACCAACGAATTGCTGCAAATGTTAATGGGTGAAACTGCTGAATTGATGCAGAAAGTCTTCCAGAAGAAGATGGATGCGGAAATGCAGGGATAAGTCGGCCTTTGTGGGTTGAAAAACGCATTTTCTATTTTTCCAATTGAAACCAGTCCACGAGCTCTGGTATTCTGTTTTTATAAAACTCGTTTGATTTAAATGTTTGATCTTACAGATCGGTATTTTTATATTTATTGTATAATGTCTCTAGCCATGTTATTTGTTAGGTACTTTTTTGTACATTTGAGCTGATGTAAAATATTATTATTAGTTTCCAATGTTGGCTCTACAGTGGAGCATTACTGGTTAGCTGAAAAGTGTTTCCATCGTATTTTTTCCGAAGATTCTGATAGGAAAAACAGATTTTTTGTCACTGATAAGAACTGATGTTTTTTGTACTCGAACCTTTAACAGTTAGAATAATAATTTATTTGTATAAATACTCAGGTGGTTTTTTTAAGGTTTTTAAGATTCTTTCATCCGTTCGCCTTATATTATGGCGACTTGTATTATATATTATGTATTTTTGTAAGAATATATTCATGCATTCTAGCTGATTCTTTCATGTTTATTTTTAAACCCTTATACATTTGTATTGTTATTATCGATAATATTTCACGTCAGGTGCAGTTGCAAGGTTTTATAAGTAACTTTTTTTTTCGTTCCCAACCACGAGCGTTTTCACGCTTTCTGTTATCTTCGTCGTCGTCAAATGTTCAATATAATTCTATAACTTATAATTTAATACAATGATAATGGAATAATTTTCATTCATTTTAATGTCCCTTAAAATGAACAAGCAGTGAATTTCAATGAGTGAACAGTGGTCAAAAACATAATTTTTTGTTTAAAACAACACTAAGAAAAGTTGTTAATAAAAAGATTATGCACATTTTTCACGGGCCAGGGCTGATTCCCTCAAAATTTCATTATTTTCCAATAAATTTC
>NW_026019016.1:3242108-3258761 GCF_020466585.1 Dendroctonus ponderosae | reverse complement strand
AGTGCTTTTGTTGCCTTGGGTTCCTCATTGGTTTTTATTAGGAAGTCATTCTCTCTCTTGATGATGACATCCTTGTTTCCTTCCCTCACTTTCTCCCATTCTAGGGCCAATTGAATTCTAGATTTTGTGTTTGGTGCTACTACTGCGAAGGTGTGTGGGAAGTTGAATCGTTGATGTTGTGGCAATGTTGTTGTTGTTGTTGTTTTTGTTGTTACGGCTGCTTTTGAGGTGGGTGACAATGGTTGTTGCTCATTTTGATGTCCGACCCATAGAGAAAGTAAAATAATGGGATTTTACTTACTCTATGGTCCGACCTCTTTTCTTGGATTTCGGTCTCAGAAAGTAACCTTCCTGGGGAGCGTGGTCCGATTCGGACTCCCGCGAACTTCCAGGATCCATGCTTATTAGCTATAAAGCCCTGTATATTGTCCGAAATGCGCTTTAAATTTTACTATCGACAAAACAAACTTTTTTCGATTGGAATGTCCGGATTCCTACCGAGCACGTCCTATTCGCAGTAAAGCTATCGCAAGACCTTAATTTTATATTAAATAAATAATTAATTACTATCTTTCGGACATTTGGCATCGCCGGTGGTCGGCTGCTATATGTGACATTTTTTCTGTGTTGGAGCCAACTTCAGTGCATTCAGTGGTTGAAAAGTAAAAGAGACGTGAAAATTCCGGGCGCGTTTTCCTGAAACTTTTGCATTTACCACAGTTGTAGTATAATAGTAAAGTTGTAGTATATAAAGTGCATTCCGAGCGTGTGTTTTGAACGATATATTCGGTTTTTTTTAATTAGAACCGAATTTTACCGCATTCTGAGGTTAGTTCATACACATACAAAGATAATGGAACGCGAGGACTATCAAATTGCCAAGAAAAAGATTATAAAAACCAAGTAAGTGTTACCGGCTTGTAAGGGCTGCGTCCACTACTTTACTTCTATCTGTTTTAGTGACTTACTCGACATGTACCAGGTGAAGATCGATAAGCTGAATAAGGCTTCTCAGGCCTTTAAGCAACTGAAAACTAAGTACCAGAGTGCATGTCAAGAAGCCGAAAGGCTGAAATTGGACAATGAGCAGCTCAAGAACAGCATAAACAAATACAAAACTGATTTAGAGCAAACAAGTAATAACTTTGCACAGTTACAATGCGAATATAGAAGTTTAGAAGCAAAGTATGAGCAAATTATGATCGATTCCCAAATGACAATCACAGAGTTGGAGGAGAAAGTCAAGCAACACCTGAGCAATAAGAACATGGCACCTTCATCTCCAGGAAAAAAGAATGCAGATGACCGCCTTAGAGAGTTGAAGCGATCTTACAGCGAACTAAAAGAGGCTGAGCACCGAAAGGCAGTAGAAAATAAATCGTTATTAAAAGAAATCAATCAGCTTAAAAATGCAGCCGCAAAGGAAGCGGAAAAAATTATAATCAAAGATTGCAAAGAAATAAATGACCTCAAAGATCAGGTAAGTTCCTGCAAACTGTTGATATCAGTTACTATTTTCCAATATTTAGCAAAATGAATGCTTGGTGTTGAGACCGGATGTCTAAGCAAAATTAGCTTTGTATGTATTTAGTATTTTTGGCACCAACATAAATAATCTGATTTTCAGCATCAGCATTAAATTATTTATTTTGGTGCCAGTCAATTTAGTTAAAATTACCACAGAAAATGTCAGATCACTAAATTATTGTTTTTTTACTAACCTAAACCAATCCAACCGCTCTAGTAGATCATTTTAGTTACAGAAAGCAAATGCAACCATTCAAGAACAAAATAGGCTGAACAGTATCGAAAAGTCACACAAAGAAGACAGTGAAACTGAAGTTGCTACATTAAAAAGTGAAATATCAGTTTTGGAAGGCAAATGTAGGTGTTTGACGGAACTTTTAAACAGTGCTAAAAACACACATATTGATCGATGTGATATTTTTACACAGACTGAATACAGTTTACCTCAGGATGCAAAAACCGTGTCCAGTCCTCCTCAAGTCAGGCACTGCATTATCGACTCAGACGAGTTCGCAAGTCTCATGGAGGTAATTAGATTACCATTACTGTCACCTATTAGGTCGGATTCGTCTGATTCACCTAATTCACTCAGCATGAGTAAGTAATATTTTTTATAAGAAATGGAATAGCTTAAAGTACTTAAATCTCAACTTTTTGGCCCATATTTCCCTGAATGCTTAAAAGCTCATTCTTCAAAAACCTTTTTGTGTTGCAGAAAAACCCCGAAAATTGCGGAACAACAAGAAAAAATTACAAGGTAAATTCGATGCGGAAGCACCTCCCCCAGCACCAACAGAAGAAAGTGTAGAACACGGAGAAAATCAACAAAACAATACCTTAGAGAATCAAGACACTACAATCAATTTCACAAACACTTTAAAACGGATTCCGGACACTAAAGAATTCGCTTTATGTGTAGAGGAAGAGGAGCGGCTATATTATAAAGTTGAGCATAATACAGTGTCTGAAAGTATTAGCACGAAAAATGATCAATTTGTTCATGCAAATGTAAATAATTCGTCAGAGGTCAACGATGGTGTTAGAGATATTTGGTCAATGGATGATATGCCTCCAAACAACGCAATACCAATAAAATATATGACCACGCCTTCAAAGACACAACAAAATTTAGATTCATTAAATATGGAAACATCTTCAGCTTCAGGCTTTGAAACCATCGCGCCGTTTCTTTGTAAACATCCGTCCAATGAATCGCTGAATATTCCGCTGGTAAAGCGAGACGAAAAGGATCCGCCGGAATGCACGCCGATGGACTCAAGAAAACGAGTGGACGATTCTTTTACAGAAAATTCAAGTACTCTGCTTCCTGAAGCCCAAAGTACAATTCAACAGTCAAAACAGCATAACAAGTCAAAAACTAAAATGAAACTAAAGGCAAATGAAAGGCGAAAGATTTTGATGCCATACAATACCACTCGATTATTACGAGCGAGAGCCCCGACATTGAGACAGTGCAAGAAATCTGAAGGAGACACAATTCTCAGTGCCTTGCAGCTATTAAAAGCCAATAATATTAGTTTCACCATATCTAGTGACTCACTTCAACCGTTTCCCAGTTTGATGATATGTCCACCAAAGGCTGAAATTCCTTCAGATTTTCAAAGCGATAACAAACCATTTCAATGTCGGACAGTTTGCTTGGACGAAAATTGCACTCAAAATGGCATGTTACTTCAAGAAGCGCGCCAAGGTGAAGAACCAGAACTACTTGGTTTTTTTCGCATTAAAGATGAAGCAACTACATCGCCAGCCGCTGGAGGAACCACAAGTCAACTCCCGGACGTCGTTAAACAGTTGGCAGAACAACTTGTACATGCCCTCAAAGAAATGAACGGATCTAAGAAAAAACAAGTGAGAAAGTGTTGTAAACCAAGAAGAAGTACCAGTTCCGATGATAATTCAAAATCTGAATTTGAACGGATATGCGATGCTCCAGGTGTTCTGCAAAGAAATAAACGTTTGCTTGCAAAAGCCCGAAGGCAAAGTAACAGGTTAAATAATGGAACTAGGAGAGAAAGTGATCCTAATGAATTTTTGGATTCCGGATTGGTCACCGCCACCACAAAGCATGACACGGATAGTCAAAGTTTATTTAGTTATAATGAAGACGAAGTCTTCAAGCGAAATTTTAGATCTTCCTCCGTTAACAGTGATGTAACACCTGTAAGGAAAAATGTTCATATCAGTTACTCGAAAGCATTAGCAGCTCGGAGCTCAACTAAACTACCAACATATCAAAAAATAGATCAAGATCAAGATAACAGCGATTTGTTTCCAAATTTATTCATTAACACTCTGGATCTGGAATGTTCGCCTGTTGAATTCAAATCTGAAGTACGGAACAGTTTTGAGCTGGATGAACTAAGTGAACCAGAGGATTTGTTTGCAGGAAATACCCCTAACATATTTGCGAAAACCACCATGGAATCTAAAGTCGATACTATATCGGTTAATGCTCTAGATTCGGAAGTTTCGTCTGTTGAGTTGAAAACAGCTGAAGTAAACAATGGTTTTAGCGGTTTGGGTACTTCAGTCGATGAGCTGAATTTGGCAGACAGTTTTATTGAAAAGGATAGCTTAAAAATGAATAAGAAGCGAAAAAAGCAAAGTATACTTGCGGAAACCAGCATGGAATCGAAAGTTGATAACCCAGAAACATCAATTATCAGTTTAAATCGGAACGATTCGTATGTTGAATTGACAATAGCGGAAATAAAAAGGAGTTTAGAAAGTTTGGATACTCCTTTAGATGAACCGAATAAGGCAGATAGTTTCATTGAACAGAATAAGAAGCAGGAATTAATTGGAAAAACCAACGCGGAATGTAAAGTTGGTAGCCCAAAACCATCAATTAACACTTTACGTTTGGAATGTTTGCCAGTGGAGTCGAAAAGAGGTGAAGTAAACAATGGTTCTAGCGGTTTGGATACTTCATTCGATGAGCCGAAAGAGGCAGAGAGTTTCATTGAAAAAGATACAGTAAAAAGGAATCAAAAGCGTAAAAAGCAAAACATAATTGCGAAAACCAGCATGGAATCGAAAGTTGATAGCTCAAAACAGTCAATTAACACTTTAAATCGGACCGATCCGTCTATCGATTTGAAAATAAACGGTAGTTTGGATACCTCTTTAGATGAACCGAATGAGGCAGATAATTTGATTGGACGAAATAAGCGTAAGAAGCAGAACGTAATTGAAAAAATCAGCACGGAATGTAAAGTTGATAGTGCAGAACCATCAATTAACACTTTCCATTTGGAAGGTTTGCCAGTCGAGTCTAAAACAACTGACATAAAAGATGGTTTTAGCGATTTAGATACTTCTCTAGGTGAGCCGAATGAGACAGAGAGCTTGACTGAAAATAAAAAAACGAGTGCAATAGTGGAACCTAGATTTGCTAGCCCAAGAACCAGACGTTCACAGGTAAAAATACCAGCATTGGAAACCCCAAGTACCAGACTTATACAGCTGCGAAATAAAAGCATCCAAGTGGAGCCCAAAATCGAAAAACCCAAAAAAGTCAATCAACAGAAATATAAGCGGAATTCACCTATATGCAGTAACGAATCGGAAGTAGATTGCGACCATGTTCAACAAATGACTTGCTCCGGCAAAGTGGCGAACACAGACTCAAAAAAGTTAAATGAAAGCAGCAGCACAATCAAGAAAAATTCAAAAAATGTTCGTAATACCAGAGCAAAGTCAAAGCGAATTACGAGATCTTCGCCAAAAATAATCAGCAAGGAGTACGTTTCCGGTTCAAGTAGTGATTGTTCCGTTAAAGATGAAACTGATCGCGCATATTTTTCCGGCAACGGCTTAAACACTGAACTAAACCAAGAGAAAAAAATTGTGAAATCGCCGATTCGTTCGTCCTCAAAACGAAAGCTTAATATCGGTGTTGCAGTCAACAGGAAATACGACACTAACCAGCTTTTCGGTTCCGAATCAGATTCTTCTGATCAAGATCTAGCTGATTTTAAACCCAAATCCTTGCTAAAGGAAGACGTTCCAGAAATTGGCCGCGTAGAATTAACAGACGAATCTAAGCAAGAGGTAAGTTGTCAGATAACCATTCCAAGCGCGGATAATTCTATTTTGAACAAATTTAATGGTACAGTAGATGAAAATTTGAAACCAAAAATATGGTCCGAAAATGCGCAAATCCAGAGAGATGAAATCGCGGATCAAGACGAGCTTCAACGTTCCTTGAAAAGGAACTTTGATGAATTTAAAACGCGGTATAACGACAAGTACTTGAAGCCAAAGCCACTTAAGGACGATGTCGATATTTCTTTGGATGAAAAAATTAAACCTGGGTTTGTATGGAATATCGTCGATGGCCAATCAGAACAGAAGGAAAGCCGCTCAGCTGTGAGTGAATCAACATTGCATCTAGATAAATCTACTTGGAGCTGCACTCAAGAAGAGCTAAGAGAAATGCGCGAAAATACCAAAGGAAACAAGATCCACATTATACAAAACATTGTTGTGCCTGCAAGGGAAACTTCATATTGTGCAGAAAAGTCTGGTCAATCCGATGTAACTGTTCAGCAGAACGGTATGATTCCCGGTGGTCTACCAGGCATAACTAAGAGCGCACTGCCGTTAGCAGCAACCTCATATTGTGAAGAAAATGATAGCCGATCCACTTCTGATTTAATTGATTACAGTGACATGATATCGGACGATTGTCCAGCAGCTTTAAATTTGGAAAGTGAAGAATTTGCCCCAATATCGTCTGAGAATGGGGACTTCATTCCTAATTCAATGGAATCGCTGGATTCAGGCCAAAATCCACCATCTGGTAAAAATAAAGTTATGAATCGCAGTAAGTAATTGCAATAGAACACTTATTTTATTATATAAAATTAATTTTCTTCATAATCCTTTTAAACGCTCAAATTTCGATTAGTCAAAAATTTCATGAACCTAATTGTTTTAGGCGAAATATTGAATACAATGAACCGACTTATAATGTTCTCAGAAGACGTGGATGTGCTTAACGAAACAGCTCAGAAATTCTGTGATCAAACAGTTGACTTCATAGCATAGTAAGTTGAATCCATATACAGGGTGATTTATGTAGACCGTGCATTAGGAGGTTTGCAACTTACAGTTGTTTTAGAAACTTTAAATGTTCTTTTAAACCTTCCAATTGCGAGTTTGAGCATCCCTAGTCTTGTTAACTTACATCTTGTAGTTTTTTGTGTCAATTGTTTAACAAAAATGTCATGACTGGTGTTTAAGGAACAAGCTATATCAAATTAACGTTTTAAATTAAAAACCCAAATTTGGTAGGTAGTTAGCTGAAAGCCCAAGCTAACTCCCCGTATGAGTTTAACGTACCCATTTTGTAGCATATGGGTGCATGCAGTCTACAAACATTGATATAAGAAGAGCCGAAAAATCCGTTTTTTAATGGCACCTTCAATCTTTTTTGGTTGGATACCTTCACAAAACTAGGTTTTGCCCAAACTTGCAATTGGAAATGGATAATCCAACCATGTTAAAGAAATTAGGGGTTTGCATTTAAAATGCAAGTTGGAAAACTTCTAATGCGCTAACTACTCAAATCACCCTGTTTACATATGCGTTCTAGTGAAAGTGTTAAAAATTTACCTGTTTACTTCTTGTGTTTAGCGTTTTTCTGGAAAAGTTGTGCGTCGATATCTTTGACAAACCAAACAACGATTGCCCGCCAAGTCCCGTGATGACGGCCACGCAGCGAATTGTATTAGGTAATTGTTGTTTACAAATGTTTTCATTCATGAAAAAATGCAAATTTTCAGGATTTTTGACAAAACTCGATAACACGACGCATAAAGGAATTCTGAACAAATTCCTAGACGTTGCCGATTTGCAACTGTTCAAAAAACCGCACGATGTAAACATTATTGAGCCGATTACTCGAGTTTATACAGCGATTTGCAGGATGCAATTGAACATTAATCGAATGCGTCGATTTATCTGTGAAAGTTTCTATTTTGCAGACGAATTTGCCAATTCCATTTTCTTCATTGTTCTTACAATGTGGGGCAATGTAATGCCGATGGCAGCGGATGTGGCGAGTAGGAACCTATTATTAAAACATTTCTGATGAATTATCAAAAAATCTTTGTTTGCAGAATATCCTTTGGCCAAAATAATCATTCAACTTTGTTATACAAAGAAGAAGCCTGTGCCCCAGATAATGCCTCTGCGGGATTTGCTGCAAAAGTACTTCGGATATCCTGCAGATCCTTGGAATTCTGATGAACTATTCGAAGAACTTTTGGAGAGCTACATAAGTAAGGTCGCATAATTGCATCTCAATCTGTTCTGTAAGTTTCCTGTTTTCTAGAAAATCCATTCGAAAGACAGTCGGACTTCGCCATACTACTGTTTTTTAAGAGTCAGCCGGCTAAGTGGGTTTTCCAAAAAGTCAAAAATCACCTTATGTTGTTGTTTCAAAGAATACCGAACTCCAATTCTAATCTGAGAGCAAACCTGATCATATTTATGGGGAATATTTGCAGTGCGTTCAAAGCGCACATTGATGAAGAGTGGCTTTTAATTCTCGAAATGAATCAGTGGTTTGAAACGATACAAAACGGTAATTTAAAAAAAATCGCATAATATAATTTACTAAATTTTGCTTTTTCAGTGGAACGAGATGCTGTGGTACTAAAAAGTATCATCCTGGCTAAAAACCGGTTGCCTGTAAGGCGCCCAGTTAAACGAAGAAAGGGAATAAAATCTGTTAAAGTTGGAGAAACTGCAAATGAAACGCGAATTGGGGCGACATAAACGTACCAGTGCTCAGTGTAAATAGAATCGAGTGCGGTACTGAATGGGAAGATAATTTTCCTGACAAGAAAAGTGTGATACCAAACAAAAGACCATGTAAATGAGGTGTAATATATAATGGGAAGAAAACGACAAAACAATAAGCCGTAGTCGTTAAATAGTGAGATACTAATTTTAATGATAGACGTATTTTTAGTGAGTTGAAGGCTTTTTGCAAAATACATTTTTTTTTTATTTGGAAACTTTTATTAATAATTGATTATTAAGACGGCAAATCAATCAAAGGAAGTACAAAACTCTGATTAACACGTTATTTTTGCAGTATTCACAATTATGAAATAAACTTTTCACTTGTAGAAAATCGTTTCCATTCTATGTGTAGCAGATATAAACTCAGTAATTTCGACAACAAAAATTTTTATTGGGCATCCAAAACATCAACAGTAAAAATATTCTTGCGACTTGTAAACAATCGATAACAGCGTTAAAAATAAAGTGTTTTGTAGCGCAACGAATTGTATAAAGGCCATTTACAGGCATTTTCTGTATATGCAAACTAAATATAAAGTTTGGCGACTTTACGGCACTGATAAATTATGTAAAAAATGCAACAGAGACTTTGGAACTTAACTGTTAGCGAGTATTTTGCTTAAAATTATAGATTTACAGCTGGCCCAACTCTTACGTGTTTCAACGGTTGGAAGACTGAAAGACCGCGAATTTCACCTTCTACGTTGTTGGCATAAATGTCTGAGGCTATTTCGTCCAGGCCAATTTCCTTTTCGGCTTTGGCTTTTTTCGTCGCTTCGTCAATTTCTGTTCGAATTTTTGCATCAATTTCCTAGAAAGAAAAGTGTCTCGGATACGGAACGCGCGTGCAATTGGTGAAATAGCTTACCTTGATTTCTTCGGCAGTAACCAAATTAGAAGTGATAATTTTCTCTTTGAAAGATGTGATGGGATCCCTGGTTTGCCTCACTTCTTGCACTTCTTCGCGGGTTCTGTAGCTGGTTCCAGGATCGGACATGGAATGGCCAGAATACCTACCAGAAGATCATAGAAATGATGTTGCACGCGCTGAAATAAGCCGGATTCTACCTGTAAGTCTGGGCCTCGATAACAATTGGCCCATTTCCAGCGGCGCAATAGTTAACAGCTAACCGGGCGGCTTGCCTAACGGCCAAAACATCCATACCGTCAACCCAAATACCAGGAACGAAATCTCCACGAGTATAATATTCAGTGCTAGCTGCAGCTCTCACTGCACTAGTTCCCATACCTTCGCAATATACCATTGTCAAATGTAAGTAGCACTAGGTGATCTTGTACCCACCATATCCATTGTTTTCACACACAAAGATACAGGGGATGTTCCATAGCTTGGCCATGTTGTATACTTCGAATACTTGGCCTTGATTAGCAGCACCATCTCCATAAAGCGCAACGCATACGCCGTCTGTGCCTTTGTATTGAGCAGCCAAGGCTACACCTACGCCTAGTGGTACCTGGAAAATAAATTTATTTATTAACTCCAGGTGGACGGAGGTATTTTGCGATAGATGAGCCTTACTTGGGCGCCAACAATTCCATTTCCACCGTAGAAGTTTTTCGTGTACATATGCATAGAGCCGCCTTTTCCTCTGGCGCAGCCAGTTCGCCTTCCAGTCAGTTCAGACAGTACCTCAATTGGAGGCACTCCCATGACGTACGTCCATCCATGGGCTCTGTAGGCAGTGATTACACTGTCCTGAGGTCGGAGTGCGTGCTTGAATCCTACAGCTACAGCTTCCTGGTGAAAATGATCGCAACAGTTTACGTAGGTCAAGCTACAGGCACAGAAATTACCAACCTGTCCAGCGTACAAGTGGCAAAAGCCTCGGATAATTTTATCTTTGTACAAGTTGCCTGCAGAGGTTTCCATCCGACGAATTGTGTGCATTTGCGTGTACATGTCCAATGCTTCTGCTCTGGTTAGAGTTACGTGAGTTGAAGGACCTTCTGCCAGTTTATGGAGCTTGAAAGGCTATAAGAATTGTTTTTTTATACAAGGAGCAAGTTATAATAAAAATTGCATGAAAACTAATATGACATCCACATGACATTTTTTATTCCGTATTGCGAGTGAATAGTTGTCTGCTTAGTAGGGTTGGCGTAAACTGATTTAAATGTCACGAATTTGTTTTTTGCAGAAACGCTCGTACACGTCAATCTTGAGTTTTGTTTTTTTGATATATTTATGAAGAAAAAATGTATTTCTTCACGAAAAGTTCTGCGTGATCTAGAACATCAAATGCAACTATTTGCTGATAGTATACCAGGATTTTGCGATCCAGTTAGCGTATTTTCAGGTAAGTGTTTATCAAATTAAACATTTTGATTGAGATAATTTTACCACTCAAATTTACCTTCGTTTCGAATTGGGTCTCCCCGGTGGTATGCCCAGACCCATTTCGGCTAATGAGTCCTAGAGCTTTCTGAAATGGGAAAATCGAGATTAGCCCAATCAGCCTCCCCCAGCGGCTACCTTAACCTTAAATATTATGTAATTTTTTTTCCACTACAACTACAATGCAAAGTGAAATTTACATTGATATACTGAGACACCCTTTTAGCCATGCTGTAGTTAAGTCAGCACCTTTCTGTTAAAATACTCGGCCACTTGAGTTGGCTGTTGTTAGGTTGCAACCCAGTTTTAATCTAAAATAGTGGAATATCAGTTGGATACTCACATTGGCTGGGATATTTTTCTTACAAACCGATCGAACACAAGCAGGCAACATTTTCCAGGAGGTTGAATTGAGGTGATGGAGTCGAAATTAGTGAAAAATCCCACTTTTATCACAACCTCTTCCGCATAGAGGTCATTTAAATGATATATCAGCCAGTGACGTCGCTCTAATGTCTCAAGCCGTTTGTCTGACGTATTTTGCGAGTAGCCAGTTGGATTTGTTAGAAAAATCAATGACGCAACTCAATAATTTTTGTTATTGCAAATTCTTGAAAATTTACTCCCATTCCTTTCACTTCAGTTTATCCCCCCATTCCCAGCGCTTTCAACTTTTTATTTTTTCCTAAATGTCGTTTTCATAGGGAATATGAATGTTTTGTTTCGGAAAATATGCTTGGCTATTTTCTTCCGCCGAAAACCGCTGCTCTTAACAATTACAATTTTGTTTATTAACACTGAAAATACGTATTTACCCAAACTTTATAGATATTAAAATCACCAACTTCGTCTCTTATGTCGCGTATGTAAGACAAAGATAGATGGTCTAGACGTTCAGGCATTGTGGGTAAATAATTACTTTAAGTGTCTCACAAGCGAACTTCGAAAGTGTAAAATTGAAAGTGCATTTTTTGTAAATGTTTGTAAGTTGGCATTTATACTTTTGTTAAATTGTATTTTATCTGTTCCATCTTTATATTGCTATTTATGCTCGACATGACAAAAGTCGAAAATAAACGGAAACTGGGCATAAATAAGTCGCCTGAATTATACCACTGTTCACAACTATTTAAGACACTGTAAGTACTGATATACTCAAAATTTATATTAAATTAATACCTCAAACATGCGGTTGAGCAAAATTATGTTTTGCTAAAGAGCGTTCTTTTCGGGTCAAGTTGAAGAAACATTTTTAAACGGTCTTTAAAATCGCCCACACCTAGCAAGTAAGTTATTCAATACATATTCCCTCGTTTTATATAAAGAAACTCAAACACGCACGAACTAACGAGAGTAAAGTAAAGAAGGCCTTAGTCCAAAAAATGGTAGAAAATAATACATTTCATTGAAATATAAAACATTGGGCTGTGGTTGAATTACAATTCGGTTTATTTTTCTGCTTGCGCGCTAATGCTCTCTACGTGCATTGATGGGAGTTTCAAATGTTGACCATTATCGGGACTCCCGAAGTCAAAATATCCCGAACCCACCCTTGGGGAATAAATAGTGACCCCAATTGACATTTTTTGGGGTTGAAACATCGACAACCCTAAATACTAACTGACTTTTGTCTTTTTGTTGACATTTATTTTTTCCTCTGACGCGCGTGTTGTTACCTATGCTACCATCTATGTGGGAAATTAAAACTATTTAGTGATAATATTCATCAAAAGATGGTGGGATAGGTAGACGGCGCGTCAGGTTTGAAAATTAAGTTTCACCAAACAGTATTTTTTAATAATACTATGAAAAATCACTCCATTTATACTAAACAAATATGCAGTAAAGGAGGCTGGCTTGAATATTATTCGAAGCCCATAATTGTTTCAATTCCGGTGTTTGCTTCTTTGGCCAGTTGTTTTTCAAATGAACACTCCTTTTATATTAGATATGTAGTATCTGATTTAAGTTATGAAAAAGTTGTTGAATTTGAAATTTTATGTTTTTTATGTACGTAGGTATTTCCAAAATTTCGGGTAAGAGAAGCAAAAATATTTCGGAAAATGTTGACAGTTTTTTGGCAATAGAATACCCTGTATATTATTGTATATTTGAAAAGCACAATTTTCTCTGGTTCTAAAAGTGCATGCAGTGAAATCCTAAATGAATACTGAAATTGAAACCATTGGTAAATTCGAAAAAAAGTTTGGCAATTAAAAGACCAATAAATTTGTTTCTTAGTATTTAGAAAACACGGAGCAAAACCGACTCTCCGACTTTCTCCTCGCAACTTTAAGTCAGCGTTTTCCTGATTTTACTTTAACGATTTTTTGCATCGACGTTTCGTTTTCAAGATACCGTTATTAACTTAATTTTTTAAACTGCGATCCTGTTTTTTTGTTGGCAAATTGTGAAAGCCCCTTTATATTCTGATTTCAACGATGATCTTATACATCGTTGACGTTTAGTAATATTTTGATCGGCTTTTCAATAATTCTTCGAAAAAATTTAAACACGGTCCTGTATTTTCAACGCTGGTACTCACAGTATAGCACCGGTATTGAAATTCACGAATCAAATAATTTAATAATTTTATATAAAAAATTTCACATTTTCCAAACACATACACTGATGGACAAAATTAGAGCACCATCTATAGATTTCAAAGAAAAATTATTATAAACCCTACATACTTTTATCAAATTTTAAATTATTGTTTTTTAAATTAATATGAGAATGTTTTCGCCAGAAAAATTAAAACAAAACATGAATCACAAGTTTATCAGATTTTTGGTAAAAATTTAAGGAAAATCCATTTTGAAGTTCAGGTAATATTTCGGTCTTTAACCGATTCAATAGCATGTATTGCCGCCTCTAGCTCGAATAACGTCCCTCAAACGTCTTGGATTGTCATAAAAAAGGTTTGTAATTAATTATTGGGGAATGTTGTGCCATTCTTGAAGAGGCGCGTTTTCCAGTTCCCGTAAGTTCACAGGAGTAGAATCTTGTCGTTTGAGCTGATCCCAAGCATGTTCAAGCACGTTAACAGAACTACGCGCTCACGACATTGTTGCCATCCTTCTGATCTAGTTTTTTCAAAATATCTCAGTTTTTAATAACATTTAATTTCTTTTACTATTTTTTTCGTACACCCAAGACACCCCTAGACAACACCTCCAGAGGAATGGCGTCAATTGTGAATCACCCTGTATAGAACTGTTCGACACAATTTATCGGTTTCTGGTCGAGTGTGAATAGGTTGATTTATTTTAGGCAGGTAAATTTATGAGTTTTTTTTAAGCATTTCTGTAAGACGTAAGATCACCCAATGGGTAAAGTTACATTTCGACAAATCCTGTCTATTCTCTAGTATCAGATGATGCGATTTATACCTATACATCTCATCAGCGTGAAATTATTTAATCCATTGTCAGGACGTTTAGTAGACACCACACGCGATCTCTCAAGACGAAAGATAACGGGATTTCGGGGACATGCATTGTCTTATTCCAAGAAGGCTTTTGGAAACCTTGTACTCGATGTCAGCCTTTTTCTTTAAAAGTGGAGAATGTCAATTTTGACCGAAAAATAGTTAATGATAAAAATTAACACAATTTACGATACAATTTTTCCCGTTTTAACCGTAGATAGCGCACTAGTGCGGTAATAAACATCGTTGTGACATTTTAAAGAGTGCCAAATCATAGTCATCATACAGGGTGTCCCATAAGCACATGAAGAAAAGGATACTGCGACATTCTTTGGCTCAAATGAACACGTCTTGTTTTGATCCAAAGAATCTCGCAGTACCCTGTTGATCATGTGGTTACGGGACACCATGTATAACAGTTGTAGAGAAAAGTAAAGTAAGTACCTAAGTATAATACACATAACGCTCCTAGTTCCCAAGCGGCGTAGGTAATTCTACCTATTTTGTGAATAACCAGGAAATCTTTGTGCTAGAGCGAACCGATTTGTTTGCGGGGTGTCTCTGTTTTCCAAGAAATCGAGTGGTCTTTTCCTTCTTAATAGCTGTGAAGAGATCTTTTGCTCTGGAATTTGAAACCTGAAAGAACATAGGTATTCAACTTTTTTTTAGAGTCACACTTTTCAGAGACAGTTTCACTAGTCAAATGCCGTATAATTGTTAAGATGGGGTAGTCCTGCTGTGAAAACCACTAAAACGCTTGGTGGTCTATTAAGGTCTATTAAGCAGTTTTATAATTTTTGCCCTTTTGCTTTTCCGACTTTCCTCATTTTTCAACACTTTCAAGCTAATTGTCTGTTAAAGAGATGGCTTAAGAGAGATGTTTCAATTACGTGAACCAATTTACTAGATCTGATAATCCTAAGAAAACCGACATTGAATACAGACTAGTTTTGCTTTAGACCGACTGATGTTTATTCAATTTGAAAAAATCACGAATTACCAAAAACATTCCAGTTTCAGTAAAAATGACTGGTCTGACTAGTGTTCAGCAAATTTATTAAATTTCCAATAAGAATTGCCGAATTTTAGCACATACGCTCATACAGGATCGCACATTTAAACAAAAGTTAAGTTTGATATGTTACAGTTTTTTCACTATTCAATCCTACATTGCATAAAAATCATTGCACTCCGATTAGTCACAAGCACTAAAATCATTCCACCGCGTCTTGGTTGCACCACCCTGTATAATGGCAAGTAGAATTAAATATTCTGGCCATTCTATTTGAATTCGGAGCGCATCAGTTCAGTGGATAGAAGGCGCTTATTTGTGTCGGAAACGCGTAATCCGCCAATACCTGTTGAAGACCGCAAGCAATCGGGCAGTGGACTGACTCGTACATCATTACAAACAACAGTCCATAAATTAGTGAAATAAGTATCCGAAGAAGAAATTAATCACCAGCATAATGATGTAGTGGGAGAGTTTCTGGCGGGCCTACGATGTTGTCGACTTCTTTGTCGTCCGTTTGTATTAGGACCTTTTTAAGAAATTTGAGTTTACCCCAAAAAGTTAGATTGTTGAGATAACACCACTTACTCCAAAGATCTTGATTCTTTTGACCCTGGTAAAAATTACATTAAATTATTGATATCTCATTTAGACAAACGAGGTGCGCAAATATTCTTCTATACTTCAGCTCCAGAGAAATAAAATTGGTGCCTAATCAATGTTGGAGCTCTTGGATATGTCAAACCTCTGATCTGGGAAGTCCGGGCTGCTACTTCAGTTAAAGCACCTACTTATTAAGTCACAATCTGAAACAATTCAGCTCTCAAGTAGTTTCCACCTGGATACACTTAAAATAACTATGCGGTGCTTGAAAGACTTTAGAGCTTGATTTGGATGACATCACGATGAACCAGGTTCAACCCAAATGCTTCTAAGAAAAGTTTATGTTATTTTGAATCATATCTTCCACATCCACCTTTGATGCCTGTGCCAGGGCATCAGAAATCGACCGTATTTCTTCTTAAGAGGGCGTCCAAGCAGCACTTAATTAGCACAATAATAGTGGCTCTTTTTGTAATATGATCTGAAAGTGATGGAAAAAAATCTGAAAGTTTCAAATAAAAGTGACTAGTCACGGCTCAGCAAGAAACTCAGTAGTTTGTGACACTGGTGAGTCTTTCAAACTAAGGTCGTGAGCTATGAGAGGCTTTTTTTTTTTTTTTTCGGTGAAGTTTGGGAAATGCTCTTTTATGCACTCCCAGAGCTAGTGGTCTGTCGCTCTGGGTTGTGTGGGACTCCAGCTAAACTGTTTACCCACTAAAACCCTTTCCTCACCGACGAGGTGGTGTTTGGCCTTGCACCGCGGTCATTTCTGTCCTATTGTGCCCTCGTAATTTCACTCCCTCATTATCCCTGTATATTCAATGAATTCCAGAAGAATCTTGAGGGGAGTTCGCATGATCTGGTCTGGTGGAATTTCATCCCCTC
>NW_026019016.1:3186591-3241953 GCF_020466585.1 Dendroctonus ponderosae | reverse complement strand
ACAAGCAGGTTCTTGGTTGGTCAGTGGTTTCTCGGTCCCTGCCTTAGCAAGTTCCGCAGCAATCTCGTTTTCTTTGTTCCTGTTCGTACCAGTTGACCAAGTGAGTTTTACTCTGCTTGAGCTCCCAGCCAGGGTTGTAAGTTCTTTTACACAATCTAGCACACATTGTGACCTGCTGTGTACGATTCTAATGCTTTTATTGTGGCTTCATCTCCGGTTACGATGGTAATGTGCTTACGTGTGTAGGCTCTTTCCTTCATTTTCCGCGCGCAATTTGTTTTTCCGGTCGCAATTTGTTATGAGTAGCTTGCGATGTGTTCAAAATGAGATCCCATTTATTAGAGGAGTAGAAAACAACCGACCAGTACCTACTCCTTTTCCCAGGTAGGTACCCAGGATACCTCAAAATTAGTATATTTTCTTTTCTTTAGTAGAGTCTTATCAACACTGTTGTTAAGACCAACACACAAGACGTGTGTTGGTCTTATCCGATCCCGGCGAGAATGCAGTTGATTGGCAGAACGCCTCACTGGCAACTAGCTGAACTCCTAATACATGTTAAGTATGTGTGGACAGGTGGATATGCAATTTCTCTTCAAATGGTATTGCAGCTCTGTACTCGAACGCTTGAATACACCGGTATTATTGGTTGAGTTTTGGTCTGCTGAGGACGGAAATACCACAACACAATTTTAATGCTGTAGAACACAATTGCCAGTAGTGTGAACACAAAATTGCGCATGTAAACAAACTCGAGAGTTACCGCAATAAATTGCATAGGTGAAAAATTATTTAAAAATCTAAAAATTTTGATTCACTTGTAAAAAGAAAAATTGAATAGAATTTTTTTGGATAATTTTTAGGGATATTTTCCGGTCGCAGGAACTATCGTATGCGGCGGCACTCTGTTATGTGCAGGCCGTGCGCAGTCGTGCGGCTGCCATTACTAGGCTGCCGCCTCGAAAGATCAAAGTGGACCTGATTGGTCGGCAGCCGACAGAGAGTTGCCGAATGCGCCTGTTTTATCGTATGCGCGCACTCTGAGTTAGTGTGTGTTAAAGGGTGCCGCGTTAAGCGTAGTGAGCAGGCTGAGCACGTGTTCACGATATACTCAGTAACAGTTTGACCGTGTTTTGTGAGGGTTGAAAACACTATCACGTTTCGGCAACAGTGTATCTTTGACCGTTTGCGCGAATGACTCGTTCGTACGTGTCTTTGGTGTTCGCAGTGATCCAGTGTAGCGGCCTGTGATGCCGCTGTGTCGTGTTTTCAAGTGAACCATGCCACACGTCTCGTCTAGTGGTGGCGATGATCTCGGCAGCACCGATGAGGTTAAGGTGTATAAACATGAGGGTATCGACGAGGACGAAAAAAGGTCTGAGAACCTCACCGAGGAGAAGAGTAGCCTTATCGACCTCACCGAGTCGGAGGTAAGGTTTGTCCCGTCCAATTCCCTCCGCTGTTGAGTCCAGCGCGGCATTCGAAATCCAGTGACATCCAATTGCTTAGCAGCCGCTCCTAAAGCAGGGTCCACACTTGCTGTATAGCGCTCCTTTATCGCCAAGTTGCATAGCATAGAGATTTTATAATGAAATATAGCAAATTTTCCTGCTATATAACATGTTACATGCTATCCATTCTATGTCGGCAAAGATCAAAGAAAATCGTACAACAATGTTATTCTAACATGTAGCAACACGTCCAGACTGGCAATATGCGGTTTTTATTGTTAGTAAACGTATAGTAAGCATCAGTGGCAGTCGCGTAGTTTTCCGTATTTTCTGTATAAAATGGAGTTAGAAAATGATCAGTGGAATTAAAAAAGTATTTCAAAACTAATAGAATTATACAGAGAACGTGTAGACACTAGTAGTCCATTGTGCTAGGCTACGATTTAAAGCACCACTATCATCTCTTTTAAGATAATATATAATATTACTTCCACTAGATGTTTCTCGACATCAGGGTAGGACGAATCCAAAATCTTATTTTTCGTCCTCAAAAATAATAACGTACTCCCCTGCAGCTTTTTTACTCCACGAGTTAAAATCACTAACTCGAAGTGTGGACGAAACTCAGTTATTTGAACATCTAGCAAATAACATTGTTATATGACAATGTTATGCTACATGTTATCACATGTGGACCCTGCTTAATGAGCGATATTCCTTTGTTTTCGTTCGGTAAGAGTAGGCGACGGAAAGTCACAGTTGGTTAACCGTCGGATCCTCAGGTCTGTCATAGTTTCGCGTTGAGTTATGCCAAATTCCTTTCCATACAACTGATCTCTCTTTCTTAACTCTTCTTTCTAATCCGGTATAATCTTATATTTTCCTATTCTTACTTCTTTATCTACAACCCTTTTATTGTGATCATAATTTGACACTTCCAAATGTTAGTAAAAGCTACAGTGATTGACAATGACAGTCCATATCGCTTTCTAAAGCAATACAAAATTTGGTGCTTATGTACTTGTGTATGAAAAGGAACTAATTTTTTACAAAATTTGCCAAGAAAAACTTACAAACTTTTGAAAATCATGTTTAAACGACCTTGCCACCAATGAAAATGAGATTGGCCGGTGCTGTTTACTTTAAATCCAGTTTTAGGAACAATCTTATTATTCGACATACACAATTGTGCCCAAGATCCGAAAAGGTTTTTGTCTGGCAGCACTGCATAAATATGGAGATTTTTTTCGCTGAAACTTTATTGTAAGTGTACTATATGTATAAAGGACAATTAAAATGCAATCAAAATAGATTTTGTGATAACAGAGTGCGTATTTTATTCAAGGGTTAATGAAGTAATTTGTCTCTTGAATATTAAATATGGCCAAGCGCCAAGACAATTAAAGAATTATAAAAAATCGGCGAGACAAAGTAAGGACATGAGCACCCAAAATTTTATTAAGTATCTGTATTTTGTCAAGTCTGTAAATTTTTCAAGTAATTATTTTTACTGAAGTCATCATTAAAATAATAGACTGATTGTTATTAACGGACTTATGTGGTTACTCTATTCGGTTTACTCCCGCGCGTGCAAGTTTTTTCGTGCGTGCGTTAATAATATCCAACTACGTAAATTTAGTACTTAATTATTGAACAAAGAAATACATGTTTACTAACCTCAGAACATCGTTTATATGTCTGAGACAGCAACATCTTATAGAGGTAGGCAAAGCTACCTATACATAGTCCAGCATATACATAATCAAAACAATAACACTTAACTCAAAAACAGTAATTAAACCAGTAATCAAACTTCCCAAAACTCAATAGCTGGCATACAATATAATGTGTAAAATATACTTTTTTTTACAATATATTTGTGCTAATCCATTTTTTAATATTTTTCTTGTTATAATTTTTGGTGATATCTAGAATATTCAGAATAGGATTATGTCTTTGGAAGACAATTGTAAATTTGTATTGCTCGAATGTTTTTAACACTCACTGCTTTCGTACACTTTGGTGGAATTATAAGTTTGTTTCTAGTTACACTACTAGATGTTACATATGTTCAAATCACACATTCATACGCAAAAATCTGTTTTAAGTTTAATATTATCTTGATTGAATTATTTTAGTTGACAATTCTTAAGATTCTAATCTATGTCTTGACGTTGACATAAATGACTATTATTTTATTTATTATATTGTATATTTCTATTTATACTACAGGGCATTACACAACACTTGTTTGATTGATTAAAGTAGTATATGTTTCTAGCTCGCAGTACAATAATGTGGGGATTATAAAATGAAGTTGAACATCCGACTATTTTTCCAATCAGAACCACTGGGTGGAATGGCAATTTAACATCAGCCGAAGTCTGATTTCTGATCAACTTCATTCAACTGAATCAAGCAATATTTGTACTGCCCTTATTCAACCGATGTCCAAAATCTGAATTCACATTGTGAAAGTACCTAAGTCATGATAAAAGCGTATTTTGCTAAATCCACATTATTGTGTATTGTGTATGTGTTTGTGTCTGATATCATATATTTTTTTATTAACATGCATATATTAAAAAAGCTGGTAACTTTAGTGAAAAGTCATGTTATCAACTACTCATTTTGCATAGGATGCAAAAGATTTTATGCCGACGATTGACTCGAAAAACCGAGAGCAAAGACAAGTATATTGATTTATCGAAAAGGAATAGTTATTGTAATTAGGTAGATATACACAAATATATATGTATTCCAAACTTATGCAGTGTCTGTTTTTACAGCTCAACCATGGGCATCTATATACTGGATTGGTTAAATTGGGGCAAAGTTGCGCAGTCTAGAGCTTACTACAATACTCATTGAAATTGAGCAGGCGACTGCTGTTTTCATATTGCACAACTATTTTTATAAATGAGAATCTGCCCACCATTTCTTAAAGCCAAACAAAACGCATTCGGACAGGCTCTGTGAATAATAATATAAAAAAGAAGATACGCTTTGACTTGTAATGTATGTCATTTAGTTTTTGTAAAAAAATATAGTTTATTTTACGTAAACATGAACATTTTTGTGGTATTGTGTCCTGTTTTCTTTCGTTATGGAAGAAAAAACCGACATATTTAAATGCTGGGAAAATAAAATGAAGTCAACTTTGCCGGTCGTATTAGTAAGTATAGTCACAATTTAACAGAACACTCTATTGATCGATGAATTTTACTCTTCCTGATTCTGGTCTATTTGGTAAAAACGACCGAAATTGTAGATGTAGATGTAAAAAATCTAAGTACCTAAGTAGATAATTGTTGGTTCTGATGCCCACCACATATTAATTAAATGGCATGAAAAGCGTCATTAAATGAATTAATTATACAGTAATTCAAAATAAGTTTTACCTTGTTTTTCAATAACTATTCAACTAAATAACTAAAAATGTGCAAAATCCTATCAATCGAAGATACCTTACCTGGAACAAATTCCTTATCTTGCCCTATTTTAGTATACTTTACAATTTTATTAACATTGTAAAAGCCCTATTCCGTTATGATTCACAGTTAATCGACTTATTGCTTTTCTGTAGACGTGAATTTTGACGATCCGTTAAAACTTTAGCGAGTCCGTTAAAGTTTCTCAATAAGAGTAGGGGCAACATCGGAATCTACTCCAAATTTCTAATCTTGTGCCTAAAATAAACCCTCGTGCTGAAACAAGAGTTGTACTGCATCAAGTATTTATTTGTTTAGTTTGCTGTTCAATTCTTAATTGTACGTTTGTTTCGAATTCAGTTTTTCGGTCAGAAACCCATTTTCGACCTTATTTTTTGCCCAAAAAACCTTCAAAATTCAATCGATTTTTGTTCAATAAATGCACGTAAGTACCTACATTGCGATTCTACTTCATGCATGCATCGACTTATGCTCGGTCGACTGATAGTTATTGTATAACCTTGCGACGTAGTTAATTAGTATCTTCCAGTGATATAAAAATGTACTGTAGCTGATATTTTTATTTAGGTAGTTATTTTGGGCACCCGAAAAGAGCAAATAACACGCAAATAGAAAATGTATCGATAAACCGAAATGATAACTTGGGAAAATTCATAGAAACTGTCAACACGTCTACAAATCAAATCAATAATTTTAATATTCTTCCATATTTCGGCGAATTGTAATAATTTGATGAAAAACATCTACACTAATAACACCAAATTTCCGACTCGCTTGGTGCACTAGTAATAGACAAAAACGGCAATTATTCGTCACTGCCAAACGTCTTGAGCTTCTACCCATCTTGCTTTATATGAAGATTTTTCACCGAAACAAAACCAAAAAATATGTCTCAAAATGCGAACACATGCTGGCATTTTCATAGAAATTATTAAGCTGGGAAAAGAGTAGATAACAAAACCTTTAATAACGTAACTAGCCAGTAGCCGATAACCAGTTCTTTTGAGTGTCATTAAATGGCGATGTATCCCTAATGAAATGAAATTGTTGCAGGAAAAGTCTGGATCCTTCAACTCAACAAATAAAAATGCTCAACGACCCGACCACAGTCCCGTGTTTGGTAAGTAATTTGAATCTAAATCATTTTTATGGCTGTCTTATTTAAATTCCATTTTTGTTGGTAGTAGTGGAGACGTCGTGTATACGATATGATGTTTCATATGAACCATTTGTTATCATTTAAATGATCTAAACCGGGGAAACGTAATATTCAAGAGAACAGAGACTACAAATAGTCGAGATGAGTATCGTAACAGACATTTTTTTGCTTTTATTGTATCCTTCTGCAATGGACTGCTTTTTAGTATCATTTCCTTGATGTAGATTTTGGTAAAATCGGGCTTTAAATAATTGCGAGCTAAGATTTATCTCCTGTTACTCCTCAAGTCGTCTCGTGTCGATTCCCATGCTCAAACTTAGATTAGTTTTCTCTTTCAACCCAAATTATCTTGGATAATACCGTGCTGCTTGCTAATTAACCCGTCACTGGGAGGGATGCCAGTGTTTTGTTTCTGCACCTGATTGTTGTAAATTAGGAAGTTCTCTAGGTATACGTTTCTTGAGATTCTGCCACCGACATTTTAAAGTACAAACAAAGCTTTGACTTTTTAATGAAATTTCCTCCATATTCATAAAAAGCGTGCGCCACCCTTCTGATGTTTCTAGTTTTCTTTACGGTATTTGCTTTAAACATACACCCAATTTTCGACTACAAACGATATGAAACACACCGACTTGTCACTAGGTCCCATATCTTCATAATAACTGCAACCAGTAAATCTTATCGAAAAACATCTGGTCCCTATTTGTAAATATGGCGAGCTATTACCAGGGCCATAACGGATAACTCCGACTTCACGTACTTGTGTTAGAATTTGTCTTCTTTGCAAACATGTGCTAGCTCGGCTTAATGGATATCATTTGCTAAAAATCAGGGTAAAATGGTTGAAAAGTAATCGGAGGAAACGCAGAAGCAAAACATGCGTCTCCAGCGATGTTGCGTAAATGTAGAAGATCGAAAATTCAGAGAAACTTTTATAGCAAAGCTAAAATTAAATTTATCGGTGGTTATACGAGCAAAACTTCAAAATTACTGGGAATTTTGATGGTTTATTCTAATAGTTCGAAGAACTAATTCTTCAGTTTCACTGATTGATTGGGGCGCGATTTCATAATTCATTGTTAAATAAAATAAAAAGAAGTAATGTTAGTTTGTCTCTATATGGTTCACGATGAATTGGAGCTTTTTATAACATTCATAACGGAGTACTACCTAAACTTCTAGGCCTACAGAATAAGCTGAAAAATTGGCGTCATACTTAAAAAAATGCTTTTTTCAAGTGCTGTAGTTCTGCGGTTAGATGTGGTCCACATATTTTTCTGGCTCTTTCCGTAAAAGTCTTACTGATTCATTGCTTCTGACTGGGGTGGTGGGTGGCCTTTCGATATACCCTGTGATCCAAACGATTCACGATCGATGCATTTTTCGCTGTTTTATCTCAATTTTCTTTAGAAATAGGCGACACAAAAAAACCAATGCAAAGCAGTTGCATTAGCTGCTGGAGTAACTATGCATAATTCACAACCAGAATGTGTGAAGCTAAATTAAATAAAAATGTCCTGAATGCCTGATTGCACATGTTGGCATTGAATACTTATGGTTTGCAACGTTAACAAGTGCGGTGATAAGTCATACGGAGCACATTAAAATCTGCACAGCAAAGATGTTTGTTTGCTGGCTGACAAATCTAAATGACCCCGGTTGTTCGAATTACATTCTTAAAATACATCATGCTTAGATATTGTCAATCATTAATTACACCAATCGCAATGTGCATGCACTGTTGAAGATAAGACGGTTTTTTTCTCCAGATCTGTTTCTACGTGAAACGGACGTTTGTGATAAAATACTTATTGGTTGGTTAATTTAATAATTGGTGTATTTAACACAATCATATCTCGTACTCTGTATGCGAGCATGTTATAGATAAAAATTGCCTTTCTGGTGAAAAGTTGCCGTTTATTACTTGTAAAATGTGCCCCATTCATATGATGATGTGTGCGCCAATTAATTTTTCAGTGCGAAACATGTACGTATTTTCAATGGAAATTCCGGCTCACAACACTGTTTACTTGCATTGTACTTAGAAAACCGCCGGCAAATATACGCAATCGAAATTAGAATAGTTGCCAACCTGTTTAAATGGAAAGCGAATATGAATCGCTAAAAATCAATTGCCAAAATGCAAAAAAATGACTGGCCACGTTGCACAAGTTAGATAATTTAAAAAAAATGGTCAAATGGCATTTTTCAATTTTCTGCTGGTTTCGTTTAGAAAGTATTCTAGCGCTTTCGTCGGCAGTCCATATTATGCGGTTCTAATGACTAAAAAGGCCAGCCAACAATAATTGGATCCTTTTACTAAGCATTTCGCGTAATAACCTAAAGCCCTCACAATATAGAAGCAATTTTAAACTTGTTACCATGTCGAAAATGACTACTTTAAAACTCCAAACGCGGTTTTAATGCACTCTCTATAGTTTATTTCCTTTCTTTCCTTCATTTTCTTGGCTGCTTTATGTGTAGTACGTTGTTTGCCGGCGCAGATGGGCGCTGAATGCTCGATTTGTTGATGATTCAAAGCCAGCTACGGACTAAATGCGCACTTACCTATTTAAAACACGTTCAAGCACGTCGGCTTTTGCATATTTCGAGAGGCAAAAACACGAAATTCTACTCGCATATTCAACTTGGAACGAATAATTCGTAGTTTAATCGCTTTTTTAGTTAGTTTTTACAGGTTTATAGCGCAGCACCCAATATCTATATAAATGGCAACTTACTCACTAGAATCCGGTTGCAATGACTTAATCAATTACTGAGTACCTGTATTGGATGAACCATAAGCTTACCGTAAGTTTTTATAATTTTCAGGAAAAGTCGAACCACCCGCATCGTACATGGGGTACCTCGTATCACCGTACCCATACGCTAATGGAACGCCTGGATCCATCCCTGTATCAATGGTAAGTCCTGAAGAAACATCTAAATTTTGCTAAAATCAAATTGAATGCCCGTAATAAAAAAATAACTTACTTAAGTTAACCTATTTGGCTTTGGCGTAAGGTCAAATGACCTCAGGTTCAACATTGCCAGGGTTTAAAACCCTTGATTTCTAAAGATGACCATGTAGAAATAACTCACCCAAAACGGCCATAAATAACTTAGCCAGAAACCGTTAAATATGGGAATAAAACCTTTAAGAGGAACTTGAAAGAATCGTGGGTGTTTCGGGTAACGAGTCTCGTTTATCTTGTGATTGCTTCAAATTATATTTTAATTAAAACGTTAATAATGTCTGCCCCAATTTTTTTATTTTTTCTTTGAAAGGTATTGTAAAACACGTAACATAAGAATTCTTTCAAGCGGACGACACATGGTTGTTAAAGCACGATGTTTTCGAACTTTGCTCTATTCCACACATAAGTGATATTAAAAAAGTGGACAGGTGCACTGTTAGTGGCGTGTTTATCTCAATAATTGGTTTATCCACTATTATGCAACGTAATTCTCGCAACTAATTAGGTAATTTTTCAATTGTAATAGTCGAACGCCTACGCTTCTGAATAAAACACTTGTGTGAATTTTAATTTTATTCAGTGCCTTTAAAAGGTGAGCCTACGCTCAGTGTAATTTATTCTCGTCGGTTTGAGGTTTTATATTGAATATAATATGTTAGATTTTGATTTAAACGATCGATTACATTGATTGGGCAATGCGGTGTTTTAGCACCAAGTTTACTTTTTCTTCGCCTTTATTTCAAGGCTTTGAGGCGAAATCGAATGGTTAGAAATTGGTCGTTTTGCAAAGCTACCAATAATTTAAACAATGTTTAGACTCGGAAATAACATAACTCATGTGTATTTTTCAAACGATTCAGATAATGGGTATCTAATCTTTGATCTGATACTTTACAATTTCTAATTCGAATGACAGTATTGTTTGCACCGGTAGATAAGCCACACAAAAACCGGGATGTTTCGAATTGTTTTTATTTAGTTTTTCAGATTTTAACAAAGAAAAAATAAGTTGACAGTGTCTTCTGAATGTAAACTGCTCAACAAAAGAAATGTTACACGGCCAAATTTCCCTGACTTTGAAACTGGATAACTTCTGATTACTCACTGCCAGCAGTTGTATTTCTGTTTGAATGAAGTCTTATTGATTCCAATTTTTTTTGTCACTACCTGGTTTTGCATAAGTTGTGTACTTCAGACAAAGTTTCTACAGGGTGTGATTCGGCATGCTCCCAGTTGAACAAAAAAATATGTTTTTGTGAATGTCAACGAGAAATTAATATATCGAAATTGTTTTTAAATTTTTTACCGATTTGTTTGATTTACAGCGTGTTCGCAAAGAACAACTTTTTGCAGTAATAACGTTTTTCCTCTTGGGACCATTTTTTTAATCTGTGGCTCATGTCGGAGCTAAAGCTTCATGCATCCCTGTCTATAGAATATTTCCCCTCAGTCGATTATGAAGTTTTGGCTCCAACACGTGTTTTGTATTTCCAAAATAGGTTCAACAGAAAAAATGTTATCACCGGAACATCAAAAGGTTAATTTTTTGAGATCAGCATAAATAAAAAAAATAGAAAAAAAATTATCTTGATTATTTTTGCTATTATTTTGTATGTGCAATGAATATACTTTTCATTATTCAACATGCAATTTAATATGATTTCTTTTGTTGTTTTAAAAAAATAATATTTATTGTTGTTTCCTGTTTTAAGTGCAATAAAAAACCTGCCGAATAAAGGTTGTGGTAGGCAAAAATCAATATTTCTGTATTACTGCGCCCCCCCTCAAGAAACTCCTAGTTCCGCCACTGTCCAACAGGCAGACGAAAAAAAATGTTTGCTAAAAATCTTTATGTTTGTACAATTAGTTTATTTGAACTTACTGCATAATGTGCGAAAAAATTCAAAATATTTTTTTGTGGTTTGGATATCGGTTAGTTAACTCGTTTTTGATTTTCGTCCGATCTGGCTTAAAGGAATCCACTGCGGACAGTAATGTTAAAACAAGTAATAAGAAGAGCGACGTAAAATACAGAAAAATGGTAGCACAAGACCAATAAATTTTTCGGATATTTAATTGAGTTAAAACATAGACACACTGAATATGTTTATAATATTTTTATTGCCGTTCAAATGGTTTTATGGGATACTAAATTAGCAAATTCTCCAAAATTTAATGCATAACATTTAAAACGCCATCAAACCGCCATGGTACGAAATATGCATAAGTTGGGCCGGGCTAAGGAACACGTTCAAACGCTTTTTTCCAGTCATAAAACGTCGAATAAGAGGTCCACCTTCAGATAATTAGTTATGTATACAGTATCGAATTTGTAAAGTCGTAAAACGGTCGTAAAACTCTTAATATTGTTAAATCATTCTGGCGGCAATAAAAACGGCATACATTATCCCGTTCATTATTAAAAATGTAATCGGCAATTTTTATGCATACTCGTAGACGTGTACTCCCACAATATTATGCAGATTGTTATGACGGCGATAATTTAAAAACAAATTTGGATGATAATTTTTCTCGTATTTTATCCTGCCATCGCAATACCAGTTTTGGTCGGCGAACAGAGGCAGGTTGGGTTTTGGGGATAACTTCCTTCAACTGTATACTTCGGGTACGCATACTTTCCGCAACTTCTAAATCCTCACTCATGATTATTCTCAACTTAGCATTCCGTGTCGAAACCGATTTCAGCCAGTCGACAGCCAAATCCGCCCAAAACACACAAACACGTAGTGTGGTACCTGCTTAAAGACCTGAGAGTCAGTTTTTGTTGGTGTGCGTTTACAACGGGGTTGGGGGCTTTCTGAAAAGCGGCCACCTGACCTGGTCCTGGCAAGTCATCTTGTACAATGACCTTTGGAATGTGGCTCCCATTCTTTCTCTCTTCGCGCTCTCTTGCCCCATCCTTCCAGGTTCGGATCCGGCCCTTAATCTGTTAATTAGGATCACCACGCACTGATTTTACCAGCGTCATCGCGAGTAGCGAAATTACAAGAAGTTGCAAAATTCCTCGGTTTATATATATACATATATATATATTATAATTCGTTACTTTTCCTGTCATTCAAACAGCCCAAATTTACGAAATGTTCCCAATTATAATTCTTGTCACACAAATTTGCTGCATTCAACAAGTTGTTTAAGGTGTTGCGAGGTTTTCTGGACATTTAATAGATGCAATAAATGTAGTGTCATCCGGATCTACGATCTTCATTATACAAAACCTATAAAATTAGTGCTCATTTAATGCGCCTGTTGCGTTTACGATCTACGCTTCCTGTGTCCAAATATGTTTAACATGGAGATTAGAATATCATTTTGTCGAAAACCTTAATACGTCTAATATTTTTACAGCAGATTTAGCGAAGATGTTTTGATGACAATTATTATGTGAACTTCAATTGGGATTGTGTTTGGATTTTCATATTTTGAATCTTTCGTTATAAAAGTCAAAATTTTCCAATTCCATGGAAACTTCAACTTGGAATGGAATTGATATTACGGTGGATAATTTATTTGATTCTGTCGAAAACCCCACTGATTTTTGCACATTTGAGCTTACCTCTTTTATTATTATTATTTGTTTCTGTTGAACTGTCCTTAAGAGCTGATTTTTTAACCCTCGTTTATTAATTTTCCTATTAGAATCCATCGCTTTTGTTCTGCGACTATAATTACTTGGTCGTCCACCGACTTTAATGTTTCCATGGTGTATTCATTGAATGGTGCACTGAACTTCTGCATTTAATTTTCCATCCTTTTAGTGCTTGTTGTAGCTAATTAAGGCTTTGCCAATGTTTAGCCTGGTTTTTTATTAGTTGTAATGAATAGGTCGTGTTTTAAAGCCATGTTGTTCTTTGGTCATATTGTCGGAGATGAAGAAGGTGCATGTAAAACAATGAATAAGCGACATTTGGAAAAGCGAAAATTTTAAATGTGAGGGCAAAGTTTAGTTTCGATATCACATGCTAATCGTTTTAATTGCATTTGACTCTGCGAGGAATGTAATTGAAGTGGAAATCACGGTATCAGTGATGGATCTTTAACCTTGTCGTGTTCTATTTACATAAGGTTGTTTTTTAACAGTCAAATATGTATATGAAGTCAATGGCACCACCGAGACGAAATTGATGCAAAATTTAACACAATAATGATTTTTACTTTATTTGTTGATATTGGTACGTAATTTATTGATATTACTAGGTACTAGTCAATGGTCGGTTCATTAATATGTAATCTGTGCTTAATATATTCTGGTCTGAGGTTTAGCAGGAACTCATTTAAATATGACATCCTACTAACCAAAGCAATTCGGAATCAAGATATAAATAAAACATCGGGAATCTAATATTCTTTAAAACAAATAAGGAATATGTATTGTTGCTCAGTCAGCCATGAAGCCAATCCAGTTTTAGACGGTTAACAATAACACATGCAAAAAGTTGTTGTTTATGCGAATATAGTTAGTAGCTAATTTTTTAAAAGCAAATTGATGTTCCAAAAGTTGGCTATTTTTGCAAAATCTGCAAACTGTGTAATATGGTTGGCAACCCCGAATTCGATTGCAAATTTTGCCTTGAAAATGGCAAAAAATAGCAACATAAATCACGTCTAACCCTTCTAGGCAATTTGAGGCAAGAAATAACTGAATCAACAAGTTTTATGCTACCTATTTCAGAACATTATTTAAACAGGCGGTAAAACATTTAAATGAGAAATCGAAATTTTTACAATAATGTTGTAATGCGACCCTGTCGCGAGCATCTTTTCTCGCCGGACCTCGTTTTGGTTGTCTTGTTGGTTGAAACTCAGGCTGATGGTGAACCGTGTTGTACCGTAGCATAGGGACCCTAATTTTCATCTGAAGTTATTGCCTGCAGTGGTGGACTGTCTTTAATGGAATCTTCAAAAACATACAGAAGTTTGCTAAAATCTACATGTATGTATTTTGAGTGGTTTTCCTGCTGCATTGATATTTTGAATTATCATGTTGAGTCCCCAAACGTCGTCCATAAAGACAAGCTGACGTTCCTGCAGCTGAAGAATTTCCTTCAACATCTCTAAAAATAACCTTGGCCTACGCCCATGGGTCTGGGACGCATCACCTCGCTCACGGTTTATATTATGCAAGCAGACGGCTAGCAATTATGCCTTCCCTTCGGGCTTCGAAATCATGCTCAATTATTATTAACCTAACGTTCTCGTACAAAAATTAACACCAGCATCAATTTGGCCTGACCACGGTTTGGGCCGTGCATTTTTACACTCAATTATTCTTTCCTAACAATATAAATTAAACGAGGTCCAAAATTGTAGCTGGACTTGTTGGTTTGTGGAGGGCCCGATTCACTTCCGGATCTAGGCCTGTTGGATTTTATTGATAAACGTCTAGAAACATTTGCGCACACATGGCAGTGCTTTTACGACCAACCGTTTTTGGATTAGTTCGGTCATTTGCGGAAACCACTCGCCCATAGATAAATACCTTTTTAACTTCTGCTGATGAGAATTCTCCCCAGATAATTTATAAGCAATAACATCTGTCTACGATCGGCCGTAAAAGGCCAGCAAAATGAATTGCATTAATACATTGCTTCTTTATCTTATTGTTCTTTGCTTCTATTTATTCCCGATCATCTCCATGTCTTCGCTTAATTGCCAGCGGCTTGGACATTTGTAATTGAATTTGGATCTAGAGAAGGTTTTTAATAATCAAAATGTGGATGTTGTGTTAGTTCGAAGAAATACTTCCAAGAAGAACGTTTGTAACTTGGACATTTTCATTGGTCTAGAATGTAGGATTTTAATTATTTATCAAGGTGTTTTTCCTTTTAAGGGTTTCCAACTTTCTTATTATGCGTTATTTTCGGTTGGTTTAATGGCCTATCGGAAAACGATGGCTAAATATTACAATAGATTAGTGGCATAGTGCAAAATGTATAATGTCGAATATTCTTAAGTTTTAATTTCTTTAGCAGACCTTGTCGCTCTTGATAATTTTCATTATCAAGTCATTTTAGTACCATTTTGAGTTTTTCCATAAAAATACCTTTTTTTTTGACGTACCAGGATAAGCTAGAAGATAAACAGAGATTTTCCTAGAACTAGAGCTTTTGAGCGACTCCATGATTTTCATTATTTGGTCTAGTAAAGGACTGGAACTTTGTGTTGAGCTTTTCGTTCACCGAATTTAGTAGATGCAATACCGGATCTAAATGGGACAATACTAAATTCCATTTTGTAAACTAGTACTTGACATGAATTGATCTCAACTGTTTCATCAATATGCTTGTTGAATGTTAAGGCTTTTTTGCTTAACAATACGGCGCAAATGGGCTTCCTTCTAAGAAAACCATGACTTTTCAGTATATGATTTATTTGTTTAAATTTAAGTCAATATACTACCGATAATTATTAGACGAGAATGTTGAGTGTGAGAACATACACATGAGTTGTTGATGCTGATGGATTGCACATTTTTGGACCTTCGAGCCGGATTAATTTATGATGTCTGACTTAAATTTTTATACTTTGTGGTTTTTGACAATATTGCAGATTGAGTCATCAAATATACACTTTTGGAGGAGTCTTGGTATAATTATAATTGAAGAATATTAAGCGGTTCATTGTCAATCAACTTTGAGCATTTAAAATAATTAATTACACTTTCCTGTAGATATACAGCTATAGCCTTCAAGGGTGTTACTCGGAATTCTGATCACCTATAAATTATGTGATTTTCCTAACTCTTCATATGTCAATTATTTACGGTACTGGCGGAACATTGGACACAGCTAACTTGATCGGTTACAGTTTTATTTTTAACAGTTTTGGCAACATTCTTTGGAATTTTGCTTCGTGACCAGCTTTGCTATATTATCTCATGACACGTTATGATGATAAATTAATTGTGCTGTTGCCTGCTACTATATTATACAGGATCTCCTATCCAAATTCGAACATAACATGCTGTTTGATGGTTTCCAAAGGGCACATTGTTTTGTCATTTTGTCAGGAAGCTGATTGAAAAATTGAGATAATGCAATATGAGTAAAAGATCCCGGTTTATTGCAACAGTAGGCAAGAGAGAATTCCAATACAACTCCACAAGAAAATCGCGTCGCTATCCAGAATTTCAAATATCCTACTGTGTTGTTTAATTGTCGAAAGCAAATCCAGCTCTAGTCGCTACTAGACTTTGAAGCCGGCTAAAATTTCTTTTCCAATATCCGCTTTTGAGCTGAAAAACGCCCCATCCAGTTTAATAGTATCTCCGCATACATCCGAGCGTACATATTATGGATGCCGGAGCCTTTGGCTCTTTGTAATTTCTATAATTACTGTTGCAGCGACATCCTCCTGTGCGTTGTCGCTTGTAGAGCAGGTTTTATATTTCGCGAATCGTGCGGGGGTCCTCGAATGTGATTTCGTTAAAAGCACACGGGAGAGATTCGCATTATTTTTAAAATTTTCCATACATTTTTTGTATGCGAGCAGTACAGCCGAACAAAGGCGCAAATGTATCGCGAATGAAACATCTACTGTGCCAGCAAATTGGGTTTTTTCTGACAAAGCAAATGTATTGTACAATGTCATTGTAGCGACGGTTGTCCATTTTTCATGTGGCGGCTAGGAGATGGATAATTACCAAACTCAGCTATCGAATTAAAGCCAGTTAAACTGAATACAGATTGAGCCGTTATTAGTTTAATAAAAGTTTCATTTCTTTGAGGGAAACGTTTTAACATCCTTCTTAAAACCCCAAATTAGATGAATTATTCATGTTATTTCATCAGTTTACAGGATAACTCTTCATTGCCTGGGGACAACTAAGTGTTCGATGAAAATAGGGTCCCTTCATGAAACCTTACTTAAATTTTGATAATATGAAAAATTCTATATGATCAACTTCCACCTTTAAGGTTCTTCTCTTACTTTCTCGGGATTTATATGAGTTTTGCGTCATTCTTTGATTAAGTCGTATGGGCAGATTTGTGAGAATGACCCATATATGTTCGCAGGATTAACAAGATACTCTCGGCCTCTTTATGCCATAAGCCAGCTTGTGCACATTGCACATGAGTTGGGTTATGGAGTCGAAGGTTACCAGTTCAACAGCCTTATGATTGTATTAATAAATCTACCAGGACGTATCAAATATATTCATCGGAATAATGACTGAAATGCAAATACAAGTGGCTGATCTGGTTGGTGTGTTCTGTTATGTTTAAGTTGCGTTTGGCCTGTCGATCACTTACTTATTTACTTACCGTTTATTGCGTCGATGGCCGAGAATTGTTTGGTGGGAATTCAAATGTAATATCAATGACGGAGGCTTTTGCTTTCCGTTTCCAGCCTCTGAAAACCGTTTCTTCTCGGATATTCAAAGGATCTTGTTTAGTATTTGTGCTGGTCCAATCAAGTACTGCTCTCTGTGCTATGTTAATGGGGTCGACATCGGCACTGGCCACTGAATTGTTCCACTGTAGGCCGCGGAGCGAGGGCGACTCTTCTTGGTCCGTGGCAGCCAACCTTAATTTCTTCTCTCGTTGTTGCCAAATCTAACAAACCTGTCGGAGTTTTCGGATTGCATCGTTTTCGTCATTCAGAATCACTGTCCAGGTCCCCGGAAAACGAGGTGCTTTATTAATCTTTTGTTTTGTACATACATTTTCAAACGTGTGAGGTTTTAGGGCGTCTTTTTTGGTAGTCTTACAATAGATCGTGTTAAATGTGGCAACATGGTGGTACCAAGTGGCGTCGGTGTAAGTTATCGAGGTTCCCTTCCAAGTACGGTAGCCGAACTCTTGTACTGGGCACTCATTATTCACTCTGAGACTCGTTGCGTGCATCGCGCATTCTGGTTAAAGTCAGCTTTTGTCTGAAATCATTCATTTACCGTTTGATTAATTAATCAGTTTGGCCTTGAGAGTGAAGGAATTCACTATTGTGATCACTTGGCAGTGCTGGTGGGTCGTGCAATCTTTACCTTTACCTGGTCCATCTTCCGATCCTGGCGTAAATCCAACGCTTCACTTTTCAGCTAATTGCACAGCCAAAGAATACGGTCGTTTTTACCTGCTTTCGAGTTAAGGAGACCTTGTGGGCGAAAATTATAATCATTTAGCCATTAGGCTGATTACAAATGCACATTTTATTTCTCGATTCTTGTCCTGTTTGTTTATCAGCGTGCTTCTTGCTTGCCTCCAAGAATTGAAAAGGGATGGATGGTTGAGGCTTGTCGGATACTATAATGAGATTGAAAGATGGCAGGCTCATGGGTGTTTTGAAATAGTTTTTTTACCGTTCTGGGTTTAATGGGATGAAAATTACGTTTGCTTTCGATGACGCTGGTAATGAATGAGAGTTTTTGTTGTCGTTCAGTAACGATGATGGGTGGCGGTCGTTAAATTAACTAGATGCAGACATGCATTTAGACCCAGTTGTTGATTTTAGCTCATTTCTCTGCTGCAAGTGCTGCAAATTGAAAATTTTCACGGAATCTCGCCAAGTACCATTCACGTTTACACCTGACACAGTGATGTCCGATTATTTCCCACTTATTCACACCGAACAGCAATAGTTGGGACGTCTCTTATAAATGGAAATTTTATTGCCATAAATAATTACTTTACACCGGGCCGGTGCGTCAGCTCAGAAAAATATCGTCCTATAAATAATAATCTTTTATAATCCGACGGATGCAAAACTCTTATAGCAGGGGATACGGAAAATAAAACGGTTTTATCTATATGGTGCTAATGAAATCTCTGATAGCCGGCGATTTAAGGAAATAGCCGCTCGTAAAAAAACTGCAACTTTGTTTTAATCGATATTACATTTAAATAACCGTGGTGGTTTTGGTAATGGCCCCAAGATATGTGAGGAACAACGGTAATTTTGTCATTAAAGAACGAAAAGTGGTAAACTTGATGTTGCTGTTGGTTGTTACCTTATAATGGTTCGAAAACTTTTGGGTCCAGAAGGATGGATATCAGCAATCACATCCGCGTTCAAGCACATATTCGAAACAGGGTCTGATACATATCTTTATGATTGATTAACGAAATTGAAAAGAATAAATTTAACGGCACGAACGGACACGAAAAAAGAGCCGATGTATTTAACAAACAGCGAGCATTAAGTCACGCATCGTCTTATAATAATATGCAAAGCAACACGATATGAAAATGGCTACTGGTTTTGAAAGCTAACGTGAGGAAAGTTAACCTGTTATAAAAGCCGGACCCGTGTTGTCAGATTTTATTTTCTTCATTTACATATTTACGGATTTTTTGAGCCGGTGTCTCCGAATTATTGCCTTAAGTGGGCTTGAACTGCTCAAAATTGGAAGTTCAGCGCGAGCTAGACTGAAGATGGAAGTAGAGCAACAGAGTAATTAGATTTGCGAAGTGAGTGTAAGAACTTAATGAACTTGGTCCTGAAAACTTCGTTAGCTGATTTTCATTTGCATCATTTTTTCCGCCAGGGTTTCGAACACCCATTCGTTTAGAACCTGCAATGTTTGGTATGTTTGGCTCATGTTTAAATCATCAAGTAAGGATTTACAAGAAAAAGTGTCCTTTTCAAATTTCAAGCTGGATGCTGCAAAGTTTCTTTTCTTTGATGTTATAGTTCAACAGAAGTTTCTTTGCCACCTTTACTGCACACATTTTTTGTCGGAAGGGCAACACTAAAAATTGGCCTCATGAATCGACCCCTAAAGTAAAAAATACACAGTAAATTAATCATAGAATCTCACTTTATAAGCGATAAATCAGTGCTTTGAAAAAATGTAAAAGTGTAATTTTTAACAAAGAAAGTTCCAAACTGTTTAAGACCCGAAAGCGCAAAAATCTTCACTGGTTAAATCGTAATTGCCATCAGTAAATCCTGTAACTTCTTGTTGAATAACCCACACAGATGCAACATTGACAACAACGAGGCATTTGTTTACAGCAGAACTCTTCATTTGATTAATGCTCGGCAATACAACAAAACAATTATACCGCAACTGTCACGGTCTTGGCTTCTTAATATGGATTAATTAATACTCTTTGCGCTGCTGGTACCACTCAACAAGAAATTAAGTGACCATCAGAAACTTGAGGTCTGCATTGCGTAAATTTTTGCCGATCCCGCTCGAAATAGTCATTAGTTTCGAGTGGATTTAAATTAAACGCACTGCGAAATGGGCTTTTAAAGTTCGATGACAAAAAAGAAAACGTATTTTACCGTTTTTTTTTCATTTGCCTGGAAAATTCATTTGCTATGCCAATGGTGTGTTCAAGCCGATTGGAAAAAAAATGTTTATATGGCTGGCCCATTGTATTTATACAAGAACTTTTCTCCTGCTGACAGTTTGTGTATATATCTGAATGCCTGTGCTATTAAATTGTTATTTTTAGATATGACGCCAATTTCAAAATGTAACCTAATTTTATTCGAGCCCCGAAAAGGAATCCCAAATTAATGTACCTTTCTTTTGAATAAAGCTTCGTTTTTAGATGAAAAATTAATAATTGCAAAGCGAATCAGTTAATTTTCTTAGTAAGGATATTTCAAAATTATTTGTAGTTCACCCAACTCCCAACAAGTGTGAATATTTTTACCAACTTGGAGTCACTTTTATTGCAAATATTTGCAAAGGCGCCTCTAAATTAATATTCCTTGTTCCCAAACTATGTAAATAATAAACCCGTCGTCATTCAATATATTCCAGTGTTTCATTACATATTAACAAATATTTTTCAATATCAATGTTTTAGCAACTATTAATTAAAACAGCTTGTCGATTCGGTCGGGAATTCGGTTGAAATTGCCGCCTAATGACCAGCAAGAAACATTCAATAAATTTGATAATCAAAGCCAAACCGTAATGCGATAATTAAATGTTTAACAAACAATACGAAAAGACGGTCATTAATTGATGCGCGTTTCGCTTTGATGCCGAATTTATTAGCTTTTCTATTGGATCAAATTAAATACTTTTATTCGTTTTGCGTCTAATTCAGCTTATAACATTGTTTTTTATATATCAAAATCAGCTTATAACTTTGTTGTCTCAGTTTTTCACTCGAAAGCGAAGCTTCTGTAAAACTATTCAGGTAAAATTGATACTAAAAATATCAAAATTATTTTGCTTAAAAGTCAAAAGGGTTTTGTGCAGTAAAACCCAACTAGAGAAAAAGTAAATTCGCTGAGTAAATCCGATTTTCGCACCAGGTTTCTAAGTTTTTCGTCCACAATTCCCCGAACTGAAAATTGACACTTTAAACTGATATCTATACCTACCTTCCAAGGCAGGTAAAATGATGATTATACCCTGGAAATATAATAAGAAGTTTTCGAAACACCTTTGTAAATAACGGTCCATCCCACTTCTTGTCGGTGAAGTCAACCAGCGGAAAAAGACGGATATATTTGGGGGCTGTGGGTGTTCGGATGTTTGCTAAATGGCGCTAACGCAACTTTTTGCTTTTCGAAAATTACATGGTTCCAAAGATAATGACCGTTGCCGAGATAATAATGGCTGTGCTAGACAGGCGTCAATATTGTTTGTTTGAAATGGATCGTTTGCCATAATCAGGCAGGGCGGAAGTGTGTAGTTTTTCCAAGCATTTTTGTGGATTTTGCAAATGAAATGTGCGTCTAAAATGTTGAACAAGCCGAATCTTTCTAGTTAGAAAAAAGCAATGTTGCGAGCTTCTTAACTCGTTCCATTGTTATATGTCTTTGCTAATTTACCAGCTAATCAAGCCAATGCTTTGGCCATAATGGCCTTGTCAAGTCACATAATGTTTTCTTTCTTCGGAAAAATGAACGATCCTGATCGTCCGTCGGTTCCGACAAATTGAGATAAATTCGAGCGTCCATCTTCCTTGACGCTCCAGATAAATGGCGTCGTTCCCTAAACGTTGGTGTTTAGACAACCACGATGGCGGGCAGTCTTGAAATAATACATCGACGCCATAAAATTAAATGGCAATTAGGCGTGAAGACGCCGACTTATGTCTTGAGCAGCGCTCGTGCTACGTCTATTAGTTTTGTGTTATTTTGCCACTATATCTTAATTATTTACTTGATTTTACCTTTAATTTAATTGAGAGAGATGATTTCCTAGTTAAGAAATCCGAAAGATATCTGATATACAAGAGTTTATTCCGAGTAATCCACTGTATCAAAGGATAGCATTCACTTGAGTCCACTTTTGAAAGTATGTATTCATGTTTTGTCACTTGTAGGTCTGACTCCAGAGAAGATTTTTTTCCTTATTATAAGCAGCTTTATTGTTGATTTTTGACGTGCGTGTTTTTAACTCAGCAGTTTATTTATGCCGCTTCAACGGTCTTCTCAAAAGCTACAGTTGAAAACACTGGAACCATCAGCTAAATTTTTCTTTTTCACGAGTAAAATTTTACATTTCTTTATCCGTTTTGAAGATGATGATGATGATAAGTGTTAAGGAGCACTGTAAATACGCAAACCTTCAATTTTCGACCAAGTTTTTGAAGTGGAAATGCTTGAAGATCTGAAGGTTCTTAAGTGGACGCCTAAAGATTTTTTGTCTCGACATTCAAACACTCACACCGCTTATTAACTTCATTTGCTTTACGTTCTTTATCTGGTTTTGTATTTTCTGTGCGTTGCAAATTAAATTATAAAAATTGTTACAAGATCCACATTTTATCTTCTATTTCATATTTGTTCAGTCTGAGACTGTGATAATCTAAGGTTTCATTAGTGCGGTTCTATCACCTCGTTTGGTTGATTTTTTTCTTTTGAATTGATGGCCTATAAATCACCTTAAAAGTGTTTTAGATTATGTTAAATATTCGGTGTAAATGCCAGAGTCTCGAGTTGGACGCAATGTTAACAATTAATTGATTAAAGCCTATCTATTAAAATATCTGAAAATTAAATACAGGTAATAAAACGTTATAATGAAGGCAGTAAAAATCCATTCCAGCCCATTCATTTCAATCTGCTGCAGTTATAAAGTCCAACAACGCTTTTATAGTTATCGAAAAACCAGCTTTAAATGCCAACAGTTTCCAGAATAATTTATTGGGTGAATTTGAGAGAAAAAAACTTAAACACTTTGACGGGTGAAATTAAATCGGACTTCGAAAATGAGTGGAAAGATTAAACGATGGTGACTCGACACTTCGGGCCTGGGGTATAATTAAACTTTTTTTTCTGACCTGGTCAACAATAAATTTAAAGAGATTTTGGCCGCTGAAAAACCTTATTGGTTTCTGAAGGGGGGCCCGATTTAGAAAGCCAGTTCTATTTTTTCGGAATGTTGATTGCTTGATCATCTTGGTCTGTTGTGATGCATTTGAGGCAAATCTTTTACAAGTCGTAAATCAGGCCCTCAAATCAATGTCCGATAGTTTTCTTAAGGGGTTAATGCAATAGCTGTTTATTGCTAATTGCGGCGGCGTTAGTATTGATTATATTCCCTGATAATTTTGCTAATTGCTTGATTTTTTCGCAGTTCACGTCAGTTAATTTACGTAGATTTAAAATTTGCTTACGTCGGGAAAAGTTGCCGGGTTTGGTGGTCGTAAATAGGTACCTACTTTGCTTTGATTTGCTTGGCGAAACTCGGCAATTTTCGTTTCTTATTTTTGTCTAAACGATTATTAGGTTTTCCACAGTGATTGGTAATAAGTGTATTCGAAATACTGCGGTGGATAGTTTGGCTTGGTTTGTTATAACTAAAATATTGGACATGGATGAAGATCAACTTTCTTGGAGAATCTCCAAATCGGTCAAATCTTCCACATAATGGAAGTGGAGTGTATCGGTGAAAGATTGGGGTTGAGTAGAGTGAGCAGGTGCCAAGTAACGTGCGATGCGACCCTCCTCGACGGTTTATCCGGATAGTGATCCCCAGTTGCAATAATGCAAATCGTATGATTTCCTCGTAGGTGCCAACAGTGCCCAAGATAAGTTAACGAGTCAAGGTGAAGGTGCCGAAGCCTCGGGTGGTATGATGGCGGTGGCAAAGCCGTCTTCGATTATCGTAATTAATTAGACGTAAACCGAAGGAAAAGTGTGGACGGCGAGACTAATGTTCAATGTGCGTGTGTCCAGGCGGTCGCCGTCTCGCTCGAGATAAGACGACCGTAAACACACATTTAACTACTATTACTAATGCTCATGCCTGGCTAACTTGACGTAATTACCATTCTAGTTCGAATTAAATTGGCCGTTGTGCGCCTAAATTGCGCTTCATGACGGAATTTAGATACAGCATTTCCAGCATCGCATGCTGAAATGCTTCGATAAAGCGACGGGGGGGCCTTGGAAAAATTCTTCAGAATACGCTCTGCATCTATAATTTATGCCACAATCAGCGTGGAAAATGAGCCGGGTATTCAAATGTTCCCCAGAAACAAATGCCACGTCGAGTAGTCATCTAAATATTTCAGGACCCCTCGAAACTCCGGCCGCAAAAGAAAGAAAACTCAACGGACTACTCGTCAAAGACAAATAAAAAGCATTTTTCCGATGACAAAGGGCTCCCCCGACCGTTTTGCCAGCTAGTGTGATGGCTTTTTGAGGGAAGGTGCTCTGTGCGAAAGTTAACATCGCACCCGCTTGTAAATAACTGCAAGGGCGCTGATCGTAAGCCTCAAACGCACCAAAGCGTCAACGTAAATACTTAAGCTGGAACCCGGCAGCATTGTCACAACCGGGGACTAATCGGATTTAAATGACAGGATTGTATTCGGGCCAGGTACCATGTTTCTACTGCAATTAGATAAATCCATTTTTATCAAAGCCTCGAAGAAAATCCGGAACCATGCTGTGGTGGATTTTTCTCGATAACCATTAACTCATTTGGATTTGATTATTTTGACAAAAAATCCCGGATTTTTCAGTGGCAAGTTTGAACTTCGGTGTTTTTGGTCAGAACAGTTCGCTGAAATGAAGAAAATCAAGTCCCACAGTTTTGTCATATTAGGTCTTTAAGAATGACTGACTTCGCCAACTAACAGAGTGAACAGGGCATTTTTAATAATCGTTAAGAAATGTTTAATGGTTTAAACATTGAAGCAACACCGGTTTAAGCTTTTGCTTTCGGATCGAGCTAGTGTTTTTAAAGTAGCTTTTCTGTTTGAAAAATGTACAACAAAATTCGCGCTTATTTAAGATATGCATTTGTAAAAATTCATGGTAAATTGATCCACATGCTTCGAACGGAATTAATGAAGACAAAAACCCATTTGGATGAATGATGCTTGAGAAATGCCATTTCACAGAGCGCATGATGGCGACAAAGTCGAATGCATAAACAAAACCAATTTACAATAACGATCGAATTATCCCATATGGACTGTCATTAAGGCCAATAAATAATTTGTTACATGTATATATGGCAACTTGTAATTAGTGAACTTAATTATGGATAATGGATGGCGATAAGTCGCTGTCAGCCAAAAGCATTTTCCCAAGGTTTTCCTCGACTCAGTCTTATGTCTTATTTGTGTATGGTAATAGTTGATTTAATGCAACTATTATGCAAAATATCAATAAATATCTATTAACGACGCGAGGTAGTTTGATGTCCGGCGGTATTGTGGCGAATTCCATTTCAGTTTGTGCAGCCTCATTAACACTACTCTAACATTGTTAGTTTATATATTTAATGTTCTTTTGTTGCACTGAATTACCAAGTAGAGAAATGCTGCGTTGTTATGCATATTGCTTCACAGAATATGCTGATTTTCACTATTTCAAATATAACTTACGTCTTAATACTTAGACAGATCAAAAGCTGATAAAATAACTGTTCAGTTTGTATCGCAGGAACCTGCAAGCATGTTGGCTGATCATCCATAGCTTACCAGCCATTCATCCTGTCCCATTGAATTCATGTAAAATTCAAATGATGCTCGTTTGGATTCCTAATTACACATTGAAATATGAAAACTGTTTTCCCCGATTAGCATAATCAATGCATGAGCATTTACCACCTTTACCATTCAAGCAGACGATTTATCTCCCTTTTCACGGCGACTGTTTATTATTCTGCCGGTGTTACGCCAATGGCCCAGCCCCTCGTTTACCATTCATGCACCCAACACACAATAAATCCATTTAAATATCTTCGGAGAATTCTTCTATTTATAAAATGCATACAAAAGTGAAAACTACTTGGTTAAACAATGAGTTACAGTGCGCGAGGTATACAAGGGCCCGGACATGAGAGTAAGACGGACGGATTCCCGATTTGGTTAAGTGGACAGAGAAGAAGTTAGAAGTGGCGAGTGGCCACTATGTTTTAACATTCCACTGATGTTGGCTATGCAGACAACCTTGTGAAGAAACAGAAGATACGGTTCGAGGGTCGAAAAAAGCCATCGTCAATATATGTAATTTGATATAGAAAATTACTTATTTGTATTCGCCTTAATGCTGAAGGCTTTTAAATAGTTGGATTAAGTAGACTCAGGAATTTATTGAATATTGATTTTACCATTGAAGAATGCACTGAGAATGAGCGCTTTGAAATAACATGCTTGTATATGGAGGATTATAGGAAAAAATGTGCAGATCGCTAAAAGGAATAATGTTGATCAAAGATCATCAACGGAGGAACATCTGGCTGAAAATATTTTACGGCCGAATATTTTTTTATGTTTTTGGATTGAATGAACATCCACGAAACCTGTTCGTGATAATTGATCAGCAGAAGAATACAATCGAACAAATTTACCGCTATGAAATTCCCGGAAATACACGGTAATCCAATATTTAGAAACAAAATCTTCAGTACCTATTTGTCGGTCTGGCGTTTTATTTTTAGCAGACATTGTTCGGGTGGCTTCTCAGCAAATGGCGATAATAACAGCAAATAAAAAGTTTTTTTTTTAATTTGCGCCCTACTTAAACCTATGATTTAATCCGAATTGAAATCAGGGGTAGGCGTGCGAAGAGAAACGCCCGGAGCGGGCACGTTAATTCAAAAACGACCCATGTCATTGAACCAAATTGGACGGAACCTGTTGTCGCAGCCCAGAGCTCATCCTCCAGAGTGAAACCTCCACCGTAACCTTCACCAGCATCTATCATCATCATCATCATCATCATCATCATCGTCGCAGATATTTACCCGAGTAATCGTATACTGGCTCTTGCGACCAACAATTGGTCAGTGCGGTATTCGGTGGATTGGTCGTGGTTTCTACCAAGGAATCTTCTGGTTGCTTGCAACAGATCGTGATTGTAGTCAAAGTGTGTTTTGTTGGTATCAATGTGATTACTTCGTTGATTTTTTTCCGCCTCTCTACGCACCGTACTGAAGAATCGAAATCTAATTTCGAACTGCGGAATTTTGTTTTGTTATTTGAAATACCTTCGGATCGGTTTATGGGAGAACAGATATTTCATTTTAATTAAAGATTTTATAGACAGCAGAGATTTATAAAAATCCTTTCGATTTAAGAGGCTGCACCTGTGCAACGTTTTTCACTGGGAGACGGATTTTTGGCGCCCGACCTAAGGCCTCGATGATTTATAATTAATGTATTCGATGCACTTCGAATTAGTAATGGCCACAATTTAGAATCCACCGAGGATATTTATAGGGATTTTCAGCTTCTGCATTTGAAATGTTTTATTTTTTAATTTTGATCCTAATTTATTGGCCTGAAAAATGTGGCTTAGACATGCTTCCCACAACACAATAATCCCAGCGAGGCGTTTTATTATAAAATGATTTATGTTGCGAGATCTTGTCAAAAAAAATCTCACCAAAATAACATTTCATAAACTGGCCTATAAACACCCATTTAATATACAAATTTTATCAAATTCATTTCAACAAAGTCAACCTTTACACTTTAATAACCAATTAATGTTTTATTAGGGTTATTATTTTCATCCAGAAAATGCTGCTTATCGCTGTTTACAGCTTCACGCAGTGATAAACTTCGAATTTATGGTAATTTAGGCTTTGATAGACATAGAATTATCGCACTATTTCCTTCTTCTCTACAAGCACCGACTAGTATTTACTGAAATTGTCAATAACGTCAATTATCGTCGATGAAAAATGCTGCAAATAGGCTTTTAGATTAGAGCTGTGCTGTGCGTACAGCTTTTTTTGATATTTACATATATTAGCTTCAATAAATCTTCTTCATTTGAGATTTGATTAACACATTATTTTCATAATTGACTGTTGAGATTGTTATGAATGTTTTCAATTCGAGTAAAATGGTATTCTTATCAGGGTTTATTCGTTTTACATATCTTTGACCATCTTCGGTTCCAAAATGTGTAATGTGCTTGTGTTTTCTTCGTCGTTTTCCGAACGAGGATCTATTTACAGTTAACTTGCATTTTCTATATTTTTCGACAAGTTAGGTTCAGAAATATTTTTTACCTCAGAGAAACAATGTTACATTCCAAACATGCATCTCAATCTCGAAACGTTTATAGCTAATCAAACAATAGCAGCCTAAGTACATGCAAGGCCGAAATTGTCGACGTTTCAAACCCCTGAAGAAATGTTAAAATTTGAAGGAAACATGTGTCAAATTATACATAGTTCTTGTACAAATCAAAATGAATACTCCTATTGTTTTTGTGGGTTAAATAGACAATATATCAGCAGATGACTGACAGTACTCAAGACTTACGCCTAGCATATTAACGAGTTTTCCTCTATAAAGTTGAAAAAATCACCGAAAGGGCGGATGCTCCAAGCTGCACTTTATTACCGAATTGAGCCAGGGATGTTGCACAAATGATGTCCGGTGGATACCAGTCACGTAATATATAACTTCCTGTCTACTACTGTTATTGAAAGTGAAACATAAATTACGTAAGAATAATAAAGATTTACATATTGATTGTTTATGTTGCATATTAATGACGCATCAAGGCTAATAAACTATTAATCGGAAAAATTCAGATCTCATGATTAACTTTTCGGTCTGCATCAGTAAATCTGTCTGATTGAGTGCGGCCTTGATGTGGAACACGAAGACGACATTTATTTCCATATTTTTTCGTTGTTCGTTAAAAATCTCGAGCTATTTAAATTGGACCCGAAAATAACATCTTCTGGCCGCTAATTTGGCCTGCACATGGCCAGAATCTCTCTAATTGGACACTTTTAAAATCTACTCTGGATTGAATCCAGTATTCAAAATGTCATTTTTGTATCTTGAAATAGGCATTGAATTTATGTGTGTTTCGCGGTTGATTGCTTCCAATACCTGATCGAAAAATCTGTTCTTTTATCTTATTGTCTTTTGGTCCGAGGGCTTAACGACCGTATCTGATCTACCCAATTACAATAAAAGCTGCCAAGAATCGTGCTGATGTGGTGTCCATTCAGCTTGGCGACCAAAACCGGTATCGTTTCAATCTCTTTCATAGAACTATCGGTTATCGAATGGGCCTGAACTGTCTAGGACCAAGAGCAAAGACAATTTTCGAATGTTCTTCCGCGCTTTTATATTATCCTAAAATGGTGTTTCATTTTTTTAAATTGAAGTAGGTTGTTGACAAATGGAACGAGAACTGGCTTGTAGGCAAATATTAATTTTCCGCTTAGTAGATGATGGATAGTTTGAGCAAATGGCCGGCTCGCTGTCCTTAACTAAACCCTCTCGATTTATTTGGTAACCTGAAACCTGATGCGTTTCTCACAATTTAATGTTGAGGACGATGGTCACCAGATTATTTACAACGGTACTTAACCGGACTTTTTTTGAATAACTCGCGAATCCTGGCTTTTAATTTATTGAGTTTATGCTGGAAGCAACTGTGATGACTACGAGAAATTTAAGCAGGCATTTATTAACTTTATATAAATAATCAACTACAGTTAACCAGAAGACCCAGTTCATGCTGCCTACACCCAACAATGTGTCGTTTCTTTAAGATAGTCAAATACACGAAGTTCAGAAGAAGTCGATTAGCATAATTCCGCCGTCAGATTACTGATTAATTATAATCCCAGACGAAGAAGTTCTAACGTTCTAATGGAGAGTAGAAGCTACGCACAGATCCTCATTAAGATCGTAATCTGGTTAAAAGTTATGTTTTTATTTTACCATTCAAGGCTTAAGAAGTAATATATGAGCATTGTGCGGTGACCAGTGGCCTGCTTAACATATTTTTCACGAAATTTTGACTGAACCTGTTCAAATAAGATAATTTAATGAAAAGGAGCTCCTGTCAAGCCCGCTGAAGAGAAAACAATAAATTTTCCTCGAAACTCCGAGCTTGAAAAAATGTCTATTTACAATTCCTTTTGTTGGTCGAATGGCAGAAATTTCCTAGTGTGTCGGGTGCCTTTTCTGACCTGTGTCATTGTTCCTCTCGACCTTCCTACTCAAAAGAAATCTGGGATGTCTACCTGCCCTGACGATTTATATCCCAACTTCATCTGTTGAGCTTATAGGTTTTGACAGGACTTCAGGGGACTCGCGGCTTGAAATCCAGTATTTTTTCAGATGTTATTAATGCAGTTCAAATTACTTTCTTTGAGAGTTAATGAGAATGAAATGGGTAATTAGCTGCAGTTTGCCATTGGGACTTATCCCGGCCAATATTATCAATCTGATCTGGATTCGAGAACAGTTCACATTTCTTTACATCCGCTTTTTTGATTTTTTTAAACGAATTATTTTCTTATTATCGTCAAGTCAAGCTAATAATTATAAAGAAAACACAAAAACTTATTGAAAATTTAGCAATTTACAAATTATGTCTCCGTATATGAATGAGTAATACGACCGTATTTAATAGAAACTTACTTAGTAAATTAGAGCTATTTATCTAGAAGAAGGAATAGTCGGACTCAAAATTCATGTTTTAATTACCTTTTTTGGAACTGTGTTCGAATCTTAATTTATGAAGTTATAGGGCAAACCCCGGTCAAATATCAATTCTTCCTCCTCAAGTTTGGGGTCTCACTTTATTGTACAAATTATTGCTTTAGAAAGGTCTGCACACAAAGCCTTACATTTGTTAATACTTGCCGTTCCCGGCATCGTTGGTGGCCACAACGTCAAATATGAGGCTTCAATGCTACGATTGAAGAAATAGTCGAAATGTCAATCTTTGAACAGAATAAATTGTGGTTTTTAATTTCAGTCGCCTTCAGTCTGAAGCACCACACATTCCGGCATTAAATGATTTTTTTCTCCGAAGGCGTTAATGAATCTAATTTCGACTGCCGAACACAAAAGGCACTTTCACGTTCCTTCTAACCAGTCGTCCATAATTAGGTTCCCTCTTAAACGTTCCATTTGTCTATTGGTTGTAGTGGCACCATGCATATGATTTTTAATTATGGGAGAACGTGTTCTTATGTCAACATCGTCTTTGTTTAGATATTAACAGGCGTAGAAGACGAGCTTCCAAATATCCATAACCGCATAATAGCATGTCCGGAACAGGCCCGGATTTTATGGATTTCCCGATCAAGTTGAAAGATTTCGTGCATTTTAGCGGTTCTCGTTGCTTTAAGCTTCTTATTGTCAGCTGGTTATTTTAAAAACTTTGGATAATTTCAAGCGCTTTAGCACATTTAATGGAATTGCAAACAACAAAAGGTGAACTAATCCAGAAATTACAAGCAGATTTTTTCATAGAAAGGTTAGAACTAATATTAACTGCAAATTGCTTTTTATCTGTTTTATGGAATTAAGTTTTTTCAGATAATGCATAATCCATATATGCATATATTTCAATATTAATCCTTGATTAATGTTGCTGATACACAATACTTAACTGCTTTTAATCCTTGCAGTTTACAATTTATTTGAATAATTTCCTGAAAATGTACTGTAATTACAAAAGATCAATAGATAAAGCATATTAGGAAAAATTATTTCATATGGAAAATCATAAAAATTAAATTGTTAATAAATTCAGCCGATTCGATTTCGAGAAGAAGGAAACGTCTTGGTCTCGGCAAAATGTCTGAAGCATTCAGGTTTTCTTGAAGGAATATAACAATAACAATTGTTATGTTTGATTTAAACAGTTACTTTTTAGGTGTAAACATGTGCTCCTATTTATTGGAAAGTCACTGAAATATTTTTTGAACTCCGGCTTATGGAGAATAGGAAACAATAGTTTCTTTGGGCGGAGCCGTTCCTTGCTTGTGAAAATGCTGTGTGGTCCCAACGTAAATATTTACCGTGGCTATATTCGACACTAATTGTGTAAACTACTCACGTTTGGTCAGACATTTTATGGCTGCTTCTGTATTTTTTGGAAGAATTTCGGCTGGGCCTGTTTGCAGACACCTCTTCGTTTCATAATTCTCTTGTTTGGTATTCGTATTAACGTGAACCTACAAGATGCATTGTCTCAAGCCAGAACGAGCTGCGTTATCTTTGCTCGGAAATATTCCTATCGTCAATGGAAAAAATTGAGAAATCAGTTTCGTTAAATTGCGATGATCCTCATAGATTAGTGTCATCAGCCCCTGTCATATTTACGATGCCAATAATCCCAACTTACGATCGCATAAAACACGTTGGCGTAAATCTGAGCCATAAAAAGTGCAAATATATTCAATGATACCGTACATTCATCGGGAATAAATTCATAATTGTGGCAAAAACTCGTCATCTCGCAATTACGTGTAGGTCTAATTACCATGGCTGCAATTAACTAGAACTAATACAGATGGTGCGAAATAGTCATTGAGACGTTCAAGAAATTGCACTTGATGGCGTTTCGACAACGCGTCTCGATACTAATTAAATTTTTTTGTGTGAAAAATAAATTAAGTGGTTTCGGTTGAGTATCTCGGTTATTCCATTCGTCAGCTGTCTTGGATTTGGTTGCACAACGTCATCTGCAACTATCACTCACAAATTTTCTGGACTTAGTGTTCTGAAGCATCATATAGAAAGCTGGGCAACATCAGGGCGTTAAACCCCGTTATGCAAACAAGAACAATTGGTATTTTCAGTCAATATTCCGCAAGTTTCAGACTAAAATAATTAAATGACTGTGTGACCAACTTGTCCCAGCTTGTTGTTGTGAAATGTTGTGTTTAGACAAGAAGTTCGGAGACAAAACCTGAAAAGTCCCAATTGTTTATCTTCGGTTCATTAGGTTTTTTTTCTGTTCGTTGTGGTGCTTTAACAAGGCGTACCATCCATCGAATGACAAAACCGGCCGTAAAAGGGAAAGTCAAAACAGGCCAGACCACAAATTCGGGCACTTACCTTAATGCCCGAAGATTTATTTCCAGTAAGCCGAAGTTGCGACCGCAACCGTCGACGGCCGATATAAGTTACGACCTTAAACTTGGACCGAGTTCAAAATATGCTAAATGCGGCTTAAAACCGTTTTTTTTTATTGTTTGTGCACTCACAGAGGTGAAAATTGCTTTGCGCAACCCGCTTTTGTTTCAGCAAACGAGGCATTAATTAGACGAGTTAGACCGACGGCGTGAGATGTTGGTCGTTTTCAACTTGGCAACTGATACAACCGTTGAAAAGTTAGCTAAAATGTATCAAAAAATATACTTTTAACCAGATATCTGGATATTTTATTCAATATCCAGAACTTGACGCCTTCAAATTGGTCAAGATTTTCGATTATCTTGGACACGACGAATGTAGGGTTTTTTTCACTAATCTCGTTGAATTCCTGCGATGAATGTGGTGTATATTATTTGAGGTATTTGGATCTATTTTAGTATTTTGGAAAAAACGGCAACGTTCTTTAATTGCTAATGACGTTGAAGATTGTAAGTTGAGTAAATTTCCGTTTTTATCATAATCATCATCTTCAGGCCAGGTCAGATTTAAAACACATTCACCAGGCACTTCTGGTCGTGTTCGGTTTTAAGGTTCTCGTTCGCTTTCCGTTTTCGACTTGTATAATTTGGCAAATACCGACGGTACCGGCGGATGGTTTATCGATCGTCCGGTACCGAGAAAGAGCAGCCGAGTGTCGAAAACAAGGCGCGGAACCACGACGAAGGAACCAGTCGCTGGACCGGTTTTAAATTAACCGGCCCGATTATTTATCGGGCGGTTGTTAGTTGTTCACGATTATGGCTGTTTTTACACGTTCGTGTGGTTTGCTTGTTGGATTTTATGGACCCCGGTAAATTGATGCCCCGGCCCCCGGCATAAATAATCGCTAAACACGTCTTGTCAATTTTCACGGGGTTCCGCACACATCTAACATCGATTATTGTGCGCATCAATGGGAAATTAGCCAAATATCTGCCACGCGTGTAACATTTAGGTACTAACGGGACAATTATTTTCAGTTGAAATGTTCAGTGAGTCTAAACGTGCCCCAACTGCTCAGTTCTCCCACTGAATATAACAATTGCTTATATTTCAGGAACAAATTGAGCAAAATATTAGCAGTGTTCATACAAAATACGGAATTTTAGCGTGTTTTTTAGGTTTACGCGGCCAAATTGGGTCATCAGCTCAAACTTTTTTTAGTCAAATCGCGAACAGTTAGAGCAACAGCGCTCGTTTTTCTACCACTGCCTAGAGAGTTAAATAACACATTGAGCAAGAAATATTGAGAGTAAACATGAAAATCCGAAATGGCAATATCAGTGGTATGCATAAATAAAATTAGGAAAGGATGACTCAAACCTACTTACCTTACCTATGACCTAAAAATATTTTGTGGTTCAATTCGGTTTTACTTACTACCTATTTCTTTTTCTCGCTCAAAATGCAAAACATTAATTTTCAACATTTTTTTTTGTCTGGAAGCGTACTCTTTCAGTAAGAATAAAAATTAATAGAAAATGCCATTTCAGCAATAACCCTGCTCTTGCGAACTGCGGATAATTGATTATGTTTTTGAAACAATGAAACACGAGCTACTAATATTAATGTGCTTTGGATCGAATGACCCCCAAATTTTGCGACTGTGCTTTTTCGTTGTTCTTAGTTGACAAGCACTTATTTTTATAGCTTTATCAACAATATGGGTAATCAGATATTTTGCTACAATGACTTGGAACCAAGGAACAATAAATTTTAAAAAATTCTTGCAATTTTCTACTTAGATTTCCGTTTGAACGACACCCAGGTTATTTCGGTTTGGTTTTTTTTCGTTGTTCATTAAATACTTAATAGCCTGGAAAAAGTGAATTAGTCTTAATTATTCACTGGCTCGGTTAACCCATTTGGCTGTTCTCCAGCTTGGTTCACGTTCACCTATCGTGGTAATTGAAGAACACATTTCCTGAATACGTGTTGTTGATCTATCAATGAACGAAAGGAAGCCGATATCGTGGTAGGACAATAGTCCCAAAATGTCATCACAAAGGGCCGTTTTGCAGGTTACAAAGACGCTTAGCGAACCTTATCCTTAATACTCCAGTTCCTTTTAACCTGCGATCACTTTTTTCTTATTTCATTATTACGGCTCTTGTACGGGCCTACACCCTTGCGTCAATACAATGCAAATTTAATTTCACATGCCTGCCTTCTGTTCGGAGGGATGGCTCAATATGCTCAATAGGGCAGGTAAACTGACAAAATATTGATTGCCTTTAGTTGACGAGCAAAATGCTTTTTTTCACCGCCTTTACAGCATCAGTTTCCTTTCCCTTCAATCTCATCTTATTACAATAGCATTTGAGTCTATGGATCTTTGATTTTTTTCGCTGTCGCATGGGGAGAAGGTTTTCTGGTTATGTGATGATTTTGCAAATAATCGCACACTAAATCACCTGTTTAAAACAATCAAATTTTGTGTTGGAGTTTAGGACATTTGTGAATTAATTTCTTTGTTTAATTTATTTTGTCGTTAACATTCGCTGGTTTAAATTGAGAAAATTACAGCCGCGTGGCTTGAAAGTGTATTTTCGGCATGAATTTCCTTGAAAAAGAGCAAGATCCAAAAAGTGAAAGCCATCGCAAAACAGTTGACGCATAATAACGTAGGTTGAACGTTAGCCAAAAGTCGTAAACGGATCTGGGGATGAACCTAAACAATATAAAACCGATATAAACTGGAGAACAAAAGAGTTTTAAGTACTTTTTTAATAGCCCCGTTATTGGTGGTCCTCGGGGTTATATTTAGAAAATTCTATAAATCAACGTTTATTTAAATTTAAGCGACTGTAAAAATTTGCATCTTTTAATGGGGCTCTCGCAGAGAGTAAGTGAGCTGATGATCGCCTTCGAGCCGGCTGGGGAAGATCATAAAATCACCTTTAATTTAGAAATTAGGTTGCGAACGGTGCACAACGCCAAACTCCTCTCCAATCACTAGTAAGAACACCGACATTTTTGCCGTCGAAATTATTTATTCAATCAAATCGCTTTCAATATCTGGAGAATTAGCCAACCTCTTTACCCATTTGCAACCAATCTGGGGCATTTGGAATTACAAATTACTCGTGTGATTGGATGTCAAGATAAACTAAATCAATGTGGATGATGATGATGCCATCCAATATTGACAAGTTGTTTTTGAGTTCTGAAAACTACGCACTTGAAAATTAAGCTTCTGTACGTTGAAGTGTTCTTCGTTTAATTCGTTGTTATCTTACTTTGTTGCTTTTCCTGTGGTTATGTTGGCAACCTTTTGCACAAAATGTAGCACAGTTTCTAAATAAAAATCCGTAATAATCATTTAATACGCCAAGTTGGCTTCAGTTACCAATAATAAAAGTGAGAAGCCCACCTTGTGCCAGAAACTGAAAAATCCCTATTCAAATATTATTCGATTAATGGTTAAATCCGTTTTTTTCTGCATTCCATAGAGCGTACTCCGATGATGAAAATAGACTGGATATCTTGGGGAATTTATTTATTTAAGACAGTTATAGTAAAGCTATAAAGCTGGAGACGGCTTGTTTTAACGCTCTCCATATCTGAATGATATACACGGCCGAAATGTGGCGGTAAGCCGATGTCTATTTTTGGACTTGAGGTTTTTTGTTTTTGAAAGCGCCATCTAATTTTATAGCTGTACTCCCTCTCTAGATGTAATGAAAGAAGGCACCTTTTGATCAGAAAAAAAAATCAACTTCTTCAAGTTCCGTACTGAAGCAGGTTTCTTCAACCCTATATTAGCAGGCTAATATAAAAACTCAGTGACCGTAAAATATTACCATCCTCAATGATGTGAAGACATGATACCCGAATTAGGGGAGGTTTGCACTAGGGGCGCAAGATACATATTTACAGTTGTTAAAAGTCATATTGTTCGGTGGTTAAACACGAATAGGGGCGGTGAGCAAATATATTATTTTCTTTATGCCGCTATTTGATACTGTTTACGTGGGTTTTTTAAGGGGTTCAATTTTTCATGCCAGTCCACTAGTTATGAAGCAAATCAACAGGCGGCTTGTAATCAAATTGCAAAAAGTCGTTTTGAAATTTAAATACTTTTAACACTTATTTAGCAATGCTAATTAAAATTCCTCGAGTTGGCACTTCTATAAGCATAATGCTGAATGTAATGATCTGTTAAATCAGTGCGGTAGATGATTCGCAGTTGGAGATAGATATACATAAATCAAGCGACACTTGGTTTATTTATTTCCTTGTTTGTCTAGTTCTTTGAGCGCCTGACGAACCAGAAGCCCAAGATAAAAGCTGTTGTATGGATGATTAAACAATATAAGTACTCAGCTAGTTCTAGATCTGGTCATTGTGGAGGTCTTGGTGACGAGGCTCACTAATAGCAGCCATATTTAGACAAAAGTGTTGTTTTTCTCATCATTTTCAGTGTGTAACGCCACTGTATGACAGGTGGAATGAAATTGAGTTATTCACTATCAGCCAGTTCTGCGGCTCATTATAATTCAAATTTATTTATTCAAATGCTGGAACACACATATCCAATGCACTTTTTATACCGGCTTGAAAGACAAGTTCTCTCGAACCACAGACATAGATAGAATACTTGGAAGGGCAAGCAAAAAAGGCAAATTTTAAATTTGAAAGTCGACGTAATTATTTAAATAATAATGTATGTAAATTGAAATTATGTTAAAACTGTTTTCGTCTATCTTGACTGTCTGGATGAGATGTCAAAACATCGGGCGATGAGTTGTGGAAATAAAACGCGACGAGCAAAACAAAAATTAATTACAGTTTACATAAAATTGCGGTTATTTTGACAACACCGGGTGTTTGACCTGATATACACTCGTCTCTCATACCGCCGATAATTTTCCAATTTGTTTATTAAATTTCGGGCGAATTAGTTTAAGTACTTTTTTGAGGTTTTAATGCATTATTTCTGCTCTTTTCATTTAGACTGATAGAGTGCATTTTTTCAATGTGATTGAATTAAAATAATAGGCTCTTTAGAATAAATCAAACTTTTTGCTCGCTTAAACGCCTTTAAGTTGTTATTTTTTGCTTCGATGAAAACAAGTTATCTTCTGATTGAAAGCTTGCACTGTCTGTTGTATGCTGGGATCAATTTTTGGTCACTTGTCTTGTCACTTCAAACAAAAAGTGACAAGGATAAAGAAAACAATAAATGCTCAATTCTGGAATCAAACAATTCACCAAAAGCCAACTACAGGAATCTTCTTGCTTCGGTTGATAGCACGTGGACTTTCGAATCAATTTCCAAAGCTCTTACATTACCCTAAAAAATGTTTATGTAAACTGCTTTAAAATGTTTGTTTAAAACCGGTAGACCTGAAATAAAATCATCGAATTTTCGATCTAAATCCACGATCGACACCCTGATGCACATGTGTGGCATTACAATCTGCTTACAGCCATCCAAACTGTTTATAGGAGAATGGTGGTTTATTTTCTGCTTGTAAATGACCTGACTGTTTATTGTTCTACCCGATAACCACATTTATATTTTTGCCGTGATGCCTAGACAGGTTGGAAAGGAAAATACACACACACACGTTGCACGAAAATATAGTTGTTTCCATTAAAAATTCAGCTAGGTTCGTTTGTTCAACTCGGTGTCCGAATGTTCTCGATCAATTGAATGAATAATCATCATACAAGCATTTCCAATCAATCAATCGTTTAGCGGGGATTAAAGGCGAACGGCAATGCGCATCAAAGTATCATAATTTTCCCCTTCTGGCGGGTACGATACTGCTCTTATTTTGTTATTTGCACGCAATTAGACCCGCTCTGCTGTGTAATTATTCATATAAATGGACTATCCTCCCTTTGAAGTTATAAATATATGTGTCTATGTGTTGGATGCGCAAATGCGCCCGTGTTCCTGCTAGAATGGTCCTCGTTTTTGATTTATTTGCTTTTTGATTGCTATTATTACTAATAACTCTGGTAACGTTCATTTTGCTACTGATCGTTTTCTGGGATTTTTGTGAGGTTCTGTTCAAAGTTGAGTATTTCAAGTCGTTTAAGGTTCAAAGAGTTCCCCATGGATTTCAGGGCCAATCCGGCTCGAAGGACCAAATATATCAAACGTGTTATGTCCGTTTTGAATAGGTACTTTGTAATTATTTCTTTACTTTGATCGCACACTTGAATATCCAGGGTTTTTCGAGTGATTGTTATATGTCTTATTATTTGAGCAATTTTACTTCCTCAAATGCTCTATAAAAAGACATCAACATTTTAATGTTTGTGATTTATTAAAAATGTGCAGCAAAAGAAAGGAACAGTTGAATCTTGAAAACCGCCGTTTTTTTCTCAATTTGTATTTTATCATCTCAAATTAATCGAACTAATTCTGAGACTTTTCACTGAGAAATAAAAATAGCTTTTTTTCAGGCATAGGTTTTGAATTCTTTAAAAGACACGTTGTAGACTAAGGAGCTGCTATTGCAACAATCGCTTCTCCTTAAATACTTAGGAAATAAATGGTGAAACTTGCCCAAACCAGAATAGTTCTTCCATTACTTTCAAATTATTTTTGTTCTGCTACCGTTCCATCATCAAAGTGATGTGACATCAGTTAATTTCATTTGCCAGCCAAAGGTTCCGTTATCTGTTACCTCCACATCCAGCACCTTCATTCTCAGAAAATTATCACACTATTATGTTAGCAAATTCTTAGAGAAGAGGAGTTGCGTGTTAGCGTCTAAATTACTGTCTGACGTTGCAATTAGTTTAATTGTAGAGATGAAAGCGCCGTTTTGCATACTTGACGCAAACTGAAATTTTCGCGTCGACACCCTTTGTCGTCGAGAGGCTACTTAACATTGTAAAGAAATTCTTGAATGAATTTAGTAGTAGTTACAACGGCTCAATTTGTTGCCGCGTTGTTTTCTGAAGACAAATTCATTAGAGTGGCAACGGTGCGTCCTCTTTCCATCGTTAACTATTACAAGAATGCCCTTGTCTTGTTGGGCTGTTTAATGCGGATTCCACGACTGTTTATGTATTCAAATATTGCCTCAGTGGCGGATCAGCTCATTCATTGAAACGGTATCAGCTCAGCATACTCAAGGCTGGCTTTCCAATTAGGACCTTTGTGGAAGAGAACCGGGTAGAACGCCAATGTAATTTAAGCACGTTTCTACAGTGAAACGTAAAATCATCGAATCATCGCCCATCAGTCCGTTGCGTGAGAAACAATCATGCTTAATGTTGTGATAGGATACACAGGTACTCTTTAATGATTTCTTATTATGCTTTTTTTGTACCCCAACTGGTTTGGAAGGAATGTCCATCACAATACGGTTTTCGATTTGACACGGTCAGTTTTTCACTGAATTCGTTTTTATCGAATCCGGCATATTTGTGAGGCTGATTTTCCACGATTCGAGCATGGAAAATCGATTTTCCGACAAAGACATCATCAGTACTGATCCGATTATCCTCGATAATCACGCCGATTAGCTGACGACAATGTCGACATGTGGCCTGTTTGAAAAATGCCCGAGTGGCGCAGCCCCCTTTTTATATTATATGACGAATTAATAATCATAAATACCGCAATAAGTGTGCAGCAGTCCGAGATGGGGTGGATTAAGCGAAAGATGAGTGCACCATATACATGACAATGGATTATGGTTAATGCAATTATTACAGGTTTGTTTGGATTCACTGCTCAAACCGAACAGGTTGCAGTTTTCAGATCGATGTTAATGGGCCTTTTATACGATGGTTTAAACCGTGGTTTAGAAGGGTGGGAAAAATTTGAAAGGATGATCACTATGTTAATGATTTTTTTGGTAAAATCTCGGTACGATTTTTTAGCAGATTTAAAAAATTTTAAGACCAAAAATTAGGGACTTAGGAAAAAGTTACAAACCGTCGGGGAACTTCCAGACAATTGGGTCAATTTTGCAAACGCAAATAATCCCAACTAAAAAGTGAAAATTCAACTGAGCTTGAGCTCCAAACAAGTCCCGTGACATGTTTAATTAGTTATTGCCAGTTGCTAACTATCTAACTCACCCCGTATATCTAATTAAATTAAAGAAATCGACCTTAACATGCACACATTATTATCTATTTAAAAATCCGAGCCGGAAGCCGCTGACGAACAGGCTCGAATCTACTGATTACATTTAGAGCTATTTTTAAAAAATCCTCTTCTTAAATACGTAAATGTTTGGGGCGCTTTAATTTATGTTTATTTTACTCCAATAAATTTTCCCGTTCCCTGACTCCCGGAAAGTTTGCATTTTTATGCGAGTTGGATGGAACTTTCTTGTTGTTCAAACTAGCGTTTACAAGTTCAGAGTTCGCTTAAGGCAAATTGTATTATTAGATGGTAGGGTATTTGCATTAACCGTTCAGTCAGGAATAAGTGAAATCGCGGAAATCGGGTCGAAGTGAGGATCGTAGGCCTGCTTATTCGTCATTTGAGGATGTTCAGTTTGTTTACTCTAGATTGAGAACGCCACTAGAATGTTATTATTTTGCAACTTATTTTTCTTTGAAACCCAACATGTTTGAAGCAGATTCTAGTTTCAAATGTATTGTTTTTTGAAATATTTATTGAACTACTTAAATGTTCTATTTGAATATCATTAGTCTTTTAATATTAAGTTTTATTTTTGTTTCAGGTAAGTGCCCGTCTCATATTTGCGCTCAGCATTAGTCCCTATGCATATATGTAAGTGAGCTTTGTTTTCGATAACTTAAATTTCTTGGTAGTGATATCTGTATGCTGATGTTTCAACTCGGAAGATTTATATGGAAATATTTCGCTTATCGCCTTTGTAAGACATGACCTTAACTGAATTGCCATGTAGTACTAATAAATTACTAACAATGCACACAAGCAATCATCACGTATTTCGACGCGTTATCGTATAACCTAAATAGAGTGAAAAAATCAAACCTCCACAGATTATCGCTCTTAAGACTATTGTGGATGCTCAGTTGGACTTCTTGAAATTGCCTTTCGAAATAATTTTCAGTTTAATGGTGGTTGGCATTTGGCAACATTTGAGCAGTAATTAGTAATTAGACTAAGCTTTGCAACCATCCCATTATTAGCAAGGAAACAATCGCAATGGGACTTTCTAAATGCGAAATGTCAAGTTAATAATGTATGATTTGTGACGAGCAAAAGTTCCAGTTATGTTCGCCTCTCTGGATGACAGTGGTTAAGATCGTTGCGGCTCGCATCAGCAATTCTAATGCCCCAACTTCATGAATATCGCGACCTAACCCAACTCGCATTCAACGTCATCGATTAACAAACAAATAACCGGAAAATCATCGTGTACATTTCGATTATTAAGGTTCCATTTGGTGCTAAACAGAACGCCATTAAGCGATGATGACTTCATCGCCAAACAGATTTGGATAATTTTCAGATGGACTAAACAAACAAGTCGAAGTGAGCGGATTTTGATCAATTTGCAAGGTCCCAAGTGTTGGAGAAATCGTCTAATAATCTCGGGAAAGAGTTGCAGGTTTTCGTAGTCACTGCAATAGTAAAGAAAGGATATTTAAATAAAAGAAACATACGTTATGTGGATCAGGCAAATCTCTTTTGCAAGTAAAGGAGAAGCCCAATATGAGCCAGACTTCAAATTCCACAATGCATACTGTTTTCATGGCATTTTTTATCAACAAAACGATGCACATTTTTTCAAGAAGACGTTTACCGCGATTTAATTAGATAAACAAACCTTGTAATGATGAAAGCAACAAGTTTTGGTTGTGCAAGCTTGGTTTTGATCTTGCAAAAAGACAATCCAAAGACCAATACTGTATTTTCGTTAGCAAGACCAAAATCAAAACTATGTATGCAAGAACAAAACCAAGGCCAATATCATGTTCTGTTCAACGCCCAGTCTCCAGCAAATGCGAATTCGATATTGAACCGCGTTAAATCTGTTCTCATAGTCCTTAAATATGATAGGAAAATTGAACCGTTGCAAATGCTTAACATACGAACGAACCACTTTCAGTGAGGAAACATAAAATTAGGAACCAAATCTGTGAACAAGTGGGACATAAATACAACAGGGCTTAACATATTTCAGATGTTTTTCCTTCTTTTCTACCTAAATCGGGGCGTAGTTGGATACGCATATTGTTTAACTTTTACCCTGAAATTGTAATATAAGTCAATAAAACATTTGTTTTTTTAAGCACACTATAAAGCAGCGAATCCTCAAGTAGTAATTAACAACAGTCCTAAACAACAATATCCCTTGTGAGAGTCTTGAAATAAGTTGACATGTAAATAGGAAGATTCCTTCATTACTAAGAAGAATTATTAGTTCATTATTAATAATTGAGTTTGTCCTCATATTTGTCTACTGAAAAATCACTTCGTTTTATACCCTTTCATATTTTTGTATAAATTCATTGATTAAATCCGTAAAAAATGTATTAGTTTTTTGAGGCCACAATTTGAATTTCAACTTAAACGGCTGCAAGTTACTTATTCCAGCTTAGCATCATCCATCATCTAGTCAAATTTTTCACAATTTTTTTACCAGAAAAACAACCGTTGGTATGTTCAGTCGGTTCGGTTCGATTATCCAAAGAATGTAGAAATCGAAAATTCCGATATTACCGGGTAAGAAGTAGGTAAGTAAATGAGTAAGACGCTGAAATGTAAGTGGCTCTAAAAAGCCGGTAAATATTTGAGAACGATTCGAACCACCTCGCCTAGTCACTCGGGTCACATCCAATATTCATGGGTGCACTTAAAACGCCTTGCAGCCTTCTAATACTCTGCAGCATCGTTCGGTGTCTTCTGTTAGGTCTACTCTCGTGTATATGGCTTTTTAATGTACTGTGTCGGGGATTTTTAAATAGCTGCCTCGAGTTCTTGTCGTTCTCCTCAACTTCTTGTTTCGATGATGGATCGACGGAACTCTTAATGTGCGAGCCTCGAACACATTTATAATTTAGGAAAATCGTTTCGAATTCGCTGCAGGTCGATTTCCACTGTCGCAATAACCTGGTTAATAATGTACTCGGCAGTGCTAAACTGAAGATGACACATTTTAATAGTCGAATCTCCTGCGGCTCTTTGTCGATATCCTGAACGAGTTAATGAGCTGTATATACCGGGCCAGGCCGTTTATTAAAATAATGACACGCCGACCACGCCCCTATAATGACAGCCTGAAAAAACGGGTCTGTTCATCTTTTCATCTGCACGTCGACGAAACTAATTGCCCCCGAGTCCAACCCTTTAGCTCGTCGTGTAATAACGAGAACGCGGACCCGCAATTAGTAGTTTATCCCGTTTTCCATGGAAATTGTATCAACCCTTTTTAGAGGAAAATTAGTTTTTATATGCGCCCCAAATTGCTACCTTGGTGTCTTATTAGTCGGTTTGCGTAACGGCGTGGGTTTGACAGATTTTAATTTTTAATGCCCGCTGATGATAGCTCATCACGACCATCCAAGCAAAGCTTTTAATCTTCTTTGGAATTGTCCCTGCTTTAAATTGGAATTCGATGTTTGACTTTAATCTTTTGTCCTCGAAATTATCATGTTAACCAATTTTTAATTGCTTGCCCTACAACTTCTGAGAATCCTTGTGAAATAGTTGCAGCTCATGCCTTGCCCTGAACCTTATCACAAATATAAACACATACAATAATTTCTAGTGATTTATTTAATAAGCGTTTGTCATATTAGTTGGATCGGGTGATTGATGTCTGCTCTTTTGTCGGTCATTGCTGTTAACAGATGCAATGCTTTGAAGAATTTCATGCGTAGGAAACACAATTTGATTCATTTAATTTTAGCTAAAACAAACTGGGAGTATGAAATAGCATAAACCCCCATAAACTTGTAAAAGGCGGGAACGAACAGCGAACTGCATGAAATTCCGATCAGATCTGTTACTTTCTCTTTGAACCGCTTGCTAGATAAGACAGGAATAGCAGCATTATTTTCATATTCAAGTTGGCTCTTGACGAATCTGAGACAGCCTGAATAGATTTTGAACAGTGAGATGTCGCTTGTTTCTCTAACTTAAATAATTTGAAGTTATTGAATTTTGTTTTCCGAGTGCATCGAACATGCCTGGACTTCTGGAAATATGAAATTCTCACTTCTAGCCATAAAGGCTTTAATTAGCAAGCAGCCACATTACAGTTTTCAGTCACGTAATCTGCAAGAGGTTCTGGTAACCCGAGACAAAGACAACATTGACAAATCTACAAACGTATTAGTAAAAAACAAATGAAATAGTGTGAAGTTACTGATGATGTATCCTGAAAGGAGAAGGTTGCGTTTATTTAATGTTTTCCAGTTCTGGGAAAAATGGATGAATGAAATTAGCTATTGGTTTTGTGGGCGTGTCTATCAGTGTCCCATAGGCGTGGCTAACTAGCAATATTAATTATAAGAAGTTATTTTGCATCAGGTAATTATTATGAGAAATATTTACTATTTACTTCTTAGGCGCAATTGTGACTCATTGATTGTATGAGATTTTTTCTTTAATTAAAAAAACCGGCTTTTTTTACTATAAAAATACTTTACTGTCTCAATCATACACTTCTGGTACATTTCGAATAGTTCTGAATCCAGCAAAGCTTCAACTCGTATATTTGTCTGCAAATGACCCCTAATGCTTCTTTTGTTGCATAGACGCAAAATGCGTTAAAAATAAAATAATGCGCAAAACATCTCACCAGAAGAATGAGGATAGACTTCAAAGCGACTTCAAAATCACTAAAAGCGTTTTAGCCTCGTAAACGGATATTATAGTTGAATCAATTGAATAAGCGAACTTTAGTACCTGAATGAGCTAAATTCTTTCAAGATCCAGACACAACACCGAATCTTCACCAAACAGTTTGCTTCACTTATTCAACTAGCCTTGATTTATTACATAATACAACTCCTAAAGGGGCAAAAGAATCTATCAAGTCTGGTGGCAACAAAATTGTTTTAGGTCTGTCTAGTCGGATTTCCCCTATTCCATTTTCACACTCTTCATCTTCTGTAAAATGGAAATTTCACACATTGATTGTACTTTAAGGGTTTGCAGTCAATGACTGTGAAAGGACGAAAAGAGTACTAAACGATTATTGTCTCCCCCATAACAAATCAATGCCAACACCGGTATGGATTAATACTGGAAGCCGCCACACATTCTTTCTAGGTATTTAGCACTTTCATTTCTATTTCTTCACTGACAAAAGCTTCTAGTCTCGGACGTGAGTGATGGCAAAGGGTAGTTCATTGGACCATCCTACCTTATATTAACTTATATTTGACTGATTCTCATTAGGACCTCTTAAACAATCATTAGATCCATTATGCCTTGTGGAGCTTCTTAAAAATCCGAGTGCATGTAAAGCCGGAGGACGGTTTCAGGTCATGCACGATCGAACCCGATTAATTACGTTTACTTAACAATTCGGCAGTTCAACAACTAAGTGCCGGAACATCGAATTGGAGGGTCAATGTTCCGACATACTCCGAAACGAAGGTCATGAAGAAAGCCCGTTGCTCTTAAATACCTTACTGAACAGGTATTAAGATTCCGAACCTGTCAGTACATCGAAACGTAATAAATTATAGTCATTATTTAATAAATCCTATTGATGTATGTTTCAGAGCGTATCTTTTGAATTTTTACTGATCATTAAATGATACGGGAACGTATTTTTAAGTTCAAGATCAAGCGCCTCTACTCCCCAAAGGCATTCGGAGGATGGGAAAACTAGCAGCTCGATTCTGCGGACGGGCCTCAAATGACAAAAGAAAAATATCAGTCAAAGGTTACAAGCAACCAATATTCGGAACCGCTACTCTGAAATTACTAGTCAATCAAATCGACATTAACCTTTAATGGGCTGTGCATGACCGGACCGACGAATATTCTTTTGAGAGAATATTTTCGGGATACCAGCTGCTCTCTTGTCCGAATTAATATTTCAATAAAGTTCTGGTCATTTGAATACGCTTAGCGTTAAAGGGCGAACTATTAATCTTTTACGTGATTATGTTGTCGTTCTGTTAATTCGATAGTAGATATTGTTTTAATGTCTACATCCATCTGGGAAGTTTTCGACTTTTGGGCCATTCATTTAGAAGTTTTTCCACAATGTTATGTTTAATAACATGTACTAGACTATGAATAGATTTGTTGTTCTGCTTTTTTTCTTTTGGTTGGGTGTCTGACAGTATTTTACATGATTGGAAATTGCTTTTTGAATTCCATTTATCTTTATTTTCATTTTCCTGTTCTAAATTTTCTTGTCTGTCTTTCCAATAATACAATTAATGACTTCAGATTCCCATTAAATTGTTCACAACTGTTTGCTAGCTCGTGCGCGAAGTTGAAACTAACAAACTATGACTGCTACTTTTGCTTTCTATGAAGCTTATATTGTTGTGTACGTATTCGAAAATACACTTCTCTTCTCGGAAAATTCAAGTTTTTCTGCATTAGCCATTCTGGATTTAATAATGTCTTAGTGCAAATAAAGTTTTGAGTTTCCCTATTCTGCTTTTCCTACTCACACAAAAAAATGATTAAAGAAAAACAAAAGTTGTGGTTATTAAAAATGGTAGACTTGAGGCTTGTGCCCAATTAAACAAGCCGAGCGTTTGCAGCATTCAGGATCGATTTGTATATCGCCTAATAACAGTCAACCGAATTATGCCATTTCCAGGAACAAGACGTCCATATTCACGCGCTCAGTTTGCTTCGGAAATTAATTGCGCGAACGATCAACAATGATCCTTATGGCAAAACGACCCAAGGAGCGTGTTCGTTCAGGTTTTAATGCACCGGGCAGGCAGGCAGCATGTGCAGCGACTTTTCGACGACATGTCTCGAGCTGGTTCATTAAATTCTTCCGCGATATGAATTATATTAATGGGCACAATGAGTGCTCTCGTTAAGGAAATGCCAGGCTGTAGGGTTGAAACGCTGCCTCTTTGTCCGGATCTCGAACGCTCTCCAAGTGGAAGACCGTCGGTCCTTCCCGGAACGAGCAAGCGAAAAGTCCGGGATTCGGCTCCATGCACTTGTCGAGTTCGTTAATGGCTGAATGAATTTTTGGCAGGTGGATTGAAAGAATTTCTTACCGTATTTTACCCATGAATGCCATACCATTTTTGTAAAATCTGATAGAATATATGCAAGCACAGGCCAGAAAAGACCCTTTACTTAGGCATGGGTAGCACTGTGTGTGCTTTTGAGTTGATGCCGCTCTGTGAGTTCGTGAATTATAACTCACCGCGTCTCACTGCGCCGTACCTCGAAGTGCGCGTGTGGCGGAATAATTCTTGAAATCAGAACTTTTAATAGATACTTTTAGTTCAAATTTCGTTGGTTTCTATTATCCCTCCTAAATTGAGCAACAGTTTTGGAGCGTTTTTCGTTTAGTTGTTGTTGACTCGTTCAGTTGGAATGTGAAAAAATTGCCTTTGGAAATATTGCAATGCAAACAGGCACTTTCTACAAAAATGTCAACAATAAATAAACTGAAATCGAACTGCTAAGTAACGCATGAATCATCGAAAGAGCGAAAAATTACATGATTAAATAATTATGTTTATTCTGTAGTTAGGTATCTTTTTTGTCGAAAAGGTTTGGAGTTGGACGAATATTCGATTATTCGAATACTCTACTCGAATATTCGAATACTCGAATACACTAATACTCGAATACTCAAATACTCCAATCCACTAACATTATCAAACTCACAAGGTTTAATACCTTTATATGCACGTTGTATGCTTTTATAAAATAAATTATTCCTATTCTACAAGCACTTCCTTATTTTATAAGGAATGTGTTGAATTATTTATTTTGTGTATTTGCATGAAATTGAGGCATAAAGAAATTTGATGTGCCATAGTGTTAGGGGGTGGGTACTCAAATATTCGAGTATTCAAATACACGAATATTCGACTACTCGATTATTCGAATAGTCATTAGATATTCGAGTATTCGAACAATTTTACTATTCGCATACACCACTAAACGAGTATTCGAATTTCAGATTTTTTAATATTCCGAGCACTAGTTTGAATGTTCGCTGTTTGGCTACCGACAGAAGACGAAATCGGTCGATGATCCTTTGTGTCGTGTGTGTCAAAATATAGATTTATTTTTGACCTTATAGCAAGTGCGGTAGTTTGTGAAAGTGTAGTGAACTTCTTGAGGATTAATGTGTATAAAATGGAGGATGACCCCCCAGCTTGCAGGAAGCTGGTAAGAATGATTTCTAATCTATAAAACTTTTAGCTTGAATTGAGTTTAGTAAGTAAAGTAACTGAAGTTTATGTATTCTTTATATTTTTCTCTCTTTGCTGATTTCAAATAAGACTGACAGATTTCCTGCTGTATTAAACACATTTTCTTCTTTCTTTCCAGGTGACACTACGCAGCTTTCGGTAAGCTTAGCATTACTTTGCCCCTGGTTGTCATGTGCATGTAGAACTTTTAATCCCATATTCATCAACTGACTCGTAGCGTAGAGTTTATATACATTGAGCTAATATTTGGTAGTTGATTTTTAAACTTTGAGAATACTTGGGTCTTTTTATATCAAGCTAATCTGAAACTTTCGCTACAGAAACGCTTCAGATATGGAAATTTGGGTTCCAGAATTCAATACAAGAAGCATCCGCTTAGTAATAGTGTGTATTTCCGATTAAACCATTTTACACGAAAATTTTACACTTTACAAGACAATTTTAAACTTGGAAAATATTTTGGCTTTGTATTTTTACATCAAGCTCATCTGAATCTTGCCTCCAAAGAACCGTTTCAGATACTTATACAAATATGGGTTCCAGTTTTATGTTGTTTTATCAAAAAAAGAGAAGACTTAGTTTTGCATGTTTTTTCTTTAATTGCGAAATCGACTGAAACATGACGCCGCCTTTCTTGACGTTGCTAAGAACGATTTGAATTGAAGCGAAATTTGAATATCAGACATTTAGATGCAACTTTTTGCCACAATTTAATTTAAAAACACGTCTTCTACATAATGTCAATTTTTTACGTTTCTACTGGCTTTACTTTGGAAGTTGGGATTTTTTATTGAAGAGTTTGCAGTGGCGTAAAAGCTTTCATTTTCAAATCAGCATTTAACAAGCGCGCAAAATTCAGTATTTCATGTGATTTGAATGAATGTTTGAAGGTTTGAAGAAAAATTGACGACATTTAGAGCGTACTATTCTTTACTGGACGCACAACTCTGAACTTTCGTTTCTGGTAAATTTATTTTCGAAAAACGCGATGCAAACTGTGTCCAGCAACATTTAAATGATGTTTTGATTGGTCGCTAATACATATTTGGAAATTTTGGGAGACTTCTACAGCTAGTTGAAACTCTAGACTTTCAACCAGCTTTCGGTATTAACAATTAAATCTTCCTTAACTCGTGAATGATTTACTTGTAATTCCAATGCCTTCTCAGGTTGGGTTTTTTTAACAAATGCTCATTACTCGATTTGTCATTGCAAAAAGCCGATGCCTGAATAAGCAGGTGCGTATAGACACATTTTCCCATCAATTTCCAAATTAGATCGGTGAGAAATGTATGTTCTCATGGCGGTAAAGTCATTGGCAGCTAGTTATGGTGCGGTCTAGCCGATCTATCCGACTACTGGAGCATTTGCGGTACTTAAAACGGCCAACCAAGTCTAATTCCAGCCGTGTAGGCCCACATCCTTTCTCCTCACTTCCTGTCATTTTTATAGCATCGTCTAAACTGGGAATCAGCTTTTTATCAGCTTGCCACACACAAACACGGATGAACACACGCGCGCACAAACAATACTTGGGCTCCGTTCACGAAGGTATTTTAAGCAGTGCATTTGTTCAAATTTTCTATACATATGTTTTGTGTTAAATATTTTGTTGTGTAGACGCGGCTTAAATTGCAGCCGATTTTACTGCCCGGTTTTATGTAGAACATCTGGATTTTTAAATAAATTTATGAGTTAGGCTGTTAATTTTTACGAGCAAAAGTAATAAGTCGCCTCTCGTATCACCTAGTTCCGAAAATAAGCGCCTATTACGTCAGCCAAGGGAAAACAGGATTTGTGGTTGTTTTTCTTTTGCCCTCCATGAAAGTAGGAAAAGTAACTGGCTTCGCCTCTGTTCATACACGCCAAACATGGAGCGACAGTAATCAGAACGCAAACAAAGAACTGGCAACTGAGAGAGCAAATAGTAAAACAGTGTTTGTTCAGAAAATTATCACATGTTTTGACAGACGAACCGATCCCAAAATCTCGAGTGTTTCTTGTTACACATGGAAAACTTGTGTAGGTCTGTGAACCATAATTGACAAAATCGCATTTAAGATTCATCAGAAGCTTTGAGGAATTCGAAGCAGCTTAATAATTTATAATACCAATAGGAAATATTTCCAGTAAGCCGCTCGGCTGAGAGCGCAACCAGCATGAAGCTGAACACAAGAGAAATATACTGAATAAGTGGCAATAAAGAGCTTTCGACCAATTTGTTGACCAAAATAATGAGAAAATGTTATCTTTTTCGCTTTAGCACTAGAATGAGGCCGTTTTCTGCATGTTTGAATGCTTCCGCCATCAAAAAACAATTGTTGGTATTATTTTGCAGTGAAAATTACTGACATTTGCGATTTTCCTTCGCTCGAGGTGCACGTATGACGGAATAAGCGTTATTATCTTGCAGCACCAAAGCCGTTATTATCGTTTCGAAAAAATCGCTCGAAATTAGCAATTACATTCCGCGAATTGCCGCGCCATGATGTCATTTATATTGGAGCATCCCGATATGACAATTTATGCTGATTGCCGTCATACTACGAGTGGCTTTTGCCGATTGTTTTATGACGATGACCAGTAAACTTTCGGATTATTGCACTTCCAGCTTATGCTATCAAAGGAAAACGCCTCAAGCCACCGGAAAAATAACTTTACCTTGAATTGTCCGGTTAAATTTGTAAAATGGACAAAAATGTTCATTTTACAAAAATTCATCAACGACTGAACATGCTAAACCAGATGGATGGATTCAGTTTTGCTTATCTCTGCAAGCATTACAAGTTGAAGTACAAAGGAAATTATTAGGAAATCGGAAGCTGTTACTTCAGTCAAATTGCATCATCAGTATGTCTGTTTTCATAAATTATTTATTCACATTTTCCAAGGTCGTTGTATACTTTTTAAAATCAACGTTTTGACGAATGTTGTGGCAACCCGATGAATCTTTAAGTACATAGATATCGATCGAATTAAGTAAACTTATTTTTTGACAGATCAAACATATAGCAAGTTGTGAATGCGTGTAAAAACAACTGTCACATTAAGCTAATTGATAATTATAGGTGGACCAGCTAATTGATAAAGCAATAAAAAATTATCGCAACTATAAATAAATGTTCGTGGCGATTTGAATAATAATTACCGCATTTCAAAACAGGCCGCCGCAATATTTACAGCTTTAAATTTGCTTTGTTATCAGCCACACTTGATTCATTAATTTTGTTATTTTACCCATAAATTCGTGTTGTCTTTGTGTAAACTCATATCGTACACGAATTTAATTACATGTCATTAATTAAGCAAAGTTTGTTTTGATGGTTTCAATGCGATTTTTCCAAATTGATTGCTTTGAAGTGGAATCGCTTTGTAAGAAGTGATTTAATTAAGCAACTGATTATGTGGAAGTGTTTTTGATTATAAGCAAGCAATGTTGTATCCAACACTTCTTCAATATGAAACTAAAATTTGACGTGAATTCTTCTACTTTGTGTGTTACTTCGGTGAGAGATTGAATTTTGAAATTATCACTTCATATAAATAAATCAAAATCTTGGAAAGTAAAAAACAAGTCAATCAAAACTAAGAGATGCAATTTAATTTTTAATTTTGGATTCAAGTTTTTTTTAGGACGATCTTCCGTTTCCTGTAGATCAAGCTATGATGATCGAATGATACATGGCGAGTAGGAGGCTCAATAGATGTAAATTTAAAATGATGTTTTGATGTTTTACAAATTCCTAGTGATCCTTCAACATATATTTCAATGTCCTGGAAGGAAGTTTGGCAAGACATGTTGAAAATAGTCCAACAACGTGATGAAGTCGGGAAAGTTTTCGTGCAAACGACGTCAACACTGACTTATGGCAATTAATATTTTCGGGCATACGTATTTTTTCGAGATTTAATCGCGTCGAAACGCTTAATCTTTGGTCACTAACAAATTGAAACAAGGCATCACTGTGACAGGAACCATAGTGAATAATCGAACGATGGCAATTTGACCGAAAGTAATGGATTTTGTAAGTCATAAAACACGCACACATGTAGTGGAGAGCAGAAGTCGTAAACCTGTAAAGTCGAGAAAGACTCCGGGCATGTGGTAATTGAAGGTAAATTTACTTGTTATTATTCTTGTTAAAGCTTAAAATGCCGTTTTCTAAACATGGCAAATTGAAATTGATGCACCATGTCTATGTAGTTCTGCACATTATTACATGGAGTTTTGCGCAACTTGCAAAGCTCCAGCTAGCAAACACCGTTAGTAGTTGTCTGGGGAACCATTTAAATTGTAATCGCCCACTCCTTGGATGTTGAATGAATGATTTTTAAGAGGCTTTAATTATATGTGCGTCAAGCTTATTTAATCGTACTACATGCACATGGAAAAAAAGGTCAAATAGGGCTTTCGACAAGCACCATTTGATTGCTGAAGTACATCTACATCCAGATAGTACTTGTATTTATCAATAAATATATGCCTTTCTGTTTGTGTGTGTGGGTGAAAAGAGCAAAAACACGATAACAGTTATCAGTAACACGTTATCGTGTCAGTAGATGATCGATGTAAATAAATGGCTGTTTTCAGGAACACTGTCCCATAAAGGCGATCATGGATCAATTGGTGTCTTGTTCGATCAATATCAACGGATACCCTGATGTGGAAAATCATTTTTATGATAAATCAACATATTTGGGGTGTTTATTCTTTGTTTCTTTAACTTGCTGCAGAATTCAGTGGAACTTTTTTATTGCAAGATAATTCTGATTTGAATCGCTTACACACTAAAAAGTGAGTGAACATTGATCTTCTGCACTGAATGAGTCTGAAAATTAAACAGATAGAAAAACCGGTAGCACACTAAGTGGCTATTAAAACGCAATCAGAAGAAACAAGCCGGAACGCCATCTAATTATTTATTTAGTTCGATGTCATGTTTCGGCCGACGAAAAACCTCAATTTTTTTTGTGTGGGTCCAATTTGGAAAAATTGCCCTGTCTCGTGTCGCGTGTAAAGTGGGATTGTGCACCGTGCCAGTAAATATTTTTGAGACTTTACGAATAATTGAACAGCCCAACTAACATGACATTCTTAAAGACGATTTAATTTCGAACATTATCGGATTTAAGGAGAATTTGGGGCCATGTTCAATCGGTTGGCCAGGATGTATTTTGGTCATTTTTAAGCGTTTATCGCATTTGGTTAAATGAGAGTTTACATGGCAATGCAGTGACAATAATAATTGTCAATCGGCTTAATCTGGCTTTTAGACAGGAGCTTATTTTCTTTCTCATGGTTGAAATATGAGATGAAGAGTTGTTAAGAGAAATCAGTTTAAACACGAAAATAAATAATATCGATAAAAATGAACAAGAACGAAAAACTGAGTGACATTTTGTGTTAAATATACAGGGTGATTCAAAATTGGCGTCATTCCTCTGGAGGTGTTGTCTGGCGCTGTTATAGGAGTACAGAAAAAATAGTAAAAGAAGTTAATTGTTATTAAAAACTGAGAAATTTGCAAAAAACTATATCAGAAATACGGCAGCAATGTTTTTCAAGGTAATCTGGCTAGTTAACATTGCGCAAATACCTGTTGCTTCGTAATTATTTAAAACTCCGGTAACCATGGAATTATACAGACTGTCAATAAGATAGACAAGGATAAACGGTAAATTCAACAAGATTTGTTG
>NW_026019016.1:3143839-3186146 GCF_020466585.1 Dendroctonus ponderosae | reverse complement strand
TCTGTTAATGACAAAAAACATCATTGCCGCTGTGCCTTTTCATCAAAAAATTGTAGAAGAGAACTTTTTTGATATCAAAATTTTTCGTAATTTGAGGCAAAGATCGTAATTTTTCTTTTTGAATGCTTAAGTATTCCAATAGGCTGCCAATCCAACGTGGGATTTTTTGAAAATAATGCTTAATAACAAAGTTGAAATTCGATCTTCAATTGTTAATATCTTCTAGAAATTTTCGAAAAAAAAATGTCAATATTTTTCTGGTACTTCCCAAGGGAGCCTCTATCACCCCTTAAAAGGAATGACGCCAATTTTGAATCACCCTGTATATTAATATAGACATGCAGCGAAAATAAAGTTCTTCATTTGTTGTAATTAGTTGTTAAGCTGTGGTTTCCAAAAGAGTCGAAGACTCCTTAAAATGCTTGTGTTTAGGCCAAGCCAGCAAGTTTCAGACGGATTATTAGACCTGGTATATAGAAATATTATTTATTGGGCCCTGTCGCTTAAGTGCACTTAAAGATAGACACACTTTGAACATAATTGTTCAGGTGCTTTTTAAGTGCTTCTTATAAAGAAATTGAGTTTATGCGCCCGATTCTCTAATTGCTACGGAAATTTGGAGCAACACATAGAAAAAGTTTAGAGATAAAAACAAGCTATTCATTAATGTCTTCACTAATGCAGGCTATCCATAGCATGATGTGCCGAATTCAACAGTGGATATTCCACGTTTTAGCCCTAATAGGAATGTATTTCAGTTACAAGTTTACGTTCGCGATTGTCTCGATGAACAAAGCCAACATTTGGCTCTGGATGTAGTAAACCACARGTCCGAAACAATGACGATGTAAAATTAAAAATAACGCTGATGTATCGGGTGTCCGCACAATACTAATTGTCAGTTTAGGAAAACAAAAGACGGAGRCCTTTGYGTTGATTTACTTGGTCGCTGATATTTCGACGGTCATGAATATTAAATTAATGGGCAGCGAGCGTGACGTCGTGCATTAACGGGTAATTTTCGTCTCGAAATCCAGTCTGGAAGGTTTTAATCGTCCGTTTCATATCGGCTGAGCAATAAACATCGTTCTCACTGGTAATTACTCGAATTGGCGAATTTCTTCACGTACCCAAAGTGGCGCCGTGTAGTATTAATAAAGCATAAACGGCCGGACGTACGGACTTTATTTATTCTAGTCGTTTCTTGATTCAGTTCGAAAGAAAGTTTGTCGCTCAATTCACCGGTAGGTGTAGGCAAAAGTCAATAAATTCCACCTAGTCCTAACAGTTTTCTCATCCGAATTAGGTGATATTGCTGAAAGTAGCCAGCAAACGTACCAGACTCACTCGATCATTCGCAATGTGACTGCTTCCAAGCCCAGAACACATCACCGTAAATAAACAAACGCATTCAGTATGCAGTTTTTGCGCTGGTCCCCGACAGACAGACAACTTCTTATAAAATTCCTTTTGTTCTTGAATGAGTAGGAATGCACACCATTAAGGTCTTAATGGCAGTCGCTGTGCGATACTTTATCTTTTAAGCGCACCGCAAATCGCCAGCTAATTTACATCTCCGATCGGTTCACACATACTATTAATTCTGAAATGCTTTTTTCATTCTACATTTTATTGGTCCAGCGAGGCTCTGGATGCGATCTTCCGATTGATTCCTGAGATGCATTATTTGACTGATTCATGTGGATGAAGACGGTTGCGTCTCAAAAAACCAAAATATTTGAAAATGCATGAAGATCCACTGGGTGTGATTGAATTTTTATGGGCACGACAGGAATAAGTGAGCTTGCAGATAAATCAAACCTAACTCAAAAGTAATGCAAATGGAGACGTCCCACCAGTTTTTCGCAGAAGTAAACTTCTCAGGAAAATCATTTTAGGCAGGAGTTTATGAAATTTAAACTGCAATTGGGACGCCGTTCTTCATTTTTTTGCAATTTCGGCTTTTGTTCCTGCAGTTTAGCCACTTGCATATTTGCCCATTGTACTCCGATGTTTATCATGCCACCGTTAGAACAGCCTTAAAAGAACCTATTCACAACATCGGTGTGTTTACCATGTGGTTGTACTCGTTTTTAGGTAGGTAATAAAACCTGATAACGCGAAAATAGGGTCACACATTAATGTTTTTGTTTATCCTATAGACATCTGTAAATATTTATAATGGGAACAAGTTTGAGGATGAATTGCTCCGGAACGAAACGTCGCCGAAAAAACTTTTGCAGTGATTTGCTCCAATTCAGGAGGTAAAGAATCGCCGCTGTTTCTTCGCATAAAATGCAATAATAATCTGAAAGAGTATGTAATCTTATGGATATTCTTTCAAAGGTGAAAAGAAAATTGATGAGAATTCCATCGTTACTCTCAATTGCAATAACCTATCTACGACTTTTCGCCTTTCCTCCGTACATACGAAGAATCGAAACATCCTAATCTATTCAGTTAAGGAGGTGATTGAATAATTTAGCGACAAACATCATGATAGTGTCGCATGCATCCAAATGTGCTAGACAGTGGATTGTTTGCGAAATCTATCAATACGTCTTAAGAACTGCCAACTGTTGAGACGAGTTTACTTCGTCCGATTGAATTGACTGATAAATCTCTTGTAAAGCGCTCGCACTGCTTAAAGATTATGATTATAAATGATTTATACAATGTACGAGAACAGAAGAAACTACGTTTTCTGGATAAGGGATTCAAAATTGACCCAGCTGTTATTAATTGATTTTTTTGTGGGAAAACTGCAAAATTGGCTAATGCGGAAACTAGCTGCAATGAAAATATGTTATCCAGCGAGCCGATGCCATCCGAGTAAAAGTGTAATTAACACCGTGAAGTTGACTTGGCATCCATCTGCATACGAGACCGCTGATTGGACGCGGTGCAAATTATGAGACCTTCGCGTAAATTACCTGCCGCTATGCCAAATTACCCTCCACTCAAAGGGCGAGCAATTATTTCTACAAGAGCCTCCTCATCGAATATGCATCCCGCATGTTGCACATAGCCGGTCGGTCGCTTTGTTTGTCCTCAACGATACCAGTCCTCCGACCAACCGTTCGTTCTTCTCGCCGCTCTAAATTTTAATTATATAACGTATTGATTTGGTCTGCTACACGAGGTGGAAGCCGATCGTTTCCAGCTCTGCTGACACTTGGAAGGTGTTTAATAAAAATTACATGTTTGGCGCAGTCTGCAGGCTGGCGCAAATTTCGGGCTGTTTCAGGACAAGGATAACCCAAGAAATTTACGGTTTCAAGCAATCAATCTTGAGATAAAAGTTGAACGTTGACCAATAATGATCCTGGAAGATGTCATTTTAAATCATTTAGGGCCTATTTTCCTTTGAAATAAACGGTCCTACGCAGGTACCGGCGCGTCGACCAATTGGTAATAAATTAGTTTATAGGCGCCTTTGATACTTGATATTTCTGGTGGTCCTTTAAGATGGCTCTTGATTTATGGTTCTACGATTGAAACGAAATGTCTGGTATCCAGCAACCCCATTGGATATTTTCCACATTCCCAACATTCAAGCAGGGCCTGCTGATTCTTCAGTGGCCCTGTTAGAACATGAATAAAAAATCAAGAAAATTACATAGGGGTTTGCATTTCAAAATTACAAGCTCCCTATGATATAGCAAGACTCTTAATCAGCTTATAACGCGGTGAAAATGAACGAAATTCTTTACCGAGAAAATGACAGGGAGGCCGATATGGTGTTGGGTTCTATAATCATCTAGGACATGACACTTCATGTGGACGGAGACCTTAATTTATGAGCAATTTGCCTCGATTTTTTAATGATCTCTTAATAATTGGTTTTTATTTGTTGCAGGTGAGTGATATGCGTCTATTGATAATCAAAAGGCAAGGGTAAGTGGAAAGAAATAATGCAAACATAAGCAGTAAGCGATTGAGTCCGGCAATTTATCCAGGCTCAGATTTAGAAACTTTTCAATTGGTTTCCTCTTAGAAGGAGTGCAATAATACATGGTATTGAAAGAATCTGTTGAACCGATTGAGTCGTTCTCTTGTTTAGAGGAGTAGGTTTCTATAATCTTCAGATTTTTGCGATTTCGATTGAGGCATTGCCTGAGCAAAGAGTGGTTCTTAGCAACCAAACAGTTTTTCAATGGGTGATGGGCATCGATGGTCCGATTTTATGGCTATTGTGGTGATTCGAAAAGCTGTGGTGTTCTGAAACAACATCGGCCTGAGACCACACATAGGCTCGACAGCCCAATTAGGAGCATCTTGACACCCGAAATGACGGACGCAATTTTCTCTTCCACGGTCGGCACGAGCGGACTTCAGATCAAAGAGGACCGCTCCAATATGCAGTCGCTGCCCACCGTTCTTCGTTCCGTTTCCAACCAAGTAGGTGCTGAACGATGGACTGCCGACCATTAACTACGCCTTCGTCTTTGTCAAGCGCCCTTGTAAAGGGGGCCCACGAACTTATACTTCAACTTTATGCCAGTTGTTGAATTATTCCTTCAATCGCTTTATTAGTAAACATTTCGTTTCCGTGTGGTCACTCGAGTCACCATTTGGCTGGCTCCCAACCAACTCCTTTCACCAACAGTTCTCGTAGAATCTTCATTTTCCATTAGCGAGTTTTTGTTGCAATGCACACACATGTGTTCGCGCATAAAAAAATAAGGATAAATAGTGGCTTTTTTATAGTAACCCAGTTACTGACCAAGTCACGGAGGTTTTGGTAGAAATTAGCAACTCGGCACGCCACTCATGAATAAACATTATTCATGACGCCAAAATCATAACTCTGACCCTTCAGCGGTAATTCAACGTTTATCTATTCAAGATCAGAATCGGCGTAAAAAATCCCACGTCAAGCTCTTGTTCCCCCATTCGGGTCTCAGCACGAAACTACGAAAAAATGGCTGCGACCGGTTTTATGAAAATTTATATCAGAAATTAAAGTTTATAATTATTTTTTTAAATAAAAATAGGGCTCTTTATTGCTATTTCGTGCGTCTATGCGTCTAAATTCTCTTCGTGATTATTCCATTGTCTACTTAGTCTCTTCTGCTATGTTTGGTTCATCGAATTCATCATCAGCGCTGCCCTTATCAGTGATTGGCCCCTTTGAGGAGATTTATATTTTATCATTGCTTTTCCCTTTTTTACATTATTGCTCATATCTTTTGCTCTTTTTTCATAACCGATTGATTTGCCTGTTAGTTGCATTGTCTCGTCTAATGCGCTGAGTGGCTCAATTGATTATCTAGCCTTTTTTCACTTTTAGAAGTTCCTGAATATTGCCTTACAAACGAGTACTTTTGTTGTTCTGTTAAAAAAATTTCATTTTTCTCTTTAATGTGTGTGGTTTCCGATTTTCCTTTCCAACATGTTCAGTAAATGCGGTAGAACAGCATCTGGCTGTCTTTGAAATTTTACATCAAATAATTTTTTTGTTTCTCCTACAAGTGCTTTAATCTTATTTGTTCTATTTTTATACTCCTCAGAATTATTTACTCAATTTTTGGTGCTTTTTCCACACTTTCTTCTTAGATTTTTGTTAAATTTTAAATTTAGAGTCAGTTGCACTTTGGACTGCAGAATTCTATTTGATTTTTGGATTTCTATTTCGAAAATTGTTTATGGGTTTTCAGTAATATTGAACAAACAATTTCTTTGATATGGAAACACCCTTTTGAACAAACATTTACTCTTTTGATTTAAGTTCAAATTTTCACACACGATAATTTTCAGGCTAAACAGCGGCGAATCTAAATGTTAATTTCAAAAGGAAGTTACTAAAATTCTGTTTTACCATATACATAGTAGGGCTCGGTAGAGCAAAACGTTTTACACCAAGACAAAGTAGCGATGCGAATGCATCAAAGGTTATAAGTATGCCCGATAATAATCGGTTACACCGTATATAAATTAAAAATTTAATGCCCGTTGATTTTCCTGCTGGTAAATCGTCGGCGTCGCCTGATTAAACGATACATTATTTAAACACTCTCAGGAAAATAGAACAATGCATAAGTGAAAAGGAATTGTTTATTGGACTGTGTCAAGGAAAGAACTCGATCATATGTTACTGTTGCATTTTGGAAATAATTTGCAGTTTGTGTGGTTTAAATTTCGATTTTGGAAAGAATCCAACCAGCTAATAAGAAGCTCCTAAATAATATCAACTGTGCTTCTGTGCAAGTGAATAAAATAAGTGTCAAACGTAACATGTATTTAGCGTGTTTCCTGATGGCGTTCCTGTCCTGTTCAATTAGACGAACGACTGTTAAGATCCGTGGAGATGCCATAAAGATAGGAATTTAAATATTTACTCTGTCATAAATTTATTTGGATTTCGTGTGGTTTGCTACTTTTTGTCCCGAGATATTACACTTGATATGCCATAAAGTCTGATGTTTATTAAATATTGCTTCAATGTGAGGTTCCAGGCAAACTAACCGGGCTATAACGAACCGTACACATTGATGATTTGCTCGAGCTAAAATGCCTCGCTTAACTTTGAATGAAGCAGCTCTTAAACGGGAGAGAAGAGATCATACTACTTATCCGAGTCAATTATTTTGTGCAAGTTTTTGCCGCGTCCAGTAATTGCCAGCAATGCTAAATCTCGCCGGTCTATTTCCATTTGTCGAGTTCCAGGCTGATTTTTTCGCAGCAAATTAAAAACCGATGACAAATTTTTACGTGTCGGCATGACTGGACGCTTCCGATTTAACGGAATTATTGTAGAAGTATTTATGCGTCGTTAACAAACTATTTATTAATTGGCATAGTTGTCTCAGGAAAAACAAAATCGCTTGCTGGGAGGTAACGCTTTTTGTGTCTCGTTATCGTGCGTCGATCTCGTCATAGATCTTGTCTGATCGGAATGTCGCTTTATTATTTTATTGCGATTTATTAAATATGTTGCCCCAACATGGTCATATACTTACCGGGAATTAATCTCAGCTTCTTCATACGAAGGAGACGGTTTTAAATAAGATTCTTATCTTGATTTCAGACACATAAACAACAAAACTAGACTCCTTCAGACTGCACCATCATTATAAAACTAGCATTATTTTTAATGTGTTTTTTTCAAGAAAAGTTTTGTGGAAAAAGTGTCCAGTGCTTCACTTTGGTGAACATTGGAGCAACAGTTTTGAAGGAAAGTAAAGATAGTTTATTATTTGTGCAAAGGAAAATAATGTAACTCTCTTTTCTTTTGATTATGCGCACTCTCCATTTGGAATATTGTTTTGCCGTGTTTTGTTTTTGTTTGTCTGTCATTAACACGGCACTTACTAGTTACATTTAATTAGTAATTAATGTGGAGTAGAAATATTTTCGCTCATTGCTTTCGTTCGTTTATTTGCTCATTAAATTTACTTCAAAAATTTCTATTTGATAAACTGTTCTACTATTGAGAACTCCCGTCTGAAATCGTCAATGATGATTACAATTTCACCCGATTTTACTTGTTTTTTTCATGCATTGTTTGAATGTTTTTTGCAATAACAAACTTTTTCAATCCTAATTTAATTCTTTCGAATTTAAGTGAAAAAGTCCCAAATTGAACGTTTCCATTTCCTTCTCCACACGCATATTTTCCAATCTGCCAATCACGTATTGAGACGGGTAATGGACCGAATTAATTGGATCATTCGGCTTCTTAGCCGAACGGTCAATTGTGTTGTTGGCTCTTGTCGGTTTGTTCGCAATGACCACTGAGGCTTTTTCGCTTTTCCCCCCTTGAGAGGAGACAAATATTTGCTATCTTGGGAAAACCGAGAAAATGCCATAAAATCCAATTGCTGATGGGCGTGATTAGATTAATATTGTTCAGTAGTTTTATGATTCATATTTTGTTTTTTTGCTCTACAAGAAGTATATTTAAATATGCCACCTGCCCAGCTTGTGGTGTGCTAAGTAATGCTGATCGATTTTTGAGAACCCTCCCCGTCGATTCCTGATGATCACCCACTCAATTAAGGATTCATGAGCCCGAGCACTTCCCACAAATAAATGCCCTTCTTCCATTTCTTGTCCATTAATTACGGTTTCAATTAGCTGAAGAAAATTAACGAAAAAACTTAATAACCAGTTTAATCGGGCCGTGCTGACTCATTGGCGTGTCATTTATTACGTTCAAGACTGTTGATCCTCTCGCTGAAGAAAGCGCGATTATCTACCACCAGCCTACTGTTTGTGAAACGCTATTTTGTGCGTAGGGAATGATGTTTTCGATCCGTTGGAACTCGAAATTCTACCTGATAAATACACAATTTTGTGGCTCTTGACTTACTGAAATTTGTTCATATGTTATATGCTTGGAAAGGTCAGACGTGGACTGGAAAGAATTTGGACTTTCTCAAGCTGATTCCTCCAAACAATTCCTTGAAAGTTTCCCAACAGGAAGCAGATTAATTAGGTAGATGCTCAACCTTGGCTCGCACCAAGTCAATGAACGATACACTGATAGTTTTACCTAATAAGTATTATCAGGCGCAGTATTATTAAGGTGGAACTATAACTAGCCTTCATCAAATTACGCATTGTTTCATTCACAGTGGCTTCATGAATGAACTAAATGAGCCATGCCATAATTAGTCGGACGTAAAAAGTTTTTAGTTCAAACCGGCGTATAAAAGCTGAGCAAGTAGTAAAAGTTTGATGATAATGTGAATGATTGCCAGAATGTTCTCATGCTATCGTTTGCAAGGGCGCAAACGGTTTAGTGTTCACATCTATCAAGTTTTTCGCACAGATTGGCGGTCACCAAATACTTCTTTCAGAGTCCGATCCTGTTTTTTCCTTCTAACAGTGCATGCCTGGGCATTATCATAATTTAAAGAAGCATAAAGCAAACAGGGCAGTCACGGCAAAACAGGTAGGCTGAGCCCTGAAATGTTGATGCGTCCGACTCCAAGGCTCCGACTGGTGCTGTAAATCTGGGCATTTTTATAACCCCAAATGTCATAATATCCGAAATGAACCACAGAAAGCAAATTGAGGAGGGTTGATGGATCGGTTTTTTCAGATTCGGATTCGGAAATTTTATTTTTTTTAAGTTTTACAGGGTTTTCTTTTGCTATTAATAATAGAAAGTTCAAAGTAGATTGTAGTTCAATCATTCATGGAGATAATTCTATACAATTTCGATCAAGCTATCGATTTCTTTAAGAAAACAACTAGTTTTTAACTTATTTCAATAAAAAATATTATCTGGTTTATTATAATAGACCTTTGCTTCTTCTGTCGCGTCTTCTACATAATTAGGTAGTTTTTTAGCAACCGCCTTTGGGACATTGAAAGTGGTTTTTCGCAGTTGTCACTAAATAAGCTTTTCATAAATAGCACACAGTTAAAAAGTTAACTTCAATAAACCATTTAAAGAAAAATGTTGCTGGCTTGTTTGAAAAAATAATAACCACAGCCTGGCCTGCACACGGTCCAGACCTCGTGCTGATTGACACCCGACCACTCTTTTGTAGATTCTTTAAGGCGTAAAATTCCGAGAAGGACCGATTTTTTGAATTTTAACTACCTATTCTAGGTCTCTTGGGTATAAACATGTTTGACTAACATATGTGTTGTTTTTTTATTTATCTTGGTGCCCAGGCGTTGGAGCCAATATTATACCAGGAGAAATCAAAATTGAATAAATACATATCCAGGCTGGCAGCAAAATGTGGAATTTTCAGTAGTTTTTTTAAAGAATTTTTAAAGGTTTTACGGTGAAAAAATATCGATAAAACAACTTTTCGGTGGTTGCACCCAGTCTTTCTATTGCATCTGATGGACGCTCCCAGAAAAGCGAAAAAAATTATTTATTTCTGTATGTTAGTCATTCCCATTTAATTAATATTTTCCCATGCATCACATTATCCTTAGCCTTGGCATTTTTTTTCAGTAACAGTCTTGTTAATTTTTCCATAATTAAATCGTGGAATCGTTGCACATTATGACATGATAATATCATTTTCATCCTTGAATAGTCGAACAATCACACTGAGTGCGATGGTGTCATAAAAGACGATCGTAAAATTATTACAGGATTGATTGGATTCGCCAATAAAAAGCTGCCTTAATTAACGGACGTCTGATCAACGCATCTTCTTCATACCCGAATGGGTCTCAAGGGGGGTTAATAGGTTTCGTGCAACCGCAATAATTTTGCGGTCATTTTTTTTCTAATTTGTGCTCACTGTTCCTTCGCCAGTTCTGAGAATATTAAAAACGTGTCATTAATCAATATGTCCAAATGAAGGGAAATATTTCAAAGTATCGCCACGATCGGTTTGCGAATGATTAACGAATTGAAAACAAACACAAAAATCCTGATTTCTTTGGATGTTCATCTTTTGTTACATCCATTCGGATTCATTTTTATAATAGTTTTCCTACTGCCATGAATAATTTTATTGAATCGCGTTTCCACCGTTTACAGGCTTATACAAAATAAACAAGCAGGGAATAAGCAACTGAATCGAATTCCGTTTTTCGAGATAAAGAAGGAATCCTCTTTTGCTCGACATAAAGGAAACAGTTTCGATAAGCTTCGCGACGCATGATTTTATTTACATTTCGGGAAAAGCTTCTGATCGATTTTTCAGCGCTTAGGGTTTTGAGAATTCCCAGTTTCTTACTGTTGATGACTCAACATTTTCCAATCAATCAAAATCAAAACAACTCGACATTTTGCACATAAAAAAATTCAAGTCCCACACGGTTCGAGTGCGATAAGGTTCCATTGTTTTTCATGTCGTTTTCTCAATATTGGTGAGCAAAAAGCTTGGAAACTTATTTTACTTATTAAACTAGTTTATATGCAAGATTGGATTTAATAGATTGACAAACAGGTTCTTAAATTTTGCCTGTGCAAAACGCTGGATTCCAATGATTTATTTGTAAAATTAGTTCACTTACAAAACATTTGCACTATTTTGAAGAGTTGACTATAGAAGTACTTTGAATTGATCTTAAGGTGCCAATTTGTTAGTTGCTTGATAATGAGAAAGAAATTCAATAAAACCTTCCAAAACTCTAATTCCTCATCCCGTTGACGTCTGACATGAGTCCAAACAATATTGCAATATTCCGGGTTTAATATACGGAGCAACGATGCGATATAACCCGTTCTTATCTGTTTAGATTTCGTTATCTGGGATTAGAGAGTAATAGTTCTGATAATAGACCGAAATTGGAAAATGTTTTCACTAGATTTAGCGATAGGATTAAGTCGGCGTGAAATTGTTCCAAATATGTGGTTGTTTGACTTGAGGCTTGAATGAATACGGGTTGGGTCTGGTTGAAATATTTCCTTTATCGAAATTCTTCGAATGAAAATCTGCACTTGAAGTAGTCGATTCGTAACGATAACAATGTATCTGGCAGCCTAATTGAATCACAAAATAACATATGATTATGTCTTAAAAAAGCGAAAAAGAGCCGTCATAAAGATAAATAATTATCGCCAAGAAACTAGTAATTACAGTAGTTAAACGATTCGAAGCCATACATTATGCTACTCCGGAGATTTAAAGAACCGTGTCAAATCACTGCGAAGAAGCCCATTTAGGAGATCTGTTTCGCCAGTTAAAAATTTACTCCGTCCCTATATGGACTGTTACAAATGAGCATTCAGAATCTCTCTAAATGGATTTTAGCGATTTTAGTTCGAAAATGAGCTTAATGTGTTGATTTGTTTGCGTTAAGCGCGTTTTTCTAGTCGGAATTTCGTAATGGCGTGTTTCGGAACGGATTGATGACATACCAAATACGTTCGAGAAGGACTATTTAATGTAGTTAAGGTGACACGTGTCTTTGATATTTATTGCCGATTAAGTCGTAACCGACGTGCAAAAAGGGGCTTGTAAATCGGTTGAGGAGTTTATTACGCTTAATGCAAGTGCATTCTAAATAAACAATATAATTAAGAGCGACTTCATGTCTTTGCAATTTTAAATAGTCTTGTTGAAACATTCTTTAATTTCTAAAAGTGCAGGTCGTTTCAATCCTTTTGCAACGGGAAATTCGGTCATGAAATTTGAGGGTTGATTGAAACATTGTCGAATGAAACATTCCAATTTCCGATAATGTTTATACATATACAGGGTGACAATTTTAAAACTTGCAATGGCTATATCTGAGGAAGGCAAAAATATATGCAAAAGTCCTCGGTTCTGTTTCTATATTAAGTAGGGAGCACCAAATTTATGTATCAACCAAACTACCTTCACCAACCCTCTAGCCTCTAGCTACGCCAACTGTGACAGCTCTATTTATCTTTGTTGGTTCTTCATATACCTAGAGCAATTGAAATATTTAAAATCGTCATCCTGTAGGTATATAAAATAGTTGCAGGTTACTGAAAGGAAATGCCTCAAATTGATAATTAGGCTGAACGTATCGTAATTAATTGGCCGGGTCTTCGTAAATACTGTCAAGTTTGCACGCTATTTTGTAGGCATTGCGAGAAAAAATGCAAAAATGTTCACGGGTTATTTAATAAGAACGCACGCAAGCATTCATTAGAGTCATCAAGTGAACAGGTGCGAACACATGAAGGCGCTGGCGGCCGAAGAACTAACACGGCCAGAGCCGACCCACTGCTCTGTCTTCTTTTTAAATTGCTTCTTTTTATGCAAGCCTGCCTGTGTCTTCCCATTTTACTCTTCACTGGCGTCTCTTTCGCACTTTTAATAAATCATCGCCCGTAATGACTGATGCAAGGCAAAAAACAGCCGATTAAACCAGCGCCTCGTTTTACGACGACCAGTTTTTCCGACTGGTTATTTCACTATCGGCCTTTATTAATATCCGAATATCACAGCGAAAATCACAACTGATCTGTTTGGAGAGTTCGATCAACCGATGTGATAAGGAGCGTCTTCTTCCTGTGATATTAATTGGAAGCGTTTGGCTGATGGTTATTTGCCATTTACTACTGCTGACCACCTTAGTGTGGCTGCTTCATCCGTTCTTTATTTGATAATAATGGTAATAACTGAGTAATAGGGGTATTGCGTGCCGGTCGAGGTGCGGTGAAAGTAATTAGCGCATTACTGATCTCCGCCCATCTGCTTCACGCGATTGTTGACGTGCCGCAAACGCTAAATCTTCGCGATGGGCCGAAAAACTACCTATTAAATCAATTATCGGTTGCTCTGCAATGGCGAGGTGGGAATGCCTCATATCCGGTAGACTTGTTGACGGTATTTGGATGATTGACGCTCTATAAACTCGTCAATACTGGGCCGATTTAAAAATCTCACCAACCCACCAAAATGGGTAACAATCGACACCAGATTCGCAGTCCATTTACGAAACGGTCCAAAGTGTGGGTTTAGATAATTATAGGTCTGAACGGAAGCGCCGATTGCCTTGAAGACAACAAACGCGCTCGGAGTGCCTGGAGCGGCGCTTCCGAGAACCAACAAAGTTTCTTTGTGTCGTTTCACTAATAAATTACGACCTCCGGGCATTTTTGAAAAATTCGAACCACACACGAATTGAACGTTTTGCATGGGAGAGCTCGTTTCTATAACTAGCTTGATCACCAACAAGATAGGAAGTGGCGGCCCTTTGCCGTGTGGGCATAACGCTAATTTGGCATAATAGTTTCTCTATTATTCACGGATCGTTTGCAATATTTAACTGATTGAGATGTTTATGTCTGATCCAATTAAAAAACGCGATTTACTAAGTGGGTAGATGAGTTTTGCAGGAAACCGTAAAAGAGATTTTGGAAGTGTATTTTGGTATCTCCAGGCAGGGGCGGATCCACCCTTCAAGTCAAAGGGGGGTCATGTAGAAATTCAGAACTAAATGGCCTGAACCATCGATAAGGAAATTCGACTAGTTTTGACCCAGAAAGCGAAATTTGACTAACAGACACTACGGGCAAGATTGTGGCGCAGGGCAGCGGCTACCATGGAGGTCCAAGATAACCTATCTTGGACTTACCTATGAGAAGCGTCGAGTATGGCACGACCAAATGGCAGACACCATCGCCAAGGCAAGATAACTGCTCCATGCCTGCTATCCTCTGCTGTCAGGTAAGCTCCACCTACGTACAAGTTTTTATTCAGAGTTTACAAACAACTGATACGCCCGGTGCTGACCTATGGATCTCCTGGATGGTCCACAGCCAGCACCTCGCAAAAGCAAAACCTGGCAGTATTCCAGAATAAAATACTGAGGATAGTGACAAAGGCTCTATACTTCGTCGGAAACACCACCCTGCGAAGAGACCTGGATCAGGGTTTCTTGCACTAAGAAGTTAAACTGTGACCGCAGACCTCTCCCTGCGGACACAGTCTAAGAAGCAGGCGTGGACCATGGATAAGTTAGATTAAGTAAAATTACACCGTCTTAATGTCAATTTAAAACAACAACGATGTTAGCATTAAGGATCCGTAGAATAAGTAGCAGTAGGAAGGATGTAAACCTTGGTTGATAATAAATATGTTCAAAAGGAAAAGGAAAATTATGGCAAAATTTCATGTTTTCCGTCCCGTTTTTGCTCATTTCTCGCAAGCAAAATGACGCTGATTTTTGCATCATTCAAGAGAGAACTAAGTGACCTTAATAGAAAGTGAACAATTGATAAGGAAATGTTGGCAGTTTTCTCAAAAAGTCTTAATTTCAAGAAGTTTTATATTTGCGTGTTTGTTTTTTGAGTCGCAGAATCGGCTCAAACATGACGCTGGTTTTTTAAAAATTTCTCAAGAACTATTTGAGCCACATAATTTATTTTGGCATTGTTGGAGAGGGAATTGAAAATTAACTTAGGAACTAATAAAAATAATAATGTGTTTTTGCCAAAAATCAGTACTTCAGATAAGGTTTTTCCATAGTGGCAAATGACAAATTGCACAATTACTGAAAGTTCCGGATGCTCTCAGTTGGACCAAAAAATGTTTTTTTTTTTAATTACCACACCACAGGTATTAAGAGATACCTCATATCTCGAACAGAGTTTTTTGTATTTTTCGCGCATCTCGTTTTATTACAGAGTGGTGTCAAAAAATCAACTTTTCGTCTTGCAGTGATAAGTTTTTTTCTTTTAAACCGATTTTTAAAATTTATGGTTTGTGTTGAAGCTAAAGCTACGCAGTCGACTTGACAAAAACAAATAACATTGAGGGTAGCATGAATGAACGAAATATTTGAAAATTAACTTCACTTTAGTTCAACTAAAGTCTGCCAGAATCACAGATTTCGAAAGCAATTCTGATTTGAGTCATTTTTCGTGCTACGCGATTTATCCAATATTCATCTCAGATTGTCTGAATGTTTAAGTTCAACATGAGCTCTAAATGCTGAAAATCTGATCAATAGCAGAAAAGTTATGACGACGGAAGTCGCTCTTTAAATGATGTGCTAGACATTACTGCAAAATTTCATGTTTCTCAAGTGTAGAACGACAGATATGAGCTGAACCAGTCATGAATTCGTTTAGAACAGCTTTTACTCACACTAGTTTTTCAAGCATAGTTAACTATGGGCTTAATGGCTGATTTTGGCAGGTTTTCACTATATAACATGATACGCTAAAGGAAAATCAGTGAGGACAAAACGGCAGTCGTCGACTCCCACTTGCACTCATTGTGTAACATCCAGATGGCACACACAGATAATTCCGTATTAATATCCCGTATTTAATCAAGTAGTATTTGGATGAAGGGGGTCGCTCGTGACATTTGCACGGCTGCAAGCAGGTCGTTGTCATCTGCCGTATATCCGCGCTCCACTGTTTATCTTATCTCCTGGCATCGCAAAAGGACACCCCTGCGTTCCCACAGCGGGGACAATGGCCCAACTCGATGTTTAAAAAGCGTAATTAGGGATAATCTCCATGTACAAAGGGCTTGACATATGCGACATAAGGGGGTGATCGTTTGCCAGAACGATTCGGGCAATCAACTCTTAACTCGTCAAATGGTCACTTCTTACGTGAATCATCATCATCATCATCCACTCAATAGCTATAAAGTAAACACGAACGTGCCATTTCTCAATACAAATGGCGAACACCAAACCTAGCACAATAAACACTTCACAGACTTATTTGTGCCCCTGTTTTCCTCCGTACACGCCTCGCCTAGTTACCATAGATCATAATATTCATTGCAACAATACCGCCCACTGTATAGGTCGGACACATATCATTCCTGATAGGTACATACGCGAACTACTTCGACTGTCATTGTTTATAATTGCAATTTTGCCGTCTTTGGTCGATCTGGTGCCACCTCACCTTTGCCCTTGGCGACAGAGAAAGTGTGATAGATCTACCATATCTGTGATATGTATATCCAATTAATCGTACAGATATGAGTCACTCACTGTCTGTAAAACGGGATATTTGCACACCACAGCCACATAGCGGTGACTGTTCTAAATATACACATTCTATTGAGGGAGTAAATGTTACAAGTGAAAATTCCAAAATTTTTCTTTTGCATTTTCAGTAATTCACTACGTAGGTAGTTGTGTATGCTTGAGGTGAAAAATCACGCGTTTTGACACTTTCATACGCCTCATAAACAACAGGACTTGGTGGTCGCAAACTACATCACTACTTATGGCCTTTTGTATTCCCTCAAGATCAGCCCACACAATCAGAGTTTTCTTCTGATTCTCTTCGTTCATTCGCTTGCGACCTATGATTTCTTCATGCATTACAGCTACCGACGTGAATTCCGTAACCAGCCTATAATTCACTACCATTCATATGAAAGAAACGATATTAAAAGACTGTCCAGGGTGATTCAAAACCATTTAAAAGTAATAATTTTCGAGTGCAACATATTTTCTAAAAAACAGCCAGCTGCATTTCAAATGAGTTTAAACATTACGTCGGGGACAGATTTTCAAGTTTCGATTTAAATCCCGACTATATGAATCGAGCATTTGCGTAAGCTCTCTTATTAAGCATATTTCGGTCGCTGAAATCCAATAAAAGAGCAGATGCTTGTGCGAGCGAGAAGTTCAAGAAAATCCCAGCAAATATAATATTTTCTTGCTTCTGCAAGTATCCGGTTTACGGGGAAATATTTATGCGAGAATTCCTATTATGGGGGTCCAACAATCCTGGCTATGTGTAATATCGGGCGTATTTGAATTCCAGAAAGTCGTAACTATTCGGGCGGGGCGATCGGCCGCCTACGGCAGGAATTTCATCAGTTCAAGCGTCAACCGGAAAGCATCCGATTCGGCTCCCCGGATCCTCTGCTCTCCCCATTGACCCACCTTCCCCCATTTTCCGAACTTCATTTTTTCGAAAGAACGTTTTATCGTTGCGGATTGGTGGCGATCGAAAATTTGATTTTGGGCATCAGCCAGAGACCGCAAGAGCGCTTGTGTCTGTTATTAGGCTTGGTAAACGGGTAATTTACTTTAATCAGTTTGGTTATAATAAAATATTGCTTATTTTTACACCAGTGAAGTCTGGTGGAGTTTGTTTTTTATGTAAGTTAAAAATAAAACAAATAAATTATGTTACTATATAATTATGTTATTATATAAGTTTGTTTCAATTGATTCAATATTGAGCAAACCTGAAAATTCCTTGGGAAGAATCACTTAGAAGTTTTGCAGCTTCCTGCTGGAAATTTTATAGACATGTGATATAAACTCGTCTTTATATCGTCTCAGCATTCGCAATTTTATTCGTTTTGTCCGCTTAAATCGGAACTCATGTTAGACATGTGTTTTAATGAATAACCTAATAAATGTATTGGAAAAATTCAACTCAAAATGAAGCAAATTGCAGAAAAACGTATTGGGTTTTTTCTGATATATGTATCTATTTCCCACCTACGTAAACATTTTACATCTCAATTCAGAACTTCTGTGTGTCATTTTATGTTTTCCTTAACTACTTTAAGGTTTTCACCCTTTTTTTGGATATTTACCCGCATAACTTTCTACACATTTTTCATTTTTGGAACGCAACGCTATAATCATTCCATACTCACCGAACACGTCCGATAACATTATTGAATTAACAAAAATAAAATGAAGATTACGTTGAGATTATCTCCCTCATATACGTTTTGTGTCAATAAATCATCAATCAATCACAACAAAAAGTGACAGTCTGTATTGATAAGCAAATATTACGGAAACGAAAAAATTGCGTTTTATGAGAGCGTACGCCTCTTCTGTATGGACGTTCTTATCTGGTTTATGGATTGATTTACTGAATTTGACTCGTAGCCTGTTATCGATAGGGGCATTTTTATTGTGTTTTTTTGTTCATTTCCACTGGATATTTTTCCGATAAAGAAGTTCAAGCTGAACATTAACTTTGCTAGTGTGACTCTAGTTCGCCTTATGGCCAGTCGATGCTTTAACATCTCACAATTTTTTTACAACCGTTGGTTCTTTGCCGTTCTCAATGAATTTACTGCATTTTAAAAACCGTCTCATTCCATCATGATCTGACCGCATAATACTCTACAATTTTCCTTATAAACCCACAATACGACCCGTCAAAGAATTCTGTTTTCTTCGAAAAGCCCCGTCATTTATTTTGATCCATATTCTCCTGAAGGAGTCGGCTTGGCGGCACATTACCGATCCTCAAACGGAATTCATTTTCCCGATGGCTTAATGAAATTTTCAATACTGCTTTTTAATAAAATTTTAAAGCAACTTTAATCAACTTAACAATTTATCGGTCTCTTTACATTGCTTTGTGATTAGGCGACTATTTTTTCCCACTTTTCCCAACAACCGCGCTCTTTGCTTTCGATCGCATGGGCTGTCGTTGATTTGCTTTTCTATTTTATTATTTAGAGTGCAATTTTTCAAACAGCTAATGAATATCTCACATGCATTGTTTCATTTGCAAACTTTGATGTTGAGAGTACCGAATTGTCTTCATATTGACGGTGTTGCTGTGGTTAAACAAGTTATTTAAACGTCCGCAGGCGTTTGTCAATAATCCGCTGATAAGACCGAAAACATTTCCTTCAGTGGTCATTTCAACCAGACAGAGACATTAAAGTGGGATTCCAGTCACCCTTTAGACTAATCCCAAGATTGTCTGCCCGTTTCTGAGCCCATTATCATCAGCCTAAATGCCCCACAGGAATTCTGAAAAACTATCTTTTCTTTAGGCACCGATCCGATAATGGCAGACGATGTTTTTGGTATTTTAGTCAAAATATCGCCGATGAGGCTCAAGATAACAGCATTTATGGCCCAAAATGTATTGTTATCTAGCCGAAGGAATCGGCTTTCGCTTCAAGGGATTTACTTTAAGATTCCCCGGTTTCTTTGAATGTTTTGTAAAGCCATTATCGATTATTATTTTGTCGTTTTTTGGAACTCCTAATAACTAGAGGCAAATCAATGAAAACGCCATATCAAATAGCAGTTAAAAGCCAACCAAACCGATCCGCAGTTAATCCAAAACGAGATTGAGTGTCTTTACGGTATATTAAGGGGGAAGGAGCATCATCTTAAGCTGGGGGGGACTTTCTGCGGCTTCAGCTGGTAAATAATCCGATATGCCCAGATTTCTTTCGCTGATACACGCAAATCGTCTTGCTTGGTTTCTTTTAGGGGGATTTTTTACGACCAAAACCTCTTGTCGAATTACCTACCGAATCGCTATGCTTGTTACTAGAAACTTTCCGTTGTTGACTTGATTTTGAACTAATGGAGACTTACGCTAACGCCCCGTAAAAGTTAACTTTGCATTTTCAATAACGTTAACATCATTTTAAAATGCTGAGTTGAAATCCATGCTAAAAAAGCGCGAGAAGACTGCGAAATTAATGTTTTACGTGCCCTTCTAGTCGGAGCATAAGAGATCCGGCCCCGAAGGACCAAAATTGGTTGCTAAATCCAATTATCGCAATATGTTCCTTTATAAGCAGCGGGCAAGACGATTTCTTCACATTTCTGAACCTGAAAATTGAAAAAAATCCGGCTTTATCGAGAAATGTTTAAAGTGTGAACATTTTTCGCATTGAAGTTATATTTGACTTATATATGAGCGTGGGCATGCATCACTGTTATTTCGGTGTTGCTATAAAAAATCAATTTTTCTTTTAAATTTTAAGAGCGTTTAATATATTGTATTATACAACTTCGGATGGGTGATTGTTATATAAAAAAGTGTTTTTTTGTATGCCCAATTCTTCATCATTCATACGCTTCGTAGTTTGCAGTTGATCAAAGGCCAAGTGATCAAAAAATAAATAAATGATCTTCCGGCTGAGTTCAGTGTTACGATGAACATAAACGGCTGTTGTAGACTTGCCTTAGAAGAGAAAATATCGACTTACAAGTAACATGGTACGAAGACTACATATTATTTTAGACCTAGATGAACTTCTGGCAAAGCTATTTTCAGCGGAATATGCGAAGCCTTCATCCATACATTTTTCAGACGTTCGCGTCCTCATGCAGAATTTCCACTCGATTGGAGTAAACCAAGTCAAATTTATCCTATCAATTTCCGCCCACTGAGCTGGAAAAGAGTTCTCTAGACAACCCACACCCCTGTTTTGCCCATCGCATCAATATTCTAAATCGAACAACTACCGAATGATTTGTTTGTTGCACCTTTGAAATAATTCTGTTAGCTTTGCCGTATCAGGCGAGTAAATACATTTTGCAACAAAGAAGTCAATAATAATAAATCCGGGGAATAAGCAGACGAACATTATAAAATTGGGTCTTAAAAATGTTTTATGGCAGTCCAAAAGGAGTCATGTCAGATAAGAAAATCCGTGTAATGCCTTGTACCGAAACCGCTATCAAGTCTTCATGAAATCTTTAGCAAGCCGAGCAAACAGATTAAAAATGAAATTACTGCTAACATAAACAAACTCCAAGATTTACAGGCATATTAAAATTGTGTTTATTTTTGTTTCAGTGCGAGCGCGCGCTTGTGTTATTCTATTCTTTTTCAAGTTTACCGTTTCGTTAAATAAAACACCTTCCTCAGATAACACAAAACAAACACGAGATGCACTAACAATACAATTTCTGAAATTGCTGTTTTATGAATCTGAAACGCTCTTATCGACCAATCGGGTTCCATCAATTCATGAGATGCTACGACCATACCTCTAAGCAAAATGTTTCTCAAAGGGGCAAATCTGCTAGACTTCCAAGTAAATATTTATATTGGTGGAGAAAATTCCCCATATTTTCCCTTGACGACTGGACCGATTGGGGCTGAGGGGGCACGGCCAGGCCCTAATCCCTGCAGGCTGGACTGTCGATAGCATTTCATTATCCTTGGAGGAACGCAATATACATAACTCCCTTTCGGACGGCCATTCTCCAGTTATATGCAAATTCCGGCAGAATGACGGACCCAAAGGGAGAGGTCGTCCGTAAAGGCAAAAAGAAAACCAAACCTTCCCTACAAGAATTTCTTATTTTAATGGGCTCGAGAAAAGGCGGACGGAGTCGTAAGCCAAACGGAAATTCTTTTATCATTCCCGGCGAACAAACGAGGAATTATTTATTTTTGCCCTACTGGCTTCGCTGCCTTTCTTATTCCTTCTACCGAAAATGTTGTATAGCGCCTTTTTTCTTTCAGCTAACTAGAAAAATATGCTTTTGCCATTTGCCTTTGGGAATTAGTTCACTTTTTCTATTAGCTAAAGACAATCATCATACTCTATAAGAACATGGTGATTGATTTCTAACTACTTCAGTAGAGCCGTGATTTAGTCAAACTGAAAATAAGGCAATGAAACTCTACAACTATTTTGGCTGATCAATCCATCAAAGCAGCTTTCACAAATTAAGATAAACATCGCATAATCAAGGCTTCTCATCTGGTAATCAAGATCGATCTAATGTCCCGCTTCTAGAGACGATTGAAACAGTGAAAGCAAACTTCAAATTAAAACAAAACATTTTATTACAGAATCATTAGGTGAGTGTACTTGTGTCTCTACCCGGCCTAGATGTCTGAACTAGACTAGAAAAATGACAAAAAAGTACACAAATTGGAAGTTAAGCCAAAAGCTGTTATGGCTTGTTTCAGTTTAACGCCACTGTTGATTGAACATGGAAACGACCATTCTGAAAGGGTTTTCAATGGCCGGGAGCCCGAAATCGTTCAAGTGTGTCGCAATTATACTCCGATATCTGATTAAAACAACTTCAAAGCGAATCTTATTATTTGGAACGGATTTTCAATGGAATTCATGCACTGTTGAGACTCAGTTTATGTACTTCTTTTTCTTCGCACCCGATTGGCTGGCAATCCGTAGAAATGTATATAATTACAGTTGTCTGACAATTTTTTCGGGGCATATTTACCGATTTTGCTGTAGAGGAAAAAATTGACGAGCGCCCTAAATTGGAATTCGCTCGTTCGGTTGTTCCTTTTCTGCAGAAAATAAACTGAACGTAGTGACGAAGCTGGTGCAAATAAAGGACAGGTAAACAGGCGTCGCGGCGCTGCTAGAGGCGGCGTCGCTCAAAGGCTTTTATAAATAACATAATGTAATTCAGTACGGCGGCAGAGACGCATCTGTGGAAATTTTATTAGTTGCGAAAGAAGCCGGCTTTTGCCTTAGCTTCGCCAGTTTCGGTACCGTTGACGTTTCTCGTCGATTTTCCTTTGTCGGCACTCCCGATAAACTCAACATCCAAAAAGTGCCACAATCAAACGCCTGATTGTCGTCGAATTTCGATTGGAGGCACATTTGTCAATCAGAACGTGCCAGATTCACTGCCTCTAGTGGCTATTGATGTTTCGGGTTGGTTTTCTTCGCTATTGGCTCAACAAAGTCTAGCACTCGCCCAGAATTGTTTGGTTTCGTTGAACTAGACTCACACGCCTCTATGTGGCTCTATATGGGCCTTAAGGTGGCAGAACCGTTGAAATGGTCATTTTCCGTCTCCCTTTTCAATGCGTGTGAATTCGTTCAATTAAGACAAAAATAACTGTCTTAACAGGCTTTACATGAAATGCCGGTATCTAACCAATAGAAATCCACTTCTGGAATTAATTACCAAACTTTATATCTGTTGAGTGTCTTACGTACTATCTGCAGGATCCGCCGGCTAAATAGTATTGCCTCAGTTTGCGCAGTATGTCAAGTTTCCACAATGCCTCTGAAACTTGTTAAAGCCAACTATTCCCATTTGAAGCGGCTGAGTGCCCAGAAGTGGGAATTATGCTGAAATTTTCTGCATGCATTTTCTCTTCCATTTTTGAATTATCTGTGTTTGATGAAAGAAAACCGTTGAAACAACGGAAATTATCCGAACACGTTTGTGCGAGAACCAACATTACAGCCTGATTTCCTAGTCCAAATAAACAATCATCATTCTATTAAATCCCCTAAAAAGCATGTGTTGAACAGCGTAGAACGATGAATGTATGTATTAGAAAGAGATGAAATAATCTAAGCCTTGTGTTATTTCCTTTCAAATACAGGCACCCAACGATCTACTTTGTTCCACTCACGTATTTTCTTTGGAAGCGCACTGATAGATTCCACATTTATCTTTTATGGGTCCAAATTTGCTGCAGGTAAAAGTTGTGCAAACCCGCCCATTAAAGTCAGTTTTTAAATATTTTAGTAGACTAATGTGGTAAATTCCTAATAAAGCTTGATATAAAAACCGCCAAATCATAATAATAAGCATTATTAATGAGCGATTGTCGAAAGACAATTTACATTTTATTATCTTGAACTATCTACTACGTATAAACCAAATGGCAAAAATATATTTTGCCTTTAAGGGCGGTGAGCGATTTGAATAAAAATGCAGTTGTAAGTTCTGCAGTTTCATTATAACACCTTGTTCAAATCCGGTACTTCGACAAACAAAAGAACTGATTACAACTTTCCCGTAACAAGCGTGTAAACAGGAAGCAGCATTGTTTGCCTATAAATTGCTTATCTTTGGCATAACATTACAGATTAGTTCTGAAGAAAACTCCATTATCGTCCATCAAATGTTTTATACGGAAAAGTGAAGAAAATAATGAGAATCTACAGCCTTTGGGTGTAAAATTGGGAATTTTTTAATTTTGCTTAGCAAACGAAATTCTATGCTGTTTAAGAGGTTTATGACTACAATGAGATTATCACTAGATTACTTTAAGCAATAGTAAGTATTTTATCACGTTATTAGGTTTACAAAGCCAATTCAGATTAATACTGTTTGTTCAAGTTAGAATTTCCAGGCAAAGTAATGCTGGTAATCCATCTTTCATAGTATTTTTCAATGTTCGACAAATTCTGCTTGTATCACCTGGAGCACCTGGAGCATAATTTTAAATAGGTTTAGCAATATTTTCTAATGAAAAAATTTGGATCTCCAGAACAGACTAGCCAGTAGGCTGAATGCTGAAAGGAACAGTGGATTGTATTTTCTTTGCTTGGCTGCCAGAATAGGCAAAGTAATATAATACCAAAAATGAACAACATAACTAGAACTGACTGCCTTTGTTGCTTCGCAACAATTCCATTAAGTTTATTTTACGCGACTGCTAATATTAAATTCTGGAAAAATTCACCCTTGATGCAGGCCAGCAATTTCCTGCGCTGCCTCGATTTTAATCATGCTGTTCCTTTTAGGAAAATGCGCCAATTTTCCATCTCTTCTTCCCTTCTTCCACCAATTGCACAAATTGATTTCGGCGAGCCAAAGGGTGCGCTAATAGATAGGGTGGCGGACCTACTCTACCCCTGCGTCCGGTCACATTACAATGTAACGAATTATACCCGTTGTGTGTACTTATGAATTATTATATCATAACCGGTGGAATGGTTGAACATTTTGCGTTTTGCCAGTCCAAGAATGGCCCGGGGGCGCAACACTCAGATGGGCGGTTGTCTGTTAAGTTTTGTTGGGGTAGATGAAGTCAGATGCACAAGTGGTTGCCCATTAATAGGTTTAATGCTTGGGTTATTGCGTGGAATTAAGCACTTGAAATCAGAGTTGTGTTGGGCGGAAGGTTGATTATTGAAACTGGGTAAAAAATTCGATAGACTGTTGAGAAATTCTGTGAAAAAATGCCATATGAGACTTGGATCATCTGCAAATCTGCTCGCTTTGTCATTCCCTAGGATGTCTGTTGTATTGTTTCTTGGCCCACGAAAGCATGCGGTTGTTTATCCCTTTCCCTCACCAATCCGCGGTGTTTTGTTTCAGGGTTTCGTCCCTCTGTCAGCTCGTTAGTGTCGGTGTGACCTTTTTTTTCGAAAACTGCTAATGATGCGGTCTGATGAGACTGACATCTCGGTCGCGTTTCCTAATTAGTGCGACTCGCGCCACACCGTTTGTGGCCGCGACTCTCGACTTTGTCATTTGCACGGGTTCCCGCTTTGTTGTCGCAAAATTAATTAGATAAAAACGCGCACAAAGGGCCAACTCCCGCCTAAACACTCCTTTCTACTGTTGCTTGTTAGGTTCAGCTTATTTTAAAATATTGCTCGGATTGTTACCGCTAAATAAGGTACAATCAAGACAATATTAGATTTAAATTGGCTCTAGAAGGCAAAAACTCAAAACAGAAGGACTGACAACGGGAGCCTCAGAAAAGAGTGGAATGACCTGTTTTCATGGAATGAGGGATTTAAAAAAATTGTGGATAGTTGTTATGAAGGTACTCCAGATGGTCTGCAGAAGCAACTTTGTGCTCGAAGAAGGATCGAGATGTTTTACAACATATTTTAAAGAAGGCGGTGACACTGTAGGGGGCAAAACAGGAAGAACTGAATATTATCCAATATTTACCAGAACGACTTAAGAAAGTCCTTGCCCAATTCGACTTCTTCACAAAATTGTGCAGAAAATATAAAAAAGCCGTACCAAAATTGGCTAGGAAAGGGGTTGGAGAACAGCAGTCATTAAAAATGACTGGACATTCGAATCCCAAATCAGTTACATCGTACATTCAATTGGATGATGAACATCACCTACAAATAATTGAAAAAAATCGTCCAAAACAGCGGAATCTTCAGAACGTTCTTCATCAAGTGTTGATGCAGTTCCAGTCAGCTGAGACAACAAAAAGCGCCCTTAGTCGATAGTGTTGTTTGGCATGAAAAATAATGTAACGTCGTTTTCATAGGTTAAACAAAATTAATCCACATTTACTTTGTTTATTCAGCAAATATACAAAAAAATACAAGCATCCATGAAAATAAATACAGCAAATAATTTAAATAAACTCATTCGGCCTTTAGACAACAAGAGTTCATACAAAATTGTTGGTAACTTTGAAACGCTTGTGCCCTAATAAATGTTTACAAAAAATTCCCAATTGTCTACCAAACTTTTGGTTCTTTACCACTAAATGCTTAAAAAAAAATATCCAAGTTTATGATCCACCCGGATGGTCTGATTTTTTGTGAAATTCCCGCAAATCATTTGAAATTACTTGGATCAACTACATCGTTGTATTATTTATTTCTGCGTGAAATCCCCCTCTGTTCGTTACGAAAATAGGCATAACGCAAGTTTAACATATCATAAACTGCCCGAAGCTCGAACCCGAACTTCAAAGCTTTGCTGAAAATGACAGTTTCGGTAAACTGAAGAGAATCCACTCGACTGCGCCATAGTTACCCTGGGCTGCCCGAAAGCTGTCTGCTACATGTTAGGTATTCGTTTCATTTGGAAAACGTACTTACATTATCCGTTTATTAAAGTGTGTTTTTCTCTCCATCAACAACATCCATTTCTAACATCTTAAATTAGAAATGACTAAAACTTCACGTGGTCCCCGAAAAGCGATCTAAAGTTGTAAAATATATTCCGCTATTATATGTGCACATTACTTTGAGACATTTATGGTGGCATAAAGTTAGTTTATTATACACGGTTCGGAGAAAAAAGTCTACAGGAACTACAATCAGCGATACCATATTTATCCTTTTGTTTATCGCTTAATAGTGCAACATAAAATTACCAACCCATAACAATGCGCTGAAGGATTCGGTTTTCTTTTCTGCTGATTTCGCATGTTTGAGCTAATTTTATAACATATTAAACAATGCGGCGGCGATAAGGGGTATAAACATTTTTGTTCGGCCAATTTTCTACTTGAAACCGAATGTCGGCTGCTTTTCTCAATTTGAGTGAGAAGTAATTGAAAAAGCAGCGTAGTTTCAAACATATAAAGGACAATTCGGGAAAGATCAATTGATTTTCGTCAAAGCCACTACAGAAATGATGTAAAAGGCACACTGTTGGATTCAACAATTTAACGCTAAATGCGTTACTTGTACAGGGTGGTCCAGTTTTCAGAGCCCAAACTCTAGGAAACGATAGAGAAGCGACAAACAATTTCAGTTTGCATTATAGATATTCGACTTGCGAGGTTCGTTAAGGAAATACAGGATGTTTAAGTTTGGCATGCAAAAATCAAATTTATTATTTGTTGCCAAACACCTGTGGATCTTTGAACGAATTTTGGCAGGCAATAAATGCCAAGGAGGGAGCAGTATTTGTCATAAAACCTGAGTTTATTGTTTTGTCACTGGTGTACGTACTTACAGGTTTATGTTTTTGAAGGAAAGAGTGATACGCCACTGCTTTTTCATAGTCAAACTCACTTTTAGACTTGTTCTTCATTCAGTTTCAAGAAAAAAGTCCTTTGTATTATCCCATAGCTCAGCGTTTTAAAGCAGAAAATTAAAAAATCTGAATTATTTAATGAAACTGCCACATTTTGAAAAGAATGTAAATGAAATATGAAGAATTATGAAGGAAATTGATTCCACGTCCAGCTCAACTAAACGCACTGTATTTCGTTGACGCAGGGTTTCTCGAATATAGTTTATAGCGTAAAATTAAATTGTTTTTCTATTCTCTATCGTTCCCTCAAATTGCACTGTGGAAATCGGACCATTTTGTATACAGGATCTTGTATTCGATAGAAAATTCGAAATTAGGAAGTTGATAATATTACAGATGGAATGGTGCATTGACTAGCAATGGAACATGTTTCTGTAATTTTTCTTAGTTTAATGTTGGAGTGCTTTAGACAAGCAATGCACAAAATAAATTAAAACATTTTCGTGCACAAGTATTCGACAGCTTGGAATGGCTCATGTAAATTGGAAACCCACTGAAAATTCCTTTGTTACTTTTGATGAGTTTAAATAACTGCGTTACTAATAGGCTGCAACACCCTTTAAATTTGAAAATTTACAAGTCAGGCTTAACTTCCATAAAGTCGACGACGCGACTTTTGAATAGTTGTTTAGTTATTCTATAAGTGCACGAAAGTTTCCAGGAGTTGGCGTCGATTAATCCTGCAGCGTATCAGTGTCTAAGCTGACAATTTAATTATTTTGTCAATGATACCGAGCTGTTTCGAAAGGTTTTTGTGTTGGCAATTTGGTTTTGTTGCTATCAGACTTAGCAAAACTTTGAATTGTTTGCAATTTGTAGAAGTAATTGATCCCATTTCGTCGCTCCTTCAGGACCCGAACGTGAGATTCCCGGAATAACCGGAACAAAGGGGGATAATTAATATCCTTGCGTAACTCGAATTGTGCGAATTAAATAAAAAATGAAACCTCCCAGATGGATTAGTGAAACAACGAGTAGGCACGTCTCTTTTGATACTTTTCAGGGCTTTCCAACTGTCAACTAATTGAGTTGCTGATGCAGAAAAAGGCGTAAAAAATTCTTTAAATTTCCCGTTAAACCACATCTATCACTGATCAATCACATGCAGCAGTTTTCAATGTTGGCACTTGGAATTCTACGGTCACGATCACACACTTCACAAATATAATAAAACACCAGTTTGGAATGATAATTAATGATGACTAAAGAAACGCGAATTGATGCAGCAGATGAAACGATGCCTTTAGCTTTAACATTGCGTGACAAGCCTGAAAAATCATCACCGAACAATACTCTGTATTTATGCAAACATGTCTAATTGGAAGCCTTTGATCGTGCAGCGTGCTTGGTTTGTTGGTTTTACACTTTCCTTTTGATTCGTATCGTTGCGAATGGGAAGAAGTGTTAATATCATATAGTGGACAATATTAATTACTCTTAGGGGCGCATTTGTTTGGCTTGGCTTTTTTTGTCCTAAACGTATGGACTTAAATGTACTTTTCGAAATCAACCCGCGTATGTTGTAAATAAAGGCGTATTGTTCTTAGCCTGAAATGGCAATGGTTTGTTACCGAGTAATGAGCGTGTGCCTCGCAAAGCCAATAGATTTTAGCGTCCTATATAATGGGAATTTGTGCAAAACGTTAGTATTGAAAGCTACCACTCGAGCCAGGATTTCTGTGTTTTTTTTAATTGCCATGTTACGCTGCCAGAAAAATGCGTTCTAATTAGCCCCCACCCCGATTCTCTTTTATCCCGATTTTCCCGGTATTTTTTGTTCTCCCGCATGTAGTGCGCTCCGAACTGAAAATGAGTGAGAAAGCGTCAGCGCTCTCCACGCTCCACCTAGTTCACAGCTACGTCTCTCAGTTATCATTTAGTGCCTTTGTGTCCTTTTTAATTAGCAAAAAACATCTGGGTGTTATTAGCGGTTTTTGCTCCTCTAGTCGAATAAAGGCGCTAAAGCCACCTCCTGAGAGACCAATGCAAAGTGTCACCTCGACTAGACGTCACTAATTTGTCCCGGTTTTTTTGCGCGTCCCGGCCACCGTGACATTACGAATTTTATCCGCAATTAAACGGAAAAGGCTTTATCACGGCCGATTAAAATCGTTTTGTTTTGTCTCGTCCTTAGTGGTTATCGTTGACGATTTTTTCCCTGCGCCTGAACTTGTTCGTTGGCCATCAGTGGACGCAACTGAAAGAATTTCTTCACGTTAATTCATTAAAAGTATGCTTCTTCGCTTTGATCGTCTTCTGATGTTTTTGACATTTTAATTGGATTTGCAACATTTTGTGGAATTTCCTCTTCTAGTCGCTAGCAAATTGCTGCATTAGAAGCAAACACAAATTATAATTTCCAAAACAGTTGCTTATTCTTCCTTTTTTGGAGGAACTTTATGGAGGCGACTTCAGATTGTGGACGCTCACTTTAGCTCGCGCTCGTTCTTGTTTGGTGATTTTTCAAGAATGGATCGCAGTTCCACGTGTAGATATTCACACATCAGGGACATCAGGTCGATTGGTTTATTGTTAGTGGATCTTTTAGGCCGAGTAGATTCTTCAGGTGTGGTAATGAAAAAATGAAATAAACATTGTCGATAACCCAGTATGAAACGCAAGATCCATTTTCTTAAAGCAACCTCAAACCGATTCTCCAAATTCCCCACTGTTCCCAAATAAACGGGGTGACCAAAACTGGAGTCATTCGTCTGCCGAGGTTTCCTGCCCACGCATCCAATTTCAACAATTTCAAATTTATTCAACTCTATTATTCTTCTTCTTGGTGTGCCTTATTCTCTAAGGACGTTTGCGATCGCATTAGCTCATATAACTTTGTCTACTGCAGCCCAGGACAAGTCTACGGGTCCATTTCTGTAATTTTTTTTATGTTTATAATAAATATCACATTTCCTGTGAAGCCATATTTCTTTCGCGTTCTTTTAATCTTCTGGTGTAGGTACTGTTTTTTTAATTGCCTTCGTTTTTGCTACGACTCTTTTACGGTTGCCAGAAGGCGATTATGGTTAAGTAGTTGGTATGTCTACCTCTGGACTTGTTCTGGCTCATTTTATGGAATTTTTCATTCTTTGATCTCCATCGCAATTGTCCCTTAAATAGTTCTGCAAGATTTGTAACCCACATGTCCTAGAGTGTAAAGGACAAGCTTGATAAGGCGCAAAAAACATCGATGATGGATTTGAGGTGGACGTAAGCATATGACAAAAGGGTACTTAGTAGAAAAGAGAGAAAAACGTCGAACACGACCGGATTATTTACAACAAAAGCACGCAAAGACATGGTATTGTATGGTAATTTGGACTACCGCGCTCGCAAAATCCGAGATTTATACTTTTGTTTTCGGGCCGTGGGTACGTCGCGGTACTAAATCGTTTTCGAGATCAATGTTTCTGCGTTTTTCTGCTGCCCAAGCAGCTCCTGCTCTCGAAACACCGTATAGGCAAAGATTTTTGCACGTCACGAATTCATACTCTCACTAGCCAAAACCCACGCAATACAAACCAAGTTTGCTTCAGACTTAAAGGGCAAGCAAATTCCTAATCCTGGATATTGAAAAATGGTCCAGTGCAATTTGCGCCCCTACAAAACATCAGCACGTCTCCGGCAAATATTTGCCATTAATTATCTTTTTTTTGAGTCGCTTCTTTCCATGGTCCCACATAGTCCTCCTCCTCTTTTCGCGATCCCTCATGTCCCCTTCGCTTCCAGTCCGCCGCACCATCGTTCGAATTTAAATTAAAACTGAACAGCGAATTGGTGACTCATTTGCGAAATACGGAAGATGTGCTTGAAGGCTTAATTGTGCAGGACCGGGCCAACGTTTTAAAGTTTTCAGGGAGACTTTTCGGGGGTGGCACAACGAGAGCGAATCGAATTTTTTGAAACCACGAATTAACCGGCTGATGCCCAAATTGACGGATTTTTTGCCTCTCGGACGCAACCGAAGATTTCCAGAATCGAATTGCGTCTAATGAATTTTCACACACATTCTTTACCTCCCGATTTATCCGATTCCTGCGAAACTCTTTCTCTTTTGCGGAGCCGGCCCATTATCAAATTTACTGCAACGGAAAGAGTGGTCCGGGACGCAGGGGTTGGATAACTGCGAGGGCGGCGAGATCAAAGGAAACCGCCCCCCAAATCAGATCGGGGGAGGTGGGCGCCATTACAACATCTCAATGCTCATTTAGACATTCTTGGAGGCCCTGTTATATAAACGTGGCCGATTTCCCGCGTGCTTTTCTGCAAATCTCCAGTCTAGCCCTCTCGATTCGTGTTTATTCATTCGGGGGGGTGGAAAGAACATCGTTAATTTTTATACGAATGTTTTTATTTCATGGTGCAGGGGTGTTTTAGTGGCAGCTTTGGTTGTCCGAATGTCGTGGTCATCTAGTAACTGCGGAATCTGCTCGATTGACTAACGCGACCTAAATCTTGTCTTAATAAGCAAATATGGGAGAAACAGGGACTGTATAAGAATTTTGTCGCTTTGAGACTGAAAAACCATAATGGGCCATAATTTTCTTCATTTAGAACAACATTTTGATTGACTTCGATCGAGTGGAAAAACATGTGAAATTTTCAGGGACATCAATCGATTTTTCACATCAGATTTTTTTGTGCTTAAAGCTCGGTTTAGTGTAATCTGAAGTTATATTTAACAGTTGAAATTTTAGGCAACGTTTCAATTTTTCGTTGAATTTAATTGAGATGACGAAACCGTTTTAATTAACTCGGGGCACAATTATAAAAAATAATTGTGAAATATAAAATGCCATGTTAGATTCAGCATTGGTCAACTCGGTGTGGCTAAACAAAGCTAAAGGTTCGATTTTTCACACGAAGCAACACGCACAAGCAATTAGCTCAATTAGGGTTTCCCAGAGATATTTTCCTTTGATTGGCCATTTAGCGATAACTTGTAAAAATTTCATAATCTTAATAGGCGATCGCCCAACATAAAGCGGCTCTAATTATAGCCTCCTCTGAAAACTATTCGAATCTTTTCAATTACCTGCTAGATTTTAATCGCCGCCATGTTTCAAACTGGTACACGTCTGAAAGTCTTAATTATGTTGCTTCCTTTTCTGTTTACACTTAATTTGAAGACGGGAAATTTTCCAAATGTTTCACCAGATCTGATATGGCTGCGGCCCATTTATCTTTTCCTCGAGCATGAGGTAATTATGGGATTGTTTACATATACGGACAATTGCCACAATTAATGTTATTGGATTACTTAGTTTAGATTGCTTCTGTAATTTCTCCTTTTTTTTTCGCTTCTTTTAATTTATCTCTGCTTTGTGGAAGCATTTCTGCGATTGGCTGCTTTCTGGGTAATTTGCTTTTTTAATTTCAACTATTTTGTTTTCGGACACATTTCTTCCGAACACGTATTTTCTGATTTAAAGTTTATTAAATGTTAATGGTAATTATGAGCCAAATATTGAAAAGCTCTGAAAAGTGGCTTTTCCGATTCCCAAAAGCTTCCTTTTCAAACTTATTAAGACAAGGTTAAGTGAAAACGATTGTGTTGATCCAAACTCATCGACTCTATCGTTTCCGGAATATATTCGATCTTTAAGAATGTAATGCAATTAAAGCGTTTCTTAGATAGGTATGGCATTTTTCGCTCTCGTTATTGTATTTTTTGTAGTTAAATCTGTTGCCATCAAACTAATTATTTTTTTTTCGAAGATCCAATTGCTATTAACCGACGCTGCGGGAGGTAGTTTTAATCTCATAAATTAATTAGACAGTTTTTGTCTTTGTTGACTTTTCTCTTATGTATAAATTTCAAGATGTTTGAACCATCCATCAACCAAGATGAAATTTATTTTAAAATGTGTTTCTCTATTCTAATAATGAAATCTATTTGCAGTTTTTTCGACTATTAAATAAAAGGTAATAGTCAGACGATGCGGTATATCAAAGAAACGGCGAGGAAGGCACGAATCGAATAAACGTGGAAAAATTGAAGCCTGAAATGTTTTATGATTTGAGGACGCATACGATACGAAATATTAAGTAAATTCCTATTTTACTTCCTTTAATATTTGTGCTTTCGGGTTGCTTACTTAATGAATGAGGCGTTTGATACTTATTTTCCATATAGTCGACATTGAATGAAAATGTAGCATTTTAAGTCGAGGAGTATCAATTGAAACGGAAAAGCCGAAACTTCCAACGTTCAAAACGTTTTCTTGCACCTTTGACTCTTGTGGTAGGTATATTTTTGACGCTTGACCTGTTTGAGCCTTTTCAACATGTTTCACTCGCGCAACAAAAACAATTTAATACTTTGGTGAATCTGCAATTTTATTAGTATATTGACTAAGTCCAAAAAATCAAACAAGACTGTCGGTAAAATTTGCCCTATACTCTTCAAGTTAACATTAAAAACGCACTAAAAAGAACAACACGAATTTTGAATAATTTTCATGTTATTATTCCTGTTTGTGTCACGTCCCCAGCAGTGTTCATCAATAAATTAAGGAGCCGAAGGCGTCGAAAAAAACACTCCGGGCAAAACCGAATTGACAAAAAAGCGAAAACCGGATCCTGGCAAAGGACCACGTAAATGGATTAGAACGGCAAAAGGACCCAAGCAATCGGGATAATGGTCCGTGCACTTATCCAGGATTTCGGCAGGAAGAAGGATGTGTGCGGTCAGCGTCCAGGGATCGCCCTCCCTGTTTACTTTCTCCAATCGAGCGGCATTATGTGCTGGAAATGATGAGGTTTCCGCATTTTGTGATGTGTTTTGGTTTAACCTGCCAAGTCAACAACAAAAGTGAACGAATTTAGAAAATACACGCAAAATATATGGGGGCAAATAGGGAATATTTCCAATGAAACACCTTAGTCAATTACAACTCGGCACAGGCATAATCATAATAATCCGTTTTATAATAATTTGCCGATAATTATAACCTATCGGTCATAAAATGATATTTTGTAACAATATAACACGTAGCACTAAGTGGCGTTTTCATTAAATTTCAGTTTATTAATTATTAATTCTGGTTTATTTTGGCACCGAATTTATTAATGCCCCTTTTGTAAATGAGGCCCTCGTGATATTTTTGTTTAATTCAATACAAATGGGAAAACATTGATGCGATTTAAACAACAAAAGCATTCCCTGTCGATCTTTGTACATTTTTAATTGCCGTTTTGTATATTAATTTGTTTGGGCTTTGTGTGGGTTTGTGCTGGTGTAATTGAAGAGTTATATTTTTTTTCTCAATACTTTAAACTATTTGAAGGTGGGTTTTTTTCAATATCGCTCCACCAATAGAACGCATGGAGTTTCGAGTCTATAAAAATAGTGAAGGGAGATTTCCTTTTAAGCGCAAGCTTTCGGCGTAATTATAGGTCCATTTCACCAAGTTATTCATACCGGGGCCGGTAGTTATTAGACGAATTTATCATGAATCGCGTTATTAAAGGGTATATGAATGAGGGGTTGAACACCAGCAAATTGGCCCTTTCAGAAACTTAAACGTCCGGGTGAATTTTAATCGGCTTCAGATCAGATTTTCGATTGAAAGCTTCGAGTGCTTTGTTTTTGCAAATTCCTCAATGTTATTGAAAAATGAATACGCAATAATGTTTGTAAAGCTCTCGAGTTTTCCAGCTTTATCTATATTCACCCTGTACAAAAAAAAGCAGCAAATCACAGCAAAGATCAGATCAAGTTTGGACACATGCCACTTGTCCACAATACAAAGTTCCCTTCGATTGAAATCGTAGATAAGATAGCCTAAATGGCATTATTACAGAGAGAGTATATGGGCCTGATAAGGCGAATTTCTCCCTTTGAATGGACAGTGGATTATAGTGAGGGCGTTTTATAACCGTATGTTAACAAGGGCGAAATTAGGGGCAATTGCTCTACTTCAGTTGCAAAAACGGCTTTGGGTATTTGAGTTGTCCCCTGTATTTGGGTTTTTTTGCAAAATAAACTTTTGACAAGTTAGTGTCTTTCTTAGTTAAAAATTCGCATGTCGCAATGGAATATTTGGAGTTCAATTCCAACACAGAAATATTCTGTGAGGTGAACACTAATGTGTCGTTCAGTTTGCTGGTTGGAAGGTAAACGAATCTATCCTATCGTGACTGCTGCAAATAAGCCGGTCGTGTACGACACATGAAGAAGAGCAACCTCGACAGTCAAAGTCGAGCTCTATGCCGAGTTAAATATGGCATCGGAGACCGCATTTATGAATAAACATACATTTTCGATTTATTTGCCCGCCTCTGCTAGCGCGCCGGCCTTTTGCAGGAGCATTTGCGTTTCCTGCATTCGCCTTTTGTTTATTCATGCGAACGATTATCGGGGGCTTGGATGGCCCAAGTTTTCATTATCGGACTTGTCACGAATAACTTTGGGATTACAGGTTGATTTATAGTGATTACTTGTTACTTCTAACGGCCTGTTAGTGTGGCTGGTGGAAAAGGAGTATTTCATCAAACGGGCAATGGCTTTAAACATTTTAAAGTTACGCTTATATTCTTCGCTTACGCTCAATATATTTCTAAGAAAAATGTCGATTAGAAAAACAGAAAAAAAAACAAATTTGTGTCTTTTAAGCACATGTTTTCAATCACTAGATTCTCTAAGATCGTATGAAAATGAAAATGCGATTTTACCTCTATTTTAAAACAACAGCCTTGTAATAAAAAGTTGTGTAAAAATAACATGCGCTGTCCTAGATTTATTTTGAAAAGAGCAATTGGAATTCCATAAAAAAATATGTTCATAAAAATGCCAAAAAAACTGTAACATTCAAAATGTACAAAAATGCTCCATTACTTTGTCATCTACTCAAAACGCCTTGCGTTTGGTGTGGGTAATTCAAAGAAAACACATTTCCCGGCGTCTCCAAATCAAATCCTTGGACTGAACATAACTTTTACGCTTGATCCGGTAAATATTTCAGTTAGTAAAGCCGAGACAGAACGAGTCGTATAAATGTCATCTGATATCGGACTTCAAATAAGCTTTAACGTTCTTTGGATTTGAATGAGCCCATAATTCGATGCCGAACTGACAATGTAGCAAATCACAGCTAAAGGACTACTCTGTGGTTTTTATATGGATCATCGGAACGCAAATGGCTGGGCTATTGACTTAATCGGAACGAAGCTCTCTGGCTAGAAAATCCTCCACCTTGGCAAATACTGTTTCAATTCCATATTAAAACTAAGTTCCAAAACGAATTTCCTCGCCAAAAACAAATTGAATGGCTGATTTGATATTACCGGGAGATCAAAAGGAAAAATGTCGAATTCATATGCACCCCAAATCCCGATCCCCAGGGACTCTGCCAGTCCATCCCTGCCGTTCCAGAAAACGCGGCACGGTCCTTTGATATTGAAATATGCCTCTCCTTCAATATGTTGTTTTCCCGTATAATTGAGATTGGTAATGCGGTTTCCGAACGTGTGTTTACCTTCACTCATTCGTGTTTCGTTTCGGTCTGGTCTGGACAAATATGATCATGCCAAACACACGCAGAGAAAAACCATTCCGCTTTTCCTATTGGAAAACTTTCAAAAAAAATCCCTCGCCACAAAACCGGATTTCTATTCATCCGGCTTAGTGCTTTCCTCCATTTCACATCTTAAGCTCCGGCGCTTAGATCATAAAAGAACAAATCGGATTTGCATGTTGTGTGGAATCGCAGGATATGTATAACTTTCCTGGATGCTTGGTGGTACGTTTTGTGGTGGCAGCTATGAAAAATCAGTTGGGGGTTGATTGCGCTGGACGGCTGCGCTTGGGCAATGATTCCGGCCGATTCGGCCCTTCCAGATCCGCCCATGTGTTTATCAAATTATCGCCCTTTTCCCTTTGATCCTGCTGCCACTATTGGCGCAAAGAACATTGCTGTTTCCAAAATGCATTGTTGGAAAATGATACCGGGGTGGATATACTGAAAGTTGAGATTGTTTTCAATGTTACAAGTTTTAGAGACGGTAAATGAATACAAAAAATCTCAAATTGTGAAGAACTGACTGAATTAAAGGGTGCTCCAATAAGAACGAGGGCTTTGAATTGCGCCACATTTATACAACAACGAATTTTTATTGTGAAAAATTATTATCAAAGTGGTGGAAGTTTTGCAGCCACAGTTCGCAAAGTGCGTCCAATTATGGGACATCGGAATGCTCCAACTGAAGCCACAGTGAGAAAATTAATGAAAAATTTTCAGCACACTGGATCTATTAATGAAGTGAAAAGAGGAACACGCGTTCGTTCTGGTCGCGCGACTGAAAATATCGCCGCAGTACTTGCAAATGTTGAGGATAGCCCAACCACATCAAGTCGCCATAGAGCTCAGGAAATTGCTGTTTCTACAACCACTATCCAGCGAATTTTAACAAAAGATTTGAAGCTTCATGCGTGCAAAGTTGAATTGAATGATGAAATGAAATGAAGACCATGGGCAACGAAGATCCTTGGATTTGATTTTGGAACAACAATTGGACGGTAATTTTTTAACGAAAATCATCCTTAGTGATGAGGTCCATTTTCATCTTGATGGCTTCATTAATCGACAAAATTGTCGCATTTGGGGTTCCGAAAATCCACTAGTGATTCTTCAGAAACAGATGCATCCAAAAAGAGCCACCGTTTGGTGTGCATTGTGGGCTGAATGCACCATCGCACCATTTTTCTTCGAAAATGCAGTTGGTCAAGCATTAACCGTGAGTGGTGTTCTTCGTTATCGTGAAATGTTAACTAACTTTTTTGTGCCAAAATTGCAAAATATAGATCTCAACAGCATGGGGTTTCAACAGGACGGTGCAACATGCCATACAGCCAGGGACACTGTTATATTACTGCACGAGTCATTTCTTCGTCGTGTTATTTCTCGTTTTGGAGATCGGCGTTGACCGCCCAGATCATGCCATTTAACACTTTTGGACTTTTTTCTTTGAGGTTTTTTAAAGTCACAAGTTTATGTGAACAAACCAACAACGATTGAAGCCTTAAAAGATTAAATTCAGCGCGGTATCTCTGAAATACCGCAAAATTTATGCGCAACAGTGCTTGAAAATTTCCTGAAAAGAGCACGTCTGTGCCAGCAAAGCCGAGGCGGTCATTTGTCCGATGTCTTATTCCACTGATAACCTCATGATGTGTACTTCATTTTTCAATAAATGTTGCAAACTTATGCCCCAAATGTATTTGTTTTAGTTAAAATTTAAATCCGTCGTTCTCATTGGAACACGCTTTAGCCGTTATAATTTGATTCAGCTGATGTGGAACTATGTGAAATAAACTCAAGATCCCGATATATTTAACGTTTGGAAGCTAATAATGGAAATCTGCTAGATTTTGCAGTCACATCAAATCAATAAAACTCAAACACAATGTTTGGAATTCAAATTTCCATGCCCACTGAACTCATTAATTGAATAAAACTTTTCATTTTGCATTCAAGTTCAATTCACCGGAAGCTACACATACAAAGCGATTTTTCTTTTATTTTAATAAGTAACAGAAAACCCGGTGGTCATTCCCTATTCGCTGTAGTGCTGTGAGAGAAGGAATGAAGCTTCCGGAGCTAATTACAAACTGTCGGCCAGCCTTTGCAGGCGGAAACAATGCTGCCTTTCAACAGGAAAACGTGTAAGGGCGCAATGAGAACGGGTTGGGGAGCGGCAGCCCCCCTTTTTTTAAAAAATGCCCATTCGTCTTTATTTCATTCAAGGTATCAGTAAGTCGGTGAAGAGACAATCCAGCGCTTAATTTTGAAATGCCAGTAAAAATCTAGTTATACGCCTAACTAAATACTGTCGAATTTTCCCTAATGAGGAAAAGAGACAGTTAGTCAGTTGCGACGACCTTATTTAAAATGCAAATCCATCAAGGGCTCAGCTCGTTGACGACGAACACGAAAGGCGTTCAGATGAGCTTCCAAATTAGGTAACTCGGTGCCGAGATTTAAATTGGGCCCTTTAAATTTCCGCTGTCCCAAGAAGAATAAAATTTCGCTATAAGAGGTCCTTTGCTGATGCATATTCAATTTTGCTCCAGGATCTTGATCTTGATGAGTTGTAACGGAATTTATTGGCGTTTTCCAAAAAGATCATCGGGATAACTGGTGCCATTATTTGTTTAGTAAAAGCTCAATGTGAGCAAACAAAATAGATAAATTTTATCTACAGCGGGGACCATTTGCGACACTTTTTGTTACACGGAATTGTTAGTGCGTTCAAAAAGTAGCAAGGGGTTACGGGCTCTTTTTAAGTCCAACCCTGCAGGGGAAAATTAAAAAGTTGTCAATTTCCAAAACGGCCCTACATTTTGTTAGTTAAAGGAAATCTAGAAGAATGTTTTCACAATTATGTGTTACACAATAATTAGTTATGAGACATCAGCTCATTTTTTTTCAATGGGGCACTCTGTATATTTTACAGAGAGTAGAAGAGATAGCCGGCACAAGAAAATTATTTTAAAAAGTATAAACACTTTGAAAGGATATAAAAGATTCAGATTAAGGATTAAAATTACTGAAATCATCGCAAATGTTCGAAACTCCTCCGTTATTTTTGATGCACTCTTCACATCTTTTTCGAGCGGATTTTAGGGCATTCATGATTTGTAATAGTTTTCTTTCTGCAAAGGCTGTATGAATTGTTTGCTCAAGTTGTTCTCGGGATAAAATTACTTCTTTATAACTTTTACTTTGCATCCATCGATCGTTTCGGCCACCTTATCTAACGGTTTCTAAAGTGAGCATTCAAATACTCTGCAACATAAATCTGCATTTAAGCTTTCTTCTAAACAGCGGTACACCAGTTTATTTTGAAAAAAAAAAAAATTACTCCAAATCTACCTTTTTGGTGGAAGGTCGTACCATGTGGGGATTTGTAGTTCCAATGGCTGATTATGTCGATTAAGATCCGGCAACTTGCAATTCGATTTTCATCAGTCCATATTATTTTTTGTGACAAAATTCCAGTCTTCTCACATCATACCCAGGGGGCAACTATTTATTATTTGTTTTAGTTTATGTCCTATTGTGTTTTAAAGCAATAAACTCAACAAATTTTCATTTCACCATTTGTTTTTTTGATAGCACTGACAATGGAACACCCTGTACGTGCTTTCCTCGTCCTCTTCTAACTCATCCTGTATATTGCGACCGATCTGCAGTTAAAAGCGGAAAGTTGATTGCTGAACAAACGCGAATGAAACAAGAGTCCCATTGTCCGAGTCGTTGCTTTTATCTGGCTCGGCAACAAAAAATATGCAGGAGTTGAACATTGCGGCAAAATTAAACAGCTGGAAGGCTTCGCCATTATCCGTTGCCCATTCTGCAGAAAAACGGGCCATCATCATGCGCATGTAATGAGTTGTTGACTGATTAAAAAAACAATTAGGTCCGACGTGAACAGACCGCCGGCCCGGGATGTTGTGAATTTTTAATCGTCGCAAGGATTAGTCCTCTCCAGCTTTACATAATCTTCTCTCCATCATCGTAGCGGGCGCCTGTTTTTCCCCTCCTGGTAGGGAACATGCGCCTTTTCCTCCCCTTTTCCGGGTCCCCCTTTCCACCTCGACCGCCCCTCATCTGTCATCGTCATGGCAACGGTGTGTGCCTCCGGGTCTGCTATGGAAATGAATCGAGTGCATACCGAAGGTACATGTGTGTTTAAAAGTGAACAGGTACAGGTTTTCTTCTTGTTTTCCACCGGAAAATGGGTTAATTTCGTTCGGGTTTCGCATCACACCCCATCCCCCCCCATCAACATTAAGCGTCCAAAATGTTTGGATCTCATATAGCAACTTGATGACAAACATTTTTTTGCTAATATAAAGTTGATTAAGCGGTAGGGACGGGTTTTTGTGCTTGGGGTCCGTGCTTGATACTATTAAACGCAAAACGGGTTAAATGGTTGATTGAGTGTCTTCAGTATGACTTCAACAGTCAACTGTTCAGATTCGAATACTTTTGCTTCCTCAGACGACTAAATTTGCTGCTACTAAACAGCAGGCTGTTAATTCAAAGCGACTATAATAAAGTCTGGCATTGTTATATACAACACTGATGGACAAAATTAGCACACCACCTATTCATTTTCGAATAAATAATTTTTAATTTATCCCAACGTGAGGTCGCCCCAAGGTTGGGTGTTCATCACACCACCATTGGTCGATCTCTTCAGGGGATTGTTTTAGGGAATCGGAATGCAAGCATTAAGAAATCGGTTTATTACCGGAAATTAGATAAAAAATTATAACCGACCGAAATGTTAATTTCTTCCACAACGGTAAGAAGGCTCAATGAATCTGGATTGAGTGCAAAACATCCCGCAAAAGGTCCTCTCTTAACCACAAGCAAGCTAGGATTGAGAGGGCTTGAGAACACATAGATTGGGATTTGTATGGCTGGAAGAAAGTCTTGTTTACTGATGAAGTTAGAGTGGGTTTAAAATCTTCGGATGTGCGAGCTTTTATTTGGAGACCAGGAGAAAGATACAGCCAAGCATGTATGATAAGTTTTATATTGTTGAGGCGGATTGATTTTTATACAAACTTCTTGTTGGGTATTTCGCCTCAAAAATTTTTATCTTAAAAAAAGACAGAATTTCCTCACGTCTTTTATTACAGATTGATAAATAGTGCTCCTATTTCGCAATAAGAACGAATTATTTATCAAAAAGT
>NW_026019016.1:3135838-3143789 GCF_020466585.1 Dendroctonus ponderosae | reverse complement strand
TGCGACACACTTAGGCTCAAGCTGTAAGAGAAAATTCCAATTAGTAAAGAAATTAATTTGAAAAATTACCTTGACGTTTCGATAGCTATTTTCTGATCGTTATCAAAGGAACCTAAATGAACCTAAAAAAGAGTATGTTAATAAATTGTGTAACAATAGTAGGATAATACAGTATATGAATTCGCTCTGATAATTCGTCTGTGCAAATTGTCAGTTATGTGACTTTTAAAAAAAAATGTAAATTTATCGGATACTTTTGCTTCCTCGGACGACTAAATTTGCTGCTACTAAACAGTAGGCTGTTAATTCAAAGCGACTATAATGAAATCTGGCATTGTTATATACACTGATGGACTAAATTAGCACACCACCTATTCATTTTCGAATAAATATAAATTAAATAAAATAAAATAAATATGAATCAAAATTAAATTCGATAATATATATAAAATTTCTTATAATTTTTAAAAGCAGAAAATAGCTATCGAAACGTCAAGGAAATTTTTCAAATTAATTTCTTTACTAATTGGAATTTTCTCTTACAGCTTGAGCCTAAGTGTGTCGCAGGATGCCCTCTAGGTGATAGTTCTTGATTACTTTTTGATAAATAATTCGTTCTTATTGCGAAATAGGAGCACTATTTATCAATCTTTTTTAAAGACAAAAATTTTTGAGGCGAAATACCCAACAAGAAGTTTGTAAAAAAACAAGCGTGTATGGTTTCCCAACTGGCTTTTTGTGTTGCTATCTTAATAATGTTTTGGGGTGGCATTTCTTTGGAGGCCCGTACGGACCTTGTCGCGATCCCAGGAAGATCATTAACTTCCCAGAAGTACATTCTAGATATTTTAGAAAACGATGTCGTACCTTTTGCACTTCACATGGGCGACAATTTCTTGTTTATGGATGATAATGCCAGACCGCATCGAGCTCTGATCGTGCGCGAATATCTTAATGAGGTTGGCATTCAACGTTTAGTGTGGCCAGCGCATAGTCCTGACTTTAACGTGATTGAACATGTTTGGGATCAGCTCAAACGACGCATTGGACGACAAGATTCTACTACTGAGAACCCACCGGAACTGGAAAACGCGGTTCTTCAGGAATGGCACAACATTCCCCAATAATTCATTACAAAATTTTTTATGGCATACCAATACGTTTGAGGGACGTTATTCGAGCTAGATAGAGGTGGCAATACACGCTATTGAATCGGTTAAAGATCGAAGCTTTACCTGAATTTCAAAATGTATTTTTCATAAATTTTCACCGAAAATCTGATAACTAGTGAATCATGTTTTGTTTTAATTTTTGATTCGAAAACATTCTCATATTAATTTAAAAAATAATAATTTGAATTTTGTTAAAAGGGGTTATAATATTTTTTCTTTGAAACGTATGGATGGTGCGCTAATTTTGTCCATCAGTGTATTTTCAGTTTTTAAATGCACTGTTAACTGTCTTATTTAATGGGCTACTTGCAAATTATTACCCATTCATGCAATTAGCCCATTGCAAATCGCAGGTTCGATTAATCTTCCCGGGACTGAGTTCATGACAAGTGCTAAACGTGTGAAAAATCACCGGTAAATTGTACTAACGCATAAAGTGACGGGAAGATAGATGAATGAACGAAACACTAGAATGGATAGCATGATGATGAAATATTGTAACCACTTCTGTGTTGTCGTCTGCTGTTGCCAACATCGATAGGACAATCGCAACAAGATTGCTTTTTATTGTTTATGCAACAGATTCTGAAAGGATGTAGAGTAGGGATGACACAAACCAGTATTTTTCAGTCACAGGTTCCATATGTGACTGTTCCAAGCTCGTACCTGTTCCAAGTATCTGTGATTTTTAAGCACATGTTATTTTGGCCCATGATAAATATTGGTTTGTACCTGTAACCGGGCTGAAGCGTATTTTGAGTCCAGTCAAATTCCACTTTAAAAGGCCTGTTTCGGGCACTAAAAATATGATGGTAAAAGTTTATTGGAAGTTGTTCGGAAGGAAGGAAAGAATATTGAGACAATGGTTTGTGCTCGATTTCCGGCTGTGGAACATTGTTTATAAACAATTATTTATAAATAATTAACAAAAGTGCAAAAGCCCGTTTTTTGTGCATAATTGTCGAACCGTTGATGCTATTGAAAAAAAGTTTTATCCTTTTTTTCAAGTACTAAAAATACCTATGATATACTACATTAAAATCCGTTCATTAGTTTAATCAAAAATCGAAAAAAAAAACGTCGATTTCAGCGTTTTGGTTAATTTTCAATAATTAATTTAGTTTTGTTTCACGAAAATGGTACCATAACTTTCTCTGATTAGTCATTAATGAAATTTTCATTTACTGTACGTTGTAGTATAACTATTTACGAGTAAAATACAGTCTCAGAGAAGTCTCTCCGACGTCTCACGAAAAATGTATTTAGAATGTGGCAAGAGCCCTTTTTACATAACAAATAGGAATGAACAAAAAGTTATGAATATTTGGAACTAAAATTTATACCACTTATAAAGTATACAAACACCTTCAAAAAAAGTTGTAGTGAGATTTTTTGAAGCAAAACCAAATTAATTATAACAAAATTTACTTTCATCTATTTAGTACCCCGTAAAAATATAATCTAATCCGACTGCACTAATTGTTCCATTGAAGAATATCCACGCCACTTCCTAGTGATTTGGTGCGAATTTGCTGGGTCCTCAATAAATTATGACCGAAGACCGAATGCCTTTTGTTCCTTTATGTATGCAAGGGCTCATGGTCAAAAAAAAGTCATAACATTTTTTATGAGTAACGTTTTACCATTTTATCGAAACTTTATTTGAACACAAAAAAAGGTGACCACATTTTTTATCTTTCCCACTTAAGGGCAGTAAAATGTGAAAAATCTTCTATTTTCATGCTAATCACTGATTACAATTCATTTTATCGCTTAATTGAAAATTGGCAATTTAATATTTTAGCTATGTTTGATATAAACAAATATTGAAACATGTCCAGACCAGGTAAATAGCGCCTATACAAATTTAAATGTAGTTCGTCCACTACTCCACTGGGCAGATGCAACAAATGCTATTTTATTTCAGAAGCACTGCTATTGGTCGAAAAAGATCAACTTTCAAGGGCAAGGAACAGTCGAATTCCAACAAAATTCCGAAAACACAGTCAGTCAGTCACAGCCTGTGACTCACCTGGCTTGGTCACATTAAAGAAAATATCGGAGACGGCTGTTACTGCTGTTCCCAATATTTTATGTTCATTGAATATATTGCTATTTGCCGAATCATGGCTGCGTGGATTCGAAATTCATCGGGTCCCACGTCCCACTCCCATACATACAAAACCTTACCACTTCACGAGAATAAAATATCTCCTTTCACTAAAACTCAGGCCAATTGACAACGCCGCGGAGAATCAAAAGGCACAAAAGCAGGTATTTGCCTTTTTGCTTTGTTGAAAATATCGAAATACCATGTTGTACTGGTCCTGACCAGCATCGTAGGAGAGCCCTGTTATTTCAAATCACATGTTATTTTAAATATCGGTCACAGGTACCGACTGTTCCAAAATACCTGTGACAAGTATTTCGTGTTATCCCTAATGTAGAGGGTGAATGCTTAAACGACTGTAACACTCGGAGTAGATCTGTTATTAAATTGTGGTTCTCTGTTGTTTTCAGGCCAGCAAAATGGGATTGGCACCCGGCAGTCACCTGCCGGCGTACTTTTGCCACAACGGAGACCCCCTCTCGCAGCCACCACCCGCCCATATGGGAATACCTCCCTACCAGCTGGATGGAAAGGGCAGCGCCGCCATGGGTGAGTATGGAAGCCAGCCGCCCCCGCAGCCCCACCGGCCGTTTAGTCCAAACGACTGGAGACGATTGGGGCCACTGCTCGCCGCCACAGGTACCACCACACATGCTCTGAGTCAGCCCCTGCGATCAGATTATTGCCATTCTACTGTTTCACTGTTTCTTTCATGGTGGTATGAGCTTTTAAATGGGTGTAGAGTAATCAGTGCCAATCGCAAACCTTTCAAAAAACGCTCTCCAGTTTGACCAAAAAGTAGACTAATTCGATCTCAAGTTGTCGTTTTTCCAATTTTACTCCCAAACGTGCAATTTCCCGAACTATTCGCAGGTTCATAAGGATTATCGCACCAAAGTGCGACAGATGCTGATTAAATTTTTATGGCAAGTGGTTGAGTTGTCGAGAGAAAATTATGTAGTCAATTTTTGTCAATTTATTTTCGTTTTTCTATATGTCGCAAAATTGAGATCAACGGTTGATTGATGGGCACTCGGAAATATTTTCCTAAAAAACTCTACAGGGTGTCTCACGGTCAGCGTCCAGTCGAATCTTTCGGGAAGTAATGCGATTTGAATCCCGCAAGTCTTAATCATCCAGCTGGGTCCAGGACTAAGAGAGTTATTAAGAGAAAAACGTCTTCCGCAAAAAATATTTTTTTCGAATATTTGGGTTTTCGATCTCCGATCGAATGCCCTGGAATTTTCTTAACAATGCCAACATTGATATTATGTTACTTTTGCTAAATTTCAAATTTCCACCGGAGGCCAGTATTAAGAGAAATACGCGAAAAATTTTCACTAAAGCAAAATGCTATTAAACTCAAATACAATTTTCAAAAACCTTCCAGAAAACATTTTGAGAAAAAACAAAACACTTTGAACAATGCCATTTTCACAGGATTAGTTTTTCAAAAAAATAAAGAAAAATTGGAGACATTTCAAGAACGGTTGAGTATAAACTATGATTTGATGATGAAATAAAATATGAAAACTGTTTTTTATATAAATTCCAAAAACTTATGCAAATACCACCCATTAAATGAATTAGCAATGTATCATCGTATTCAAATTAATGAAGATTTTCCAGTTTTTTTTGACATAGAATAAAAATTGTAATTTTTCGACTTTGCTATATTTAGATTTCTTTTTCGGAAAATTAATTATCGAGCACAATAATATGAATTTTGCAGCTGAGATTTTCAGTTCCACTCTTTTATCTTTGAAACTGTCATATCCAAATTTGCAGGATTTAAATCGCATTACTTGCCGAAATATTCTAATGGACGCTGACCGTGACACACCCTGTATTTTATACCCATTTTTACGTGTCAATACGTTTCAGATTTGTTTTTTAAATCAACCAAGCATTTTGAAAGGTCCTGGATGATACGATCTGATGAAATATACCCATTTGAAAGTGAAAATTTGACAAAAATTAATTTTTAATAAAATAAGGGCTTTTATTGGACACGCTAAATGTAGTGGTGGAGGGCAGACGCTATTTTGCATGTGAGCTTGTGAGGTTTATGGAATGGGATTCAGAAGCGCGTTCGACTAATGTACTTCCCTTAGAACATGAAATTCTTATTCGTTCACGAAGCTCTATATTGCTGTGTGTTGACTTGGCTAGTCTTCTACAATAATTAATAATGTTAAGAGTTGCCTATTCATACCTGCAAGATTTAAAAAATTGGTTCCGTTTCTTCAGAGAATGTGTCTTTTTGGTTAATTCTTGTCGTTTGCAACAGTAAGACTGTTCTTATTTCTTTTAACGCTTTTATTAGACATATTCAAGCTGTGACAACGTTATTCTGGTCCGTTTTTACTCTGAATAGATTTGCCAAAACGTACAACAGCAAAGTACAAAATGAGTGTATAATTCAAACTTTTAGTTTGTGGATAAAGCAGTAAAATAGTAAAAATTTGTCCTAGATTGAAATAAATTTTTACCGATTTTGACGTTTTTGCGAGAAACAGTTTGAGTAATGAATATTGATAGTGGACAAGCGTGTGTCTGAAAATCACTTTCTTCGAAAAGTGATGAGTTTTCAGGGTTGATTATTCCCCAGAGGGCAATATTTACCTGAATTTGCCGTAAAATTCCTGGTATTTATAGACTGGCTATTCAACCCCCCTAATAACAGGCATTGGGGAAACTTGTTAATAGCGAACATTATTGGCTTTATTTCGCTGCAATTTTCTTCCTGCACCCACATTACTTGGGGGCCAAGTAATGTGCATTTGCGGACCTGCTTTTTAATGACGAGAGGGACCTGAGCCTATAAAAGTTTTAACAACAAATGCCTTCCAGGCACTTACCTGCCAAATTACGGCTTTTAGCGACCGTCTCCGTCAATATCGAGCCGCCCACAATTTTCTAAATACCATACACTTTTCCGTCTCGATACGATGTCATAATGTTTTGCATGCGTGACAAAAAGTTGGCCAATACCCCTATCGATTTGAGGCAATGTTTGATTTTTCCCTGTTCCCTATCCATCCCGTGCAATTAACAGTTATTCCAGGGAATGTGAATGGTACAATTGTTAAAATGCACGCGCCAAACCGAATCGAGAGCGGTCGTAACGACGGATCAATGGCAATTATATTTCGGTTTTTCTGCAACAATGACAAAAAGTCCTCTAATTATCGGGGAAACCCCGCGCGGACCGCCACGTGCCACGTGGTAAACCCGTCCAATTTGTCTGGTTCGAGGGTTGAGCGAAAGGGTTGCCGCTTCAGCAATTGTAGGGCGATTCGTTTGCGGCACTTGTAGGTTTTTCACATGGATTATAAAACGAGCAAAGCGGTCAAAATATTGTGAGGATGCCTTTAGTTTTTTAAACATTTCACAGCGCAATTCACTAAACCAATGCCCTCAAGTCCAAGAAGTAATTCCGAGTATCAACAAGAACAGTCATAAAGGAAAGTAATTCAGGAAACGAAGGTCTAACCATATTGATGATCCAAAAATTACCAAATTTTAGTAGTTGCCAAAACTCAACATTCTTAAAGTAAAATATACTAAACAACTGAAAAATTGTACCAGAAACTGTACCAGAAGAAACAGACTACAAAAAACAATAGGAAAACATACCAACTTGGCTTCAAACCCAGGTTTCTTGGTTTCAATTGGTTATCTTAACTTCAATTGGTTTTCTTAACAAATAATCTACAGTTTTAAATGGACATAAATCAGCAAGTCTTTTCAGGGACATTAACAAGGGTTATATTTTTTATTTTTTTCTCAAACTTCACACACGAAAATACGTAATACACAGTTTCAAGGGCCTACTAGACAACAGACGTTTCTGAGACTGCAGAATGAGCAGGCGACACAGCAATGATCGCACCTGAGAAAAACAACATTTTGCCGGAGCAGGCAATCGGGCTTCTTTTGCCAATAAAGACTCTACTGCAACTTTTACAACCACAACCGAGCTAAACAGGAAAATAAGTGTACGATAGTAAAGATTGGAGTATTTATATACAGGGTTATTCACGCTATACGGCACGGACGTTTGCGGCTAGCCCGTTTGTTTTTTGCAAAGTATTATATGATGAATCTACAGACGCCTATCCGTATTCCACCCCACACATTAACTGACCACCTATTTTGATTTTTCATGACCCTGTATGCACGCGGATTCGTATCAGAATAATAATGAAAGTTGTGTCTACTGACGAGACCATTGTTATGAATAGTACATTCATCACTAAATAACACATTTTCGAAAAACTTTTCATTTTCTGCCACTTTATCTAACACCCACATGCAAAACTCAGTTCGGTTTTCCAAATTATTTCCATAAAGTTCTTGGCAAAGCTGAATTTTATAAGGATACAAGTTATGCTTTTTGGTAATTCTGGAAATACTTGATTGACTAATGTTAGTACTTTTGGATATTAGATTTTGACTAACATTAGGATTTTCGATAACTGAACCAATTACCTCGAAAACAGTTTCTTCATCTTCAGTCACCGATTTCCGTGTAATGGTTTTTTTTATAATTGACACTCCCAGTTTCTTCAAATTGGTGTATTAAGCGCTTAAAAACTGTTGGCTTAGGATCATTTCTTTCAGGAAACTTTTGAGCATAAACTCGAGAAGCCAATAAACAATTTTT
>NW_026019016.1:3046059-3135756 GCF_020466585.1 Dendroctonus ponderosae | reverse complement strand
ACAAAAAACAATACCACTCTAGCTATCAAAAAGAGACTTTGCAGTCTAAACTGACAAATAAAATAAATGATTTGACATGTGTAAATGGCATAGGCCACTTAGATACATTGGAACCTTAAATTAAACAACACCAAATGGTGCACAGAACGACTATTTGACGTATTTTGTAAAAGGGCAAAATCTTAGCTATTAACATCCTAATACCATTCGATAGGTAATTAAAAATTGCATTTTCTGGTAAGTTAAAAAATATGGGGTTGTATTTAATTTAATCAAGTTAGAGCCACTTAAAGTTCTTATTTGATTAGTTTAAATTTGTGGACACCCTGTATAACATGGTAAGTTTATTATCATTGGGATATAAAATAGTATATCTTGTTACACTCCACTATAAATTACGCTTACATAACTTAAATACTTCTAAAGTATTTGATACGTGAAAATTAGATTAGATTTTGTTTAAATTCGTATTATTTAAAAAACCTTAAGAGTTAGGTATAACCTTATTAAAAGAGACACTTATTTTGTTCAGCGAATCCAAAAATGCAATAATATACAGGACGTTCCATTTAAAAAAACGCAACTTTGATACCTTTAGAGCCTTTGGGATACCCTGTACATTACAAAAATATTTTTAAAACGTGCGCTCGGTAGGCGTCGGACAATTCATAAAATAATACTTTTTAAAAATCAAACGGTTTAGCAGCAAACGTCCGTACCGTATAGCGTGAATAACCCTGTATATAGTATATATTGGAGTATAATATATAGTTTAATTTTATCTTTTATTTATAAACTTTTTTAGCTAACAAACCACATACATGTAAACGCAAGAACAGAAAGACCATTTTAGTCGAAAGCGTTTTTCGAAAGAAATAAAGATTATTTTTATATGAATAAATAAATAAATAATTTCTCCTAGACTTCTTGTGTCTAGAAGCTCTCTAAACGGGGTGAAAAGTACACCTCTATATTAATATGCTACAGATAGATATTCAACGGTTTATCCTTGCACGACGAATACCGAAATAAGGACAATTTGAAAACGAGCCGGAGGATCAAAAAGATCTTTTGCTAAATTGGACCAATCTTGAGAAAACAGGTATCCGCAAGTGGCTGCATTATCCTAATTATGACGTTCATTTACATAGGACCGCCTGTTCTTCAAAGGGCGGCGAAAAGTGTTTCCCTAATACGCGAAAACGAGCGCTGCTGCGTTCGTCCGCCGCTCACCGAACCTAATTTTCCTCTGTTCCCTGTTCCAGAATGTTTCTTTAGTTTTTCCCGTTGTTGATTTTTCTTTGCCGCGTTCCCTGCCGGGCCTAATAGGGCATATTATTTATTTTCGAGTAATGGCCCCGAACCAAACCGGTAGATGGATGGGTCGGGACAGTGTGTCTGTTTGACTTCAATTTCTAATTACCAACGGTGTGTGTCTAGTAATACTTTGATCAGTCAGAACTGCCGGTAATTAATTAGGTTTGATGAAAATATACCAATTTTGTAAAATCCAGTTCATTTGACAAAGGCCAGAGCGAAATTGCGGGTGAGGTATTAATTATAAGTGTCGTCCATATACAAAACTTGAAACAATGACTCCGGAAAACTTGAAAGGAAAATCAATTAAAACCCACATACCGATTTAAATCAGATATGGCGTCCGTTATTCGTGTTCACGATGTTGGAAAATGTGTGCCTGGAATAAAGGCGAGGGATGATATTACTCCACGCCTGAATCTCTCAACCCTCTCCCAAAATGACAATTACATGCGGATTTGCCGGAGTTTTATTCTAATGGCGAGCGAGGCTCCTTTATTACATTTGTCATTTGATAGTGCCCGTTTTAGGTGACTTTTCATTGGAATCAGACTCTCCTATTTATTTTCTTTGAATTTGCTGCCTTTCGACTGGCATCAATCACGTTTATTGGTTTGGTGCGCCCAAGAAACGGATTTTCGACTGCAGTCAATAATAAGTGAGTGACTGTGGTTGTAATTCAGCTTTTTTTCTGCATCGAGCAACGGTCGAACGCGATTATAAAAACCAATGAACTGACAAGTGTACTACCAGAAAGCACAGAACGGCCGATCAAAACGGGATAATGATCAATTAAATTACAAAGTCTATACTACCCAATTACGATTTCCTGTGGTCAGATTGCTGTTAATCGGCCTTAAATCGAATTATGCACAATTGTCATGTACCTCTTGCATTCTTTCGCAGCAGTAAATGCACACTTAATTCAAGAAAAAAACTTGAAAAATCGCAATATAATTGAATCGGTCGAGCCCGAAAGCAGAGAGTGATTCATAAGCCTAAAAGCTTTATTATCCCAGGTTGACCACATCGTTCCATCTTCCGGAATATTCCTTTTAGGGCTATTACTGGAAATCAGGCCTCAATGAGACCTTTGTAGAACTTTGCTGCTATGAAACACCTTGTATAAGGAGTTGCTATGGGTCAGACGGAGTTCAGAATAGTAGGTATAGCTCAGATGCGCCTTCAGATTGTCTGTTACTAATTTTTGATTGTGCTATTAAGTTTATAGTTCAAATTTCTTCGTTCCATGTGCTATTTGAAATTATTTACCGTGGACTGAATAATATTTTATTGCAAAGAGCGCACTAGCAATTGTTTTGTTTCGAATCTTTTGAATTCCATAGTTATGGATCTGCATTTAAATTATAGGAGTATAAGATCAGTTCGCAGCTATCAAACTGCCGAACAATATTATTCATTACTATAATGTGACTGTACATTATGTTTATAGTGAGATTATAATATTATCTAACTCCAAATTAGTTATTAGTTTTAAGTTTATTTATTCGTACTAATAAACCAATCGCCTTCTTCATTAACCAAGTTCCATCTTCCATTTAGTGTGTCGTTTAGGTAGCGTTTCGATAGCTGGACCTAACGGCAGTTAGGCCTGTTTCTTCTGCATATAAAATGGAACAATAAAGAACAGTTTTACTGCATCACACTTGTTTTTTTCTTCACTCAACTGACCAAATGCAAGAGCGCTCCAGCAGCGCCAAAAAGTTGAAAACACTTTGCATAATTGTGGGTGACAGTTGGGGCAACGAAAATCAGCACGGAACGATCTAAGAAAGTTATATTCACAACTTGAAAACGGTAGAGTCAAATTTTAAAAATATCTTAAAAATCTTTGTGAATACGGCCTGTAAACACTGTGCTGCCGTCTGAACTGATTAAGACGATTGTGGCTTCCTCTATAGTAAATAACTACAACTAATTATCGAAAGCAGTGCCCTCTGTAGTGAAAATGTGGAACTAAAAACGACAAAAGCGCCCTCTGAAGTGAATACGTCGAACTAAAAGCGACAAAGCGTCCTCTGACGTGAATAAGTCAAACTGAAATCGTCAAAAGCGCCCTCTGAAGTGAATACGTCGAACTAAAATCGACAAAGCGCCCTCTGAAGTGAATAAGTCGTACTAAAAGCTACAAAGCGCCCTCTGACGTGAATAAGTCAAACTAAAGTCGACAAAAGCGCCCTCTGAAGTGAATACATCGAACTAAAATCGACAAAGCGCCCTCTGACGTGAATAAGTCAAACTAAAATCGACAAAAGCGCCCTCTGAAGTGAATAAGTCGAATTAAAAACGACAAAGCGCCCTCTGAAGTAAATACGTCGAACTGAAATCGACAAAAGCGCCCTCCGAAGTGAATAAGGCGAACTAAAAGCGACAAAGCGCCCTCTGACGTGAATAAGTCAAACTAAAATCGACAGAAGCGCCCTCTGACGTGAATAAGTTAAAGTAAGATCTAGGAAAGCGCTCTCTGAAGTGAATAAGTCGAACTAAAATCGACAGAAGCGTCCTCTGCAGTGAATAAGTCGGACTACAATCAATCGGTTTTTAGTTCGACTTATTCACTTCAGAGAGCGCTTTCCTAGATTTTACTTTAACTTATTCACGTCAGAGGGCGCTTCTGTCGATTTTAGTTTGACTTATTCACGTCAGAGGGCGCTTTGTCGCTTTTAGTTCGCCTTATTCACTTCGGAGGGCGCTTTTGTCGATTTCAGTTCGACGTATTTACTTCAGAGGGCGCTTTGTCGTTTTTAGTACGACTTATTCACTTCAGAGGGCGCTGCTTTCGATAATTAGTTTGATTTATTCACTATAGGGCGCCGTTGTAAAATTTAGTTCGACGGATTCACTACAGACGGGGCTACATATGTTAGTAGTTGGATGTATTCACCTCAGAGGTCGTTTGTCAATCATCAAGTTAGTTCATGTTATCCACCAAAGAGGGCGCTTGTCTCTTTTTTTCGGGTATAAGTTCTCTATATTCACTACAGAGAGTGCTCAATCGCTGTTATCTGTTTTCTTAATAAAAATAAATAAATATACACACTTTAATATTTATTTATTTAATACATTCATACACTTTTTCCTAGAAGGACAGGGTGAAATATTATGATACTACTGATATTAGTACAATACGCAGATTGCATCACAAATCCCAAGAGCAAATCACAATCTTCTGAAAGCATTCAGTTCCACTTGTCCCTTTTTTTACTTTCAAAAATATTCAGATTTGCGTGTTGAGATCAATCTTTAAGTTATCTTTTGCCGTAAAAGACAATTTCGTATTAATCATTGAGTCAATTGATTAATTTAAATTAACTAATTTAGAGTAAAACATTTAATGAATTAATAATTGTTTAAAATATTCATCTCTCACTTTCATACAATGAAAAAAACGATGTTCAGCCTTTGAACAAAAATTGTGGAGAATTTCTGGAGCAACCAAGCGTTTTTCTTGTTGAAAATTGAATGAAATTAGAAACGCTGGCTGAGCTTTTACTTGGTGGACAAATCTGTTGATTGAGAACATTGAAAGTACAAAAATCTCATGCCGTTCAGTCGCAATTCCCTGACGAACTTGCGATTTATTCAAGAATCCCTCAAATTCTTACCAATGTTTGTCCAAAACATTACACATACAACGTTTTTATTATTATATTTATATTATTATATGAAAGTGAGTTAAAACGGTTAACTGCATGATTAAAGCAAAAGTAGTCGTCACTCAGCGGATAGTGCGCCATTAGGCAAAGGTTTCAATTTGACTTAATTATTAGTTAGTTAAAGAGGATTCAAAGTTTTCTCTATATCTATAAACAATAAGAATAGTAAACAACAGTAAAAGTGCAATTTTCCATTTGCCAAGTTTCCTTAGGACTTTTTCTAGTAGTTGTAGTCCATGTGGAGATATAATATTTCCCCATCTTGCGACATTAAGTAATGGCTTTGATTTCTGTTTTTTTTTGTGGAAATATTTGCGAAAAATTACCAGAGATATATAACCTACAGAACGCAAACTTTGTTTCTAACGAATCTAATTAAGTAACGAGGATGTCGCTTTATGTTTCTGTTGTAAAACATATTTTTGAACGCTGCTGTTCGCGAATATTAAGTTTCTATCTCGGACAATTTGTAATGAAGAAGGAAAATCGGCGGCTTGCACTTGTTTTGGTGCTGATCATACGACGAAAACATCGAAGATCCAGAAGATCCAGTCTGAAGGCTCGACTGGAAAATAAATGAAATATTGTAAATAAATTATACTAGTGAAATTGAGTTGAAAGGTGCTCTGTGCCTTGTATAGTAATTTAATTACGAGAACAAAGGATCTCAAAACCAACTGTCAGAATAAAACTGGTAAAAATCAAGCATACTTTAAACAAATTTGAAAAACAACTCTCTAAAAGAACCAAGTTGATATTACCAACTGTCTTGTCGTTTATTTAACTAAAATGTCTGTCCCCTCTAAATATGGCCCGTATTTTAAATTATTTACCCTTTCCAGTTTTATCTGTTCTGTTATGAAATCGTTCCAATATAGTAACTAATAGGGCTTGGAGCGTCCAAATAATGGAAACTGGCGATATATAAATTCACTAAGATTTGTGTCTTTTAATAGAGGTTGCTGCACAAAAGAAATTAGTCCTGCCTGTTTTCACGCCATAAAGATCCACTACGAGCAAATTATATAGAAGAAAAAAAACATTAAAATTAGTTGATTAATGCCTGGTTGAACTTAATAAATTCGATTATTTTGCAGTTATCTCGTTTCATTCACATCCAAGTCGCAGGGGCGATTTTGATGAAATTAATATCACACTTTTAAAACACCATTATTGCCTCTTTCATTCTCACATCTAGTCGTGGCGATTTAAAGGGCTTCGACATCAGACATTGTTCACATCAAAATAATCGTGAATATAATTTCCATTTTTTTTTAATTTGCTGCTAAACAGTAAGTTTATGAAACCATAGGACTTAAAAAATTGTATTTATCTTTATATTTTTCGAAAGTGTGTTGTCTTCGGTTGAAATTGCAGAATCGCCCAAAACGTTTCATTTCGTCCACGATACACAGAAACAGGTGTATCGTGATATGGGAGGCGTCGTTCTTAAAATTACAAACGTTTTAATAACTATTTTAAACTTTTACGTTTTACGTTCAAGATATGAAAAAATGGCAATGATGGAGAAAATACCCTCACTCCAGTTTACTTATTATTCTTATATGTGTTTAACTTCGTCTATTGGATTCTGTAAAAATTGAACAGTATTAATTTATGTTTCCATGTACACCTGATTCGGTTTCAGTTACGGTGTACTTTGGTTTCTAATTGTATGTTTTCTCACAACGTGAATCGTTGCGCATTTAAAACGGTCCATTTTTCTTATCATATATATTCACGTGCTAAGGACATATTTAACATTATGGACAATATTAAAGTCTTGCATTTTTTGCAAGACCACCGCAGGCTCGCTTATCACTATTTCATAAAGCGATCACTTATGAGTAGATGGTTATGAGCTAGTTAAATATCGGTCAATATACATGTATAAAAGCAGTCGTATTCAATGCAGCGGCGTATACGCCTTTTGATTACCATTCACTTTACGTAGGTATACGTGTTTTAGATGAATATTTATTTCAAAAGCGGCGTATTCTTGACTAAACCTGAGTTGATTGTTTAGTAGGACCTCTTGAGAAATTTCCACTTACAAAGAAATTGAAGAAGTGTTTAAAGTTCGCACATAAAATAGTATGTGTGTATCTAGGAATACGCGAAGTAAAGTGCTCAAAACCGTATTCGGAGCCGAATGCAAACCACCCCCGGTGAAAAATTAAAGTTTAATCAAAGTGCATTTAAGAACATGTATTCTGCGGACCCTTCCGATCGAACTAATCTCGAAAATTGATGATGCAAACCTTTCACCGAGTCGATTTCGAGCCCCATTCGTGGACAAAAGCGGAACTCCCGATACACATCCCGATTGATATCAGTTTTCCGGGGTTGTATACAAATTTGGGGGCGATGGGCCCCAACACAAAAGCCTCCTTACACCGCGTTGCCTTTGAATGGAAACTTGTTGATCTGAGCAATGTAGATATTGACATGTTCACAATGACAGCCTCGGACTTGGGACGCATTTATTAATATGTCGGCAATTACATTAGCGGAACTCTAATATGCCATGCGGCTCAACACAATGAAAGACGAGCATGTCTTTTTAATAACTTTCGGATTATGATGGGATTTCGCTAAAGAGCGATGCTCATTTTGGAGCTGAGCAGGTTATCAATTAAATCTGAGCGTCTGTTTGGATTTGGTCTCAATATCGAAAATACTTTTTAATTGAAGTAGAAAAGTAGTTTTTTATACTGTTTTATTACTTTAGTAGCAAAGTAGGAAAAATTTTGAAATTCTATCTGTATAATCTTGTGGCTGCTCTTCATTAACGGTATTAGAAAAGTATTAACGGAACGAGTGGAATTGGAAGGGCGTTTGCTGGTCATTAAAACCGCATAAGTGCAAACGGACCTCGTGGTGCGCCTACAACGACGCCCTTATTTGCGCCCAACGTTCCGTATATAATTTGACGCAGGAGAATTTTGGCTCGTTTTAACAATTGCTGAATTTAATTGATAAGCTCAGACATTAATTGTTCAAACAACAATAAAATCCTGCAGTTAAGCGAGAGCAACAAATCCTAGTTGGTATTCAATACATTAAATGTTTCTTTGGTTATTTATGGCCTTACAGTCGTTTAGAGGTAGGCTACGTTTAGAGGTTAGCTCACGCCAAATAAGCTGTATTTTAGATGATTTACATCGCATTTCCGTTTTAATTGCTAATAATAAATTATTTTCATAGCCGGCATAGTGTTTATAGGGGTGCACTGTCAGTTTTTATTGGACTTTAGCTGGTCAACCACATTAACTTACTGAAGATTCATATAACTCCAATTTTAAATGCTAGTTTTCTTTGGTTTATTTAGCGAAAAGCAAGCTTCTTTAGGCCGGGTTCAGACCTAACGAAAGCGAGCGCGAAGCCCCGGAAGTTTGTCGTCGAAAAATCTACCATGGATGGAAGATTTTTCGACGGCACAATAAATGGAACCTTGCCACAGTTTGGACGACTATTTACCTTTGCGTGTACTGAAAACATGCAGATTGGAAACGCGTGGGCTTTCAGTGGAGACCACGATCGAAAGAACAGCCGCTGCAAGCACTTTGCAGCCGCGTTCGCGTCACTGCTTTGTTGCGCTCGTCGGGACGCGGCATTAGCAAGTGTATAGGTAAAGGGTTGAAATTGAAGCTTTTTATTGTCTCGATTTTGTTTCAACTGTTTTTTTTACTTGCACTTCTTTCAGTTCTCACTTATTTGTTTTACGACTATCATCATACCTTTCGTTTGTTGAGTAAAAATTATACAATACTTGAAGTATTCAAATTCGGGGATCGATTATTTACTAGAGACTTTTCTATAAAAATTTATCCGTTATTAACGTTTTCCAATCACATTTCCGTAGCGAAAATCTGACCATCCAGATGAAGCGGTCTTAGTACTGCCCACTTGAAATAACAATTTTAGCTACATTTTCAATCAGAAAAACAAATTTATAAAATATTCTAGAAGGTGAACGCGGTCATTGAAGCTCGAAGTAGAGCTATTTCTTTTGCCCTTTTCATCGCCTTCATATTTTCAATTTTTTTTATTGCTGGTACGTTTTTTGATAAATCGGTATGTCGCCCGATAAGTTTCAGTGTTTGTGCACAATTCGCCGTTAAAGCTTTTACTACCGAAATAAAATTTAGTACATTTGACCGTGGCAGCGAAAGCCGATAATACATATACGATTCCGAAAAATGAGTAGAACTCATCAAAGTTTGGTGGAGCCCTGGAAGTCCAGGGCTCGCAGATTATGGCGACTCTTCAGACCTTTACATTTCATGTTCTCAGGTTAGCCACTTGCATTGTCTCGTCAATTTACCGTTGTTCTTAAGCCTGGCAATAGCTTCAAATTATTTTGCGTGGTATAACGATTTGTTAAATGTTTTTTATTTTCAGGACTCACTCGCCCCACAATGTATTCATTTCCAACTGGTCAGTATCCGTACCCCATGCTTAGTCCGGAAATGTCAGCACAAGTGGCCACATGGTAAGCGTATTTTTACTTATTTACCTCGCTAGTTCCGTCAACCATACAAATAAGAACAGTACGGTTTCAGAGGACAGCTATCTAAGAGTGTAACTCCTTATTACCACTTATCTGGGTCCAAATACTTTTCTAAACATTTTGCATTACACCCTCTCTTATTTATTAATTTTTAAAACTTAAATCGTATTCCCACGGTTAAATGTAAATTAGTGCTGCATTCACTCAAGAGACACTGTTTAATGCAATAAGTGACTAACTAGAAATTATCCAATTCGCATTTAGAATGTTTTTGATCGATTTTTCGCGCATGTATTCTATTCAAATCGAGAGCAAATCAAGCTGAATGTACTGTATTTAAAACAGTTCCACTGCCAGTTCCTCTTCGAAAAAGTGATTTACATACAAAATGTATCTTCCAAGAATAGCGTCTATTAAGCGGTGAACAACAACCATCATTAGAACAATTAACTTTTTAAAATTCAGTGGTTTAAAAAATAATTCTCCATTACTTACTTAATTTAAATTGAAAACAAGAAATCGAAGGCACGTTAATGTAAAGTGTATTTTATTGTGTACATCTTTAGAATATCGTATTTTCTAAAAAAATAGCTGTGCAATTAATGATTAGCATATCACTAGCCAACAATTGCATGCATACTATCTACTTCTATTGTGAATTAAAACCGAGCAATATTAGGGATTATTAGGGATTATTTATTGTCCATTACAGGGGTGACGATTGAGGGGTGAATACATTTGTTCAAAGAATCAATTTAACACTATTATAGTAATCAAGTGGATTTACTAGCGCCGAGGGATGGGTTAGTGAATCGGTCGTTTAACCTAGCTGGGTTATGAAAAAAGTATGAGTACTGGATGGAGGTTTTCAAAAAGTAACTACTCCTTACTCGAAGAGGCTCAAAGGCAAAGAATAATTGGATTACTTTAAGTACTTGTGCCGTATTCGGATTCGGATCTGATCTATAATCTAATAATGAATTAAAATATCTTCGCAATCTTACTGTTTATAAATCAACTTATTTCAGGACTCTGCGAAGAGACATTGGATCAATATTTAAAGTGTTTACTGGAAACTGTTTAGCGATATTTATTTACTACTTGAAGTTTCACTGTTTACAAATGTGCATAAAAACATATATTTTTAATATGACTAATCGTCTTAGTATTGTTGCTTTCTTAGGACTAAACTCTATTGATGATTCTCGGCTCTAATTATTAAAGTCTAAAGAGGCCATTGAAGGCCTACGAGACGCCTAGAAACATTTTCGGTCAATAGAGAACATGTTTTTCTCCAAAGTTTCAGTTTTGCACATGTCGAATAAATATTTTCTTCTTATAACCTTCACTTAGAAGAATTTCAGTTCTCAACAGATGCACACCTGTGTCACCACTTTAAATACACAATAAAGTAAAAAATCTCCACACAAAATGTTCTTTTCGAGTAGAAAAGCAAGATCAAGATCAATTTTGCTAATCACTACTTTAAACGATCGTTCGAAATTGAAAAAATTCCAAATTTCCAAAATTAAAAAAAAAGCCAAAATAAAGTACATATCTGGGCCCTCAATATTTACTCAACCTTATTTTAAATCGGTAAAAACTCTAGTTAACGTGTGCCCGTTGATGCAAGTGTAGGAAATTCACTTAGTAATGCTCTTAGCGTGCCCCGAAAATGTGTCACTTAGGCCTGGGAAAAACTGTGTTGAGTTGCGCTATTGAGTTGTTGCCGCTCTCTGAGTTAACGAGTTATAACTCATCGGTTAATGAGTTATAATTCATTTGTTAAAGCTTTACGAGACCCGAGACTGGAATTTTCACATCTAAAAAAGGGTTATTAACATTTTTGTAGAGTAACGTTTTACTACATTGTCAAACGTTACTACATTTTTTCGATTAAAAGCTTTTAGTTTTGTGATCGGTTTTGGAGAAAACCTTGGTTTTCGGGAAAAACGGTAGAAGTTTTTGAGACATTTTTAAAAAGCTATAAATTTATCTTGTAATTTTTCGCGTAAAAGTCCTCCAGGTCGTCAGTATTTTTAAGTGAAACTCTAAAAATAGAGTGTTTTTGAGTAGAAAGGAAAGCAAAAAAAATCAGTCAAAACTAAACAAACTGCATTCTTTAACAAATTCTACAGTCTTCAGAGGAATGGAGGTGACGAGATTTCCAAATAGTCTGTTATAAACTTTCGTTTGTTCGTTTTTTGATAGAAAATTTTTATTCCAAATTCGAAGCTGGAAACGGATTTCAAAACATTTTACAAAGCGACGAAGGATTCGAAATTTATTTCATTTTTTTTGCGGAAAATATTCTTAAGATTGTCGGCATTTGTATTGCCTTTAAAATAAATCTAAAAAAAGTAAAAAAAAGTCACCAACATTTTCCCAGCAACGGAATAGAGTTGCTGCGCCGGTGCGTTGGGTTGGCGCAGCACTGCGCCAACTCCTAAAAAATCACTGAGTTACCCAGGTCTAGTGTCATTTCACTTTTTTAGAACAGTTTATGTTTCTTTTTTAGGCATACGCCGAGCATGTACCCGATACCGGGAGCGGCGAGTTTTCGAAGTCCCTATCCGAGCGCTTTGCCCGGCCCAGCGGACTTCTATCACCGTTTCTCACCATCCAGCCTAATCCAGTCACATCCAGGACTCGGTCCTCATCCCACACACCTCGGATCCCACCCTGCCATAGTAACACCTGGGCCCAAACAGGAATTACCTGATATCAATAACAGGTATGATGCATATTACAGGTAGGTTGCATCAATTTTTCTTTTTAGTTTTAGTACCTTTCGCTCTTCGATTTATTTGTTAGCACTTGCTGGTTTTGCTCTGTTGATATTTAAAGCAATTGCGTGTGAACGGTTTGCTGTTGGGTCGTGGATCGTTTGGCCCTTCGGATACTTGGGGAAGGCAGCGGTTGTCCAGGCAACCGATGGCCAATGGCCGCAACGCCGATAACCAATCTTGGATCTCATTCCCCGCATGACCGCCCTCGTCGAACTTGGCGACGGATTATCGCGGGGCGGCAATTAAGGGGCCGCTCAGGGGGCTCCCCGGGAAAGACGGCGCAGGCCAATCGAGCCGAGAGCGTCTCGGCCTGATATGACTTAATTTCCTCTTCCAATCAGAAAAATCCGATTGCGGTTTGCCGGCTCGGAAAATTGCCAGGGAAATGAATTAACCAATTATTGCGGAAATAGTGGAAATTTAACAAAAAAAACAACACCGGTAATAGAGAGACATGAAAGAACATGTTTAGTGCCCGTTCACTAATAATTGCAGGCTGTACTTAATACTGCTAGGCACTATTTACCTTTCATTGCAGTGTTATGGGAACCGCAAAAATAAGGCCTTGTGGGGATTTAATTTTAATATGTCTCTGTTTGTTTAGCGATCTAGAAATTCTTTTCCGTTGATTGATAAATGAATCATTTAAAAGTGTATCTTGGATAAATTCGATTTGAAAAGTGCTTAATCAAGGGATTATGCACCGGAGTAAAATGATAATCGAATTGTGCCACCTATGAAAAGTGCACAAATAACGGCAGGCACAAACCTTATTAGTGCACGCCTTGCTACAAAGCAAATACGCACGTGCAGATGTCAATTTAACGGCGGCACTATTAGTGGCATATCTGCAATGTGTGTTCCACATATCTCTAATCAATCGCGCTTAGTGGTTAATAATGACGGTCTGCATCAAAATAAGCTTCAAGCAATGCACATGCAAAGTGCAAGGAGGAAATATGCAATTTGCTTACATTTGCGTATTATGTACCTAACCAGACTCGACAAGGACTTAAATGAAATAATCTGGAATTAGTATGATTCTCCCATATTTCCACAGAGCGCAAGAAACTCTAATTACTATTAATCTGTCTGTTTAAGAAACGCATTCGAGACTGCTAAACAACACTACCAATTTACTTATTAAGATCTATTAGCCACTGTCTGAGCAAGACTTAAATTATTACAAATGACTTTTTTCCCGAGTGTGTGTGCGCTATTCTAAGGATGCAGGATACATTTTAACAAGTAATCCCCATCAACATGTTAATTATAATGACAACCAACCATTACTTGTAACTGATGAGAGAAGAATGTCTTCTAAGGCGTAATCTTGCTTGAAACTTGGTGCTTGGAAAACGTGGGCAAGAAAGTCTTTGAAACCACGAAAAATTCACGAGTTTTACAATGGGTATATGAATATTCCAAAACGCATATGACAAAATCAAAGCAAAGCAATAGAGCTGTCGACGATCTTAATATTCAAAAGGTTGGACGGACGAAGATACGGCTTTCTTCCGAGAAAACCTCTACTGCCCATTACTATGAGCACAAAATCCAACAAAAGGAAAAGCATTAAGGACTTCCTTCACCGAAGAAAGCCTTAATGCCTAAGCCATAGTTAAGTGACTAATAAATCAGCATATTCAATAACAGCCTCCCGTTGGCAAGCTCAAAATGCCACTATTCGATTGGGTTTGAGCCTTTTGTTGTGTATCTTGGCTTGTCAAATAGCTTAGATTTATTGAGCGGTTTGCGTACAATTTACTATTATCGAATGGAAAAAACGGAACATTGCGGGAAATTCTTAGCTCGTAGCCATAGCGACATCTGACCTGGAGCAAGCCGAAACACGCTCTGGAAAGGGCAGGAATTCAAATATCAAACATTTTATTGACTGGACGCTTCTTTCAGTCCTCTAGCGGTCGTTTTCCGAAGGGCCTAACAATGAGAGCTACCGGGGGGTTGGAAATGCTAGTCGAACTTCTCGAATTGGCAGAGCCACGGCCAGATGGGGTGAGATATACTATTTCAAAGCCCTTCAGCAGTGTGCGAAATATATTTGAAACCCTTTTGCGGCACGTGCAGGCAAATGAGTGAAAATTACGTGTCCAAAAAAGGCAAAAAGTTTGAAATTTTGGAACATATCTTTTTCATTTTATATGAAATTAAAAATTGCTGATGCCAGAAAAACAACATTTTCCGTCGGCTGTTTTTTTGCGTATCGAAAGTTATTACTTTCCACATAGAATAAAGACATTCATTTTATTGACCCCTGGTGGCAAGTACGTACATTCGCCACTGTTGTCGATAGCGAAAGCATTACTTTTACCCATTACAAATTTTCTTTATCTCGTGTGGAAAGTAATAACTTTTGCCACGCACGCTGACAGCTTGACTGTTTTGACATTCTCAAATCCCTTTTTTTTCGAAACCTTATACTTTTCCCGGCTAGTTTCCATCAAGGATCAAGAAGAATTGTATACCGCCACTGCGTGCATGACGACCTCGGTTTCGTCTCGGGCGTTCATGCAGTGGCGTAACTTCGACTTTCGTCTCTTGTACTATAAATAATGGGAGAAAAGATAATTGTCCTGTCATTGTAATGGGTAAATGTGATTCTTTCGCTATCGAAAACAATGGCAAAACCACGTAATTTGCACGAGGGGATCAAGAAAAAATTATGGCGCCTTTTCGAGAGGAAAGAGTTTTTTTTAATAATGAGAAATTGCTTACGGTTTTAAATTTTTGTAAGTTCGAAATTATAGTTCTCGTGACAGACTATCGAAAAGATGCTGACCACTAATTCGAGCTTTAGAATGATCTCTCAAGTATAGCGTGGTTGTGCTGTAAAAATAAAAGAAATAATTGAGGGAATTACTTTATTAGTAATATTTTGTTAATCTTTATTTGATTAAATTTAGTGTTACACAGTATAATTGGGGACAATAGCCTGATTCGATTTCAACCTAAAACTGATCAAACAAACCATACGCGTGAGCCATTGGACATTTTCTACGGAGATCATAAGTAATTTAACTAATAAAGTAACCTCCACCTCATTAATATTTCGAATTCAATAAAGACTATTAAAATAGTCAAATTTGGCATTGTTTTTCAGCCTCCTTTATCGCGCAGCATCCACGAATTCGCTCTAAGCTTGTAATGTCCACTACTACCTACTAGACTCTATGGCAGTCGATAAAGGTCCAATTTCAACCCTTGATTGGGCGATTTACGACCAAAATCCAACCCCATCTGTAAGCTAAAATCCGAATCGCCCGTTCCCCTCATTGAAATTCCAAACCTATTTCCATTGTTCAAAAGATCATTCGGAAAGTGGCCGCTGGCGCTGAATCTCCGCTTTCTGGCAATGATCAATAATTCCGTTTGATGATGGAGATCCGTCCCGTAATAGCATGCATTTTTAACCAGGCCCCAAATTGGGTCGTTGTTCAATGGAAGGTCTTTTTCAACGGCTTAATTCATGCACCGTGTGGAAAAGGGGAATGTTTGGTTCTTGCCAATTATCTGGAGATTTTTTTTGGGGCCTCTACATGTACAAATGCACAAACATACCAGAGCCTCCCGAATGGAAAAAAGAGTTCAGTTGTTTGGAATCTGGATGGGGGCGGTTGGGTTTAAAACCTCACGGTTCTGTAGATATTTTTCCTGTTCTCAAAGCGCCCATAAGGGTGGATTTTGAATTTTGTCCCAGGGAATTAAGATGCCGTCAGCATTGATAATTCCAGATTGCGGATTTTAATGAGAATAATGATATTACATTATTCTGGCGTGGGGCCGAGAATCGTTAAGGTCGTCATAATCAATCCGTGGCACGGCAAAGCGAAGCCGAAATCCCAGCAAAATGGAAAACAATTAACGAGGGGTAGAGGACTTGTTGCAATTTCCCTGGATGCGCTGTACCCAGCAGTGAGCGGTAAATCGCAGAATCAATCCGTCAAATAGCGACATAACAAACGGCGGGGCATTTCGCCCTCTCTATCTAACTAGTAACAACCTACTATCCGAACTGTCCTCTTTACCCCGGCAATTTCATCATCGGCTATTAAATCGTGCTTACCGACGGGTCCGCGTTTCTCTTCACGTCCGCGTATAATCATTTCTGTGATACGGAATAATAATCGGTAGAAAATTTGTTTTTTTCTCATCGAAAACAGGTCCGGTTTTCCGATCTTGTGCTTGGTGTCGTTTAGAACGGGAAATATCCACGTGTTCTCCGTCTGTTTTCATTCAACCCGAACAACAAAGGACGGGCTCAGCCATTTATATTGATTTTCTCCCGTGATAAACTGGCATATAAAAAACTTGTTGATCTCGGCCTATTGGCGCGCGGATTTGTCTTGGTTTTCCTTTGGCTGTATTGATAATTTGTACCATCCAAGAAAATGGATTTCCCGGATGAGCCATTGAATTTAACCATGAAGAAGATGCCCATTGCCATCGTGGCCCCTTTTTCGCGTTCGGACACTTCTGTGGATAAACTTGTTCCCGAACACAATGACAACAACAACAACAACAGCAACAATGATGCCGGGGATCAGTTGAGTAAATGTAGCAACGATTTTCCGCAGGATTTGTCGCTGAAGAACAAGAAGCAGGAGCAGCAGTGCTTGGATTTGACAAAAAACACAAATTTAAGCAAAAATCTGAATCCCAGTGAACAGTTGCGAAACTACTTGCTGAAAGGGGAAGAGTCCCGGAACAATACAGAGTATAACCGAAACGTATACAGCCCGACACAGAAAGAACCTAATACGGAATCGGTAAAGGAAAAACAGTCACCTGATTTATGCTCGTTCATGAGTTGTCTGGACAATAAATTTTTGACGGCCTGGTATATGAACTCATTGATGAATCACTCACAACAATCCAACCCGTATCTGAATATGCCTCAGCGGCCTAACTCGATGTCTCCGTTTGATGCCAAATCTAACAGTTCTTCGTCTAATCGAATTTTGAACAATTTACTGGAAAAAAAGCCCTACAAAACCTACACGTTTCCCAGCGGTTTTGATGCCCTGATCAAAAACGAAATGCAGGACGAAACGTCGGATCCGAAGCCAAAACTGATTCCCGGGTGAGATTTGAAACTTGTTTGATCCCAGTTTGGGTGGTTGCATACGTTCGACTTAGGCTGCCGCTTTAGCTTTTTGTTATTGTGTAGGGTATCTATTGAGAAAATTAATGCATATTCATATTTTTGCTGTGGAAAACTTCTCTAACTGCAAATAGCGAAGATACTTCGAAGTGGGCACCAAATTTTCTGACCATCCATTGCATTGATAGCATTAAATAAAAGTGTTTGTCATAATGAGGAATGAAAAAAGTGAAATTATGTTATAAGAATTATTCAATAACGTTTTAATCATAAACAGTGTATTTTGATATCAGACCAATCCGAAACGATAACTCTGTCACATTCGACGACGTTCTTTTTAAAATATTCAGTCAGATTTACGCACAATGAACGACTATAACTAGTATCTAATTATCTCAGACGTTCTTGCTTGGCTTAGCTTTAGTCGAATTATTCTCGCTCGTTTTCTATTTAAATGAAGACTCGGTACTATCGCGCGCTTGATTAGAACAGAAAGGCCGTCCCACCCTTCTGAGCTTGCGAGATTATTCCCGTTATTTTTCGACAAATCTTATGGTGCGTTCAGACCTCAGACCTGACGAGTCGATCCTGAGCCGCGGCAAATTTCTTGAAAACACCTACAGAAAATGGATGTGGTTTGACGAAGGACCAAACTAATTTTGCCGCGGCTCAGGCTCGACTCGTCAGGTCTGGATGCACCATTAGATGTTTGCCGAATTTATAGCATTGTATTAAATCATCAACTAGAGTAATTTCATGCACATTTTTCAGAATGTTTTTTTTTCAACGAAAACTTGTTGATTCAGATCGCACCACTTTGAAGTCGGTTTATTTTTTTCAGGGCTCAAGATCACAAAAACAACGTGGACAGTAAAAACAATCAGGATAATGAAAAGAAGAAGCCTCACATTAAGAAACCCCTCAACGCTTTTATGCTTTATATGAAAGAGATGCGTGCCAAAGTGGTTGCTGAGTGTACTCTGAAGGAGAGTGCGGCCATTAACCAAATTCTTGGTCGACGGGTAAGGAATTTTCATTTGTATGTTTTGTACATTGTATTTTTATGTGAGTATGAAAGGGAGAGAGAAAGTCGATTAAAGTTATCTCCAATTTATAGCTAATTTTTACATTTTCCGATTTTAAGACTTTCAATTAAATATTGCGGATCTGTTTTCAAATAAAGTAATTCCCAGTGAGGTTTTCTTATTTAAAAAATTTAATAAAATTTCTCCTGTTCGGATTTCAAAACAGTATCAAAATTGCACTTTTATGAAACAAATGAAATATTTTTGACTATTTAGTTAAAATATAGTGTGAGTTCTGTAAAAAGGAAAAACTCACTGGATCTCATTTTTTTACACTGCTTACAAACATTATGGATCTAAGTTCTTTAACCGTCATTACAGGGCGATTCACGGTCGATCTCGTATTAAATTTTTATGTAGAACGCGATTCACGATCTTTCTGAAAATTTTGGATTATATTTAATATATTTCTGATATCCGGAAACTGAACATTTTGACATTTTGATTTTGAAATGTGAACTGACACATTTCGTTCAATTTTAGTCCTTTTTGCAACAACAATAATCCTGGGGGCTGTTTTGATTTAAAAAAATCATAAATGTTATTTTATATTTTCTAAAACCGCTTCAGGTATAGAAGGGAATTAGATCCATAGGGCCAATCCAAATGTGCCATATTTTACAGGATGTCTCATTTAAAATATCGAAGTTGTAGGTCCTTTCAATATAAGCAGCAACGTCGCATTGCTAATAATAATGTACGCCCATAAAGCGTATGCGATTACTTCGATGTACATTTTTTCATAAAGATTGCATTGAATGATGTTCAATGTTCAGATTTCATATTTGAATATGAAATGTGAACTTTATTGATAAAGTAATTTAAAATATAACGTACCATCAACCGTGAATCACCCTGTGTATGCCAACATATACAAGGTGAATATTTTATACCAAAAAGTAGTGTACCAATAGTTTGCAAGTTTGCCATTTTTAATGAGGCACCCTGTATATAGTACTACTGCGCGATTAGTTTCAAAATATTTTTCTATACCCATCTCCGTTAGGTTTCCAAGTTAATAATTATTTTCAAAAAATTTTGTTCAAAACAGCTCTAATTTAATGGTTACAATTGTGGCTTCGAAATAACTTAAAATTATGGACAATAACCGAACCGAAAAAGAAGGTTTGATGAAATGTGTTTTCGAAATTTGTGCATTCTTCAAATTAAACAGCCAAGTTTTCCACCAGCAGTCTGGCCAGGTAGGAAGTAGCTCTAGCATTCAGGCATGCGCAGCAGCATCATAGTGTTTTGTTCTAAATTTACAGTTTTTGGACAAACTGTGATTAACCCAAACTAAACCAAATCCAAAGGGTTAGTAAAAATAAATGACAAGGGCGAGTTTTTTACCTCAATTCTCTCAAAAATTACTGGGTTTTACAGGGAGTAGTGCTAAATGCCAAATGCGATACAAAGTGGATATTTTAACGATATTTTGATCGATTTCAGTAACATTTGGTAACATTTTGTGAAGTTGAACAGTCGATATTTCAAGTGACAGATTGAAGTTTTCATTTTAACTAAGCTCTTTTACACGGTGACATTAATGTCGTCCACAACAGTGTCATTGTCTGAACAGTTGAAGGTCACACTGTCGCGACGCTATTGTCACCGTGTGAACGAGCTTTAAGATAAAATCGTTCAACACATCTAAACTAAAGAACAGTAAAAATATGACAGATTATTTTGACGCAATCTAGAATAGACATTGAAAACGTTGTAGGGTATTGTAATTTGCTGATATTATCTTATCTAACCTATCGAGATTCAAGTATAATGCGTGTAGTGTGAGCGGATGCGATGGTGGCGCCAAAGACGACAGGTGTCGACTCTTGGCGCGCCAGCATCAGTGTGTCTGAGTGTGTGTCTTTGTGGGTGTCCAATGAAACTGAAAAGCTAAAGGTATGGTTGCAATAGTGGCACTCTCTAAGTCGCGACGAACAGGCCAAGTATTACGACAAAGCAAGACTTGAGAGACAATTGCACATGCAGAGGCACCCGGGTTGGAGCGCACGGGACAATTACGGTTACGGCACCAAGAAGAAGAAGCGAAAGAAAGAGAGAGCACCGATCGAGTCGGGAGGTAGTTATCAAAGATTCGCGCACCCATTTTTGCTAAGTAGAGTGCCCGAAATCTCTCCGATCTATGTGCGCCGAATTTGAAATGTTGCCCCTTTTCAACCAAGAGTGACTGTCTGCGCACACAGATCCGCTAGGGACTAACAAACAAACAAAAATCCAAATTGATTGCATTCGATCTAACCCCCAATTGTCTGACCGACCGACGACGTGCATACCAGCGTGCTGACGGGGCAGAATGGGTCGGCGAGGCCAAAGTGGTGGCGATCTTACGCTTGCGGCTTCTTGGTGCCTGCCGCCGATACCGACACGTCATGCTGCATGCTGACTCTATTCTGTTTAGTGGCATGCGCTGGGCCGGGAGGAGCAGGCTAAGTACTATGAACTGGCTCGACGCGAAAGGCAGCTGCATATGCAGCTTTATCCCGATTGGTCGTCCCGCGCCAACGCCACTCGCGGAAAGAAGAGGAAGCGTAAGCAAGATCCTCAAGATGGAGGTAGCCACCCTTACTACTTACTTCTATTCCCACTATTTTCTTTGCTTTCACAACGCGGCCCACCACCACCACCATCACTCTAATTACCGATCAATACCGACTCGTTTACCACTCCTTTTTTTGAAAAACTCAACTTTGTCATCAAACCTTCATCAACAACAACAAAAAAACATTCATCCAAAAACTTCCTCCTCCAAGTCAACCGATCTAAGGTCTAGTGGGAGTAGTTGTATGTTGTAAGCCGACCATTGTTCTATTGTTTTATCTATATTTATATACATATTGCATGTTGGGGTTAATCGGTTGGCCGGCCAGTACCTATTCTGCAAACGGTCTTTATGCAGACCTTCTCTTGTTGGACTCGACGTATGCACGTTTGTCGGAAACCTGCATGTCCCGACCCTCTTATGTTGTAGGCAGAGCCTTTGTTTTTGATTAAGACTTTTGCGGGCAATCGGTCAAAAACAAGTGATGCGCAGTCAGCAGTACTAAGCAAATGCTAGTCGACATATTCTTAAAATTTTGGCTCTGCTTCGTATTAAGCATGTCCTTTGTCCCTAGTTATCCCCACTTATGTTATTGCTCTATACCGTAGATATTATTATTAGTTTTATTTTTAGCGTAATTTTCATGAAAAAAATAACTACTTGGTGACAGGTAGATATTTGAAGTTCCTTTACAAGCGCTATTCAACTACGTTCATTTTGTCAGCTTCTTAACAGTAACTCAAGTTTATTTGTCAATTATATACCTAGTTGTTTTTTGCCTTCATCATTTTTGCATTATGCATGCTGGTTGAGTAGATTCCGCAGTCCGTTTTTACAACTTCAATAATTTTCAACTTTTCTGCAATAGGAAACAATATGAAAAAATGCAGAGCGCGATACGGTTTGGATCAGCAGAGCCAGTGGTGTAAACCTTGCAGGTTAGTATCAACTTCTTCACTTTTCTTTACTTTTTGTAGTTTTGATTGTTGAGCTCTGTATTGTTTGCTTCGGTATTTACTATACAAGGTGTTCTGGAGTTGGGTGCCAAATGTTCAAACTCTGCAAGGAGACATCATTGGTCAACATCAACTGTCACAAAGAAATACTATATGTTTCAGGCACGAGAGATTACCAATATGTGGTGTCTAATAATCGAGATATTAATTAGAATGATTGAATCGAATTAAACACAGCTAAGGCTCAGTTAATGAAACCCAATAGAAATTTCAATGTCCATGTAGTAACAGGACCCTCCTTTATCCGAGAAAAAACACACTCTGAGCTAAACCTAGCTTGTTTCAAGCAAAACAACTTAATTAATGCCCAATATTTCCAGAATTTGTTTTCTAAATTTTGCTTCTGACCTATAGTATGAATCCTTCTGCGTCGACTTGGCACCTTGAACCCGACTTCCATTTTGATTGCACTCTAAACGAAGATGTGGAAGTTTTTCCAAAAACCAATTAATTTCCTGCCATATTCACAGCGAAAGAATGTCCATTGCCCATTGATTGATTGAGAAAAGCGAACCGATCCAGGGCATAATATCGAAAATGCTTCTATTAATATGAAGCATTTTTAAGACAAAATCAATCTCAGTAAATGAAAAGTGAGTCATAATTCAACCAGTTATGACAACCCTGAAAAGAATTGGAATATTTATTTTTTTATATAAAATCAATCGACATTCTCTCACAACACTTGCACCTTATTCCATCTAGTAGACGTAGAGCATTTCTGATTTCCAAACACCAATGCATGAACTAGAAGGCACAATTCCACGTTCCCACTTTGCGAACGTTGAATGTGATTTCAAAAATTTGTTTATTTTCAATTATTGTATGGATTTTTCGTCGATATTGTTCGTGTTGGTTAGCGAGAGTACTAAAACGATTGACTAAATCCATGCAATGATGCTAAATTGGTGTTTCTTATCTATGTGGAAAGACTTAAGTTATTTTTATTCGAGTTTGTGTACCTTATGATTTGCGGAAGGCACTAGGAACGTAACTGGAACCCAGAAACAGTGTTTTCAATCAGAAAATGTGTCTTCCCACACAGAAAAAGTACCCATCAATAAGCAAAAAAGAGAAAAAGAAAAAACTTAGATATTGTGCACCACACACTGCTGTCGAGTAGCCATCAACAATTGTTAAAGTCAGTGCAAAGGGGCCGGAGAAAAGTTTATTTCCGTTTTCGACATCTTTAGACACATTTTCTGATGTTACTGCACTTTATCTACGTATTATATTTGTACTTGTTAGTTGATTTTATTCCTTATCTATGTGTCTGTTTTGATTATCTTGTTACTCGTTTTTAGCGTCGCTTTCGATTTCGATAGATTTTCCTTTACATATTATTATTATTATGCATCTATTTGAGTGTATGTATATGTATTTGTTGAGCCCCCTTGTACATTTTAACGATTGTTTAGTCCGGAAAACAGTGGGGGGCCCACAACAGCGATCCAAGGAGGTCTTCTGCACATCGCCGGGGCCGCCAGTACTCAACCTTCTCAAGAACCGACTTACGTCAATCTATAGCATAACGTTGGTTAGTTAACAGCAGTGTTGGTGTTCGATGTTTAGAACATAGATTTGTCGTTTTATTATCCTTTTTTTCCTTTTAAATAACCCACTTTGGTTGGTTTTTTAGCGTAAACTGTAAACCTAAACGGGCGAGTACAGCACATTGGACGTACCTGAAAAATATTGATAAGGAAGCTTTTGGTTTGATTTTCTGCATGTGAAGAGTGTTTTGGAATTGATTGATTGAAAAAGATGGTAATTTTATTCCGTCTGATGGTAAAATGCAAGCAGTTCTGATGGTGAAGAACATTATTGTTGTATTTTTATCTACGAAGAATTTCACAAATTTTCACTCGTCGCAGATACTCAGAAAAAAAGACACATCAACAAGGAAAGCTTTAAATGGTCAGCTCAGGAAACAGTTTTAAAGAGAGTCTGTAGGATATTTTTTGGTATTTTGCTTTCTCGTGTGCCAATAGTCGATCGCTAAACTGCCTTCTGCTGCTACACAAATTTGCTCGTTAACCATGAATTTTACGAAAAACCGCGCATGGTAAAAGAAGCTTCTAATTTATCTAAACACATTATCATCTTTTGTTGTTCGTCGCCAGCATAATCAAAAAAAAAAATTTATGCGCCAATCTTGTCCACTCAAAGAACTAATCTGAAAAAAATTACAAAAAATGAACAGCAAAAAGCTTCTCCTACAGACTGAACAGTTTTTGTCTCTCCAATATTGAAGATTGATTTGATCATCATCGCTCAAATTCAAAACACTCATGGTCCAATTTAAATAATCCAACTAGATTTAAATCGGATGGCAAGTGACACTGCTGTACTCGTCTGTTATGTCGCTTTTGATTTTTTACAATGATTTATACAGCATGGTCCAGGCGTTTGATGAAAGACACTCGCTAAAATACACGCAGTTCTGTGAACCTGAGCAGTGCATGCTCTTTAACTAGCATGGAAGTGTTTTTTGTTTTCACATCTAATTTCCTAGTTATAATTTGGAATGGTTTTGTGCCAGCATTGATCGGTGCTCGTTCTGAGGCACATCATCAAATCATTCCGGCTCGTGATCGATGTTTGCAAAATTCTAATGACTTCTGTGTATTCCAGACGCAAGAAGAAATGTATACGATACATGGAATCAGGGGAGAGTAACGACGGAAACCACTCGGACGACAATCTAGGAAGCTGCGGCAGTATGGGCGACGCAAACACTCCTCCCGACGACGACAATGAGAGCATCGGCCAATCCATGTCCAGTCCGGGAGGGTTGAGCGCCTTGAGTAGCCTCACGAGTCCCGGAGGGATGGTAATGCCCAGCCCATCAACCAGCGCTGCCAGTCCTTCAGTCAGTGTCGCCAGTCCGTATATGTTGCAAAGTCCTCTTACGCCTCATGATAGTTTCGACGTCAAATTACCGCCCTCTCAACTTCGGCATCCATCGCCCCGAAATCCCGTTGGCACCAATCCACATGACATTAACAATCCCCTCAGTATAAATCAGCTCACTAGTCAGTGTGTTCGAAATGAGTCCTCGGATAGCAACGGTAAAGAGACGTCAAGGTCTATAATCAGTGTTACGTAGCCTTTGTGTAGATGGCTCGCGCCTTTTCCTTACGAGCCGCCTGTGATTCATTTTACGCTAGTAGTCTTCACTCAGACGACCAGCGTGTGTTCTAGTGGCTATCGATCTCATCACTGGACTAACAGAGTCATCTACAATACAGTTGGCAGTACAACTTTTTTACTATGTAACATAAATGTCATTTGCCAAATCCCATTTATAATTATTATTTGCTACTTAGCTATATTAAATTTAGCTCTACGATTTATAATTATATCGATAAGGATGACAAATAGAAACAGTGAGAAGTTATATTTGTCTTTCTTGCGCTGTTAATTGTGGCGTGCTGTACTTAACTTTTCCCTAACTATAGAACTTGATTGAGGATAAATTCAAAATAATGATTTATTTCATTGGCGGTACCGAAGGGGTTGATTTTTTATATAGGCAAATGCAAAATGGTTTTAGTATGTGGTTCGTTACAAATTTATGAATTTGTTATGAACTCAAAGTCTAACCGTTTTACTAAAAATCGTTGAATAAAAAATACTGAAGCAGAATTTCAGTCTACCTCAAACATCTAATCCTCAATTAAGTTGGTATAGATGGAACGTTGCAATAGTTCAATTGTTCCTTGTGCCACATACCTTATCAGGTAAGTTTGACGAAATCTTTTGGCCCTGATTTGCTAAATGGGAGTTGACACGTTGAAAAGCACAAACTTGTTTTTATTCCATACAATGAGATCACAAGTTAAGAAGATATTGAATTTATTCGATATTTACTTAATTATTTAGTGTTGACACAATTGAAGAGTATGGGTAAAGGGTCTGAGTGCCAAAATCCTAAAGTTGAGAAATCAACAAAAACGCTTTAAAATATTAATAAAACCAGTGATATAAATTTTTTATTAAGTTTAATTTTTTTATCGGACAAAATAGACAAGTATATAGACCCGTTTCAGATGCATTGGGGTTGGCACTTACGACCGTTTTCAAGCAAAATATAGATTTTTGAATATATGGCACTTAGATCCTTTAGAAGTTATACTCTTCAATTTATGATCTCATTCACATTGAAATTTAGATGATATAAATGATACTAGAATTCAATAAAATTAAAAAAATTCTGTAACATCTTCGATAACTATCAAAATCCCCATTTATCGAATCAGATTGAAACGCATCAATTCTGTTTCTTTCGCTTTGGTGAACAAGTGAACGAATATTTCAAAGTGGACACGCAAAATACAAAGGAAATTAACTAACTTGTTTGGATTAAATTATTCAGATTCAATCTGATTAGTAAACGAGCTAATTTCCTTGCAATTGTTTCATAAACAAACACATTATGTAATTATTGTACATAGCTAAAATGTTATATAAGATAATAATACGATTGTATTTTTTGACCATTTATAAATTTTATTTGTTATTTTTGGATGCGCCAAGAATGCTCTTTGTTTTGCGCTCAGGGTGGATCCCGTTTTTATCTTTCCGGATCAAATTGCAATATTTCATTGCAGAATGTTTTCAGTTAACTTTGCCATATACTAATTACGACCGTTGTCATAAAAATATACAGCAAAGTTAATGGAATGTTGTTTGTTTTCAGAATGCACTTTTTGCAAACCTAGTGGACTTTCACGAGGTGAAACCATTTTCTTCGTCATAGTAGTTTTAATTATTTTCCATTCGAAGCCATTATTAATATAATTTTTCCTAAATGAAATGAAACATGTGATATTTTATACTATTGAATAATCTAACTATTATTGTTTTGGCTTCCCTCAGGTTTTTTGCATTTATTGTATAGGATCCTAGTTTCGTTTTGGTATATTTAGAAAAAACCTTTGCAAAGCATTTGAGAGGGAGTGTTTAATAGGCATTCGGCTTATACAAACGTTTTCCCTCTCAACCCTCAATTTCGTTAATGTGGGAGCGTTTTTCAGGTTTTGCAAAGAAACTAATACATTTCCAAGTTCCAATTTAAAGATTATTAAATCGAGAGTGAAATCTCGATCAGATGCTTGACATGCTTTTTTTAAACTATATAATATAAACGAACATTTAATGACATACGAGTAAACTTTTTGAAATCTGTAAAACACTTCTTCAACATCTCTCAGATAGTTGCGTGCTGAGAAAGACCCAAGAATATACAACAGGTTGGAATTATTACAAATTGTATATTTCAATTTGGTTATTAATAACTACCAAGTTCGCGCCATGAAGGCATTGTCAAATACTTTGTTTTTCAGATATTTCCATCCTGTATCAACAAATATTCTGGAAAAAACTGGCTTAGGGTGCTCTAATTAGTTGTGGCGGCCATCCCAAAACAAAACAGAGATTATTGTGCCATATATACGAGGGAAGGTCGCCAATTCGAGCACCTGAAGCAACACACGACTGCCTAGATGTAAATTTGTAGTTTTAAGATATTCAGTTCCGTTGTCTGGATCAGTGCAATGTAATTGTCTATATAATGTTTCGCGGGGAAAGCTGCAATCAGTTTTTTTTCATCGGATATTGCTTAATTTTTTATGAGATTCCAGAAAAGTGCAAATTTGCATTCTGCTGGATGTCGAAACGAATATTTGTTAATATAATTATATTGAGAAAACAGATTCTGAAACAGTTTCCAGAATCTGTTTTCCTTTGGGTGGTAAATGGTTCGGAATCTCTTCTTTTTTTTCATTTTGAGGCAGCTTATTCTGTTAAAAACATACATTTCTCGAGGTGTTCTTCGAGGAAATCACTCGGTTTAGAGAAGTTTAAACTATACATATATAAATAAAATTAGAATTTAATATTTAGCTGTTAACATTGTATTTGTAAGTAGAATTTGTTCGTAATACCGTTTAGGTTAGGATCATTCAATACAAAAACCTTACATTACTTTGAGTTTTTCTCGTATCCCTTCATGTTTGAGGTTTTAAGTTAAATAAACATTTCTTCGGTTTCTTTGTATTAATGTTACTTAGCATTATATTCATTGCTGTTTTTAAATAAAAATAAGACTGGTTTCATATTGGCTTTTTTACTATAAAATTTCAGGTGGGCAGTTGCAAGGCAAGAACGTATTTTGCAACTTTCGATTTAGAAGCGCTCCTATCAATATAAAAATTAATTAAAAAATCACAAAGAACTTACCGGATTTTTTCTTTTACAACTGGTTGGTTGACTGGAGCTCAGCAGAAATAAAAACGTGATTCTCAGGTTCTTCGCCAAGTTCCAATTCTATAACTACACGGTTTGGCTGAATAGTTGATAGGCTACTATTTGTATCTCATTTCACTTAAATGTCTTATTATAGGGCACCAACTTATGTTAATCCCTTTTATCACTTGTACGCTGTTTTTCTGACCCGTTTGATACACTAGGCAATTAACTTGTTTTTGTAGCTTTCGCCAATTTCTTGTTACTTAATGGGTGATTTCATCATTTTATCCTCAACAGAAATGAATGTTCTCGACTTCATCTGTAATAAACGAATTTATTCAGTATTCTATTTGTAAATTTTTTCCAACGTAACTGTATTTAATTAGGAGGCGGCTAGGTGCGAAAAAGAAACTGAAAAATGACTAAACGGGATATGATTTACGGGATAACTAAAACACTTGTTTCTTGAAGTACATGTTATTGTAAAGCATCACATTGCAAAAAAAATAATGAAAAATTGCGCCTTAATTTCACACAGACATAAGTAACAATGATATTTCTTTACTCCACAATATAATAATCAAATATACATAAAATGTACAAATTGTATCTAACATTGCTCATAATCTAGATAATAATATAAACTTAAATAAAATACTTTCATAGTTAGCTGATAGGAAAAATGCAAAGTAAAGTGGCAAGGAAAATGAAATGAAAACAATACAGATTAATGTTAAAATTATTATTTTAATAATAATTGTTTCAATAGAGCAAGTGAACTAATACTGAAAAAACGAGCGAAACGTATGAACATCAATCCATGTTGGATTGCGATGATCAGTTCGCTTTAAGATAAACCTGTTTAGGCAAAGTCACATAGATTAAATTCCTAAGCATAAAAAATAAAACTATTTTTAAACTACCACATCAAAAGCAGTTTAGTAGAAACCTAAAATGAGCTTCACTCAAACATTTGTCGCTCTAAAATTTAGGATCAACTAACTAATTCGGCAACATTCTCAATGTTACGCTTTTGGCTATTTCATTCTATATATTTCCGCTTGCAATTTGAGAGTCAACGGATGAATTGATGATTGATACAGGGCTAAACTAAATCATCTGAATACCTACAAGCTATAATCACATCGGTAGCAATAAAACCAGTCTATTTAAGGTTTAATTCCTGTCTTGATACACATGGCCTGAATGAAATCAAATAAAAAATATATTTACAACATCTTATATACATTTCGATCGTCACAAGCTTGCAAACGTTCTCTTTATCGGCGGTTTGTCAACACTATATACACTTCACATTTTAGTGCTTACTAAGGTTTCATTTTTTCAGCCTAAATCTAAAAAGCAGGATTCACTCAGAAAATCATCAGTCATCCTGTAGCAAGCTTAATGGGTTTGTTTTTCCAAATCGCGACGATGGCTTTGCTACGTTTTGTTGTGCTGAAATTATGCCTGCAATTCACCGAAAAAGATTATTTTCTGCTGTGGAAATTCTTCATAATTGAACGTACCGTGAACGTTAAGGCAGTCCAGCCATTCAGTTGTGCTAATCTCTTTGTCCTTGTTACTATCACAGTATCTGGGCAGTTTTTTGCCACATTTCCTCATAGTCTTAACAGCGCCTACCATATCTTTGAAAGCCTTCCACTCAGATCTTTCCAGCACTCGGTTGTGATTTTTATCCAAAAAATTGAAACTCCAAAACGCCTCCTCTTCTTTCGATTGGATTAACGCTGAAAGGCCAAGTAACCGGTTTTACCTTCAATGATTCAAAGAAAATGTCTCTTCTGTAGTTCGCCTTACCTAAAGAGCCTGCAGGATTGTTTGGAGTGGCACTTTCGCTCATTTTAGTGCGCAAAAATTGCATAAGTTCCTGAAGAAAAATCAGTTTTTTATCATCTGGGCAGCCTTTCATGGGCTTTGGCATCGGTTTTAAAACATCGCAATTAGGATTATTTCCTTTAACTGCCGTACCAGCGACGGTTTGACCATTATCTTCGTTTACGCACCAACAATAGCCCACAGATTCGTAACATTGAACCTAAAATTTGAGAAAAAAAATGTTAGAAGACAAACCTTTTTCACGAGTGCAACTTCATGGTCCTGAAAAAATAATGTTGCATAATACCTTTTTATAGCGTCCGTCAGATGTACATTCTGGTATATAGGTTGCATTATGCACATGGCCAGATATTGAACCATCTTCAATCGCGGACTTTCTATCGCTCAAACAATTTGGACTTTCTTCCTCTCTAGTATCAATTAGCTCGTCGTCGTAGTTAGTGCCTGAACTTGGCCCTAGCGGCAATCCTGTATTTAAAGCTAAAAGTAACATCTTTCTCAAATTAGTTCCAAAAAGGGAAAATAAGAGGCAAAGGTTGCAACAAGTGGAATCGGGATTATTTGCGACTTTTTTAATCTCACATGGACGAAATAAAAGAATTTTAAATTGCTGAGGTAGTTTAAAGCATTCCAATTAATGTTGACTTGAACTTAGATTTTCAAAATTTCTTACCTCCATAGTGTGACGAAGGCATTGAATCAAACGTATCAGAATAATCTCTTTCTCCATCATCTCGATCATTATCTTCATTGTTGTCATGGGGAGGGCTATCTGTTTTCAGCGTGAAAAGAAGACGCGAAAGAACTATTTAAGTTCAAAACAAAGTACGCGGGCCGTACGTTCTTTGCTAAACGAACTACCCTCTACTAACATTTATTGAACTACAGCTAAGCAAGAGCAATCAAACTAAAAATAATACCCATAGTTTTAGCGAATTTTGCGACAGAAATTCAAAAAAATCAATATGCGTGCATAGTAGAGTAAAGAGAACGAAATTATTTCTATTTCTACGTGAGAATATTTTCGCTAAAAGTATGGGAAAGTGAATATAGAAGATAGTGTTTTGAAAAAATTTGCTACATGTTCTCAAAAGAAGCTTCTTCATTGAATCCATGCTGTAGCTTAAGATAARAGAAGTTGGATTTTCTGTTTAAATTAATTATGTAATTATAAATTAAAGCAAAAGTTCATTTGATACCAGCAAAGTTACGAAGCAAAAACGAAGATCAAAAGCAACTACGGCAGTGAAACACCAATGAAAAAAGGAGAAACAAAGGAGACAATTGTTTTACAAGAAAATGGTTTCTCTAAAAATGAAATAACATTAGGGGATAATATTGATGCTGGTTATCGATTTAATTTTAGGCTACTATTCTCAGCAGTGGAAAAACTTAAGCTTAGAAAAATTAAAAGATCACATGAAAGTAAAATTAGTAGAACAAAAAATCAGTTATTTAAAGATACTAAGGAAATGGTTACAGTTTTTTATTAGATGTTTTAGCAAGGATTCATCCTTGTTTTTGCTTTTCACCTTGTGTTTTCACTCAATATATCACTGTCCATCAATTGCTGATTGGAATTTGATTACAAAATTGACTCTTTGTATAGCAGAAATCTAAGCAAGCTTAAAAAAATAGCCGATAACAACATGCATTAAATAAAATATGCCTGGTATTTACGGTGATTTTTAAGTTGAGTTTTTTCTTCTAACAACAGATAAGTAAGGTTCAGAAAAATACATACGCGTTATTTTTATTTGCCACTTTTCCTTAATTATCAAAATTAACAGTTTTAAAACCTCCTCAAAATTATTCTGCTTAACGCAAATGCATAACATTAAAGCAACACGACATCCTGCTTTAACCCATTTTGATAGTTTTTTTCTGATTTTTTATGACAGTTTAAGTTTTTTTAAATCAGAGATTGCATTTGCATTTTGCAATATGCATTTACACCCGGAAAGATATTCTAGTGTAACTGCCAGTACGTGCATCTCAAAGCTGCTAACTAACAACTTTTTTCACTTACTTAACTATCGATAAAAATGCAATCTCAGACTATGCAAACTAATTTGATTACCGAAATGCTTCTAACATCGTTTAAACCGCAAGGCAAACAGTGGAAACGTTCAATGTTTGCGATGGCAACTTAGTAAATTGAGTTCGTTGGCGAGTCTTAATTGAACCAAGTCAAGAGGGTTCGCCAAGAATTTAACTATTTACATCATACCAGTAGGTAGGTGTAAATGGGCTTCTCTAATAAAATGAATTAAATTAACGATTTCTTCCGGTTCGCTTAAATCATTTAATGATGATGTTATCGACCTGGGTAGTTGTTAACAAAACCTACAGCATATATCTACTAGTTCCAGCAACCAAAAAGCCAAGAAATTATTATTTTATTTACCTGTATGGCCATCTCTAGCTAGACATCCTTTCCATTCCTGGAACGAAAGCAACGCATCGTTATTAACATCGCAGCTCTTGGGAAAAGTCTTTGCACACTTCTTCGGCCTGATCGCTTTAGCTACCAACCGCTTCAAGTCGCGATACTCTTTCTTCTCCAAATATGAATCATGATTGGTGTCCAAACCGGCGAACCTCCACTTAATCACCGTATCATCGTCGCTATTATTTCGCCCAAATTCACGTACATATTCCGAATGGAACGTGTTCATTAGATTGTTATTTAACAGCGCCTTTTCCGGTTGTTTGCATGATCGATTCTTGGTACGGCGACTTGGGGAACGAGGAATTTTTTTTCGACTTCCACCGCCACATCTGCAACAAAACTGATTGGCTTCAAGTTGAAAAAAAATGGCACTTTGGTGTTACCTTATAGGTTTGCTTCCCGGCTTCGAGTTCCTCTCTTTAACAGTATCAGGCAATGGGATTCCTTGTGGAGTGACACACCAGCAATAGTTGCTTTCAGGATGGCATTGTCCTGGTTCGTATGCTCCATTATTTTTGCATCTGAAACAAGAAGCTGTGTTTTGTATGGAATTCTAAATAGCATTTGAAAATAGTTTACAAAGTTGTTGAAAATAAGATAATTATTCACACCCACTTACACCCTTTGTAATTATAGGTTCTCTTTAAAACATGATATAAAACAACTTACTTGGCTTTGAATTTGTATTGAGGAAAATCGAGGCTAAAGTCCTGCCATTCGAAGCAAGTGCGCTGTTTTCTGCAGGGGCCTCTTTTCACTAAAGTTACATGCTTGTTTTGGCAGCGCACCCGTTCCAACTGGCACCGATTCGGATAGCTGAGTCCATCCGACCCACAGACCACTTTTTGATTATCGGTTTTCTGGCACGCTTTCGGATTGCAATCGCTCGTCTAAAATACATTTGAAAGAAAAACGTTATAGGAAATGTGTTCAAAGTTCGTAAGTAAGGAAAACTGCAGCCCAATTTTTAGACTTGATTTTGATTCAAAAGCCGCAAAACCCGTTTTTTAACAAGCTTTTGAAAAAATATTGATCTTCCAATTGCTGGGCCCTTATATTGACCACTTGTAGACGTTGTACACATAGTTGATAAAGACAGAAGTTAAGTCTAGAAATATAATTTTGTATTGCACGTGAGTTCAAGCCAACGACTGCAGGAATTTGAATCTATTCAAAGGCTCGAGGTATAAAAGCAGTTATAATTTGTTCTGCACTATAATTAAAAACCGCGGGATCAAGATTAAGAAATAAAAAAGGGCCAGTTCGAAATAATACAGAAAAGAGCGGGGGCGGGCATCTGAATCTCTTCAGATTGGATTGTTGGAACTATCTGGAACTTCGACAATCTTAACAGGATCGTACTGGCATTAAAAAAACTGACTTTCTTAATCCCTATCAATGGCATTAATACTGCCATTTTTAGATCAAGTGCAATCTGATTATCGTCGTTATACATTTACACCTATCGAGATTCATGTCCTCCAATCAATTACTTTTAGCTCACTTAAATGTAGAATGCATGCAGAAACTGGTATGTGAAAGATGAAGATTAATTAAGGCGTTCAGAATTAAAGTGGCCTAAGGCACATTTTTTAAATAGTTAATTAAAACAACAAAACAATCTCTTATTACCGAAAGTTTCGATAGAAAATCGGTTTAGCACAGTTGCAAATGTGCACAGATTCACAAATTCTGATTTAGCATTAAAATACATTTTTTATGTTGTGTTTATCATTAGTTAATCTGCAGCAACACCAGAGACGGAAATGTTAAATATTTATGAAAAGAACTAAAAAACCCCGCTTATGCAAGATTACATAATACACGGAAGAGCAAGAAAAAATAAAAAATCCTTTTAAAAACAATCAAACATGATAAGTTGAATTCAAGATTTTAGACAATACTATATAAAAAATCGGAAAACATTATTATTAGCAAAAAGCAAAAGACAATAGCATGATAATAATGAAAAATTTCTCATTGAAAATTTTTGTCAAATTTTTGTTGCCTAAATTTCTAATAAGAAGAAATGTAACAAGCCAACAAAAGCTTCAATTCTGCATGGTAAAACATTCCTTACATAACAAACACAGGAATACCACGACATGCAATGTATACGCGAATAAACATCTTTGTAAGAAACGCAAGTGGGCAATTAGCAAAATTAAATTAAGTTGATTTATTTTTATGACTAAATTAAGCCTGCCAATGATCGTTTAATGTTATTTTTGATTGTCTTCAATCGCAGCCTATGATTTATAGTCATAGTACGCTGCCTATCCAAGTGATGGTATGGAGTAAAGTACTTCAATTATTTCACTTAACAGATCCTCATTTTTCTTACACTTTGCATTAAAAGTGTAACTACTCATTATCTCACACATTACACTCATTATCTCACACAGGTCTATATTTCTTCAGCAGACAACCAATAAGTAAAAGCCGTTTGGACTGTTTTGCAATCATTAAGTTCTTAAAAACTTGGGTTGTTACCATTTTTGTTTGGTGTTGTATTGTAAGCAAAAGGATCTCAAATTCTTCAGAGACGTTTAAAAAAAAGCTCTTTGAAATGATGCAAACCATGACCTCACTTGTGGATTGCCAGAAAATGTTAAGTGCACTCTTCTAGACATTTTTCTATAACGCCGATAGTGATTTCAATGAGAAAATAATCGTTTCAGAGGCAATTTCCATCTGTTTCACAATGAAAATTTTAGGTCGTCAATTCGTCGATAAACAATGGTCGTCGCTTTGTTTATAAAAGTCTTATAGCCGTTTCCTACGGATCAAAGGCATACATTTCCAATGACAATTAAACAAATTAAATCGCTTCAAGTTTCAGAAGCGACTCGAAAGCAACAAGTCCAGAAGAAATTAATGAAATAAAGAGGAACAGTTAGAATGCATGCCTAATAAAGTGTTGAACTGGACCAAGGAAGAGTTAAAAGATAATTTTTCTGATAAAATGTGTTTTTTATGGCTCATTTTGGAGCTTTTTTAGTTGGATTTGGATCCGATCCTGGGAACGTTTAGCAGGTAGATAATCCGTGTGACACGGCACAGGTGTTAGCCACAATGGCCGCCGTCTTGCCCACCTGTTTTAAATAGCGGAATGCGCACCTGGTCGAGACCACCGAGAGCTCTTTTGGCCACTTTGGATGCGGAGGAGTCAACCGACTCAATGATATGCTATGCAACAATAACGCCTATCCAATAAACGAAAAACATCCCATTTTTCTGACAAAAAAGACTAGATATTCGCATAATCGAGAACCCAGATTAAACAGTGTCTTTTAGAGAAAAATCACTACATCGTAGTTGAGGATCTATAAGCGTCAGGACATTACTTCATTTGGTAGAAATCCTCTTCAGTATATGTATTTGATTAAACTGATCGTTTTCCCACCATGGCGCAATGAAGAGGACCTAAACTTGTAACATCGTTTTATCCCAATCAAGAATAAAGAATCTCACGCCCATCGAGGCCGTCGGAAAGAAACTCTTCGTGCTTTCATCTTTCTTTTATTCTTCGGGCGGCCTTTCGCAAAACAAAGCGAACATCAAGCAATGATTTATGTAAAAAGTCCTATCCGATAGAATGTCAAAACTTTAATTAAAAATATAATTTCTTAGTCGTTTTTTTGTTCGTATTAAGCCGATAATCTTGCAATCGAGCGCGAAGCGAGTGTGTGTTGAAAAGTGAGATACCAAAATGATACCACTTATTGGTATTGGACGGCGTAAAATGAAAAGCTCATATATCGTGAAACCGGTGTCTCTGCATCTTCGAGAAGATGGGAACACCAACTGGTTTCAGATGACCTAAAATGACTTATATAGTCAAACATACCTGGGCCCAAATCGCTTCAGACTTAGCTCTTTGCCTATAATCGACTAGAACGTTTTTAATTTTCGAATTAAAGTTGACTTTGAATAATAAGCCCAAGACCAGCGGATAGTTGAAACACTCTAGCCCCCAATTAAAAAAGATGACTAACGGAATATTATTAACTTGATCTACTGCTTCAGTAAATTATTTTCAACTGAATATATGTACATATTTCCATTCTATTCAATTCATGTTCATGAGCACCTTTCACACAGAACGTCTATTATGGAGCCAAACAAAAGCTGTTAAGAATAGATGAACGTAATAACAACGGTACTCCAGTACTAACAACAATAACAACAAAAGAGAAAACTTCGAATATCGCCACAAAGTCAAATATTACCGCCTCGAGTGTCAAACAATGTAAAGAAAGCAGAAAGTTAAAGAATCCAACAGTACAAAAGATGTAATAACATACGCGATCTTTCTACCTACGAAGATCTAAGCGGCCGCATAATGCAATATAATACAGGGTACCGCCCATCACCAGATGGTATATCGGTGGTTCCCTTCATCGGTTTCCTAGAACCATCGTGGCCTAATGGTGCCAAGCTGTCTGCCATCGAGGGCTGAGGTAGGAAGAGAGAAGAGGCCCAACGGACGTGGATTAACTGCCACAAGCTTCATTGCGAACAGATAATTGTAACACTTCTTGAAGACAATCTGGGTCGAAATTCCACTGACTAATTGACTGCTAATTTTTACTTGAACCCATAGAGAATTTGTTAAGGAAACGAAAACATGATTCGGAAGAAATAATGGATGGCAAGTTTGATGGTGAAATGTAGCGGAATGAAAAAGGAAAAATAATGAAAAAAAGCATGAGAAAATGCAGTAGTCAATGGAATGAATGGTTTGACCGTTGAATGAAAAAAAAACGTATTCTTTTATGGAAAATCCGGTATTGTCTTCAGCGTCATATTCTCTTACTCTATTGTTTTTACATTGTTAATTGATTATAATATTGTGATTTTTGCATTAAATTACTTAATTCTCGATCAAGACAGACTGCGATTGGTGCGATATTCTCCCTTTGTGCATTGGGTTTCATTGTAACTTTTTACTTAATGTACTGATTTCATTCTAAACACTTTAGATTCCTAGAAGAAAAAATTACTAAAACCAGTAGATGTGAGCATCACATTGGGCCTTGAAAATAGCGTGAAAGAGATAATGAGATAATGAACAAACCTGAAACAAAACAAAAAATGGAAATTTCTAAAATTACTACAAAAAATATAATCAAAGTTACTAGTTGCTTAATAATTTTGTGGTTTTAAATAAATAGGCAAATTAATGAGAAAAACAAGTTTTGGAATTAATAAAAAATATAAATGGCAGATGAAAACATAAAAACAAATAAAAGCGGTTCAAAAAGGGCTAATTTAAAAAAAATTATTTATTGCTATTTCAAAGGGGAGCAGGAAAATAAAGAAACATAAAAAATACATAACTTTTGTCTCTTCAAGAGGAACATCAAGTAAACACCTATGGAAAAATAAAAAATCTATTTCCTTAAATTTGAGCATTTAAACTGTCATTGTACATATTTCAAATCTAACCCCGGTTGTAGCAGCATGAATACATTTTTTTGATATAATAAAAACTATAAATTATCAAATTTACTGAACAACTATATTTAAAACCAGATTTATTTGATCATTTAAATAAACTAACATTATACTACAGAGTCAAATGAACGAGAATAAGCAAATGTTTTCCAAAATAATGCAAAAAATGCTTACAAAAATACAAATTGAAAACGTAATAAAAAACGTCCAAAGAACTTCAATTATTTGCATTTTAAATTAAAAAATCAGCTTACAATCAGCAACTGAAATAACCAGGTTTAGTTCCGCCCATTTCAACTGCATCTTCTCATGGTGAAAATTGATCACTCATTTGGAAATTAAAATATAAAAAGAACAATTTGGTTTGCTTTATAATATAATCGGCAAATTGATGAATATTTAGTAGCACGCGAAATGCTCAACTTAAGTCTAAGAATTTGCAAACGATGTTTATCACTGATTAACGTATTTTAGGTAGCAGCGCAAAAATTCGGGCATTAATGAATCATTTTATCGGCGTATTTTCACACGATTTAAATAAATTACTGTCACGGTTTAATGAAAAATAAGATTTTAATGAGCTTTTAATTAAGCCTGAATACACCGTAATTGGTTCGCCATTTCCAACTGCTTGTAGGCAGCTGATTAACAATCAAGTGGAATTTCAAGGGAAGATTAAAAGCCGTTAACGCGTCAGGTTTGGAAGCACTTTCCTCCCCGAAGTTTATTTTTCGTTTCAGCTGAGTTCTAATAATTAATGAAATCTGAAAACTATCGAGAAGCAGATTTTCTGAAAAATGCGTTTGAAAATATCAGCGCCCTGCTGTTTAACATCACCGGATTTTCAAAGTTTTCGCAAAAGTGAAGCCGGCTGCAATCGATTTATTTACTTCTTGAAATTAAGCCATATTTGTTTATTGACTTTTGCGAAACCTTCATCGCCTCAACTGTTTGAACTAATCAGTTTCATCGGGTTTCAAGTGAATATTTTTAGCATTTTGGTGCACTTGCGTAAACAATGGGGATGCGCTGCAATCAATCTCATTTATTTATAATCAATTCAAGTGTCCATCTGCAACTCGATCTGCAGAATATGACCAGATGGTCGATTCTGGCCACATGGAACTATCAGATTTCTGATTTATCGGGGTATTGCATTTGTACCAGGCATAAACGGACACACTTGGACTTGTGGGATGTCGCAATTTGAGAACTCGGTACAAGCTCACTTTTAATAACATTTACCGTTATGGTTTAAATGTATTTATCGTCAATCTTTCCATAAAACGTAAAATATCATATGACGGTTTCTTGCATGCACTGTCTCTGAACGTGCAAAGAAAATGCAACTTTTTACAGCTTACAATTTTATTTTTATTTAGCAAGTGTTTCACGCAGTATATCTCGGAACTTGCCGGAATTATTACCATTAAGTCTTGGAAAAACCTGAGAAAAATCTCGGATATGAGAATGAATCTATTGAACGCATAGCTTGTAGTATTTTAGGTGTTTTTTTATTTTTTGGAGTTTTTGCAGATTCTTGAGAACACAGTGCATCAAACTGACACCTTTACATGTTTGTTTCAAAACCGCCCAAAATTTAATTTATATTGACTTTATTTTGTTTACTGATCAAGTTTAAAAGGTAAAAGAACCATAAAAATACTCGCAACTAATTGAACAAAAACAAACAAGAAAAGCTGACTTTTGAACGTGTTTTTTAGGCTGTGGATTTAAAGTTCAATCGTTCCAGTGTAAAGCAATCAAAAAATTTGCGTATTGTTACATAACTCAGCAAATTAAAAACATCAACATCGCAAATAGTTTTATAACAATCACTGGACGTCATAAGCAGTGAGGATTAACCGGCCAAATTAAGCTCATTTAGGTCATATTGCTGCTCAATTTCGGTTTGGTTTATTTTCAAATGCACAATCAGCAATACTATGTAATTATTATGCTAAGTGCAGTTATAAATAATTACGTCTATCAAAACATAATTAGTATTTATATGAGAACTACATGAGTTTGTATTTGGCTTGATAGCTCTGAGGAAATAGGTTATCGGCCAAATAGTTCGATCGCGTCTACTTCTCGAGAGAAGCTTGGCTGATACCAACAAACAATTAACGAGGGTTTCGAAAAAAATCAAATTTAATTTAATCATTTTATGCTGTCTCACTTTGATAAAGTTTAATTTCTTTGGTTCAAGTAAAGAAACTGACACTGAAGAAAAACGCAGAAAGAACGAAAACAGTTTGTGAACAAATAAACAAACTGGTCTCAAACGAGCACCATAAATAATTACATAAGTCATGTGGAAAAACGAAATGTGAATGTTAAAGTAAATTATTATTGTTATTAAGTTGTATCAGTCGCATGTTGTCAAGAAGTTCGTCCACTCGATTACGATAAAGTTTACGTCATTGTAAACCATAGAAAAACTGTAGATTATAGTATAGTATAGTAAGAGCACAATTTTATGAATTGAAAAAAAACAACAACGAAAATTACGTGCTTACAAACTAATCAAAATTAAGACTCTGACAAAGCTGCTTGCCTTCGAGCTTTCTCCATATGCATGCATTTGTCAGTGGATTTTCAATAATTAAAAAATATTTTCAACCATTTATACTAAAAACTTAAATCAATATTAGCAAAAAATAAAATCACAACTTGCGTATAAAGCCTTGTTAAAACAAACACATTTTTTTCAACGTAAATTAAGTTAACTACTACGTGTTTGCTAATCAAGAAAAGTCCACCAGTTGTAAACGAAAGCCTCTTCTCAAACGCACGCTTTAATAATATTATCTAGTTAGCAAGTGTTCAAAGAAGCCCAATAAACCAGTCAATTCAACATCTGGTCGAAAGTTATGTTTCTTGCAGACCAAACAACTAGCGCAATAATCAATTAAACGATCATTTATTGTTTTAAGAAAAGTGCAAATTGAAAATTGACAAGCCATGTTCGCAATTTTCATGGCCAACCATAGCTTAAATTATGCCTAGCCAGTCAACTTTAACACAAATTTTCGTATGTTAAACAACATCGTTTATAAATCATGTTTAGTTTGGATATGTTAAATTGAAAGGAAAAAACTTAGTCAGTCTTTTGTAAACATTGTCTGATGACCCGCAGTGAATCATTAAAGGAAAAATTGTAAATTTAAATAAACTTTTTGGCTCGTTTACATTGGAAAATATATTATGGCTACAGATTTGTTTTGACTCTTTCTTTGAAACTATATTCCAGCCAGTGGCAAAGAAACAAAATTTGATTTTTTTTTGAGCTCAGCTACATAATAATTGTATAAAAGGCGACCTTTGCTGTGAGTGATTTATGTCCAAACTTAAATGTTCATTTATTTTCCTTGTTAAATCTCATTTGTTAACGTGTGTGAATCATTTTTCGAAGTTTGTTCAATTTGATTGAAGCCGAATGTTTGAAAGTAAACATCAATTTAACAGTATTTTCTTGCAGCAAGCAAATGATTCTATAAAAATATTATTAAATGCTCCACAATAGGCGGTACTAAGAGTATGATGAAGGTACGATTTAAATATTTATGTTTTAAAAAGTCTGCACTGAAGAACCAAAATGTTAAATTCCGTTAACTGCGGATCTTTGAAAAGCCATCGGGCCGGTTTAGTGCTGCAAACAAAGAAATCTTTTGTTTCAAATGGGGAACTGAATGGTTTTTCGCGATAGGGTGTAGCGGTCAGTTCAATAGTTACAAGATTTGCACGTTGTCGCTTTTGCATATTTAATTAAAACAGGTCCTGACTCAAATTCGATTATTTAAAAAAATAATCACTTGAGTGTAATTGTGAATTTAATCCATTCAAATGAAGCAGATGATTCAAAGAGTCAATTTTAAAGCCTTCTGCTCTAGTAAACTTAGATCAATACATATTAGGTACTTGAGAAAACTCATATTATTTGATTGAAGAAAAAAAAGGAACATTACAAATACATCCTAAATGACAAACCAAACAAAGGAAATGGTCGCCACCTAATAAGATTAAAGAAACAATGAGACAAGGGAACCTTGCAGATTAGTTGGGAGATAAAAAAATAAATATATTTGCAACGCCCTGAATCCTTCTCTGAAATTCTGCATTCCTCAACCAGAGACTTTCGAAGACATCCCGGCATTTTTTCAACCAACCCGAGCCTGCCGACCGACACCTTTTTGCATTTTGTATTAACATTTTATCTTTTCTGTGAAATTTTTATTAATTACCTTCATCGCTTAGCTTGATTAACAGATGCAGACATTAAAAGCCTTCCTTTCAGAGGCCTCCACTCCTTACCGATCATCGAGATGCACGATAAATATCTTTCAAGCGACGAAACCGCATTTTTTCCTCGACTTAGTTCTTTTTAATGGAATTGCCTTGCCACAATGCGAAAAAAATGCAATCTAATTAGAAATGCATAAATGCATATTATTATCCAAGATCGAAATTTCAAATGTCAGATTAAATTACTAGTTGGGTAATAAAAACGATTTTGCATAATTACTATAATAGACAATAGTGTTGGTTTGTCTCACTAAACCGACCTGCAAAGTATCCATAGTTCAACTTGGATAGTAGAGTTTTTTCTTCCTTTCTGATTGCATAATAATAGTTATTACCAAAACAATAAACTCCCGCCAATATAAATCAGCCTAAGGTAAAAAAGCTACAATAACTTAAAAAAAAGCTAGAAAACATCTGAACACAAATACAAGGAAGCACATAGCATTCTCTAGCACTAACGTTTAATTAGAGTTTTTGGTCCTTCGAGCCGGGTAAGCGAATGTTCCTCCTCTATACCAAAAGCCGTTCGATGGAAAAAACCAGAAGACTAAATGTACTTTTAGAGAACAAATGTTAACAAGATCGGCAGTTTTTTCAGCAAAATTTTCCAATAATTTGTCATTGAAAAAAATATTTTCCAGAAATAGTTAATAAGTTTCGTTGACATGACAAAAGGAGCAGAAAATAACAAATAAACTAGGAACTCTCTTACCTCTTCAGCTGCGTGGGTTTTCCAAATAACACAGATAACTAGAAACCCTAAACAAATATTCCTAGCGGGCCGCATCTTCGAAGACTAAAATCATCAAGTATGATCAAAAAAATATGAGTAGTTTGAGCGCGAGCCCCTATTCTTTTGCGTGATGAGCAACTGATTAAGAGGCAAAAAACCGTCACAACCGTATACCAAAAGCACCAAAGAGAGTCTGCTTGGGACCCGTAAACTCGGAGCGCTTCTCAGATTGAAACGACTTTGCTGTAAGCTGTAACGTGTGTGTTTATGTGTGAGCGACCGTGCTGTAAATGTTTCTGTTGCCTGCACCAAACTGTTAATGAAATCCTACCAGATAACTGCTTGGCCGTGTTATCTGTTCGGGGCTCAGGAAGAACCGACTATTGTTAGTACGGGAACCATTCACGCACTGAAGATTAACTGCTACTTTCATGCCCTTCGGAAGCAAACCTTTCACGTACCTACGGTTTAGTAACGGTACTTTCGCATATTCGAGACACTACTAGAGAGGACGTTGATAAAACTTGTAAAATAAGTTAAGGATTATATCGACTAAGAAGTATGAAGCATCGCGCACTTCTAAATATCTTATCCATTCAATCTTTACTTCCTCTACTTAGGCATTCTTCGGATTTCTATAAGGAAATATTCAAATTAAATACTCTAGAACCAAATGAAGCAATCACTGCAACAAAGCAGGTTTTTGCGCAATACCCATAATTGTTGATGTTGATTAACAACTTAACGACGCTTTCTTCATTACTCCACTACCTGCACGAACTTGTTGAACAACGACTGAGTCATTGCATTTTTGCGCTGTATGGGGTAAAACTTGCACGAAAGCCATTGTTGTTCGCCGAAGATTGCAATCTTATCTCTTTGGGGTATGTCCATTCATGCTGCAGGTGCGTGGTAATTAGAGGTATTGGCAATAAAACGTTGTTTACCTGGTGGCTAAAGTAAACGGTCATAAAACCTGTCCGAACTCTTAGATTAGTTCCTGGCGAAGAATTATGGCCTATTCAAAAGCGCAGCTAATGAGTCAAAACGAAGGAATCAGTGAGGGCATGGCGATTGTGACAAAATTAAAACATTATTCTGCGAGAATGTTCACTGTCTGTGAAGATTGCAGCGTTTGTCGTTGTGAATAGATCTAATTTGTTTGCAGATTTTCCGGCGCATTCCTAGATTATCCGCCCAGTTTATCATAATAGGTACAAGTGCACGTTGCAATAAATGAATAAGCACCACTTGCACATATTAGCAGGTCACCTGGCCGAGATATATCAATTTTAAATTACCGTTGACTAAGCCATTACGCATTATCGGATCATTTACTATTTAATGGGCTGTAATAGTACAAGCTTCTAAGTACTATTCGTTTTTTTATTATAAAATTAGGCCAAAAACACGCAGGTGATGGGTTTCCTTCCGCGAGATTTCCATATATTTTTTAAACGTATATTTGATTAATATTGTGATTAAGATCAATTCTCGGCACCTTGGCCGAAACGAATGCGTAAAAAACCATAAATCATTTCGCGTGTTCGAATACAGTTACGAAACAATCAGTCCAACACTGATAGTATAATTGCTGTTTTAATTGCACAAGTTCTCTAATACGAATGTCCGCGATATTAATTATTCAATAGGCGCCATATACTTATTTTCGAGCGATCTATGTGTAAGCAGCAATTAGTATGCCGTTAATTGAGTTTGATATTAAATCGTCCGATGTTTTACATCAACACGATGCTTTTTATTTGTTCATCTTTGAGAGAGATAATTTAATTCGAATTTATTAACCACCGTTTCAATATCTTAGCAGAAACGTTAACGGCACGAACTTATTTGCCATAATACTAGAAAAACTATAATGCGACATAGAAAAGAAACGAAAACTAATTTAGAACTTTACAGCAAAAAATTAAGTATTGTATCTAAGATACTTAAAAGCGAACAGTTCGATTCTAATATAAATTAAAAAGGAAAACCCTGAAAAACATGCCGTTACCGCTAATTGTCGAAGCTTCGTAAAACCTGATTGTTAGGAAGTAATAGAATAACAATGCGTTATTAAGCATCCCGTCAGGTTTATTGACATTAGCTGATTGTTTTAAAAAAAGGCAATTCATAGATGGAAATCCCGCTTTCGATTCTAGTGAACTTATGCGACTAAAATATCCTGCAGAGATGCTGTGTCATATGTCAGCTACATAAAAGTAATTCCGACATCAAATTCGAATAAATGTCATGATGATAAATTGCGGTGCATACATTTCTAAACAAATGTCGGATGTTACAAATATTGGAAAGCATTTCTTTTGTTCTCAAGAAGATATATAAATAAATAATTCAATATTAAACGCAAAAATCAAGTCAAAAAATTGGGTTGCAAAATGAAACAAATTTAATAAACAAAAACATTTATTGTCACGAGCCATCTCTTGCCATACCTGTTAATAGCACCTCAGGATCGGTGCTTTCCATTTGGGCACAACTTGACTTCTTTGTCTGATCGGCATAAAACTTCGCCATTTTTCTGCGCGTTTTTACCAAAATTCTGTGACCCTCACAATCAAGATTACCGGTAAAGCATTTATCACGACAGCATTTCTTGCAAAGCTTATAACCGCATTTGAACCCCTGAAATTAATAAAAAAATAGCAGATAAACCTATGCGGCAAGAAAAAGGTACAATAAGAAACGGATATTTACCAGTGGATTTTCGCAAAGAGAACATTTTTCCATAGGACGTTCTGGACAAGAATCTGGCTTTTCTGGCCTTCTCATCATTCTCCTCAGTCTTTTCATCTTCTTTCTACTAATGACGTTGCCTTCAGGATCTTCGTACAACCTTTTACTTCCTTCAGCCTAATAACAACAAATGTAAAGTACATATAAAATTGTCCGGCTTTTCTTTGAGAAAATATTTGCTGTTGAGAGGTTTTACTTACAATTTTTTTCTCCGCCTCCTTTTTCTGCTCTTCCATTTTTTTAACGTGGTTTTCGGGAGTATCTCTCACATAGGGCTGACACAACCAAGGAGGTAATATCAAGTTTTGTGTGCCCTCTTCCGTACAGTGTTTCCAAATTACTTTTCCTAGATAGAATTTTTCATAAATTCCCATAATTCTCTTTGTAATCTCTTTAAACTGATCAAGAGTATTGGCTGCTCCCAATTCCCCTCTCAGAGGGTTATTTTCGGGGATTGATAGTCTAAAAGGCGCATTCGATTTGGGTATGGTTTCGAAAAGTTTTGCAAACATGGTTTTCTTACACATGGTGAAATAGCTTGAACAAATGCCCCCGGATGTAGCTGTTGGGGCACGGGTATGTTTCGGCCAATTGCAAATACTCAAGAGCTGGAACCCAGCAAGGGGGATTTTGGCAAAGAAAAAGGGCAGGATTGTACAAATTGCCTTCGGCAGTCATTACTCCTACTGCTCCAGTTTCTTCCAAACATCTTTGCAGATCCTGCATGTTTTGAATGTTGCCATTCGATATAACTGGTATTTTTACTGCATCTCTGAAGAAACAAGCTTGTAATTAGTATTATGAATTTTCGTGCTTCGAATTTACTACCTTACAGCTTTTACATAACTCCAATCTGCCAGGCCGGTTAGAGGGCCCCTTTGTTCTCTAGTGCGTCCATGGACAGTCAACATTTTGCAACCTGCCGATTCCAGCATTTTCGCATACTGTACTGTCTTCTTTTTGGTTTCAAATCTTCGGATTTTACATGTGACCGGCACTTTCAAATGTTGGCTCAGTAAGCTTACTAGAAATATAAATGTAGGTATTATCCTTAAAATGTGCTAAATACACAACGGGAACTTGATACCAACCAAGTGGCTTAAAATAGTTTACTAACAGACATAACAAACTAAACAGACATAACAAGTCAAGTTCAAGCATTTTTTCCACAGAACATACCCCCTTTATATTGGGGGATATTTTGTGATTTTTTCCAAAACTCTCGATCTAGAAACATATATTTACCTATACGGTGTAACAACTGCCATTCATCCTGCAAGAAAGCCCCGTAATGGCCCCTTTTTGCAATAGCTTGAGGACAGCCCAAATTTATGTCAATTGCCAAGCAATGGTCTTGCGCTAATAGGGCTGCATCCAACATCGTTTGAGGGTCATTTCCACAGAACTGAAACAACCAAATCGATTCTATTACTCTCTTCTGTGGCCTAGATTAGTACTATTTAACTCACCTGCACTATCAAGGGCTTATCGTCTTCACACGTAACAAGTGCCTCAGCTCGGTATTTTGGGTCCTTGGAGAACAGGGCACTGTGCAACATTGGCGTGTAACACAATTGGGCCCCATATTTTCTACTCAATAAGCGCCATGCCAACTCGCTGGCATCTACCATGGGGGCGACAATTTTGGTCGGACCTCCCAGATCCTTCCAAAAATCCATAGCTGGAACTACGTAGCTTAGTCTCTGACCATTAATTTGCTCTAAGCAGCAATTTATTTCATATATACTTCTCTGTTTTTATCCTTTTTAAGCTAGGTTATGTGTGGTTATGTATTTGTATATCGATGGGAGTCCACTCACTACACAACGAATTTATAGCTTGATGAAATGATGGCCGGTTTTTTGTGTTGCGGTCGGGCAGGAGCAGATTTTATTGTTAAAATACAAATTTTATGCGGGAAATTTTACGCACATGCGCTTCTTTAGCGGACGGAATAATAAAAAAATTCAAATTCCCTCCAAAATCATTCCGAAGTTTTACAATAATCGCACTTAGACCGCTAGTTGGCAAACAATTTCAAACTGTAGGCATTGTTGGAAAAACTTTAAAATTCTTACCTGATTTCAAGGCATTTTGCAGATTTGCCAGTAGCTCGCACAGTATCATACGCACATGATGCCGAGGCACCCAAATGACTAAAATTATTGCGTTAACCATATTTTAACACATTTTTTAAGAATCGCGCATAGTTTTGTCAAATATTGTTAATATTTCGCAACAATTTTATCAATTTGCAACGAATTCTTGTCAAGGGTAGTACTGTCAGCGTGCCTATGCGAAAAGAGAAGAGAAGGGCTATCGAAGCACTTTGAATCGATATTTTTTGATCTTTTAAATATATTGAAGCGCAATTTCAGTGCTGACAAGACCGGAAAACATTGACGATAATCTTCAGATCGAGCATTAGAGTAGCTGAACTTCAGTGAAGCAAGCTGACAACTACATACGACAGAAAGTGTTATATAATAGCTAGTGGCAAATATCGATAGTGAATCGATATGTTTAACAAACGGCTCAAACCCTTTAATGATGCGCATATCAGTGGTTAAGTAGTTGAACTTACCAAAACTAGCGCATGATCTTCTGGGCTTAAAACATTAGAATATTCTGGAAGCTTCATTGTCTTTTGCTTCGGCCGGGCTCTTCCGCTTATTCTATAAAAAATAGAAATGTTTACTATCTTTAATATTAATTTAACCTTAACGAGAAATAACTTTCATTTCTTTTTGCTACTATACAATTCCTTGCAATGATTCATATACAATTCCTTGCATCATTCTTGTAAAAAAAAAATATTTCAAGAAACAAATTCGCTTTGTTTGCAAATGTCTTGAATTGTTGCTTAGAAGCAATACTTAACTTAACAACAAATTATTTCATACATTTGACAAACCGAGAGTTTTTACTGTCTTTGGTGTTGAACGAAGACAACCCGAAGTTTACCGTAAACTTAGTATTTTTTGTTTCTCTAAAATTGAACATTATTCTATCGCTGAGAAAGTTGACATGTTTGTAGTGTACGGATTAAGTAAAGGAAATGATAATTAATTTAAATCACGTACCACAAAATATCTACCTAGGAGTTATAAAGGCAAAACTGAACAGTTTTGACGGGAATGACAAACACTGACAATGACTCAGGACATGACGTGTCAAATGAATAAATTATTGAGTGACAACTTTGAAATTTCTGTCACATAGACAGGCAGTAAATGAAACATTTATAAATTAGAGTAAAATTCGGTAAGGTAAGTTGGGTTTGATTTCTGATGCGATGACTTCTTTGGGTGTTACTTAATTCCTTGAAACATATCTGCTTGAACCGCTTGAAATATGGTAAATAACAGCACTTTTTGCTCTTGTACCGTTACGAAGACGCGTTTTGTGGCTTCGCGTACGCCAATGAGAAAACTAGTTGTGTCCCTCCACCATGACCACATCCGCAGCCCCAGCTTTCGACCTCGACATGGAATATCAGCAGCGGCACCAAAAATATTCGTCTTCAGCCAGCAGCGTTCAATTCAATCCTGTTCTGTTTGCGCATAGTCGAAAGCCAGCAGGAATTTTCACTACATTCTCTCTGGGTGTGACTTTTTTACGAATTTTGTTCCATTTCAGAGCCAAGTAAGTACAGTTTAATCCAATTTGAATAAATTTTCTTCTAAACATCTCCAAACTTATCTTGATGTTGGCAGATGGTGCAAATCACCTGCATTACTTACTCAAAAGGTTATGCCGGTCTAAAATCTATAAAGTATGACCAAACCATAGTGGCGCTGACCTAAATTAGCAGATTATTTCGTTTTTACATCAATTGCCTTGTTTAATTGATCATTTACTGGCGTTTCTATGCGACAATTTTAAGTTATCGACGTGCATTTATTGATACTGTTAAAAATAGCCCGCAACTAATCATGGTTAAAATTAGCATACTCTTTCCGACCGGCATATGTTCCACTAGTCATCGAAAAAAACACGATTTCGAGTTTGAAAGTATTGAAATAAAAATGAACATGTTTGTCGCTTTTTATAGAACTTGGTCCACATAAATCGTTCTCAGCTTCTACAAATGGTTTCAGTTTTGCGAATTTACCCCTATAGAGCGCACTAAAATTTAGTATTTTTGGCAAATTAATCACGTAAACGTCTGGTATAATTGAAAAAAAATTCAGCCAAATAAAACTACGGCTATTATTAATTTAGTGGAAAATTTTCACAGACAGACATCGAATCGTCCAGGAATGTTATATAATTTTTAATAATTGGCGTTGAAAATGTATTTTTTTCATGTTTTTTAAAAAAATTTAAAAAGTGTGCTCAAAACAAAAAAGCACAACTTTATTCAAAAATAGAATATAAACCGTATGGCAATATGGACCTGGCAGTCACCCCTTTTGGGGTCAAGTAGGATTATTTTGTTCCTACTTTCTAATCTACTGAGAAAAACTAAAACTTTCAATCACATCAGTTGAAGAAACATTGTTTTCTGAGCAAAAGAGTGCTCTCAGTCAAAAACCGTATTGTGAGCTGTTTTTTATTTTATTTTATTGTTTAATCGATTCAAATGTACTTTACCCCTAAAGCGACTTGAAATAGAGCTTTTGGGAAAAGGTACTTTTTTGCGTAGAAAACAGTAAATGTGCTTTCAAATTTCCATTTTTCACATTGGCGTAGAAATTACGTGCAAAATAATCATACATGATTTTTTTTTGGTGTACTTTTTTGTCTTACCAACGTCATAAAAAATAGACTTTTGCCTTAAAGATCTTAGAACCCTTTAGTTCAAAAGTTAGGACCTTTACGAAAATCGACAGAATACATATAATACACACAAATTACTGTCAAAGTAAAATACTTAAAATACAAATTTAGGCGGCATTATCCTTATCGGTGACCCACACGCGCCAGGTCTTATTATGTTAATAAACTCGGTATTTGTATCGGTTATATTGCAAATTCCTGCAATTTTCATTCATTTTCAGTTCTTGAAATGTTACTCATTACAAATGTTATTATTCACCATTGCAAGGTAACGTTTATTTAAAACGATGATATCACTGGTTTGTTAATGTGCAAAGTATATTTATTCTTAAACGGGCGTCGACGCACTCAGTTGAGACTGATAATTCGTCGACTAAAGTCGTACCCGGTACCTGTTTGTTAAGCATTAATTTATTGTTCCATTAGTTACTAGTTTTGTTTTTTTTCTTCTAGTTAATATCGAATCAGTAATCATGACCAGCCAACAATACTACCCATTCAAGGTAAGAACTTTCTTAACTTACTACTTAACAGATTAGGTATAGTTAGAAGTAAGTACTTAAAGATAAAATGCGCCAACTGATTCATGTTAATGGTAGTTGAAATGAACGAATGAAGTCATTCATGTGGGTAATCATTCAATTGACAGGTTGTTATAAAAAACTTATGTAGCTCTTGCTACTAAAAGCAAGCAAACCTTTTCCATGCAGCAGAAAAAGGAAAAATTCTCGGGATTACTTCTATCAAAAAAACGCTTCCAATTAAGTATATAAAACTAATTAATCATATTGAGGCATTTTTGCCGGTTTCATTGTGGTACATTGGGAGCTTAAATTGCAATTAATAAGATTGGAGCAATTAATCCGGATCCCACACAGGGCCTACTCTTTCGTGTACCTGAAAGCAGTGTTTGCGCAAATATTTACGATTTTTTCCATTCTAGGATCTAACGTTATTTCTATAAACGCGCTCACGCTCATTAAACATATAACGATATACAATACAGAGATAAGAATAAATCTGGAAACATTAATGGGAAATAATCAAGTCTTAATGATGCTTACTTAGAAATGAATTACACTTGAAGAAAATTGATCTATTCTTATTAATTAAACGTATAGATTTAAGTCGTTTAAGTGCTCCACCCGGTATATTTTAAGGGCGTGTCATGTGAGGCGTTAAGCAAAAGAAACACAAGGGCAGTTCTTATGCTGCTTGGTAAATTATCACAAAAATCAAAACCAAGATTAATATTTAAATTAAATGAATAAATGAGGCTCCTTCCAACGTTCTTCGGAAAAATTAACGCATTTTGTTAAAAATAAAAAATTTTAATTTATTTTAATCACGGTTCTTTAGATTGATTCAAAATATTTAAAGTTTAATTGAAAAACTTAATTAATAGTATCTTTTCGAATGGAATTTCAGTTTCAGTTCAGTAATGTTTTTGTTTACGTAATTTAATGATGCTAGTGTGTTGAAATCGTGCCAAGAATATTTTCGTTTTCTTTTTGGCTGCACTTATTGATTAAATCAACAGAAAACTAAACAATCTCCTTTGGAAACTTTGAATATTAGTCGAATTTGTACATTAATATATTAAACTCTTGAAGTAGCAGTTAAAAATTTAAATATAGTATAAACATCGATAAGGTAATTTATTTATGATGTTTGTTATGACTTAAACACGACTTTGGAAAAAAATGTGAAAAGTTCCATAAACTCAGGAATTTTTAAAAGTTCTGACCAAATTTTGAGAGCTCGCATCAACGAGGAAAATTTGCTAGCAAGGTAATAATTTTTGGCTGATATAATTAGCCAGAAAATTCGCGCAAAAAGCTGTATTATTTATTCAAAGCTACAATAGGGTGGCTTACTGATAACCATTGAAAAACATGTTGCTATTGGTGTGCAAGTGCAATAAAATTACGTATTTATTTATTCATTCTACATCTTGAATGATGTTTATGGCTGGCTGCTTTTAAATTATTCCATGATTCACGTTCGAAGGTTGCATACCGAGGTTATGAGATAACTTGCTTGATGATGTCTATTCGAGATCTTGATGGCAAAGACACGGTATTCATTTAACTGTTTCACGGAAAAAGGTCATCTCAGTAAGCCAAAACGATCTAATCTTAAAGCTGTTATTTTTCCCAAACAATTCCAACATAAAACCTCACTTCGACTTTGGCAACTTTATGTTATAGAAAGCAAATATTGATCGTTTCCAACTAAAAACTTAGGCTTGGCATGGAAAGCGTTCTTGTATTTAATAGGGACGAGACATTCTGGCACCACATTCCAGTTTATTTTACTAGCAGCTTTCGAAACATTATACTAACACGGAAACTTGGGGTGTGTTAAGGGGGAAATTCGAATTGGCACAGATAATTAAGGGGTTTTCGAGTGAATATTTATGAAATAATCAACAACGAAGTCCATCGGAAGATCGATAAGTCGAGAATAATAATAATTTCCTGTTAGGAAATTTAGAGAATGGGGATAGTGCGATCAGGAACACTTTACAAGACTTTTTAACAACATTTATGCCCTGCTTTAGACAACGGTGTTAGATACTTTTTTAGGAAGCTCTCTTTGGAAACTTTGGATTTCAGGACATTTAGCTTGTTCGGATTTTTTATTTGCCTGTTTTACACATTTTCGGTAGCCGTTTTATGGGACTTAAAAATTTGAACTTTCAAACAATAAATTATTCCATACACTTACACACCGTAAAAATATTTAGGATGTTGATGTAAAAATAACATGTAAATTATGCTGTTAATTATGTCCTACGTGCAGGATAAATAATATTGACCTTGTTTGTCACCTGATTAGTGTTGGCAATGTTTGGACATTGACTCATCCTAATCAGAACATAATTTTTCTGAAACTGAACTGTTTTGCATTTGCAAATTATTTCGAATTTAATCTAAACGATGAAGCAACAAAAGTAATAATTGTTTGAAAATATAGGCAATTATAGCATGGAACCAAAACTGATTTTTTATTGTAAATACATTGTTAAAAGGGTTAAATATACAGTTTTATGGAAATTACAGTGTTTTTTTCATCATTTCTACTGGGCGATTCTCTTAAGGTCAGGTTAATATAATGCTGAAGTGAAATAATCACGATCTGACGAAAAAATAATTCCATTAACCGCCTTAACTTCCACTTTGAGCGCTTTGATTAGTGGAGTGGTTTTCTAACTTTCATGAACGGTTTAAAAAACTACTGGCTATATGTGATTAACAAAAGAATTAAGACTGGAATGGAAAAATACTAGAATTTGTAGTTAGTTGACTTTCTAAAAATTATGGAAAGTCTTTGGATGACCTCTAAGAAAACTAACTAGAAATTTCTACGGAATCTAAAAAATATAAAAATAAACTGGAAACATTGCCCGTGCATGCTTTATTTAATAAAACTCAAAATAGATGTGCCGTTCTAATGGTTTATCCCACGCTTAGATGGAATCAGTTTTCGCTCCACAAGGACAAAACCGGCTCATGGCAATAAAATCAGTGGATGAATAAAAAATAAAGAGCAAAAATATTGTTTTCCATTAAAAATGTTGAATTGCCTCGTTCATTTTAGCGTAAATATTATGTTCTCATTGCCGAACTAAGTTCCAAGCCGATACAATCGAATAATCTGTCCTAGCTAGAACTGTGAATTATTCAGTTGCAAAACTGTGAATTAGTTCAGTTGCAAAACTTGGAATTATAATATTTTAGATCCCTATATGCATAGACCGCAATTATATGTAAAATTAAATCTAGTTTTACAAATATATACAACTCTAAATCTCTGGCTGTAAATACATAGTTGATTTTGATTAAAGCATCTGTGGGAGTGCCTTATGATGACTGAACAGCCCACTAGATTAACCAGAATCTTTCTAGCATAGTTCAGCAAGGAAGTTCTTGGGTAACCATCTATAAATAACACTCACGATTAGAGCAGTCCTTTCATTCAACGTTAGCTAAACTGAAAATTGTTTGGCATTGAATTAATTTGACCATAGAAAAACACACCGGAAATTACCAACACCATTATACGCCCAATGTGGAAATTCTCATTCATTTACGAACGTAGTTAATGCGATTGTTTTTGTTGATAATTCACACTGTTATTCATTTTTTTAGTGCACCCCCACTGTTTACCCAGCAGACCCCTTCGACCCCGTAGCTGATGCTGCCACCCTGAAGAAGGCGATGAAAGGTTTCGGAGCCGATGAAAAAGCCATAATCGATGTTTTGGCCCGCAGAGGCATCGTACAAAGACTAGAAATTGCCGAAACTTTCAAGGTAAGACAAAATCTTCAATCTTCAAAGAAGCTACAAAGGTGGAAGAATGCTCTAGATGCATATTGAATGCAGATAATCTGAAGAAAAATTGAGTCAAGCTATCATAACAATGACCAAATAGTCTTGGCATGAGGTCACGCCTACAAACGATTGGAATTAACATCGCCCACATAAAATGTTGTAAAGATGACGCCACACTTACTACCGATTACGGAAAGCTCACGTTTCTTTCAAGACACAAGAGAAATCAAGCAAAACTAGTTGCAAACTTTCACCGGGCTTAACTGCATTTTAAATGCTTTTTTTGAAATAAACACCGGCCTTGAGGAAAATTGCAATTTAAAAATTCCAACTTAACCGAGAAATAAATTGTAGCTATGTTTTTCTCTTCAGACTTCGTACGGCAAAGACTTAATTTCCGAACTGAAAAGCGAACTTGGAGGCAAGTTTGAGGATGTGATTGTGGCTCTGATGACTCCATTGCCTCAATTTTATGCGAAAGAACTTCACGACGCTGTTGCTGGATTGGGAACCGATGAAGAAGCCATCATTGAAATATTGTGCACATTATCCAACTACGGTATTAGAACTATCGGTCAATTCTACGAACAATGTAAGTCTTCTTCATTGCTCAGACTTCATTTATTTATTAGAAACAACGAGAGGTTATCAAATTTACCCAAAATTATTCAAGCGAGAATGCATTTAAAAGTGTATTTTCTGTTTTTTCGGGCCAATATTCATTTTTCTTTTTCTGCTACTTTCATTTAAGTTTTTTTTCAACACATAGATTTAAATAAAGAGAACAGACAAAAATTGAAAAAATCATTTAAATCTTATTGCTTTGTTTTAGAAACAATTCACATAAATGCGTAAAAGTAAAGAAAAATCTGGTATTGAGACATTTTCAGTTTATGTTAGTAGATTTTTCTTGATAATATCACCAAAATATGGAATATATGGCGCAACGTTGACTTTACTTTACTAATATTATTTACCGAAAGCAATCACTTTACTATTTCTGAAAATACACTGAAAATCCACAGATGATATCGTTTATTGCCCTGCGATTAGGCTAATTGATCGAACGTTTATTGCAGTGTACGGAAAACCTCTAGAAAAAGACTTAAAAGACGACACCTCCGGCCACTTCAAGCGACTCTTGATCTCTCTCTGTCAAGTAAGTGGTAAATTCTTCATTTCAAGAACTGGAGATTAATGTCTTTGAATTGCAGGCTAACAGAGATGAAAACCAGGGAGTCAATGAGCAACAAGCTGAAGCTGATGCACAGGCCATCATTGAAGCCGGCGAATCAAAATGGGGAACCGAAGAGTCAGTATTTAACTCAATTCTGATCACCCGCAGTTACCAGCAGCTCAGAGCCACGTTTGCCGAATACGAACGATTGACTGGCAAAGACATCGAGTCAGTTATCAAGAAGGAATTCTCAGGAAGCATTCAGAAGGGATTGTTGGGGATTGGTAAGTTCCTGCTCAGTACCGAATATTTTTTTAAATTAACTCCCAATTTTAGTTAAATGTGTAAAAAGCAAAGTGGGGTACTTTGCCGAGCGACTTCACGAATCCATGGCCGGTTTGGGCACTAATGACAAGACATTGATCAGAATTGTCGTGTCTAGATCAGAGATCGATTTGGCCGACATCAAGCAGGCCTTTGTCGATAAATATGGAAAGACTTTGGAAAGTTGGATTCAGGTAAGATATAGAAATTTGCTTTTTTTTTGGTGGAGGTGTTTGGTAGTTTCACAAACCTATTTGTGGTTGCCCAGAGGTGTGAAGACTTAAATGTACCCAACTAGCTTTGCGGTTCAAACTTTTCTAGATTTTGGATAATACTCGTCTCAACCGTTTCTTCCTTGCCTGCTTCCTAAACTTTTATTGTTTTTTGTGTATTTGTTTAGTTGCACTGCTTGAAGGCAATTCAGATATATTATCAAGCAGTTTTTTCTAAAACATTCCGTTATTTACATACGTCAATTCTTCTTTCTTGGTTTCTACTCATAGAGTAAAATGTTCTTAGTGTAATAATGGGCTCAGTTCATACAGTGTCTATTTAAGTCAATAGCACATGGATGAAACTTGATATTAGTTTTACAAAAATAAATTCCCTTTAAAAAGTTTTGCTTTCCCTAGAATTTAAGTGCCATTATCAGATACTAATTTTTTTCAATTGTGTAGGCGGGTTTTTGATTAATATTTTATCGCGGTATTAAATGAAGTTACCAGTGAGCGCTATAAAAGTGCAAACATTACGTAATAGTCCTTCTCTTTGTTTGCCCTGAGGAATGTCGCTCGGCCTACAATTTTGAGGTGAGATTAACACTCATCCTGTATCAGTTATTATTTATTTAGTCACTTTTAATTACCATTAACGATCGCATAATTTTTTTCGCAACAAAACACACGTTAATAACATAGCTAGTTGGGAAAACATTATTTCGTTTTGCATGATTTATTCATTCGGCTCGCTATTTTCGTCTGCACTGATCAGTTCCAGTCTATGAAGGTATACAGGGTGAACCACCAAAAACTTTCCACTCATCAGACATTCAAATAACTTCAGAATTATCTTACAGATATCAACGCTATAGCTGTGCATATATTTGGTGAACCTCCCTGTATATGTTTAGTCTTTTTGCCTTTTAACCGCACTGTGTATTTTGTGTTGGGATATCTAATCATATTAACATCAAGCGACCATAAATATGATTTAGCAGCCTTATTGGTTTGCTGCTGATTTTATATTGTTGGTCCACACTGTAGAAGACCTTAACTAATACTTCCTTCCCTTTGCAGGGTGACACCTCTGGCGACTACAAAAAGGTTCTTCTGGCCATTATCGACTAATTTCACCAACTCCCTCAACTTACGCACTCCATAAGTGTCCAAAAAATCAAATTCTCACTAAAAAACGATTCTTTGTCAAACCGTATTCTTATAAAACAGCTTTCTCATCTACTGCCACTAGTCGATAAATGTTTATGGTTGTTATGAATACAAGTACTGCTTTATATGGTTGAATAGTCATAAGGGAATAATTGACTCAATAGGGAAATTAACTATTTGCCTTAGTGGGTCCATTATAACAGTTATTGGAATGTAATCACAATGTATACAGTTTTGTGAATAATTTTTGTATGTTTCCAGGACGATGTGAATAATGACATCAAGTACGTTTTGGTTGTACTATCTACGTTCTAAAACAACTCAGGTCACGTTCGAATAATTAAAATGAGAATATTACAAAACTATATGAAATAAGCATTTTAGAGGAGTTAGACAACTTGAGGTGGCCTTAATGCTGGTACATGTTAGATCAAAGCTCAGCTTATTTTACTGTTCAGATGTTCACATATAGTATGGGGTGCAAACCATTTTATAATTGTCTAGTTACTACCTATTATAATCTCACTGATTTTGTTTTGTTTTTATAATATGATATATCGTATTTTTTGTAAACATTTGTATATGTGCTTTCTGGTGCTTTCAATAAAATGTATTTTAGAACAATTTTGTTTCGTTTTATTTCTTGCATGAATGCAGCAGAATAGTTGTTTGTTCAACGATCTTCGCTACATGATTATAGTGATGAGCGAATAGGGCTAAAGGACATATATTGGACAATAAACACGAAAATGCAAATATTTTAGACAAATGTACTCGAAAATGTAAAAACAATTGATACCTATAATAACGGTTTCAATCTTGCAAACTTTCAGTTGTCTAAATTAACAATGTTATACAAGCTGATACAACGTGGAAGGAATGGAAAAGCAAAAACTTGTGAATACTGACAAATTAAAAATTGTTAAAACTCTTTCAAGCTGCGCGCGTGTTGATTTCTTTGGTTTTTTGCCTAAAACCGTAAGAAAGGACTCGAATAAACACTATGATACTTGATATTTGCCTATGTCGACTTTATTTATAAAAAAATAAAAAATATTCAACGAGGTTGATATAGTAAACTAACTAGCGAGAAAGGGCCGCTATATCAAATGCACGTAAGTAGCAGCTTAAACTATATCCTACTGATGGTTGATTTAAAGTGTATTTACAGTTTTATAAAAATATAAAAATAAATAGCATACTGTAATAATACTAAAATAATATTGTTGAAAATAGAATAAGTTGCAGATCGCGAAAATTACACTTACATAACAAACATTGTAAATTCTCTAATGGGATACTGTGATATATTAACGACTAATATTTACATCATTTGAGTGTATTTTCGATTTATAAGAATACAGCAGGTACTGGTTACAGATAAAAATGTAATATGAAAATAATCTGAAAGAAAATACCCTGTTACAACGGAAAAAAGGAAAAAAAACATCTTCTTTCAAATATTTTAAACTATTGCTTCCAAGTAATGAAACCTATAAGTCTTGCTCTGGATTTCTTTTCAGCTGTGGTGACATAAAAAAATATCTGTTATCGTCATTAAACAGAAAATACAATTTTTAGCTTAACACACATCCCATCAAGCCGTTTAGGACATTGTTGCTCCTTTTGTATCATTAGTCGCTTTTGTACGTACATAAAACGTGATGTTGACGTTTTCTTCCCATGTTGCATATCTTGAACAAACAAGGTGTGAGACCTGGAACAGATTTGAATCTTTATAGACTGCGGCGTATTTTCCAGCAAAAAGAAATATCTGAATGTAGGTGGAGATAAAGGGCAGATAACGGACCAGCCTCGATAGCTCAGTCTCCCATTTACGTGGCTCCTTTCATTACAAAAGCCGACTGTGGGACGAATGTGTAAATGACAATAATAAAATATGGAATTGTAAATGACTGGAAATCGATTTGTTTTTGTCCCGATTTCACGTGAATGGCTTCGCAACAATTATTTTCAAATTTATCAGATTATCGGCTATATTATCGAAGATACACAAGAAGATAAGGATAGGTCAGCAGTGTATTTTTGACTTGTATAGTATAGTTGTAAATAGTCCAAAGTGATTTTCAGAGAACACGTATTGTCCAAGCCCTTTAAAATGCACAAATCTACATATAAAAAAAGAGTCAGCGATCTGTTTAAAAGAGAGTTTTGCAAATAGAAATTCCGAATCTACGCTAATGCTGGTAGTTCTCAACAGTTAATGTATCAAGAAGAACATTACAAGCCCGAAAGTAAAAGAAGTAAAAGATGTTTGAATCGTATAAATCTTCATTCAATACATTTTTATGATAAGATTATTAAAACCAACACATGAAAAAGTGCGGAACAATTTATGTTTAGAACTTATTAGACAGTAACGCAAAACGAAACGAAATTCTTGTTTCAGTAGAAACGCATTATATGAGTTTGTTCTGATATTTTCAATATTATGTATTAAAAAAAACTAAAAAAAAAAAAATTGAAATTTACTGTAATTTACGAACAAGATATGTTGATGCAAATTGATGTTTTTTTTCTGCCATTCTGCGGCATGCAACGCGCATAAGCTTGTTCTGTTTATTTAGATTATATTTCGTAAACATTATTTAACATGCAATGATGCGAATAATAAGAACTATTCATAGTCTTTCAATATTTTTTCTATAATTAAACGTGCCATAAGGAGTAGAGAAACATCTCAAATTAATTTGTCTTATAAAACCCAGTTAGCATCTTCATGAATACTTGACTAAAAGTTACTTACGTGGTCGTCTTTTTTGCCTCTGGTTGTTAGATTGTTGCTTCAACATGATAAATTCCTCAATTCTGCTTTGGACCTCTTTGCTCAGTTCCTTGTTCTTGTATTGTTGAATTTGATCAACTAATAGTGCAGCCTGATTATCCTGCATAAATCTTAAAATTATTATACGAGTTAAGTATGCAGACAATAAATATTCCAAAAGTCCCAAATTTGAAAATTTCCTCAAACGTTAATTTCTATCGCATTTAACTCAATTAATTATCTCATCACACCATTATTTATTTAACACGAAATTCGGTTTTATGAGTCAGTAAACTTTAGAATGATCTGACACGATCCGTCTAAATTTATCAACAACTTTTAATTAGTAATTATGTCAATTTTGAGTCAAATGAAGAAACCGACTGATAAAAAAATAATTAAAAGAGTGGTTATCAAATTTTTTTGACCCTAAAAACCGATTTTAGTCCGGTTGGTACCTACATTTTATTGTATCATTTTTGTTTTTACTGGTGTTTGGTCATCATTTATCACATTGATATTTAGGCCGGATCAATAAATAATGCCTTCATCGGCCTCTTTTTTTCACAATGAATATTGAAAAAATTCTGAGTGAAAAATGCCACATTCTGCATAAAAACAAAAGAGTCAAGTCCATGTATGAAGAAGAATCTACGACTTCATGACGATGAAGAATTTTAATATTCAGAAAAGATTCCAGAAAACACTTTTTTTGGAAATGTCAGTAAGAACTCAAACCAAGAGAGTTTCGAAGCGTGAGCAAAAAACTATAGGTAATACAAAGAGTAAAAGGAAGAGAAGTAGTAAACTGAATAAGTGGTCTAATAACCAGATAGAATTGTAAAACAGGACAACGGAGGCAAAAAATTAGTCGAAGTGATAAATCATTGTTGATCTTCGACTTTAAAATCAATTGCCAAGCACCAAAAGTGTGGCATAATCAATCTAATTTATTTCACTAAAATGTGAAAACCTACGTGATTTATTAGAAGATCTGATGAAGTCATCCCCAATATTAAACCCGTTGTCGGCCATCGTTGAGCAATGTTTTGTTCAACAGATAAGAAGAGGCTAAACTTTGGGTTAACCTTCTGAGGAACTATTATTTCGCTTGCCAGAACCAACACGTTGTCAGAAACAATAAATTTAACGTTCTTGTTGACGGTTCTGGGAATAATTGCGATTTCGTTCCATTTATGAACCCACTATCGCCTGATTTTGCCATATACGATGTGGGTGAAAATAGCTTTGCTTTAGCTGTCAAGCTAGAATCAGCACTATTAGACAATTCCAGATAAAGGCACAACAGAGCATTCAGATATCATGTGGCCTTAAGCGTCAAAGGATCGGAAACAATCATCTTGTATAATTTATGTTTTCTGATATTTTTTAACCGTCACAACGATTTCAATTACAAAACACTAGCCGATAGTGGCCAATCAGCAAGAAAACAATAAATCAGCGCAATATTTGTTTGCAATCAGTTAATTGTCATGCAAAGACAATAAATTATAAAAACTATATACATACTAACAGAGAATGTCTTCGAACCTATATAAAAATTTTCCCTGGTATATCTCGCACATTTCATAAATCATGTGAAAAGGTCATCTGCTACGTTAAATTAAACAAAAAACCTTTACGATAAACACCGATTACAAATTTATAGACTGCTGGACGCTATTCGAATATCTGGACTTATCTAATCGGGGACATTCAGTACATTTACATTCAATTTAATGAGATTGTTCAATTAAGTAACTAGAAATCAATTCAAGTTGAACTGGAATTAATACTATATACTGGCTGCACCTACATCAAACAATAAATATTTTTTATGCATGCAGTATTTTCAAGTTATTTTTGAATGTTGAAAATAACTACTTGCTAAATCGTAGTTTTCAGGTCATTCATGTGACTTTATACTCATTTACAAACGTTTTAAACACTTTATCGCATTTATTTGGTTACCGAAAGTATTATTTTAGCGCGCTGTGCGTGGTAGTTACGTTAACGCATAATTAATAATCACACAATTTACATTCAAGAAAATGATCTTTGTCCAGAAATACAATCTTTTTAATTAAATAACGTCCATTTTTAAAAAGTACGAAAGTTTGTACTGCGTCCGTGCAGACCAATGCCAATAAGGATAAAACGCAAAATAGTGGTATATAAATAGCAATAATTATGAGGACATTATTTAGGAAATTATGCTGTTGTTTATGCACTTATCAATGTTTGACACCTTTTACCAAATCTTATCAATGCTTTATTGAGATGTTTACATTGATCCTCCGAACTGATCCAGTCATTAGCCGCATTGCTTTCGTCAACTTTGTCAAGGGTTAAGTATTTATAACAATTAACAAATCGACCACCCAAATTGTCTTCACATCTTCAAAAAAAAACAATTTCAAGTCCGGAATTGGCGGATTTTTGCAGACAGCTTGACAATATTTCAAATAAGTGCAACTATATAGTTGGATAAATTTATTAAGAAACACTTTCCTTTCAACGATCATTGAATGTCAGGTTATTAGATAAACCAGAGTGATTTAAAGCCGGATGATAAAGTATAGCATTTAATCGTAACAAGTCGGCATTGACCTAAAATTCGCCAAGAACTACCAACCTAGTTGCGAGAGAAAATGTATCTTAGCAATGATTGTCAAATTTATTACTTTGGCCATTGCCTTGAAAAGTATTTGACTTTAGTTTGTTGCACTTTTGTACTAAATTTTTTAAAAAATCAACCACACCAAAATGGAAGGCATTGAGAAGCTAGAAGAGAAGTTTTATTAATAACCCAAATTTACTCATTTGCTTATTGGGTTTTTAATCAAAACGTTTTTTTGCGAATACAGCTTTATCAAAAATTGGTTGGATGAAGAGAAACACTAAAGAGTAGCACGAAAAATATGAATAATCTTAATCTAGAAGCAAGAGGTAACTAATTAAATTGAATTGCACGTCTTGAGATTGGCATAGTACATTTTAGACGTATTGTAGAATACCTTTGGTTCTCCTGTTTTCTGTTCAATTAAAATTCAAATAAAAAAATGTTTCCTGCCGAGCTATGGTTGAAACAAGGGTAAAATTGTTGTTTAAAAAAAAGTCTTAAAAAAGTTGCGACTATCTACGGTTTGGGCACTCATAAAATTTAATTGAAAATTTTTAAATAAGAGCTGGTGAATCGTGATGACTAATTAAAATAATTTTTAAAATGTCGAAAATATCAAGATTAGTCAGAATTACACATTCAAGCTTTTGGACTTTGGATATTTAGGACGTTGCATGAATAGTTCATAACACGGTCTTTTACTTACCAAATAGGAAATATAATTTCCACTAATCTGCTTCTGGTCGTTTTGGCTTATTCTGGCGTCTGCAGCTTCGGAATCTTGAACTCCTATAGCACTGGACACCACGACACTTCTTGCAAAAGTTTCGCGAATGTTTCCAATCGAAAACACGATTATTAACACCACTAAATTCATCAGGGATGTTTTAAATTATTTTAGTTGCGATTTCCTCTGAGTTTTTTGTTCAGTTAATTTCCTCACTCGACAATCTACCTTGCCTTTATAATCCCTCCTTTTGGTTAACAAATCCCAAAGTTCGATCGCTTTATAGGTTCGAGAAAGCGTTGATTTCGAGCCGCTAGTACTGAGGAGGAGTGTTTGATAAGAAACAACGAATCATATAAGAGGTGTTATATTAAATTTTCGCCGATAAATGATTTGTATTTATAATGTCCGGATAACCCCCCACCGATATGCGTCTTTGCGGAGGAAAAGCTTTCGCACGTCGATCCTAACGGAATTTGCCGATTTCGAATCAGTCACAATATTTTATTAACTTTTTCTAGCTCATATGAAGAACTTAGGTAGCAAACGAATCAGCCATCTTTATATACGCGGTCAGTCTCAGTGTTTTCATAATCAATTTAAGTGTTATCAAGCTGGATTTTGAGTTATAATGTCAACTTTTCCTACTGTTACAAATAAATTTATACTTTCACATATATGTGACAGCCATAAATGCGAATCATAGTTCTTGGAAATTGATGCGATTTTTGGGTAAAAAGTGCACGTTTTAAACGGGCGGGTGTTCAAATGCTGAACCATCTGTTTCCTGAAATTTCTAACTCGAGCTTTTTGCTTCAGGTCTTTATATCCAGAATCAGCTTTTGCATTTGACATTAATGAATATTTGTGAGCGTTTTCAGGAATATTACCTTGTTTTCAATGATTTATAGAATTAAACATAAATAATCACCTCAGTAAATAAAGTGATGAACTGAAATATTTCGCAACATTAACAAAAACTAGCTATTGGGGCAGTTCATTTGAACATGAAGTTCATTGATTACTGTTTGTTTGGATGCCTCTGGACTACTGGAGATGACTAAATTCCAAATTGTCTCATAAAGATAACCCTGCTCTGCAAGATCAATTTTTAAGAATATAAACGAAACTGAATGAGAAAATTTAAATTGCGGACATCAGAAAAATAACAAGGACTTCAGATTCTTGTGTCTTATGCACGCGCTATAGAGAAATCTTCCTCTTGCTAATGCTCAATTAGTTAAAATAATAATAATGCTGCTTAACAAAAATTAATCGCTTCTCTTTACTTTATGTTACTAGACAAAACACTAAATTATACTAATTAGTGAAGATTTTTCTTAAATACAATTCTTCAATTTTATTTCCAAACTGTATCCAAACTAGGAAAAGTTTTTGCATTTTATTTTTTGTCTAATAATTTTCAAAATTTACTTATCGAACCATCAATTTATCTGTAGGGAAAGAGCTTTTGTGGTTTGAAAATAAAAAAAAGTGAACCACTTTTGAGACCGATTAATTGCTGTTGATCGATCTCAATCTCAAAAAACCTTCTCACTTGATTTTATTATTTGTTAAAAAGTTGTCGTAAAAGTTCGGACGATTTATTTCCTACGCCTAACTTGTGTTTCTTTCCGGAAAACAAAAATCATATCTGAACATCACTGATCTATTAATCTACTGCTCATTTTTATTACATTCATTTTCACTTTTCAAAGTTGGAATTAATTGAAATTGAATTTCGGTCAAATTTACAGCGGAATAAAATTTGATTTGAAGTAAACTGAATTACTAAAAAAAAATTATTGAACCAATTCAAAGAAAAACCTTTCATTTACTTGAAAACTTTAAAAACAGTACAAATCTTCAATATACTTACATAAAACTCGAGCAGGCCTTGTGGGCTTAACAGGTCTCCAAAACTGAAACAGAGTTGAAATTTGAACTTTTTATAAGATATTATAAAATATTTGAAAAATTGCAAAAAAGCAAAGCTATAAAATATTTCAGTCTCAACTCAACTTAAAGGAGTTTTATAGATTATTACTATGAAACATTCTGGATGATTTAAATGAAAATACAGCACGTGAATTGGGTAGAACATCAAAATGCAGTAAAAACTAGCCAACAATGTGCGACTGATTTGACGTAAATCTTCAAAAATCCGTTCTACTAAGATCTAAAACATTTACAACTACATATACAATTATTTTCAATAATCAGCAATTGATTGCAAAATTTCCCCATTGATGTGCTACTTTTTTGCTGTAACTTTCCACTCAAACGTGTTATCGCAAAGTATTTTTATTGGTTTAAACAGCAAGTTTGCACAACATCGCACCATCCAGATGGCGGTTTGTTTATTGTTGTGCTCAAATTGCCACTTGCTCTACCGGAATTCGTTGATAACATTTCCTAAATTATTATTCAATTTAGGAAAATAGTTTATGCATAGTTGAAGCGGACGTAAAGTTATTTAACTTCTAGGTGTAGGGTTTTTGTAAAAATGTTTTAGTTGTTTGAACTGATCATCTGGTTATTGATTATAATTTGCGACTTTCATAGATTGATATTCGTCCATGAACCAAAAAATGCCCGTCAGTCTGCTTAGTTGCGCCCACTAATTAATCACTGTTTATGTACTTCTGGGAGTAATAAATAAACATGTTTGCCATGGCTAGACATTTTATTGCAATCTGGGAAATTCCACAATTTTCAAAGGTTAAGAGAACAATAATGATGTAGTGAAATTCAGATTTCATGCACGGGGCAATTGAAAACATAGCCGTATACTTTTGGATGCCCGCCCCTGTGAAGATGACCATCACCCACCTACGCCTTTGTTTTCCTTCCGAGGATGGCGATCGATAAAACATGCCCAGCGCCGCGGCGTCCGCTTGCACGCCAGTGTACACGTGATCGCGACGCCGTCCGGATGCCGCCCCCATGCACCGCCATGGCCGCCCGTCTCCACGATGATTCCGCCTACCGAGGCGACCAGAGTCGCCCTTGAGCCGCCCGTTGGCGGCCGGCTGCGCAGGTCTGGGTAAGTTGCACAGAATTTTTTTTGCCGCACTGTAATGACCTTAACTTTTTGCCACTATTTTCGCAACTCACTTTTCTGGTCAAGTTCAAGGCTCTAAGATCTGAAGGTTCATCTAATGTTTTATTCTTACCGGAAGAAGATCTGCCCTTTCTCGTTGTAGACCACTCTGTGAACTAACTTGAAGGTAAAGATAAACGTTGTATAGCATTAGCAGTAAGAGCATGAAAGATCTTCCTAGAAGAAGGATGAATCGAAGATGAATTAGGGAAGTTGGGAAAAATAAATTCTTCTCATTTGCTCCCGTAGATTGACGACGAATTTTGTCCTGGATCACAAAGAGTTAAGAAAATAGAACGAGAAAATCTAAGTCCATATGTTCTCAATCAGATACATATTAAGACACCAACTTTGACCTTCTATTTCTTTGCATTTTGCGAAAACTGATAAATAATTTAGTCTGAAAATTGTACGAAAATTGGAATAATCAAACCGGCAAACAAGTGCAAAACCCGATACTCAAAATTCTTGAAAGAATCGTTAAAAAGTTCGAAAATTTCGACGGTACATTTTCTTCCAGGTCTGTGAGGCTGCGCAGACAGCACGGTCTTCAGCCTCCATTACATCCACTCCAGTTGTGTGGCTGGCTCACACTTTGCGCATTGGCTGGCGGTGCATTGTTCTATCTCGTTCCAGCACTACCGAATTACGCTCAGCCCGCCGCTGCCGCCACAGTTTCCGTCCTTTTATTAGTAAGTAATGAATAAAATATAATTCTTAAAAATGGTCTACAATCTTTAGTAAAAAAATAATGAGATAGTATTTCTATTGAAACTGCCAAAGGCTTGAGAAACTATAACAAAACATTAACTTTTACGTTGATTTGTTGTATAGTTTATTTTACTTATGGTCTGGTAGAGGCAGTTTTTGGGTACTGTTTCTTACTGCGTATTTTGCCTCAAAAGTCCGAAATTTTGAGCCAAAAACACAATATGAAAACCATTGAATCGACAGTAGAAAGTCATGTAAATACGTCAAGTGTCTTGTAAAAAATCCTAAATGTTGAAGCAAAAGACTCAAATCGAATGCTAATATTGCCAACTTTATCCCAACCAAACGAACAATTTTCGCTAAATTCATCCAGCCAATTGTACATTTAAACCCAAAAAATCCAATTAAAATTCAACTTGACCCAGAAGCCTGATTAGTAGGAGAATTAAGACCCTTAAGTCTACTCTTTGCCTTCAGCTGCAGACGCGTAGTACCTACTTTATTCACTGAAACTAGGAATATTGAAGGGCGTTTTCCGGCAATTTTATCCCAAAATTGCCCAACCTACCTATGTTGGGCTCGGTTTTAATTATCGAAGCCATCGATAAGGGAAACCATATGTGAAAGAAACTAATATTAACGCGCATTGTGGTCGCAAAGGTCGAATCGTGTGAATTATATTAATGTCATCTACAAGCGTACTCATTTAAATGTCGGAATTGATGTCATTTCGGATGCCACACAATCAACATGGGAGTTGCGTAATTATGAAGAAATTACACATTTCAATCCTTTGAGCTCAACTACAAGCCCATTACGTGCGAATTCGGAATAAAAATGTTTATCATCACTCGCCGCAAATTAAATGGGAAGGACGTTTTAATTTGAGAGCAAAAAGTTAAACTTTCCGCCCGGATGAAGAGTTTTTGCCATTAAAAGCTTCCATGCGTGCAACAACGCCCTGTATTTATGTGCTATTATTTTTTCCTACTAATTCTCTATTAATTAATTAATTTTACACTACTTCTCGACCCGCACGGTTTGTGGTGAATTCCAAACATAACTTACCCGCATATGATCCACCGTTCACATAAAATTTACAATCAATCGACTCATGAATGCACACAAATGTTGCAACTTTTAGTGAAATTAGAAAATTTATGAGTAAAATTTACGATGGCCTGTCCGGGTCCCAGTTGGCTCGCGGGACAAATTAAAATCTACTTTGTATAAGTTGTGTTTAGGGCCGGTTCACTGGCCCCAATTAGGAGAATACACATTGCATTTAATCGCGATATTTTGACTATAAATAGGAAAACGAAACATGCTTTAATTTAGTGTTGGAAATACTTTTTTTCTATTTTCGGCTTTGCGTGATTAAAATTTAGAAGGGAAAATTATTAATTTGTGGTCAGATTAAGAGCCGGATGTCGAGAGATTTAACTTTGGAGCAAAGAAAATTGCAAAAAAGGTGCTGTGCTGTTACAGTTTTATTATAAAGATTGAGTCAAAGATTTTTAGTTCATTGCAAGTTTTTATTTATCGGCCAAAAAATATCCAAATTTGCTTTGGTTTTACATAAATTAAAAGAGGCGAAAATGTAAATAAATGTGAAGAAAAAGCAGCTGAATATTACCATGCAAGACGCAGACTAATGAAATTCAAGTAGGAAAGACGAACAATAAACAACGGGAAAATATGAAACATGCTAAATATTTAATTAAATATATAAATTTATAGAATAATAGTGCGTATAATGAAATATTGAAAACTCTCAAGCAACAAGTCAGCATGAAAGATATGTTGCGATAACTTAATTAGCAGTAACAAGGCCAGCTTAAGGCGCAATTGAACATAAAGATACTAAAAATGCAGAACAAGGATTATAAAAAACACGTCAAACAAATAGTTTCTGGAAGAATTAAGAAAGAAATAAGGTAATTGAACATGTAAATAAATAAATAGTACATCGATATTTAGCTAGATAATGGCAAAACATGGCGTTGCCAAAACCAGTTTATTGCCAGATATTAAAAAGTTTGTCAACCCTGAATGAAGTTCTCATGTAAAACTGTTACATTTTCAGATACATCTTGCGAGTCACTTGGCAGCCGCTCTAATAGATCCGGCCGAGGAAGCTCTTCGGCAAAGGGCTTTATTGCCAGTTCCCCAGTTGGACAGGGTCAAGCACGCTCACGTAATCGAGGACGGGTTTTGCCATCTTTGCAATATCAAAGTTGCCAGTTCCAGAACTAAACATTGCAGGTAAATAACCAGCTTTAATATAGTTAAATTCCGGGCTGTAGAGTCGCTCTAATGCTGCGCCATTATTTAAGAATAACAGTGGATTTGATGCCAAAAATCAGACATAAAGGGCTTACAGATTCTGTTTGATAACTCACCAATCAATTCAACGAATTATGAACTTTTTAGGTCTTTATTTGCTAGCTATTGCTTATTGCTGCTTTTTTGCCAATTGCGCTTTCAATCGCCCATTAAACATTCAAATGCAAAAGTTGACATGATTTAAAGCACTGTTCACGGACATCTAATAAAAAAATACTTATACAAGTGTGACAAGTCAATCTAACTGTTGAAAATTTAATTGTTTAATTTTTCCATGTCATTTAATCAAAGCGGGCATCCACTAAATAAAACAGCCTTATGATTACCTAACGAGCACTTTAATGCCTTTGCTGCGCTTCGCGGCAACAGCACTTTGAATTAAACATCAGCTAGATCTCGAAAGCGCTCCTGATATTCTTTGCGGAAAATAATGCGCTATTTCGCGAACCTCTTGAACTAGATCTAACAGTTTCACAGCTGTTTGAACGACAACGATCACTTAAACTTCAAAGAGGAGTAGCTGGAGTACAGGGAATAGTAAATGTTTTGTTTTTGTCCAGGATATTTCAAAATAAGATGCAAATTCAAATAGCATTTTTATACATGAGTCGTACTTGTTTTTGGTCGTTTTTTTAGTAGCGGTAATATTGAGGTTCGGCATAATCAGTAGCGAGCTTATGGCGCATACAAAACAAAAAACGGTTAATTATTAATATTTTTTTGTTTATCAGGGATTAAGCAACTTCCCAAAAAACAATGTTTTAATTTTCTGCCAATAATCATTTAATTAGTAGATTTTCCTAATTGAATGGTGTATGATACACATTTGTTCTTGCAGCGCTTGCAACAAGTGCGTGGCAAACTTCGATCACCATTGCAAGTGGCTAAACAACTGTGTGGGAAGTCGAAATTACGCCGCATTTTTGATGTGCGTCTTCAGTGCAGTTTTGGCTGCCGCCCTTGTGGCCGCCCTTGCAATAGCCAGCTTGATTTACCACTGCTTGGGGCGCGTCGACTCACCCCAAGACCATACCAAGGTATTCATATTGCATGCACATTCGGTTTTTATCGAGTAAAAAACCCAAACCTTTTCCGGTCGACGACCTCAACACATTGTTAATGTTGATAGATAACGGGCGTCCAATTTCGATAATACGCCAGTCGGCTTTTGTCCTGCTGTTGCCCGTGTTTTTCAGTTCCGCTTCCGTTCTTTGAGCCTGCGGTTATTGGAAATCTTGTCAGGCGACAACGGTCGATTATCGGCTAGTGCCTGTCCTAAATACATTTATAACCGCCGCTCAACATCGACTGTTGTAGTCTCGTCTTATTATCTAGTCGAATTAGCACAGCTTTAAGCTCATCAATTCTCATTTATCCATGCCCGACTGCGACTGGTGTTTCTGGATGATTACTGGCACATTTTTCATTCCGAATATGTGCGGAATGATGGAAACGTTCAGTATCAAGCGCGTTTTATTGATTCTAAGCTCTAGTCGTTTGCAGAAAAATATTAGTTGATTTACTCAGAGAAGGAAATCAAACTTTGTTGGATTGATTTTACGTTCAGTGCAAAAATTTTTAATTTTTTGCCTTATGAACCCAAACCAAAAGTCAACTCATTTTCTTGCAATTGTGCATTAATTTCTACTTAGCAGCCAGTCCATTAATGCAACGATTCTTTTTAACTGAATTTTTTCAGGAAAATTCGGGCACATGCACCAGAGAGTTTTTGAGTTTACAATAAGAAAAATACTGTCGAATAAATTTTGGTTCAAACTAAAACTAGTTTTGAAAAACTTTAATCATAAAATATCATTGATAAAAGTCTCATTTGTTCTTCCGTTTAGACGATTTTCTGATATTTTTTGTAAAATGAAAATTGTACCCGTCAATATTTATATCGCCATTCTTTTGGGCATTTTTCTGTAATTAAGTAGAAATCGCATACTTATAAGGTAAATAATATGTGATCAAAATTTCCCTACACCCTAATAAATTCGCATTTATTCCTTGGCTGGAGATCGGTAACATTCCGTCATTCTTGCATATTTCCATTTAGTGCCAGAACCACCGACGGGAGAAAATAAATCCTCAAACTTATACCGAACTTCTGGCAAGGATCATACATAAAATATCTGTAAATCTTGACTGGAAGGCAATGTTTAGTTCAAATGTGCGGCGAAAACGGAGCAGTAATAAATGCGAATTTCGAGCGATAGTAGCGTTTGAGAGCCAAACTGGCACATCGACTTTCGCGAGTTGTTTGCAGAATTTTGCCAACTAGTTAATTAATCTGCAACAATGATTAATTAAAGATTTTTCATTAGCTACTATTTCAGGAAAGCCTGAACTCTATTAACGAATTTCCGATGGTTGGAGCTATTTATACACATAATCTTAAACTTCCACCCCTTTGCCACAGCTTTCACTCAGCCGATAAACCCGGTTTGTAGAGATAACGCTTTAAGTGGTGAGCGATTTTATAACTAGCCGGAAAGCTGCAAGAGCTAGTGAACACGATTTTTAGAATGTGAAAATTCTGGACTTAAAATAAATTGTTATACTGCTGATGCTGATGCTGGAAGCTGGAAGCAGTATACGCAATGCAGCTCCAATAAAAAAGCTTTCCTAATAAAAAAGCGCGGATATTTTCACTGAATAAATCCCCGGCTGAATTAAATCCCGATTTTAATTTGTCAGTTGTGAAAATGTTATGTCGCCGTTATGTATAAATCAGACGACAAACGCTGGTAATTCCCAGCTTTGCAGCCACTAACATGATTTTTCTGTCGGAAAATGCCTTTCATTCTTGCGGTAAAACGATGTGGAGAATAATGAAGTGTGCGTTCACAACTCAAAGAGCATTTGTTTTAGTTTCCTCGCTGAGCTGGAGGCAGGGTTTAATTACTTTGAGTAAGTCGAATTTCCGCCGAAATTACGAAATTGTGTATGCATGAGAACTGACTAACTTCTAACCGCTTTTTGTCAAACAATCACTGTAAATTGACTTGACTGAAACGTACTCTAGTCGATTCTAGATGTATTGAATCTATTTATTCTTTCGAAGTGGTAACATAAGCACGAAAGCAAAATCCCACGTGGTCGTTTAATGTGCTACATGAAACATCTGAACATTTTGCGCGTGTGATTCCCACGTGATCCTATACTTTATCTCTTATTTCAAAAGTGAATTTAGATTATCGTGGGTAATAAATAAGTGGAGGCTTTACCCAGTTTAGAAAGAAACTATAAATCATGGTAAAATAGTAGGTACCTCATAAATTTTGGGAAACGCCAAAAGACTAAAAGACTAAAAGCAGAAAAAATTTACATAATATATACAACACTTCAATCTTGAATCTTAAATATATCATTCCATACTTTTTCCAGCCGGATTGTTTGTAAATGTTCAAAATATATTTTCTGCCCAGAAAATTGACTGTTTTCCATTCAGCATGTTTTTTGTTCCAAAATGTTAACTTGAGAACGGGCATAAGCAGTTACTTAAAAAATGACACCGAAAAATCCTGGAATCCTGAAAAGACCATCTCCAATTCCAAACAATTTATCTGCGAATTTTTAAATCTGCCCAGAAAACCGACTATTTCTCACTAGGAGCGTTTGCAGTGAAAATTTTTAAACTTTCTAACCGGAGGAAGCAGGTAACTGAAAATTACACATATCAATCTTAAGCAGCTACTATAATTTTTTTCACATTATAGAAGACTTCTTCCAGCCCAGAAAAATCTATTCTCATCCTACACCTGCTTGCAACAACTTTTTACAAATTTTCATAATCTTCCTAGGGATCGACCGTTTCCCATTCGACACTTTTCCGGTCACAAAATTATACCTACCTTGCTTAAAGCCATGAATCTAAATCTGAAAAAGCAGTTTTCTTACCGCCTAGCTAAACTTTGAACTTATTCCATTCCTCGAGAAAACAAATCAGGAATGGCATGCTCAGGAAAATTCCTGCTAGGCAAATGCAAATTGGAACTGACTGACTATCCATTCGAAGTAAAATTGTCCAGGGATTTTCTCAATATACTGACCCGATTTGTTCATTTTGAACGAAAACTAACATCACCGTGAAAACAACTTGAAAGCAGAGCTTTGACAAAAGTGTCATAAACACGTTGTGAAACGTTTATTGCTCTTCTGCTTTTCCGCCTTTGTTCCCCCATCTCGGATTATTTCAGTTTGAAACTTGACGAAACTCCTTTTAGCTCACTTAGTGTCAAAGTTGTTTCGCAGGGAATTTCAACAGAAGAATTATATTGCTTTTTGCAGGGGTGAATTACTGAAGTTACTTCGGCTTGGAAACTACAGTTAACTTGTTTAACATGGAGTCGGTTACATTGCGCGCGTTTGTGTGTGTGTTGCTTACTGAGTATTAACTTAATTGTTTCTTAATGGATAATTTATAATTTTCAGAAAAATAGTTGCTACTTTGTTGATTGGTTTTTGCAAACAATTTATCCCAGTGCTTTGACTCGATTTACATGATTCAATTTGAACAAAGTGCATGCATTCAAGTGCCTATTCAATGAGTAATTTCTGGAAACGTCCCCGTCGTTAAATTAACTTCATTATTTCAACCTTTGTGCAAACAGCACGCCATCCTAATTCACGACTAGTGTCTTTTGAGCCAGTTGTAAAGCTTGGGCTTTCTTTATGCTGACTTGACTACCTTCTTGACCTTTCACGGGATTTAATGAAAAGAACCTTATTAGTCTAGTTTCGGTGAAGTTTTGCAGCTTAAATTTGCAAGGAATACGGAAAACCCACGAAATATTAACCCGGGGACAAATAACTTGGCATTTTTTGCAGAAAATCTATAATATAATTTTCAGGAAAACATTCAAAATGTTTTTCGAGTTCCACGTTTTCGGCCTCAGGCGCTCCCAACGGTCATTCTGACCATTAATTGTGTAAGATGTAAACCTTCAAATTCATTAAAAAATATCAGTTATTCAGGTTTATTTCATGATCATTTTAACGTCCGTTTTTGGGTATTTGAAAATCAAAAAAATAGACAGTAAGAAATTTAAATTGAGAATCAGCTTCAAATTTAATATAGAGCAGAAAACGCTTCAATCATACTTATTTGGAACAGTTTTATATTCGGGCTGGTTCACTTCAAAACTAAACAGACTATTGGAGAATTTTTACGGCCCATTCGCTGCACGAAAAACCCGGTCACGTTACTGCAAAAGCTTTTTTTCTACCAGGGAGAAGTTGGAACAAAGCTGAACTCTTCATCTCCTACTCAATCGCACCCTTCTTCTCTACCTTCACCTGACGCCACATTTCTCGCCATCTTAGTAGCTCTGGGTGCTTTGGCCGCCATAACTGCTGGCCTTCTATTGCATTTGTGTTTCTTCCACATTTACATATCATATCTGGGACTGACCACTTATGAGTATATCAAACATCAGCGGCAGACCAGCGATCAGCCTCCTACCTCTACCAACCGAGAAAATGAGTCGTCTGAACAACAGCTCGAAAATGAGAGCAACAATTCCACCTTAAGACATCGGTAAGTAATACGAGAAATATTGGAGATTTTGTGTCGTGAATGCTGGTATCGATAGGCCATCGAATCTGGAATGTGAAAGCAGGACCAGAACCACATTTTTCAGCTGTACAGTGTTGGAAGAAACCTTTTCTGGCTGCAATCCTGAACCTACCCCAACTCCCCCGACAACTCCACAGGATTGTCAAATGTGCGTGATGACTAACAACTCTGTAAGTCTTCAGTTTGCTAATTAGGAACCCATTGATGACATTTGCTTTGAAACTAAGGTGCACAGTGTTCAGCATTTAGTTGCACTTTGGCGCAAAACCTTCATTTAAACGTTCGTTCGAATTCGCTTTGTAGCGATGCATTCCACACAAACTCATTTTGGTAGCGGTAGTAAAGGGAAATTATTTATTGAATAAAATAAAATCAATTTAAACGGGCAATTTGATTGAATTTTAGATCAACTCGGTTGAACTGTGTTTTCTGGGGAAACAGAAATGGAGTGCGGTCGATTTTAAAACATTTGCACGTGATCAGGGACGAAATTTTACAACATCCGGAAAATTCCTTTGAGTTTTTCAAACAATTTCGAATATTTAAATCATCGCAAAATGAAAAAGAAAAATGATGCACTCTTCACACACTCCCTTCCTCTTGCCAGCTTCCATCCATCACTCTCAAGGCACAATTAGAAATCCAGAAATCCAGACAAAATCAGTAAACTATCGAAACATTTGCCTTCTAGGTGTCCCCCGAGGTTAAAGTTCCAGCGAAAAAAAAGGTGCGCCGGAAATGGAACTGTTGCGTTTCCGTTCCAGACAGTCCCGATGATCCCCACAGCCCTCCAGAGCCCCGATGCTTAATGTCCCTTTGCAAGCACAAAGCAAAAAGTAAAAAACTTCCACCGGCATTGGAAGGCAGACCTCATCGAACACATGGATACTGGTCGAGTGCCAAGCTGCGGTTATTATTTAGAGTTTTAGGTAAGTCACATAAGAAATTAAAAATTTTGCAAACAAAATTGTGAATTTCTTCCATGATCCTTTATTTAATTTTGCCAGATTCTGAGGTGCATTTTAGCAAGTTAATATACAGGGTGATTCAAAATTGGCGTCATTCCTTTTAAGGGGTGATAGAGGCTCACTTGGGGAGAATGAGAAAAATATTGAAAAATTTTTTTTCGAAAATTTCTAGAAGATATTAACAGTTGAAGATCAAATTTCAACTATGTTATTAAGCATTATTTAGAAATTGTTCCATGTTTAATTGGTAGCATATTGAAATACTTAAGCATTCAAAAAGAAAAATTAGTATCTTTGCTTCAAATTACGAAAATTTTTGATATCAAAAAAGTTCCCTTCTACAATTTTTTTATGAAAAATCACAGCGGCAATGATGTTTTCTGTCATTAACAGATAGTTACAGGTGGATAACTCTTGTCAATAAAAATAATAATTTGTCAAACTGTGACTTACTTTGAATTTCCTTTCACGAATTTGCGGATATGCGCTTAGTTCAGGGGAAATGCTACAGTAACATAGCAGAAGCTGAAAGAAATCACCCCAACAAAGGGCGAGGAGAGTGGTTCCAGGAAGATAGTGGACGATAGATGTTCGGGTTCTAGGCACAGGGCTACATTCCTACCACGTCTGTACGATACACACAGCACAAGGAGATACAAATGGAGCACGAGTTAATTAACTGAATACGAGAAGCTGCTTGATAAGAGTGGATAAGGAGATTACACAGGCACCAGCTTGTTTGCAGTTAACCATTTAAATGTTTGGTGTTGTATGGATTATTTATGTAAACACCAAACTCCGCAGCATTCCAGGTTATGAGAACAGGTTGACACGTCGAAAGTACGTTGCGCAGTCAATAAATCTTGTTGAATTTACCGTTTATCCTTGTCTATCTTATTGTCACTCTGTATAATTCCATGGTTACCGGAGTTTTTAATAGTTACGAAGCAACAGGTATTTGCGCAATGTTAATTAGGCATATTACCTTGAAAAACATTGCTGCCATATTTCTGATATAGTTTTGTGGAAATTTCTCAGTTTTTAATAACAATTAATTTCTATTACTATTTTTTCTGTACTCTTATGTCGCGTCAGACAACACCTCCAGAGGAATGACGCCAATTTTGAATCACTCTGTATATTAACTATTTTATTAAGTATTAAGTATAATAATAACTAAAATATTTTAGTAATAATTTTCCAGCTGATTGGATAAGGTTGTAAGGAACGACGGTCGTTGTAGGTAAATTTAGTTTTAAGGGTAAAATGCAGAAAATTAAATGTTTTATTGGCCTTTGAAAATATGTCCATTATTTGAGACTGGATTAATCGAATCAGCTCATATGCCAGTTAATAAAATCAGCGGCATTAAATGGTTAATGTAAAAAAATGACCGAAGTCAATTGCAAGCGAAAATRTAATAATAGCAGAAAATAGAATAGATCCACTAAGAAAAGCTGTTAGAAAAGAGGCCATCATAAAGCGAGCGTCGGGTTTGAWGTTAACAATATGCGAGATAAACGGCGCGGATGAAATGGAAAATTATCAATCTTACCTTAATTASCGTAAATAAAACAACACYAAAWGYTGCACAGAACAATTATTTGTCGTATTTTGTAAAAAGGCAAAAACTTAGCAGGTACCMTTCGATAGGTAGGTAATTAAAAATKGCATTTCCTGGTAATCAAGTTATAGCCACTAAAAGTTCTTACTTGATTTGTGGATATAAAATATGATTTCTTGTTACACTTCACTACAAATTACGCTTACATAACTTAAATAATTCTAAAGTATTATCATTTAAAAACCCCTAAGATTCAGGTACTATAAACCTTATTAAAACGAACACTTATTTTGCTCGGAGAATCCAAAAATGTAATAAGATATAGGGTATTTCATTTAAAAAAAACACAAGTTTGATACTTTTAGGGCTTTTGGGACAACCTGTATTTTACAGAAATATTTTTAAAATGTGCTCCCGGTACTTTTATAAAATCAGACAGTTTAGCCCATAGAACAAGGCTTATTTAAGGTTTAGTCGCAAACTGCCGTCCGTATAGCGTGAATAACCCTGAATATAAGTTTATATGTATAGTAGCAACCGATCCGCGAACAATTTAGTTTCTTGAACCTCATTAAAGGACACCGATTTGTGGCTGGAGATACGTAGATTTGTACTGTATGAATTTACAATATAGACAAAAATTATGATGCAACATTATTATTACCAATTGCATGTTAGATTTTACATGGTTGTTTGGGTTTGAAATGTATTTGTTCACCATTTTAACGTGTTGTGCATTTTCAAAGCCGCTGAGGGATAAAAGTTTCGAAAAATCGTACTCACCATGAAGCCGCCCATTCCTGTATCCAAATACGCCTGCTAATGTGGAAACATTAGCAGCCGAATAAAATCCTCGAATCGTCGGGAAAAAGGCCCGAATGTTTTTAAACCTTGAAACAAGCGCAGCCGGTCATGGGAAGTTCCAACGCCATTTTGGCAGTAAACGTCAAAAACTATTCGACTTTAAAAATCGCGTTTTTTTCGGCAAAACTTACACTGTGGGACGGGAAAATACGACCAAACCGTGAAGAAAAACTTTGGTTTTCTGAAAATGAGCCGCATTTTTCTGGATAAAGACAAATTTTCAGAAATGTGGACATTTGAACGGAGCAACTTACGCTGATTGTTGCCCATTCGCCATTACACACCCGAATGGATTCGATGCCATGGTTGCCAATAGGGCACAATAAAATTATCAATTATTATTCGCCCGCCAAATTTGAACTCCACGATCAATCTGTTTTCCTTTCATGTACAATTATTATTCAATAAAACTAGGTACATACTTTCCTGACTGTGTTTTAACTCCAAATCAAAATTAATTTCTGTGTTTCAGTCATTTATTGTCTCTATTTATCAATTAAAATACGTTTCGGTGTATTTTTCCACCATCATGAGTTTTTCTAAAATAACAGATAGTTAAAAAAAAAATTTCATTAATTTAAAAAACAATTACTGTTCGTCAACAGCCTCATCATATCACACACTAAAATACATCACAATTGCAACACTTTAATTAATTAATTAGGCCTAACAGGTGATTAGTCAGGACAATCAAATTTGGGAAGACTAGAATTCTTTGTTCAGATACTTAAATATTTTTACTTACATGTGTGGCATTGTTGCTGCTTTAAGCCTTGGCATACATTTGAAGTATTAATTTTGTCCATTTTGGACACAAAGCGAAATATTGTTTATATTGATTTCTTTTACTTTCCGCTATTTTTCTTTTTATTCTGAGAATATTAATTTTGGTTTGCAAAATTCTTCAATATACTGGGTGTTAGTTAATATTCTGTTTATTTCATTTAATTAATGTATGATATACTAAGCTAAGATTGTCGGTATCCGATCTGACACATAACAATGCTATGAATTTCATATACGTATGTATTTTAATTGATAAATAGAGACAATAAATGACTGAAACCCAGGAATTAATTTTGATTTGGAATAAAACTAGGAAAGTTAAAAATATGTTATAACTGTTCCTAACTAGTACATGTACGTGATCTGAACAGTACATTTGGTAAATTCACCTCATCTCACCTTCTTTCTAAATCTGTCCAGGTAATTTAGGCCAACAGAAGAGACGGAACCAGTCCCAATCCCAGACCAACTCCGGACAACTTCCGAAGGCTAATCAAGTGGTACCGCGAAGCGACGGTACCCACAACCCTCCCGTCCCTATTCAGACTGTGAGCAACCTGGTTCCGGTACCATGTTATCCGGAAGTATCGCGCAGAGCCAACACTTTGCCGTCTTTGGCTGCTCCCCCTAGAAGGTACCACAATTATTCTACATATTCTTTGTTGGTTTTTGTAAATCTTCTATTCTATTCTAGAAGGTTGTTGAGTGAAATGGAGCTAGCCAATGCCTTAACACTGTTGCAACAGCAACAGCAGAGATGCGGACGACGTCCATCTACCCGACGGAGACGGCGCAGTGTGGTGCATCGCCCCAAAACTCCGGCACTGTCGCCAATTAGAGAGAGTGGACTCAGCAATCCGGCATCACCGTCTCGGCAGACATGCGCAATCACTGGGACCTGTACCAGATCCACTTCTTAGTAGACTTTTTCAATGTGGATCAAGTGTGGGCGTTGGACAGGAATTATTTCAGAAAAAAACTTGGACAATGAGTGTCTGTCTTAAAATAATCAAAAGTTCTGTCATTTTTCTCCATCCGAATTTATTATATTGCGTAGTAGTTGGAAAAGGTATAAAAAGAAGTTAAAAAATAAAAGGAAAGTGGAAGTTATTCGATGAATATCTTTAATAGACAGGGGTTTTACTGCATGCAATTTCCGCTGCATATTTTAACATGCCATCTAAAAGCGCATCTACAAGGCGTTCAATTTTTAAACTGATTGTCCTGCGTTAATTTGTTGTTTTGTAGTTATTTCTAACACAGTGACACTTACAAAAAAATTCAAGATACAAAAAAGCTTGAAAATTAAACCAGGAGTGTAAAGAAAAATTATGTACATAAGAAGGCTTAGTGAATATATACGTTCAAATGACAAAATATGCTTTAACACTGGTGCTCTTTAACGCAAATTTAATATAAACCATGTTGTCGCTACAGCGTTGGTCTGAATGAGCCATTAGGTCACTGTTACCTCTTAACAGGTGATTTTATGTCTTTAAACTGCTCGCTAAATTTCTGGCCAAAACTGTACTGATTTTTTTATTATACGTGAAATCGTTGGTAATATATTTTTACGGAATATAAAAAAGTTTTATATATGTATGTAAATACAAGCCATTAGTTAAAGTTGAAATAATTTTAAAAAAGGAAGGTTTGTTGCGCACAAAAATATTCAAATTATCAACCGAATTTAAAAAAACTGAAGGTTGATTCAAATAAATGCAGATGCTGCGAATGCTTCAGAAAGTTTGACAGTGAGAGACAAAGAAAGGTTTTCGTACTTATATTGTTAAACTATCGCTCAAATGTCGATCTGTCGACTTTGCAAGTATTTGCAGAAAAATACTTTGAAATGTTAAATCATCCATAGTCATCATCCAATGGAGATTTTCCCGCACATTTAACACTTATGCACAAACCCATAAAACTAACACTGTATAAAGGCGAAAGGCAACTGTGGAAAATAATCCTGTGTGCAGAATATTGTTGATAAATAAAACGTTATATTTACAGCGAGTTGTTTTCATCACCCCAACTAAAAGGCCAGGAAATAGATAAATCTGTGTGTTTTATTATAAAATCTTTACAAATCCTAATTGAAAGTGTACTTTACAAACTTTATAAAACTATCTCAATAAACATATTATTGCTACATAAATATTATATGCAAACAAAAAAAATATCACATGTACATAATATCAATCATCTAAGAAGAAAGGCGACGATTACATCGAGATCGATATTAAAAAATCATGTAAAACCGTCAATAATAGTTCATTTTTTTCCCAAACCCAGACTTTAGTGATTGGCACACTAAACACAACGTTCAGTTTGCGAATTACTGGATCTTTAAAATTACGTAAATTAACTGCGTTAATAAAACTCGAAATCCGCTTGGAATATTCGAACGAAACATTACAATGCATGAAAGTTAACAATAACAATTTATCTTATGCACTAAACATTTTTCAGCATTTCCCTGCACGGTTATTTAATCTACTGCTAGTTAATATTGACGTTAATCCAACAAAACGTTAACAAAAATTAACAGATTTGATGCAAACATTGTCAACTTGCAAAGTATTTTTCACTTTACAAGATGCTCAAATTTAGTTTCATCATCTAAATGGAAAATTACATTCCTGATTGATCTCTATAACTTGATTTATTAATTATGATGAATTTCAAGAAGCAATTATTTGCTTCTTGAGTGAAAATTATGCTGCTATGCAAACTCCTTCCTGAGCTAACTGAAAAACTTAAATTAGCAACAACTTCGAACTAAGATAGACGGTTTCTGAAATAAAATGAGTCTGTACATGTTTCACTCGTCCAGTGCACATATTTACACTGTAATGTGAAATCATCGCCTTTCACGTTACAACAATAAAACGCTTCAAAAACTATACGTAATTCACTAAAATAAATGACCTTATTGGATCATTTGGAGATATCTGTTTTCCTCCAATAGTGAACTTAACGAGGAGGTCATGTCGCCTACCACCATATTGGAATTGGGAGGTTGATCGTTGGAGGAGGCGTTCCAGCTCTGACAAGATTGTACGTATTCTAATGTGCGCTGGTAAGTTTCTGGACGCATAACAGGCGCCTCCCCGTAGCCGGTAGGCGCAGGAGCTCCGGCGGAAGGAGACGGAAGCGCTGTTTGCACCTGAAACAAATCAGACAAATTTTAATTTCACGAATTTCGCTACAACCTGACGGTAGTGAATTGAGTTAAGATGAATAAATGTAATCGCGCATTTGTTCGCAACTGAATATTTGCCCTATTTTGGATGAGATTGTGCACACTATTCATATTTTTTCAAAAGGGTAATCCTTGATTTATACAGGGTTATTCAGTTAAGACGCCACGGAAGATTGAGACTAAACTATTAGATTATAAGCTTATAGGTTGGCCAGTTTTCATGGATCAAAGTGAAATATTTTTCCAAACCAAAAACTTACCCCTTGATAATTGTTGATTGTTGGGTGAGTTTGAGACAGTTGCTGCCTGTTAACGCTGTACTGCTGCGAATAATCATTGGTCGGATATCCCATCTGCATTGGGTTTTGGCACTGCGGAGCTTCGTATCCCGAATTCTGGTTGTTTCCACACCAATTATTCATTCCCGAATAAGCTTTGGGGGGTTGTGGAATTTGTCTAGACATCAAAGATGGTTAGATGAAGAGAGCAACAGCAATCATGCAGAAAAGTGAAATAGTTGTAACGAGAGTAGTTTTCAAGAAAACTCTCCAAAAAATGCAGTTCCCAACGAAAAAACATTGACATATTTCATTAGAACGGCCATAGAAGTAGACACTGAGGACTATATTTGAAAGATAGGATTTCAAAAATTTTCATCACCGTGATAGTGCAGGGTACTCAAAAAGGCCAAAGCCGATTTTTTGCGGCTACAGAAACCTGTTTTTTATTTATGTTTTAAGAAAACTTTATGTTGTTTTTGTGTATTAATTAGAGTTACTTATATTTTCACTGTTTGGTAACTGTTTGGGGCTGTAAAATCACGTTCACAGTTATAACTGGGATTTGAAAATCACGTTTTAGCTCATCTCTAGACTAATAATGTAAGACTAGAGGTGTTCTTTTACATTTCAAAATATTTTTAAATAATTGCGTTTTCCACTAAACTTAAAGATATAAATTTGCGTCCTTTGTGTACACCTTAGAACGAATTTGTGTCCAGTATTATAAAATATCCATTCCGAAGAACAAATTTTAGCGGGCAAAGTTGTACGGTTTTACCCAGGAAAGCGACCAGTATTTCGCACTTTATAGGAAAAAATGAAAAAAATCGCATTTTTCCTAGTAATCATTCAATTTTTCGGTGCAAGTTTTATTCGTTGCTCTTAGAAATGTTGCTTGTACTAGAACGATATCCCCCAAGAAGCAAATTTAGAAACCATAAAATAAAGCAACATTTACCTCGTATTCTTGCCGTTGAAGTTCGGTTCTTGTCGTAGCTGAGGCACCATATTAGTCTGCGCAGTCTGCTGATGACAGTTCTTTGCCATCTGTTGTAAGGCACCGCCTTGATGAGACCCTGCTATTCCTGCAAAGTGAAAATAAGAAAATTAACGTTTAAAAAAATATACATTACTACTACGTATGTAAGATACACAGAACGCAAAGTCACATTGAACCAATGGTTTACTGAACACAAGTACAACTTGAACAGCTGCTCGAGAAGAGTGCGCAATGAGGCACTAACTTATTTAGAATTAAAGACAGAAATGTATGTTTATTTGCATACTTTTATACTTAAATCTAAAACTACAACCGTTGCACGTCATCAACCGGCAACTGACCCTGTTGACAAGTTGTCATGAAAATCTTTTGTGAGAGTGAAATATTCAGCATTTATTCTGACAAACTAACCAAACCAAACACTATTCGATAAATCAAACAACCTGCCAAAACAGTAATTACTGATTTGTTGACGTTAGAATTATCGATTAGTTTTTGAGTCTTTTAAAGTCTTCAAAAGTGATCTAAACCTGTTTTTTTAAACAAACATTGTGTCTGAGGTAACGTGTATAAGCGAGAACATTTATTTGATCGGCAAGAAATTCTTCCAATTGTAATTAATGTGGATTTTATATATTTTCCTGACTGCGTTTCAATTCCAAATCAAAATTAATTCCTGGGTTTCAGTCATTTATTGTGTTTATTTATCAATTTAAATACGTTTCGGTGTATTTTTCCACCATCATCAGTTTTTACGTGTAGCGTTGTTGCTGGTTTAAGCCTTGGCATACATTTAAAATGTACATTTAAAATGTATGCCATAAATTAATAAATGAGGAGGAAACCCAGGAGTTAATTTTTATTTGAATTTAATGTGGATGATAATGATATTTCACTCTCGTTCAAGATTATAAACGAACAATGATAATGTAATATTTAAATTTTATATTCAATGTTTTTGTGTGATTGATCAATAAATTTTATTTTTTTATTTTATTACCTATACTTAACCAATACCTTACATTTCCATGGTTGAAAATTAAGCGATTATTATTGATCTAAAACCAATTCAATAATCCCTTATCAAAAACAAAAGATTTTTGTGACAACTTGGCAACAGGGTCAGTTTGACGGTTGATGACGTGCAACCGTTTTAGTTTTAGAATAAGTATAAACACATCGTCGAGGCTGTGATAATAATCAGCGATTTTAAAAGTACAAACGCCCCCTAGTGGCTAAAATTATAACTACAAGGTAATTGATACTTTAAGTAATTTACTATAAGTAATTGATACATACAAGTAATTTGATACTTGTTTTGTTGACATTAGTGTCACATTGATGTTTACATCTAATCGTGACTTGTTTTGTTTTGTTCTTATCAAATTTAATTTAGCTTTTAATGAAATGGAAGCAGATCGAAGTGTCTAAGTATTGTTTTATGTTATAAATGTCGTCAACTCTAATAAACAAGTCTGACAAGTCTCAACTGTCACTCGACAACGAGTAATTTGACGCTTCGCAGCGCCACCATCGGTAGTTGAACTCGCGGACCAAGAACAATATCTCGTTGACAATATTGACATTCGTTATCAATTGTCTAATATGCATTGAAAAACATTGTTGCCGCCTTTCTGATATAGTTTTTTGCAAATTTCTCAGTTTTTAATAACAATTAATTTCGTAACCTTTTTCTGTGCTCCCATACAACACCCTCATAGGATTGACGAACATTTTGAATCAACTTGTATTAGTCAATTTATTTTAACATAATGCTTCAATTTGATTTACAAAAGCCCTTCCGCCACCAAATATGGGAAATCGAGCATCACATTCGGAAATTGTATCATAAAACGCCACATCCTTTTTGAACATGTAAGCGGATCTATACTCAAAATATTGGGCAGTTTGAGTAGATGTAATCCACCTGCCTTGAGCTTGTTGCTGCGGCATTGGCTGCGTTGAGCAAGGCGAAACAATATGCTGTGGTGGACATCGGGCGGACATCGGAGAAGCTACCATTTGGCCATAAACCGAAGCGGAAGATGCCATATTCCCGGTGGCCGGAGACAACGCATTATATTGCATTTCGTTGTAGATCGAGCCAGGAGAGCCGATAAACTGCAACAAAACACTTCGATTAAATAAATTGCCCTGTAAAATCGTCCTCCAGTCCTCTTACGTTATAGTTGGCAGCTTGACCAGGAGAGGGAATCATCTGGGGCACAGGAGATCTGATATGCTCCAGATTACCCGCAGGGCTTGGCATTATTTGGCTAGCAGGAGAAGCAATCATTTGCTGACTCGGCGACGTCATGTTTTGGTAACCGGAGGCGGGCATCACTTGGTTTCTGGGCGACAGAGGCGTCTGCATTTGAGGCAACATCATCTGCGGCATTTGAGCTGCGGGCGGCGACTGCGCTTTGGTGAAGTTGTTCACTTGACAAGCAAAGGCGTTGGATGGCTCAGCCGCCGGTTCCGACCAGTTCGGGACCTGCGATTTCAAACTCTCTTAAAAAGTTCTCCCTCAGTCACAAACCAAATTTACCTGTTGATCAGCGACTTGGTTTAAGTACATCAGCATTTCGTCCGGGAGGACCAGCTTGTTCTCAACCATTTCCCCTTCGCCTACTTCGTCCAGCTGCACTGCTTGGTTCGGGTGCAGTTCGGTTGAGCTTTGAACCCTTCTGAGCGGCAGCGGGCTTAGAGCGGTGGGGCCTGATTCGGGGCCGCGCGGTTCCATTCCAAGCCGACTAGGCTCAGACGCTCTCCGCCCTTCTGAGCTTGTAGTGGACGCCCATGTCACGGAATGGTTATTCAGTTGATGCAGATTGACTGACTGATTCTAAATGAAAAAAAGATGTGTGAGGTAATTTTTTATTCTAAAATTCATACATTTTCTGTATGACTATTTTTGGTAGTGCGGATTATTACACTAGTGAATTTATAGTGAGGTAGGATTTTCTGCAAATATTACCTGCGTTATTAAATTGCACGAAGGTGAGTATCCTGGTGGTCGTTGAGTTGGCCCCGGAAACCGATGAGAAGAAGCTGGAGGAAAAAGACACTGGCCGCCAGTGGTTGCAGTTGAAAGTTGGCTGGATCTGCGTGAACTTCCCGCTGATATTGGGTCATAAAACGAACTGGGGCCTTGCCGCATATTTGAAACCTTGAAAAAAAATTCACGCGGATTGGGACACTTTCTTTTACAATACGGGAATATTTCTACAATTTTTTATAGGTATAGTACCGCACGTATCAGTCCGTTTGAGCGCCACCTAATTTTACGGCTGATCAGGAAAAGATCTGCGGTCTTTGCATATCCAATCAAAGTAAGAAAATGGAAGATAATCAGTAATTCATAGTGGAAAGCTGTATTTAATACTCATAGAGCAACACAGTCGTTGCTTGATAGCTCAACGGCGCACAGAGGTCGTTTTATTTTATTTAGCAAGTAATAATTCATTAAAAACACCTTAGCAAATGAATGTTTCACAAAATTTAAACCTAGGATTGACAAGTTAGAGACGCCTAATGTAATTTACAAAATAGACTGTTTGAATTGTGATAACACATACATAGGTCAAACAGAACAATATCTAAAGAAAATAATATACGAACATAAGTATAGCCTAAGAAATAACGAAAATGGTACAGCATTAGCACAGCATGCACAACAGAAGTTGCATAATTTTGATTTTGATAACACGAAAATACTGATTAACGAGAGTAATTATAATAAGAGAAGAGTCCATGAAATGATACAGATTAAAAAACATAACAATGCTATGAATGTCACATCGGATACCGACAATCTTAGCTCAGTATATCATACATTAATTAAATGAAATAAACATAGAATATTAACTAACACCCGGTATATTGAAGAATTTTGCAAACCAAAAATAATATTCTCAGAATACAAAAAAAATAGCTGAAAGTAAAAGAAATCAATATAAACAGAATTTTATTCGCCTTGTGTCCTTGATTGTCCTGACTAATCACCTGTTAGGCCTAATTAATTTTAGAATGTTTTAAAGTATTGCAATTGTGATGTATTTTAATGTGTGATATGATGAGGCTGTTGACGAACTGTGGTTGTTTTTTAAATTAATGAATTTTTTTTTAACTATCTGTTATTTTAGAAAAACTGATGGTGGAAAAATACACCCAAACGTATTTTAATTGATAAATAGAGACAATAAATGACTGAAACCCAGGAATTAATTTTGAATTAAAAAAAGGAACAACAAAAACATTATTTTTATCTTAAAAATAACGTTCCATCTAATAAAATGCTTATGTCTTTTTTTATTTTATCGTATTAGGTTACTAAGTTTTTGGCCACCAAAGTGACACCAATATTCAAATTGTGTTCTTACTTGAAATAGTCGCTATTTATTTCCTAAGTTTGATTGATTATTGCGGTGTTTGTCATCCATTTTGTGTAATTTAGATTTTTCCCTCTTAAAGAGTTGGGTAAGTACTTTACATCTTTGTATTATCGTTATTTTCTGATACTTGTAAAAGCCTTTAAAAAAATAAAGAAAGTAGCATTACTGATAATTACTTATTGAAAAAGAAAATAGATGGTAAAGTTGCAGATTTCGATGTTTGGGCATGTTTATCTTGAAACATTTTTTTTTCGTTAAAACATTTTCTAAAGTTGCAATCAATATGAAATTTGTGTGCCAAGAAGTGCCTATATCGAAGAACTTGTATTTTTTTGGAACGATGTCAATTCGGAAAAGCGATATGTTTGATGTTTGGGATGGAGAAAACTTATTACAAGAAAAGAATGCTTCTGTTCTGATCTATGTTTTAAATAAGCTTCATTTAGAAGATAATAAAGATGACAGCAAAAGTGATTCAGTACAAGAAATGGTAAATAAGTTTACTAGTTCTGTTTCGAAAATGTGCAAAAACTGCAATCGCACTGGAAAGGTTTTCGAAAAGAGATATTCTGACTGGCTGGATAAAAACATTATTTTTTGGAAGACCAAAACAAACCTGGTCCAACCAAAGGCAGACTTTGCAAAGTTTTTATGGATCTTGGGAGCAAGCGAAAGAAACAAAAGCTTATGTCGGTTTTGCAAAAGTTCTCAACAGAATCAAGAAAGCAATTTCAACGTCACCTTTGGAGCCAGTTAAATACACTCCAGAAGAAGCACTTGCTTTATTTATTGATTCACGCTTGACAAAAAAATCCTACATTTTAATGCAACAAGGTGCTAAATAAAGAAA